>NW_028274813.1:2500-602500 GCF_037043125.1 Eumetopias jubatus
ATTTGGGGGAGGCCTCTGGGGCTTCTTGCCACCGCACCTGTGCCTGGGGAAGCGGAAACCTGGAGGATCCTCCCAGATGATCCTGATGGACCATTACCACCATCCCTGAGGACATGAGGCACAATGCTGAAATTGGGGGATGGCTCCGGGGCTTCTTGCTACCGCACCTGTGCCTAGGGGAGCAGGAACCTGAAGGACCCTCCCAGACAATCATAACGGACCATTACCACCATCCCCCTGAGGACATGGGGCACAATGCGGAAGTTGGAGGATGGCTCTGCGGCTTGTTGCCACCACACTTGTGCCTGGGGGAACAGGAATCTGGAGGACCCTCCCAGACGATCCTGATGGACCATGACCACCATCCCTGAGGACAGGGGGCACAATGCTAAGTTGGAGTCCCTTGGTCCTGAAACCAGCAGGAACGGAGCTCCAAGGACAGAGAGGAGACTCCAGGAGGATTTCCATCCAGGGAAAGGGTGCCCACTGGAGGGCACAGAGGCAGCAAGCCCCACCGACCCGCAGGCCATTTGAACAGGATCGCCTCCTGCACTTACTTAGCACGTTGTCCGTCTTCGTGTGTGGACAGTGACTGGCCCACTCAGGGCTGGTGCACTTCCAGAGGAGGCCTAGAAACTTTTCAGTGCTTGCTCGTGGGTCAGAGCACCAACGCCCAAAGAAGCAGAGGATATCCCTCTTTCTCTGGAGCTGGGGAAGGCAGCCACCGTCCTGGGATGGGACCGGGTCCAGGAGTGTGTTCTTTCTGAAGCCCCTGCCTTCCGTGGGTGTTGCTATGCCTAAAAAAGGCCCACTCAGCCCCAGAGTCAGGAGCAGTGACAGGCTGTCTCCAACCCAGGCCCAGGACCACGACCCGAAACCATCCTGTCTTTGGGAGGACAGGTCTCCTGCAGGAGCCAGGGAGAGGAGTGGCCCCTCTCCCCTCCCCAGGTCCAGGATGCCCGGGACCTGCAAGAGCTCTTCATCTGAGGAGGAGTCATGGAGAACAAGTGTATCTCGGCTGCCCAGCAAGTGAAATAACCAAACCCCAATGCTCAGGTTCTAACACAAGCAGAATTTCAATGTACTGTTTGGGGGAAGCTTCCTTCCCTCTTATGTGGCCTTGGGGCACCCCAAGGAAAGCCTTCTTTGTTCTCCTTCCCTCAGAGAAAGAAGCTGGCCCCATGTCCCGGGGTCCCCACCGTGTCCCAGTGCTGAGGAAGAGCCACACGCAGGGGCCTGGTGTCAGGAGTGTGGTCGGCCACTGCTTCTGGGCTCCCAGCCAGGGGCCTGGCGGCTGCATGGAAGAGCTGAATTGCTTTTGGGGGAAGGAGTGCTCACTGCCCACACCAATCACCATCCCCCTCTGCACTCTGCAATCCAGGCTCTGTGCCCAGCTTACGTCAATCACCAGCACTCCACATGTTCCTGCCATGGGAGGGATCATTCAGCATCACCCCATTGCACAGAGGAGGAGAGCGAGGCCCAGAGAGGGGAGGTAAATGGCTCCAGTCCCAGAGCTGGTCAGCAGAGAAGCTGGAAAGCCAGCCCTCCAGAACCCCTGCTAGACCAGCCAGAGACTCCCTGAGTAGAAAGTGAGCCCTCGCCTGCCTGACCAGACACGCACTGGCCCCTGACCTTCATAATAGCCTGTTCTTGACCTTGAAGGTGAGCTGGCCAACTAGGAGGGGGAGTCCAGCTGGTGGGACAGGCTGTAGCTACAGGACAGAGTGACACATCTGAGCTAGCAGGAGCCACACTCTGGTCTCCCTCCCGGAGCCTGACCAGGAGCTGGAATCTGGGTGCCCTAGGGGCCAGCACACAACAGGGTCTGCACTGACCAGGGAGCCATGGCCCCCAGGGAGAGTCCACTCTGCCCTCTCCCCACTCCTGCCTGGCCTCACCTCTCCTCACTGTGGGGCTGCAGGACCCAGAACCAGGCCCCATAGGGATGGCTCGGTTCCAGTTTATAATGATTTCGCAGCCCGTGGAGCCCCTGCGGCCGGAAGGAGGACTGGCTGTGTACCAGGACTGGGCTGGGGAGGATGCAGGGCCTTGTGGAGAGTGAAGGATGGGGCAGGGGCCGAGTCCTGGGGCCACGGCTCATGTCTAAAAAGGGCTGAAATCCCTGAATGCCCATGGGGCCCCTCATTACAGTAACGACCCCCTTCCCACTCGGGCATCCTGCTGGCGGGCCCCTCCTCCCCGGCCTCCTTCCCGCCCCTCTGACTCCAGCCGGGGCTGCCGCCAGGGACAGGCTGAACCTCTGTCCCGGCTCCTGCCAGGAAGACAAGGCAGAAGGAGGAGAGGAGAAGGGGAAGGGGCAGACTGATCTTCTCCCTGTCCTGAGTCGGCCTCCACTGATGCCTCCAGGTCCTCTGGCCCAGCCCTGCACTTAGCTGGACCCTGAGAGGGAATCTGCATTCCAGGGCAGCTGGGTGGGAGGGGTATTCAATGACCTGTGCGTCCCCAGATGTCCTACCCACCTGGCCTTGCACCCTAAGGCCTGCCGCCCAGGGTGGGTGTGATTGCGGGGCCCAGTGGACTTTGGGGCCATAGAGCAGTTGGCTGTGGTGAGGGGATGTGGGGGACTGGTCAGGTGCAGAGCCATGGGGCTCATGTACATCCGCTGCAGGGCTGGTTCACCATACAGGTGCTGCGTGCAGGTCTCCTTTGCACACCTGGCCATGACACACCTGGCTGGCCCTCTCGGTGGGGAGGTCTGGGTGCCTGGTGCACCTGTCCCCCACCTACCCCTGGAGGAGCGGCCACGTTCAAGCGTTTCCATGTCCAACCCTCAGGGACAGTTGGGAACCTGGGTCAAGAGAGGCAGGCACTGGCCCAGGACAACTGAGGGGTGCAGAGCCCAAGGAGCAGGGCTGCTCTCCAGTCCTGGGCCAGCCCCAACCCTCCCATGAGGGTCGCTTTGGGGGTGAGACCCCCTCAGATCCTCGGGGAGAGCTACCCACCATGTCCCATGTGGGGACATGACCTTGGCATCCCCAGGCATGTAGAGGCATGCGCACCTGCAAACCCACCCACACGCACCACTCTGCCCAGCTGGGGGTCAGAAGGGGAGGACACCCTGGGAGCGAGGTGGGGGACAAGGGGGAAAGAAGAAAGAGGTTGGAGACAGCTGGGCCATGGGGCAGGGCATCAGGACTCCTGGCAAGGACCCGGATCCAGAGCATGGGGAGGGGAGACAGGCCAGGCTGATGGTCAGGGGTCCCCAAGAAGCCCGGGGGGTTGCCAGGGCACTGGGAAAAGACAGGGTCTGGGTTCCGGTGACCACCACCACCCTGGGCACTTGGGAGTAGGAAGAGATACCCACCCCCAAGTCCAGAGGGCTATAGCACAAAAGGCCTCAGCTTCCTCTGCTGTCACTTGGGCTGCAGAGATGCAGTGTCCCAAGGGTCCCACGGGCTTGTAGAAGAGCCTGTTGGCCTTGGATCTCCATCCCCGACCCCCTGTGATCCCAGTCTGGGGAAAATGTTTTCTACCCCCTCGAGGTCCTTCTCAGCAGAGGACAGACTCGGGGCTTGGGAGGATGAGGACCTGGCTACGCAGAACGGGGCAGAGCACAGGGCCACCAGTCTGGATACCAAGGTCAGGGCCCTCCTTGTTGCAGCCTCAGGGTCCCCATGTGGAAGAGGATCCAGAATCACTGCTCTGGTCAGGGTGAGGAGGCCTTAGGAAGGACTGGAGCACCGGGACCGGAGAGGGAAACGGGGACAAGGGAGGCTTCTGAGGTTTCTCACATCGCCCATGGAACCCACAGATCCTGCTCCTGGGAGAGACACAGACACAGAGACAGAGAAGGAGATGGAGAATGAACACAGGACAGAGGGAACCAGGAGAAGTCATAGACTTTCCTCCACCAGCTTGGAAATGACATCCCGGCATTTTGTGCCATTCTATTCCGGAGAACGCCGTCACATAGGCCATCCACCCTGGAGGGGAGGGGATTCCACAGGGATGTGTGCCCAGGATTCAGGGGTATTAGGGGCCACTGTGGGGACTGCCCAGCACACGGGCATAGACGAGGCCCTGGGACCTGAGACTGACCCTAATGGGAGCCCCTGGAAGTCTGTGTTGTGAGAGGACAAGGTCAGAATCAGTTCATTACTACCTTCCCACGGGGGCTGGGACACAGGCAGGAGGGGGGTGGCTTTGCCTGGACCCCAGAGCACACCCAAGCCCCACTGAGCTGTGCCCCATGCCAAGCCCAGCTACTTGGCTCATCCTTGCATTGCCAAGTATGCACCAGCCTCCTGTGATAGCAGGCACGGAACATGTGTAGAGGTCCTACCCCTGATGGCATCCCTAGAACTAGAAGCCAGAATACCCCGATGTGCAGATGGGGAGCCTGGGGAGGCCCTGAGAGGCACGGGGTCTGTCCAGGGTCATAGCCCTGGGCATGCGCAGGAGTCTGGTCTGAACCCAGCTCTGTGTCCTCACAGCAGGGACACCGGCTGCACCCAGGCCTTCCGGGGGCTGTGGGTGGGCTGTGAGGGTGTCACTGTATGGATGGGGCATGGGGGGAGGGTGAGCATTGAGCAGCGGGGGAGGGGGCCCCTCAGGGGGCTCTTGTGTGAGGAGGAAGTTGGGTACGGGGACCCCAGGCAGTGGTGACCTCACTTCCCTGACAACAGAGCCCAACAGAATTTGGAACCCCGGTAACCAGGCACCCACATTCCACAGACAGCCCCCTGCCCAGCTCATTTCGTTGGAGATCTTAATGGCAAAATGTTCACGTGTTGCCTGCCAAGGTCCCGAGGCTGCAGGTGGAAGACGGCGCGCCTTGAGGACGCTGTCCCCCGCTGGGGATTTCATGTCAGGAATCCCCACCGCCTCTGGCCATTTGGTCGGAAGGACAGAAAGGTGACAGCAGGAGGCCCAGAGCCGGCCACCCAGCCCCACTTGCTCTGATGACCTGTGTAGCCCCAGGTGCCCTCCCTCTGTGTGTGTGTGTGTGAGTGTGTGTGTGTGTGTGCGTGTGTATGTGAGTGTGTGTGTAAAGAGGGGTCATGGGGGTGGGGACTGGGCAGGAGGACAGTGCGGATGGCCGGGCAGGGCTGTGATGCCTTGGGGCCGGCTACCGGTCCCTGTCTTTGCAGAAGGCCACGGAGGACACGGAGAGGCAGCTGGCGGACGTGCCCTCTTCCCTGACAGAGGGGTTGACCCCAAAGGCATCCCAAGAAACAGGTGCTGGGGATTGCGAGGCAAGACCTCCGACACCACGCGGACCACCGTCCCAGGTGGTCGTCCACTGGACAGTGGTCCAGGACCCAGAGCCCATGGAGGCCGAGGCCGAGGGTGAGAAGGCTGGGGCTGGGTGTTTGGGGTGTGTGGGGACGGGTTGGTGCGGCCCCACAAGGGAGGAGCTCCCAGAGGCTGGTGTGGGGCCACGAGCAACGACTGGGCACAGAGCACACAGCGGGTGGACTGCAGTTGGGGAGACGTCCCCGTGAAGGTTCCTTCCCGGCTGTGGCTTCTCTGGGAGACCCTGGGCTGGGCTTTCTCTCTGCAAAGACCCACGGAGAGCAGGCATATGGGTGAGCTTTTCTCCTCTCACAGCTGCTCCACCACCTGAGGAGCTAGAGCCCGATCTGGAGGGAGGGCTGGTGCCTGCAGTGACTTCAGGAGGAGACCAGGAGCCGGCAGGTGACCCGGCATCTGCCCACGGAGAGCCTGGTGCTGTCCAGGAAGAACTGGCACCTGCTCCTGCCCCAGCCCCTGCCCCTGCCCCTGCTACAGTTCCTGCCACTCCCCCTTCCCCCACCCCAGCCCCTGCCCCTGCCTCGGACCTAGATCCTGACCTGGCTCCTGCCCCTTCCCTTACCCCTGCCTCTGCCCCTGCCCCAGCCCCTGCCCCTGCCTGTGCTCTTCTTCCTGCCCCTGCCCCTGTTCCTGCTCCTGCCCCTGCCAGAGCCACTGTCCCTGACCCAGATCCTACCCTTGCTCCTGCCCCTGTCCGTACTCCTGCCAGAGCCACTGCCCCTTCCCCTGCCCCTGCCAGGGGTCCTGTTCCTCCCCCTGAGCCAGATCCTGTCCCTGCTCCTGCCCTGGATCCTGCACCTGCCACTACTGCTGACCCTGTCCCTCCCCTTGCCCCTGCCCCTGTCCCTGCCCCTATCCTGAGCCCTGCCCCTACTCCTGCTCCTGCAGGGCTCCCACAGCCACATCCAGAGCCCACAGCCCTGCAGGGAGAGCTCCTCGTACAATCACCCTTAGTTCCATCCCTGGAACCCGAGAGCCCGCCCGATTGTTTCATCCCCTCCCCCTGTGTTCTTTCTCTCTGGTACATATTAACTGTTATTTTATCCTTCCATGTCCTATATACTGTTTATTATTTGTTTTAAATAAAATTACTTGTTTTCAATTGAACACGTCTTGAGCATTAAGTACATGCCCAACGCTGTGCCACCACACCCCAGAACATTGCCGCAGGATATCTCATTCCCCAAAGGAGTCCCCGAACCAGAAGCCCTCCCTGCCCATTTCTCCTGCAGCCCAGACCCCGGTGACCCCTAAGCTGCTTTCTCTCTCTGTTCCTTTACCTATTCCTGATGTTTCTGTAAGTGGAATCACACAATAGGGGCCTTTGTGTCTGCCCCCCTATTTTCAAAGGGGACCCGTTTTCTTCTGTGTTTATTTGTCATAAAATTTCCCTTATTTGATATTGAAATCCCCGATGGATGACACATCAGATGGAATCATAGAGGCCACTTTAGGAATTATGGGCACAATCTCGGGGCCGAGACCCCTGGTCCTGCTGGGACACCACAGCCTGAACCCAGACAGGACAGGGCTGGTTCCTCCTGAGACCCACACAGAAACCAGGGAAATGCAGAAAGCTGGAAGACACACCACAAAGGGCAAAAGCATTGCTCACAACCCAAGGCCAAAGAAAGGGTTCACCTGACTCTGGTCCAAACCACGCTCCAAGTCACTGGGTTCCACAGGGATGGAGACCAAACACATGCAAGTCCAAGGCGGAAGGATAGGCACGCAGGGAATATGGGTCAGAGATGCGGGAGCTCCTGGGGAAGGACTCCGGCAAAGGAAACCCTATGGAGGCAGCGCTGGTCACCCTCAGACTGGCAGGTGTCTGGTCTGGGGACCAGCAGCCCTGGGGAGAACATGAGGAAGTAGAGGTCCCCTGGAGAGAAGGGTAACAGGCACCCCTGTCTGGGAGAACAGTGAGCAGCACCCACCCCAGGCCACAGGTGCACCCATCCTCAGCCTCGGACTCAGCCCCGGAAACTCCGGCTCGGTTTTTCACACACCTATTGTCAGGAGTGTTCATCACAGTGGTGCTGGAGAGAGCAGGGAATGGAACAACACTAATGCCCAAGGAGATGGATGGGATCCACTGTCCCAGTTCTCATGATAGAATGCCCTGCAGCTACTGTCCCGGTGTCATCCAGGGCACAGGATCTGGGAAGCTCCTCCTGAGACCCAACCATCCTGCCACCCTGCCCCTGGGAACATTGAGAATTGTTTGAGGAGGAGGGGGAGAGGATCCAGGATGACAGCGGGTCCAAGGAGAAGGAAGGTCAGCACTGGGAGGACAGATGGACGTGCCCTGAGCCACCATCCAGGGCCCGGGCTGTGATGCCCTCGGACTTCACCCCAACTAAGGACTCCTGATTTATGGACCCAGCTTCTGTGGTTTTACTCCCTCCCTCATTCATTCTCTCCCTCATTCATTCCCCACCTCCAACCCTCCCCTCCCTCCCCCTCCCTCCCTCCCTCTTTCCTCCCTCATTCAGCAGAGGATCTGGGGTCCCTGCTGTGTACTGAGCACTGGGGCTTCATCAGTGAGCACCCCCCAACCCACATGGTCACGTCCACTGTGGGAGGTGACGGGGGCAGTCCTCAGGGCTAGCACTGGTGATGAGCACCAGGAATCTGCTCCTGAAAACACCGGCCAGTTGCACAAAGAATGGAGAGACCCATGCTTAGCACTTCCTCTAGAAAAATCTAGTCCTGAAAAGTGATGAAAAGTAAGTATATCCTAGACTTCATGCGATGTGAGTTCTAATGGCAGGTACCTACTGATTCCTAGAACCAACAAAGAGTAAATCATCCAGTGTCGACTGGGGTGTTGTGACCCAACTTTTCTGACCAAATGACACGTTTCAGCCAACATCTCCAGGGCCTCTGAGTTTTCCCAAGGGTCTCTGCGATTCTCTGATCCTTCCATCAACCTCCTTGGGAAGCTCTATCCTGTCGTCTTCCTTGTCTCCTGCCTCTTCTGGGACCCTTCCGTGGCCTCCCCACCAGGTCCACCCCCACCAGGACTCCCTGTGCCCCCTGGCCTGACGCCCACATCCCACGCTGGGTCCTGTGAGTCCGGTGCTTTTTGCAAGGACTGCGTGCTCCCTCTGGGGTCACTTGGCATCTCTCTCGCAGTGGCCTGCATCTTCCTGTGCTGGGTCTCCTCTGAGCAGTCTGTGAGGCCGGACTGTACCCATGTCACGGGCATGGAAGCGAGAGTCCAGAAGGTCCAGACGACCTGCTCCCAGTCCCAGCATGTGGAGCATGGGTCAAGGATGGTCCGCGAGCAGAGGAAGACTTGGGCCCAGGGAGACTGAGGGAGGATGTGGCACAGTGAGCCTGCAGGAGGAGAGTGAGCACTATGTGGGCCTGGTGCTCAGACCTGCTGGGAGACCGCATCTCACCCACAGCAGCTCTGTCCCCAGGGCTGGAGGGTGTCAGGGTAGCCACCCTCCGAGGCTCTAGGCTGACAGTGACTGGCAGGAGAGGAGGTGCACCTGATGCAGGAGAGAACCCTCAGGCAGAGAGGAGGGGGCAGGTGCTTCCCCAGCAGCTGGAGGAACTCGGGGTAGCCACCCTCCCGGGGTGCAGGATGGCAGTGGCCGGCAGGGGAGGAGGCACCTGGTGCAGGAGAGAGCCCTCAGGCAGAGAGGAGGGGATAGGCTCTCCCCCAGCAGCAGGTGCACTGGGGCAGGCTTAGGGGGCATCCGTGGACAGCAGTGCCTGCAGCTGGGGTCTCCACACAGACCCCCTCCTCAGGCTCAGCACAAGCTTGTCTGGATGGCCTTTGTCCCCCAAACACAAAGTCTGGCCCAGGACACTCCTCAAGCCCTGACTCCCAATCCTTTGACCTCAGCTCAAGTGACAAGAAATGGCCAATAGTTTAGGTGGGGTTGGGTGCACAGGGACATTTGCTTTTCTGGCCCATGCTGTAACATTGCTGGCATTTTAAAGATCTCAGGGCTTTGATTCAAAAACGGTAGGATGCCGGGGACCCCAGTCGGCTTTTGGGAAACCTGCCTCTGGGCCTTGCAGCCCTCCCATCCCACCAGCTCTGCTCAGAATCCCTCCAGGTCACAGACCCACAGTCTTGGCTCCTCAGATGGCCCGGACGATGCACCTTCAAAAAGCGATCCCGGTGGGGCAGCAGGACACACTGTGGATTCCAGCAAATACACCTCCCAGAAACTGAGGGTGCTGCTGGACGAGCTGTCTGAAAACAGCCATGTCAGGGTTCCAGGAAGATACCAGAGGCACAGGAGTAACTGAGGAGCATCTGAAGGTCAGGTAGGGGCAGTCAGAGCTTCCAGACCCTTCTTCCCTAAAGCTCCTCATTCCTCAGCCTTTCTTCCGGTGATTCTGCCTGGTTTCTATTTGCCCCAACTGTTATCCATTGCCTTAGGCAGCAGAGACTCACGTATGCCTTTAAATGTTTTGGACATTGAATGTCCTCCAGTAGCCACTTCACTACTGGGAAAGTTGGTAGCAAGCAAGAAGTCCCAGAGGACTCCAAGGGTCTGGACTTGGTGTTTCCCTCTCCTGAGATGAGGACACCTGTGGGAGGTGCAGGTGGTCAGCTGGGGGAGGGGGGCAGGCACCTGACGTGGACAGATGGGGCATAGGTGAGGCCCGAGGCCCCCGGGGTATGTGCCTGGCATCCGGACTGAACAGGTCTTCAGAGCTGCAGACTGGCTGGGATCATCTTCAGGCTGAGGAGGAAGGTGAGGGGAACAGAGGGGACTGAGGAGGTTCGGCTCAGACAGGAGAGGGCTGAGCCACACTTTTGGGGGAAAAGCGGGGTCAGGTTCAGGCTCACAGGGACAGACCTTGAGGCCATTATGCCATGTGAAATAAGCCAGTCCCTAAAGGACCGACACTGGAGGACCCCACTTGTGAGGGATGGAGAGCACTCCCATCACAGAGGTGGAAGGAGCTGCTGGGTGCCGGGGCTGGGGAAAGGGAATGGGGGGTTAGGGTCTCGTGGGTAGAGGTTCAGTTGGGGATGATGAAAACATTGTGGCGATGGACGGAAGTAGCCGGTGCAGAACAGGGAATATACTTATTGCCACTGAAACGCGCTTCATGGTATCAACTGTATGTCCATTATACCACAATACAAAAGAAGTGAGACAGGACGTCGGGGCGGGCCGTCACAAATCCCTGGAGGGCCCAGGAGCAGGGAGCCTGTATCTTAGTTCTCGCTCTCACGCTCTGCCCCTTGTTGGGTGACTGAGCTCAGTAAGTGCTTGCTAAGACACAGTGCAGGCAGCTGGTCCAGAGAAAGTGCACAAGTGCAAACCCACTGGTGGGCACTGAGGAATCCCAAGGGGACGTGCATCCAGACGGAGCGAGTGCCCACATTTCACAAACACCAGCATAGAAATAGCCATTTATTTTTTTTAAAGATTTTATTTATTTATTTGACAGAGAGGGAATGAGAGACAGAGAGCACGAGAGGGAAGAGGGTCAGAGGTAGAAGCAGACTCCCTGCTGAGCAGGGAGCCTGATGTGGGACTCGATCCTGGGACTCCAGGATCATGACCTGAGCCGAAGGCCATCGCTTAACCAACTGAGCCACCCAGGCGCCCAGAAATAGCCATTTAAAACCAAGGCAGGAACCTTATATAGCCCAGAGGGCTCCACGCTCCTGGAGGCCGAGCTAGTGGCCACGGCCAAGGCCTCTGGTGGTGAGGGCACTGGGGGGTCTGAGAGGTGACTCGGCGCACCCTGACCCTGAAGCCCTATGGCTGGGGTGAGGTGTAAGGACTGGGAGGGAAGACCCGGCCAGCACCTGTTCTGGCTCCATGGCTGCTACAGGGCTGCTCCCAGCCCCAACAGGCAATGTCTGTTTAGAACCAGAGAGAAAACCTTTTCCCTCAATTGTTCTTTTTAAAGATGGTTACTCAGCATTGACACAGAAAAACCTCTGACATAAAACTGGAGCCGTTCACAGATGCAAATGACCCCGAAATGATCAAAATGGAGTGACCACAAAGAGAGGAACGTGTGCCCCCAGGCAGGCCTCCTGTGCACAGGGGTGCCTGGGGCGTTGGCGTGCCCGTGCAAGCAGTGCTGGGCTCCACAGTTTCCCTCAAGGGGACAGAAGTAGGAATCTGCTCTGACAGCTCCGCTCAAGGCAGCACCCCCTGATGGAGACGGGGGCAGCCCCTCGTGACTTCCAGATGTCCTGGTGATTCTTGGGCACAGCCATGGATCTCAGCTTCTTCATGACCCAGGGAATGATGGGGGACCAGCCCAGCAGCCTCGGGTCCCGCAGATCCTCCAGGGGACAGCCCAGCAGCCACGGGTCCTGCATGGCCTCTGGGGGCAGCCCCTCATGAGTTCTGTGTGTCCTGGTGATTCTTGGGCATGGCCCGAATCTCAGCTTCTTCATGACAGGGGCCAGCCCAGCAGCCGCGGGTCCCACAGGTCCTTCAGGGGACAGCCCAATACCGTGGGTCCCATAGCTCCTCTGGGGACAGCGCCTCATGAGTTCTGGGGGTCCTGGTGATTCTTGGGCACAGCCATGGATCTCAGCTTCTTCATGACCCGGGGAATGATGGGGGCCAGCCCAGCAGCCGTGGGTCCCACAGGTCCTCCGGGGAGAGCACCTTGGTGGGCCTGTGCAAGTCCCGTGCGCTCCCTCTGGGGTCACTTGGCATCTCCCTTGCAGCGGCCTGCGTCTTCCTGCACTGAGTCTCCTCTGAGCAGTCTGTGAGGCTGCACTGTGCCCATGTCACGGGCACGGAAGCGAGAGTCCAGAAGGTCCAGATGACCTGCTCCCAGTCTCACCATGTGGAGCCTGGGCAGGGAGTGGTCCCTGAGCAGAGGAGGACTTGGGCCCAGGGAGCCTGAGGGAGGATGTGGCACAGTGATCCCACAGGAGGAGAGTGAGCAATGTACGGGCCTGGTGCTCAGACCTGCTGGGAGACCACATCGCACTGGCTCTGTCCCCAGGGCTGGAGGTTGTCAGGGTATCCACCCTCCCAGGCTGCAGGCTGGCAGGGACTGGCAGGAGAGAAGGCCCCTGGTACAGGACAGAGCTCTCAGGCAAAGAGGAGGGGGCAGGTGTTCCCCCAGCAGCTGGAGGAACTCTGGATAGCCACCCTCCCAGGCTGCAGGCTGACAGTGACTCGCAGGAGGAGGCGCACCTGGGGCAGGAGTGAGCCCTCTGCAGAGAGGACGGGGCAGGTGCTCCCCCAGCAGCAGGGGCACTTGGACAGCCTGAGGGGGCATCAGTGGACAGCAGTGCCTGCAGCTGGGGTCTCCACACAGACCCCATCCTCAGGCTCAGCACAAGATTGTCTGATGGCCTTTGTCCCCCAAATACAAAGTCTGGCCCAGGATCCCCCCTCAAGCCCCAACTCCCAATCCTTTATACTCAGCTCAAGTGACAAGAAATGGCCAATAGTTTAGGTGGGGTGGGTGCACAGGGACATTTGTTTTTGTGGCCCATGCTGTACCGTGGCTGGCATTTTAAAGATCTCAGGGCTTTGATTCGAAAACGGTAGGATGCCGGGGACCCCAGACAGCTTTTGGAAACCTGCCTCTGGGCCTTGCAGCCCTCCCATCCCACCAGCGCTGCTCAGAATCCCTCCAGGCCACAGACCCACAGTCTTGGGTCCTCAGATGGCCCAGACGATGCACCTTCAAAAAGCGATCCTGGTGAGGCTGCAGGACACACTGCAGATTCCACCAAATCCCCCTCCCAGAAAGTGAGGGTACGACTGGACCAGCTGCCGAAAACTGACAGGTCAGGGTTCCAAGAAGACACCAGAGGCAGCATCTGAAGGCCAGGTAGGGACAGTGAGAATCTCCAGTTTTGCCTTGGGGCAGCTCCCGTCCCCCTAAACCCTCAGTGGGATGGCTTTACTGGGGGATTGGGGGGGACCATGCCTGGAGGACCCATGGCTCCACTGTTAGAGGTCGCCGACTTGATCAGTGCACAGGTGGGGAAACCTGGCCACACCCAAAGAATTTCTAGAAACAGTAGCCATCTCAGTGGTAGCTGACCTGGGAGGTCAACCTTCCAGCTGCCTGAGGTGAGATGGAGCCACAGACCAGCACACTAGCCAGAAATGGAAGAAGGAGAACAAGTTCTTCATTTCATAGTTTCTAAGTCACCGGTTTGTTCCTACGGTCAGTATACTTTGCATCCTGGGAAATCTCTGCCTGTCTAAGGTCATGAAAATGTTCTCCTCATGTTCTCTGCTGGAGTTCTTGAAAAATCTCTGGTTTATAGGTAAAAATCATCCGGAATTGACTTTGGTTGGCACAGCCATGCTGGGAAAAGGATGGATTTTCCCCAAAATACTAAAAATAGAACTCCTGTATGATCCCACTGTCAGGTAGACCTTTTTAGGAAATGTAAGTCAGTTTCTCGAAGTAAGATCTGCACTCTCCCACCCAATCTCCCTGAGGAGGGGAGGCCACCCTTAGCAACCCTCCCCTTGAGGCAGGCGCCTCCCTGGACAAGGGGCTACCCCAGGGCTGGGAGGTCTCCACAGCAGCACACCCAATATCCTGGATACTAGGAGACAGAGTACAGCACCAGGCCAGTGAGGGTCAGGACACACTAACCCAAATATGGCACCTTGGCAAATTAAAGATAGAAGCTAAAAGAACTTTTGCATAGAGCAGAAGCAAGAAGGTCTCTCTGACCCCCAGCCATCAGCCCTTCTTCCCTTAAGCAGGTCAGAATACTCCCATGTGGAACTTTCTCTCCCCGGACCACAGGGATGACGTGCTTATCACCAGAGTCAAGGAATTTAGGACCACGGGGTCTATACGAACACACCTGGTTAAACGAACCCTTATCTTCCTAGTTAACTTCTTTACCGTTTACGAGCCCTAGTCCAAACCCCTGTGTCTGTCAATTCTTTACACACTTACTGCTTCTTTGTCTAAAAGGTAGAAGAGCTGTCTGCTCCAGTCACCTCTGCTGGTCGTCATGGTCTTGTGAGGTTCCCACCAAAACAATCAATACATTTTGCTTGCTTTTCTCCTGTCCATCTGTCTTTGTCAATTTCCAGACTCAGCCAGGGACCTTCAAAGAATTGAGGAAAACTTTTTCCTCTCTTGCAGCACTGTGGGGCGGGGGATGCGGAGTCAGAAAAACCCATCCCATCTTCCTGGCTTTGGTGAAAACGGACCTCTACTGGGAAGCAGCACAGGACAGTGCATGGCTGGAGGAGCCAGGGAGAGAGGCACATGGAACATGTAGGAGCTATTGGCCCCCAGCCAGGGGACTTGGCCCCAGTGACAAGTCCAGGGTGTGATTATGATTATTATAATGGAAGCATCCCGAACATCAGAACTTCCCCACGCCAGGCTTCATGATTGCTGCTCGTTGTAGTTGCTACTGTTGGTTTAGTGACTTTTCTGAATTTACTTTGTCAAGTCTGTATTCTTTGCTGTGTGTATGGCTACTGAATCCCTGTGCTGTTAACTTAGTGGTCAGCCAGTGGCTGGGCAGAGAAGTCACCCCTGTTTCCGAGCTATGGGCTACAGATTGGAGGTCCCCACAACCTCTTCAGGTCTGAATAATCTGCTCCAGTGGCTCATGGAACTCAGAGAAACATGTTACTTACTAGATGACCAATTCATTGAAAGGACAGAACTCAGGGCCAGGCAGCCAGAAGCGATGAGCAGGGCAAGGTGTATAGAAGCAGCTCAGAGCTTCCCTGCTCTCTGAAAGAGGCCTTTGCCCACCTCCACTCTGACCTTCGTCTATACTTCCTAACTGATGACGTCCTTCCTTCTGACTCATCTGTTAACTCGAGTGAAAGACCCGGTGGGCACCAAAACGACTCCTCAAGTACTAACCACTGCTGCCGTCCTGGTGATTCTTGGGCACAGCCATGAATCTCAGCTTCTTCAGGATGGGGGGCAGCCCAGTAGCTGTGGGTCCCACAGGTCCTCTGGCGGCAGGCCAGCAGCTGTGGGTCCTACAGGTCCTCTGGGGACAACACCTTAATGGGCTTATGGCCCAGCAGGTACCTGTTCAGGTGGCTCTCATCGTGCCACACAGCCTCGATCCCATTGGCCAGGTTGACCCCCATTGTCTGGTGACAGGCCAAGGTCAGTTGGTGAACCTCTACCACCGACCCCCCAGAAAAGGCCCCCTTGTAGTCAAAGTAGCCCTTGCCCCTGGGAAATGTGCACCTGGGACTGTGGCCAATGCTCGTAGCTGAAATCCTTGTGGGCCGCCTGGTAGAAACCGGGGTGCAGGGTGCCAAAGAGGGTCTCCATACTCACGTGGTCGCGGAACTTCATGTCCACCTCTGTGCACACCAGGTAGTCCACCTCACAGAGGAATTGTGGAGTTAATCTTAGAAAATATATTGTCAGCCCTAAGGAGTGATTGTGGAAGCAGCTGAAACGTCAGCAGCGTTCCTGTTCTCAGGCTACTGACCACAATGGCCCGGTAGGAGCAGGATCCCATGATCCCCAGGGGCAGGGCAAAGGTTAGGAGCCAGGAAAGAATGTAACCCTCCGTGCCCCCCTTCCTGCACCTGGCGTTTGCTAGCACAAACGTCCCACTCTTCCCCGATCCCATGACGGCCTCCCTGCGTGCCTGCGCGTAGAGGAGGGTGCAGGCCTGCTTCACAGCTTCAGCATACTTGCCATCCCTTTGTCCTCCTTTCCCACGCTTTGAGGCGTCTGCCTTTGCTTTTCTGATAAAAAATGACGTAAAAGCGATGTGCAGAACCCAGCTGCTGCTGCCCTACTTACAGAGGCAGCCCTGCATGGCCGCTCAGATTGGTGTCTGAGAACTTTATTTCAGCGCACGATGATGGGAAAAGCTGCTTACAGAAGCGGCGGATCATCACGTGCTCTGCATGGACGCGTCCTCCCAGCGCGGGGTGCCGGGAACCTCGAGCACCACCACCCTCCGGCCTTCCCGGAGGGGCACATGGGGCCCGGCGGGCAACTGATTGGTGAAGACGTAGTAGGTGACCCTGTGTCCCACCGTGAACTGCTTCTCAACTCTCTGCAGGAACATCTCCAGGAAGACCATGTATCCACAGGGACAGGGGACAGGCCTGGAGGAGGGTCACTGCCAGAGGCTGGCAGCAGGACCCCAAAACTTGGGCCGTGAACGTGTGCACTTTCTTCAAGGAGGGCAGGCCCTGGGCTGCTTTAAGCAACAGCCACCCTCCTGGCCTGGCCTGAGCGCGTCTGCTGGTGGGGCCTCCCTACCTTTGGCTCCCAGAGATGGGAGCCATCAGGACCCCATCTTACAAAGGGGAGCCTGAGGCTTAGAGGCTAGAAACCCATGCAGCTGATTCTACCCAGTCTGTAGGCCATAGAAACAAGGGCTGTGCCCAAAGGTGCTCAACTCATGGCAGGTGGGGACAGAACCTGCAGGGGGTCAGCCAGGGGAGGGGACGTGCAGGGTTTGCCGGGGAGCTCAGCACAGGGGGAGTGTTCCTGGCTCTAGCATGCTGACTGTCGGGCTTCATGGGTCACAGGGTCACCTACCCTAACCCTAACCCTTAACCCTAGCCCCTAACCCTAACCCCAACCCTAACTCTAATCAAACATCATGCTCAATTTTGAGGACTGACAGCTCTACTCTGAAATCAAAAACAAGTCCATCATGCTGGCTTTCACTCATTGCTCAGTATCGTACTGAAAGTTCTACCCAGAATGATAAGGCAAGAAATCCACATGTGGAAGAAAACAGTAGAACTAGGTCTATTCAGAGACCAGAGATGACATCATCTTATAGACAGAGCTTCCTAAACAATCCACAAATGATTACAGCCAGTTAATATCAATACACAAGAATCTCTCTTATTTGTATACATTAGCCATGAATCATCCAAAAAATAATTTAAGAAAACAATTCCATTTTAGGGAACATTATCATTGACAAAATACTTAGGAATAGATGTAATCAAGGTGCAAGTCTTATACGCTGAAAATTACAAAACATTGCTGAAAGAAAGGGAAACCTAAATAAATCTGAGGACCCCACGGTGATGAAAAGACATACTATGGATAAGATGGCAATAGTACACAATGCAATGTGGAAATTCAATGTGTTCCCAAGAAAATTCACAAAGGCCTTTGGAAAGAACTGCACAAGCTAATCCTAACAGTCATATGGAATTTCAAGGGACCACAAAACAGCCAAAACAATCTTGAAAAAGAAAATCAAAGGTGAAAGGTCATTCTTCCAAAGTTCAAATATTAATACAAAGCAACAGTAAATAAAACATTTTGATACTGTCATAAAGGTATGCATTCACCCTGAAACAAATAATACATTATATGTTAATTGAATTTAAATTTAAAACATTTTTAAAAATAAATCATTTTTTTAAAAAAGATATGCATACACATCAGTGGGATTTAACTGAGAGCCCAGAAATAAACCCCTTCATCTATGGTCCACTGAATTTTGACAAGGGTGGACAACATTACACTGGGGGAGAGAAGGGTCTTTTCAACAAAGGGTGCTAGACAATTGGCTATCCATGTACAGAGGAATGAAACTGGACCCTTACCTCACACCACATATAAACATTAACTCAAAATACATTAAAGGCTTAAATGTAAGAGGTAAAACTATAAACTCTAGAAGAAATAAGTGGTGATGAATCTTCATAACCTTGGATCTAGCAATGCTATTAGATCTGACACCAAAGCGTAAGAAAGCAAAGAAAAAAATAGATAAAATAATATCCTCAAAATTAAAAATCTGTTCTGGGTGCCTGGGTGGCTCAGTTGGTTAAGCGTCCGACTCTTAATTTTGACTCAGATCATGATCTCGGGGTCATGAGATAGAGCCCACGTCAGGCTCCACACTGAGTGTGGGGCCTGCTTAAGGTTCTCTCTCCTTCTCCCTCTGCCCCTGACCACTCGCACACTCACTCACTCTTAAAAAAGAAATGTAAAAAAAAAAAATTAAAAATCTTTGTACATCGTAAGATACTATCTGGAAAGTGAACAGATAGCCCGCCGAATGGAAGAAAATATTTGTACATTATGTATCTAATAAGAGTCTGTTGCCCAGAACATGTAAAGAGCGTTTACAACTCCTCAGCAAAAAGACGACCCATTTCTTAAAATAGACAAAAGACTTGGATAGACCTTTCTCCAAAGAAATCATACAAATGGTGAAGAGCACATGAATAGATGTTAAACATCCTTAGTCTTTATGGAAATGAAGGTTTAAACCAGTTAGATATCCTTTTACACACAAGAGAATCTCTATAATCAAGGAAACTAAAATAACAAATTTTGGAAAGGATGTTGAGAAACGGAAACCCTTACACCTTGCTTGTGAAAAATGGTGCAGTCTATGTATAAAATATTTTGGCATTTAGGCAAATAGATCAAAGTAGAATGACCGTATGGTTCAACAATTATACTCCCAGATACATACCCCAAAATCGAAAGGAGAAGTACCCTTATTCAGCGCAGCATTTGTCACCGCAGCCAAAAGGGGGAAGCAACCCAAGTGTCCACTGACAGACGAATGGATAAACGAAACGCGGTGTACACACCACGGAGCACGATTCAGCCTTAAAAACGAAGGGGGCTCCGGCACAGGCGACACCACGCATGAAGCGGGAAGTCACCACGCTGAGCGACATCGGCCAGTCACAGAAGGACAGACGCCCTGTGGTCCCACTTACAGGAAGTGTCCCGAGACACACAGTACAACGTGGCTGCCGGGGCCGAGGGGAAGGGGACGGGGAGCTGGCGTCTCCCGCAGACAGAGCCGCCCTCGGGGAGAAGGAAGAAGTTCTGGAGGACGACGTGCCCCCGCGGGACCCCAGCTACGGCCGGGAACTGCGCACCGGACACGTTCTGAGGGCTCGGTGGCGGGTCCGCGGGACGGCGCCCCGTCGGGGGTAACACGCCCTGAGGCACCCCGCGGGCGGCGAGGACACGCGGCTGGGGTCTGAGTGCGGAGAGGGAGGGGCTGCGCTGCGCGGGCGGGTTTCCCGCAGAGTCGGCTCCTCTTCAAACCACCACGTCCGCGCGGCCCCGAGAAGCCGAGCCGCCGACGTTCGTGCCGCAGGCGGAGCCCCGCCCCGACCCCGACGGTGCGGCCGCGGGGAGGACACGCAGGGCCGAGGCCCGGGGAGCGCGAGCGCCGCGGCGGGGGTCCTTGGAACACCTGTCCTCGCCCCGGAGGAGGAGGGCTGAGCGCGCATGCCCCGCACGGGTCGCGGGGCGGGACTCGGGCGCCTCCCGGCGGGAGGTGGGGGCAGTGCAGGATGCGGTGCACTCAGTTCCGTGGAGGCACCTGTCCCTTCTGGGGTCCAGCTGAATCCATTACATTTGGGAAATTCGAACTGAAATGGAGTCCAATTATCCTCTGACTTCTCCAGAAATAGAAACTATTAATTAGAAACCGTACGGAATTAAGTGAAATGCAGACACAGGCGTTACAACTTACACCAAAATTCATTTAAAATTGTAGATAAATTTAAAATAGATTTAAAATCAAAATAAAGGGGGCGCCTGGGTGGTTCAGTCGGTGAAGCGGCTGCCTGCGGCTCAGGTCGTGATCCCAGGGTCCTGGAATCAACCCTCCGTCGGGCTCCATGCTCAGCAGGGAGCCTGCTTCTCCCCTGCCTGCTGTTCCCCCTGCTTGTGCTTGCTCTCTCTCTCTCTCTCTCTCTCTCTGTCAAATAAATAAATAAAATCTTTCAAAAAACAAAAAGTAAAAAAAGGAAAATCCACATGGTCTTGGGTTCAGTGATGAGCTTTAACACACAACACCAAAAGCCAATCCACAAATGAAAAAAATTGATAACATGAACTTCCTAAAATTAAAACTTTTGCGGGGCGCCTGGGTGGTTCAGTCGTTAAGCGTCTGCCTTCGGCTCAGGTCATGATCTCAGGGTCCTGGGATCGAGCCCTACATCGGGCTCCCTGCTCAGCGGGGAGCCCGCTTCTCCCTCTCCCACTCCCCCTGCTTGTGTTCCCTCTCCCACTCCCCCTGCTTGTGTTCCCTCTCTCGCTGTGTCTCTCTCTGTCAAATAAATAAATAAAATCTTAAAAGAAAAAAAACTTTTGCTCTGTGAAAGACCTTGCTCAGAAAACTAAAGACAAGCCACGAACTGGGAGGAAATATT
Organism: Eumetopias jubatus; assembly: GCF_037043125.1. Classification (NCBI taxonomy): domain Eukaryota; kingdom Metazoa; phylum Chordata; class Mammalia; order Carnivora; family Otariidae; genus Eumetopias; species Eumetopias jubatus. The sequence goes on from NW_028274813.1 coordinate 22,882, forward strand.
TGCAAAGCGCAAATCTGGTAAAAGATTTGTATTCAAAAAATACAAAAGACTATCAGAACTCAATGATAAGGAAACAAACATCCTAATTGATAATGGGTAAGGATCTGAACAGATGCCTGGACAAAGAAGATATTCAGATACAAAATAAGCATACAAAATTATGTTTGACATCATCATTAGGAAAGTACAAATTTAAACAACAGTGAGACAGCCAGTACTGCACACCTATCACAAATACTAAACTCCAAAAACAAGAACACCAATTGCTGGAAGGTGAGGAATGGCAGCAACTGTCCCTTCAGAAGACATTTTGGCCATTTTTTCCAAACCTAAGTTAGTCTCATGTTAAGATCCAACAATTGCACTTCTAGTATTTAGCAACTGCTTTGAAAAAACTATTTCCGAACAAAAACTCACATGCAGTTATGCACGGTAGCTCCATTCATAATGGTTACAAACTTAAAGAAACCAGGATGTCCTTCCATTAATGAATCCATAAGCAAACTAAGTGCATCCATGTGAAGGAAGCAGAATATGCCATGCAAAATATACCTCTTTGGCATAAGGGATATTTGGGCTGATTAATTTTAAGAAACGCCAGACATGGGAGAATCTCTGAAAACTGGGTAAAAGTTGCCATTTGGTGAGTGAAATGTACACTTATAAAGGAACACCCCATTTGTAAGCCTGTCTCCCTCTGTATCAGGAACAGAATTACTAAATCTCAAGAAACTCTTACCAAAAGAGAAGGCACAGACTTAAAGCTGTGTAGCAACCATACCCTCGTTTACTGTGCTCACCTGATAACATCCCTTAACTGGCCTTCCCACCACCCAAAATCTTTTGGTCGTTAGCTGAAGATAGCATTTAGGGTGAGGGCTGGGCCACTTCAAGGAATTACACCATTTTCCTGGGTATCTCCCATGAATACAGGACATATGCATGATATTAAACTTTGACTTGTTTTTCTCCTGTTAATCTATTCAGCAATAAAAAGAAATGAACCATCACCCCATACAATCACATGGATGAACTTTACATGTATTTTTCTAAGTGCAAGAATCCATTCTGAAAAGGCTGCACACTGAGTGACCCGATTTGTAGGAGATTCTGGAAAAGGCAAAACTAGAGATGATATAAGGATCTGGGAGTGAATTCCATGATATTTTCATGATTTATACCTGCCATTAAGCATTTGACAAAACCCAAACCTTTTGGGGCACCTGGCTGGCTCATTTGGTGGAGTGTGCAACTCTTGATCTTGGGGTTGTGAATTCGGGCCCCATGTTGGGTGTGGAGATTACTTAAAAATAAAATCTTTAAAAAATACAAACATTTCTACATCCCAAAGAGTAAATAATAATCTACAGAAAGTAAGTTGTTTAGGATGTGGGAGTGTCACAGGATGGTGTGGGGGCCAAGGGCAGGCTGCCCCAAATCTGCCACTTTGACATACAGATCATTTTAAATAAAAGTTACTTAAGAGACAGCCTATGCAATGAGGACACTTAGACCCTCCTCTGTCCCCCTGGAAAGGAAATCAATCTCCCATGTGAAGGTGTCCTTATACCAGGAGGTAAAGAGATTTTGACATCACCAGAGATGGGAGATTTGGAGCCCATAAGGCTGTATAAACAACCCTTGTTACTTTTTACTAATTTACAACCCCAGCCCAAATTTTGTTTAGAATTCCTTACTAATCGAAGCTCCCAAGATTAAGTTTTCTTTGTCCTGTGATTTCTTCACAGGTGTAGTTACTCTTTGTCCAAAAAGTATAAAACCTGGCTTCCTTGGTCATTTCTTTAGACCTCAGGTTCATTATTGGGTCTCCATGTGCACATTATTGCACTTTAGGTTTTTTTCTCCCATTTATCTGTTTCATGTCAATTTCTTTCTTCATCCCGCAGTAAGAACCTTGGACCAAGGAAAATTTCTTCCTCAATGGAATACAGAACGTGACACATAATCTAACTGTATTAGAAACATATGGGGGGAAAAAACCCTCACTGTAGGTTGTATGACAAAAGGTGCTGACCTAAGTAACTTTGGAAATGAATGGAATCTGTAGATTAAAGAAAAAATGTACTGTACGTACACAGTGGACTCCGTTTGATAAAGTTCTCTGCCATCAGAGTGGTAGCTAACAGTTCTGAAAACACCACATCTGTAATCTGGAATGGAGCAATGAATTAAATAAAGGGCCGGTGGTGAGAGCCAGGTTTGTCGCTGTTAGAGTAGGAAGTTACAGATGAGCAAAGGGAGAAGATCACAATCTCCATGTTGTGGCGGACCAGGTTGGAGACATCAGTATAAACTCATCCTTAGCTTAATATGGACGCAGACGGTTCCACATAGAAATCTTTATCATTAGGTGTGTCGACATAGGTGGGAATACAGGCATATATTGCCTTGCATTGTCCGCTGAGCATGGACATTTAGCTCCCACGTGTAAGACTTTAATACCATTCTCTACTACCCAGAGCTCCTTAAAGAACTTGCTGATGCTAGAACTTGGACAGTAAGTATAGGAGCCAGGATAATCTTGACGTATCAGAAAGTAAGGAAGTACCAAGAAAAGAGCCACAGAGATGGAATGATGTCAATGGAAAGCAGGAGCCAATGGAAAGTGCTCTCCGTCACCAAAGGAGGAATGAGCCAGCGACCAAACACTGAGGTGCTGGAACATAATCTACCCTGGTGTCCACGCTGGTAAAAATAAATGATTTTTTTAAGATTTTATTTATTTATTTGAGAGGGAGAGAGAGTGCATAAGCAGAAGGGAGAGGCAGAGGGAGAGGGAGAAGCAGACCCCCCACTGAGCGGGGAGCCCGACGTGGGGCTCGATCCCAGGACTCTGAGATCATGACCTGAGCTGAAGGTAGATACTTAACTGACTGAGGCACCCAGGTGCCCCCAAATAGACGATTTTTTAAAAAGAAACCACAGGGCCAAAATGGAGTCACTTACGTCAGGAGACCCAAGCCAGCAAACCAAGACTTACTACCTGACCTAACTGCAGTTCCACACACCCTCACCTCCACATAAACTTTGACCGGTCAACCTGGAAAATGAACTGAATGGCCCCTTCTGTTCCCCTTAGGAGGGGGACATTGCCTAAAATAGTGCATCCTTTTCTAGTAATTTCTTTTTTTCAATGCCCTCTCTGCCTTTAAAATCCTTCCCCTCCCTGCAGCTCAAAGGAGCCCCTTTCTTTTTGCTAAATGGGATGCTGCCTGTTTCATGAATTGTTCAATGAAGCCAATGGGACTGGGATCTTTTAAATTACTTTGTTGCCTTTTTATTAACAAATTACATAGCTTTTTAAAAGCGGGATTGCATAGACCTCTCCTATAAGAATTCCAACTAATAGATGTAGATTACCATTCATCAAGTAAATGGAGCTAACTCTCCTCTCCTAAAGTGGGGGCTCAGGGCAGTTGTCTTCCTGCACATGGGAAAGAGTAACTTCCTGGTGGGGAAGCCTGACCAATGCTGCCTCAGCCAGGTGACCAACGTTAACATGGACAGTGACAAGTGTTCCCTTGTTGTAAAGTAACGACAAAGCACTTTACCTCCCTGATCTGCTTCCTCAAAACCCATAACCCCAGTCTAATCAGGAGGAAAACAAGTAAATCCCAATGGGGGACTTTCTACAAAATGCCTGACCGGTCCTCCTCAACACTGCCAAGGTCACTGAAACAAAGCAAGTCTGAGAAAGTGTCACAGCCAAGGAGAGCCTAAAGACACATGATGAGCACATGTCACGTGGTGCCCTGCATGGGATCCTGGAGCGAGGAAAGGTAGAACAGGAGAAACCTGAATAAAATACAGACTCCTGCTAAAAATAACATATCAATATTTGTTCACTAATTGTGACAATTTTGTAGAAAACTAGAAGAAGAGGAGAAATTAGGGGCCCCTGGGTGGCTCAGTCAGTTAAGCGTCCGCCTTCGGCTCAGGTCATGATCCCGGGGTCCTGGGATCGAGCCCCACGTCGGGCTCCCTGCTCCGCGGGAGCCTGCTTCTCCCTCTCCCTTGCTGCTCACCCTGCTTGTGCTCTCCCTCTCGCTCCCTCTGTCAAATAAATAAATAAGATCTTAAAAGAAAAAAAACAGACATTAAAGGTCAAATAAGGGAAACCTATTGCATTGGACTGGAAGCCTAGAGGAAATGGGTGATTTCCTAATAAAAATGCACAATAATAAAATGGACCCTGAAATAAGGAAAAAACAGGCAGACCAATTAGCCATCCAGGGCCTCATCTTACTGCTGGTTCTCCTCTCATTGTTCTGGGGTTTTCCTCTCCTAGGACAGAAAAGGAACAGGGACAGAACTGTTCTGGAGCTGCCCTTAGACCCGACCCCACTCACTGTCTTCCTCTCCCCCAGCCATACCCTGCTCAGCGAGGACACTGTGCACGGGGAGTCTCAGGGATTGTGGATCCTGATGTGTCACCCAGTTCTTTTTTGGATGGCAAGGGACTGGACACACTTACTAAAGTAAAAGAAGTTAATATTTTTTAATGGTAGAAATACCTTAATACTTACAAGAGACAAGAGTGGGTTTGGACCTGGGAGGCCCAAAGGCTCACACTCTCACAGTGTGACCTAGACCCTCTCCAACCCTCCATCCTGCTAAGTGCTCTGGGGTGGCCCCATTCATAGCCACTGTCTCTCTCACTGCATCTGGGGCCTCCCACGACTCCAGGCTGACACCCACTCACCATCCATTCTACTGGGAAGGGTTTCTCTTTCCCTTGGCTTCCATGAAGTCATGGTTTTAAGTGTCTTTGGCCCGGCTTGGGTCACACTCTCATCCTTGAAGCCATCAGAGCACCCAGAAAATAGAGCAAGGGGTTGGGTAGACTTGGATCATACACGCATCTCTGAAGCGGGTGCAAAGTGGGGTCTGCCCTCTGGAACTGTCTGGAGGGTAGGCAGGTGACATGGGGTTCCCAAAGGCAAGCTGAGGTGCTGGACTTGGACGTGAGAAGAGATGCCAGGCTGGGAAAGCAGCAGATTCCGCATCACTGGTGACTGACTGCATGGCTTTGGAATCTGAAGCCCAAGGAAGGAAGGGGTCACTTCGTTAGGGTCACGGGCTGCAGCCGCCCATCCAGTGCTCTTGCTGTTTTCCCATGACGGCAAGACGCTCTCCCACTTGCTGAAGAAGCAACTTTGCTGTTGGCAAGAAACTCAAGGCTCCTGCCTTGGATATTGGGTCCTTGCATCTCAGAGACTGGAAGGCACACAGACCTCACTCTTCTCCCTGGGAGGAAGGAGCCCTGGAGTCACACCTGCCCCCCACATTAATCGCTCCTCCCCAAAGAACAAACTGGCTCATTCTCCAGTTTCTTCTCTCTCCTTCATGAAGAACAGAGAGCAAATGTGAGGATGATAAGGAAAGTATCGCTCACTGAAACAGTGGGAGGCTCAAGGATTATTCCACACCACAAATCCACACATGGCAGACTTTCTGGGGGCCACAGTCCCTGAATCATGCATGTGACTCTCTGAAACCAGGCAGCCTCACTGAGAAACTGCCTGCTGGGAGGCACAGTTACTCCCATAACCTTAATTCTTAACAAATATGTATGTCAAAGGTTTACATCACAATCGGGAGGCCAAAGGACTGCAGGGTCAGTCTGCCGAATGGCTGTATGGCTGTTGTGGACAGGGCCACATCCAACATTTGGAGGGTTAAGAGACTGTGAAGGAGGAAGCACTTGTCTCAACCACACAGATGTTGGGAATGGAAACATCCTGTGGGGCTGTCTACACTGCCTATGGGCCTGTTACACTGCCAGGAGCACAGTCAGCTCAGTAATGGCTGTGGGGGTTGTCAGGACCCTTTCTGGCCTGAGCTGGAGGGCCACAGATGCCTCCCTGGATGGTCAGAGTCCAAGCGCTGTCCTGTCTACTGCCTGTTTCCTGCCGATCACTCAGATGGGACGAAGGATCTAGCCAGCGCCAGGGGGGGCCCCCAACAGCCCGCAAGAAGGCTGTACATGGGGGCGGGCAGGCCACGGCAGTCAGTCCTATATGAATCCATTCCTGTCTACAGAGTGCCCTCGTGGGGTGGGGCCGTGCTGGAACTTGCGGCTGCCCAGGCAGAGTGGGGCCAGCAGCACCCTTCCCAGGTGGGAGGGTGGAAGAACCCTTTATAACCTCTGAGTCCCCCTATAACCCCTGACTGGGGATGAGTTGGATCTCAAACTGTCAGGGATCAGGTGGACATGTCACTTTTGTTCTGTCTGAGCCCAGGAGTGAAGGGCTGAAAACCAATGCTCCAGCTCACCTCTGACTCGTGTGTGACCCTGGGTGAGTCCTGTCTACCCTGGAGGCCCAGGGAGTTGGAGGAGGGGGAAGAAAGCCAATTATGCTTAAACCTAACCCCGATCCAGACCCTGGCCCTGACCCCAACCCATGACCCTCACCCCAACCCCACCCAGATTCTCAGGCTGATCCACACTTGCATCACGAACAGGCCCAAATCAGCTTTAGGGGGTTATTTTCTCCAGAGAGCTGCTCAGCTCTGCACTCCTGCCCACACGCCCGTGGAGGTGGCCCTGCCTTCTGAAGACGCACAGGTTGCTGACTCCCACACCTCTTGCATACATCACCCAGCAGCATGGTGGGGTTTGTTTTGATTTTTTGCTAAGTTTTATTTTAATCCAAGGACTTTGATTCATACAAAATGTCATTGTAGAAACAATAGCAGAATCCAAAGTCTGGGTGATCAATATTACTCAGGCAGCAAACTCGTCAATCACAGGATTGTTTTAAAGCAGGTCTCAGTTGTGTTGCATGGTTGGGACTTCTTTTTGGGTTTTTTTTTTTTTTAACACTGTTCTTAAATATAAAGTTTTGCAACAAACCTTTGATTTATATCAAATATAATTAAAAATTAACAAATGAGTACATTGTATCAAAAAGTACAAAGATATGCATTTCATGCACATACTTGTATATATGTGTATATGTATATATTTTACATGCACACATAACTTCTTCAAACTACAGCCACTGCTTGACTGGTCCAGATGCAGACAACTGGTTAATGCATTTCAAATTTGGCAACTCACTATGAGATCTCAGTGGAAACATATGATAGCTGAGAAGAGAGGATACAGAAACAAAATCCAAAGTCAGGAAAACAAGACACAGTATCTCTTCCCCCACTCCCTGTAGTTTTCACCAATTCCAGTGTCTAGAAGAATCCAGACAGACTGGTGAGGCTGTGTGGGGCTAGAACAGTGATTCTCCACCCAACATGGCCTGGGAAGCAGCTGCGGTTCCGCACAGAATGGATACATTCACAATAACATGGGCCAGAGATGAAACATCAGTATCAAAATACACATCCTTCTGCTTTGCAACAGGAACAGAGCTATCTCACGCAGAGTCTGAGATACCATTCCAGTTTTTATTTCCTATTGTAGTAAAATACTCTGTAATCTTAAAGTTTCAGAGTGTTGTGCTTTCCAGTAAGGAGATTCTATAAAATGGTTTGGTCACAATCATGCTGAAACCCTAGAACGGGTGATGGTCTTACATGATTTATTTCTATTGAATGTGTGTCTTTTGTTGCATAGCCCTATGGGTTAACGACATCCACTCACCGGGACACACCTCCACACAGAGAAATGCACACACACATCACAGGCCAAGTTTCTTTAAGGTGAGTCATGGGGCAACAGCCGATGGGAACACTCAAATGATCCAGCGAAGAGATCATCTGACATTTCCAAACACGGAGGATGCACCAAAATCTAATCATCTAAATATTCCTTTTGTTCACGAAACAAAGGGTCTCCCGGCATTTTATGCACAGCCTCCTACCTACGGTGTTTCCCTTTTGACAGTGGCCATGAGGTTGGATTTCCCTTTCGCTTCCTGCTTTCCCATGTCTTGTGCTGGGCTTCAGATGGCTCCTACCTGAGCCTCAGTCACCAAGCTTCTCCTTGCCCCATCACTTCCTCCGAGTTTTGGCCTCATTTCAGTCGGGCCGTCCCAAGTGCCCGCACCTGCACAGACACAGGCCCTCCCTCCTGCCCCGCCGGGTCCATCTCCACTCCCCCACCTCTCCCTCTTCCCACGACCTCTCCCTCTCTCTGGCCTTATCTGAAAAGAAACTTTCACGACAACACATACCACGCCCTCTTTGGCAGGCATCCCATCCCTGAGATTCAGATGTAGAGGGCCCCTGCCTCGGTGCCCCTGCGTGTCCCTGGGAGCCCAGCGTGGATGATAAAACTCATCAGCTGGAACGTGCCCGCTGAGCAGGCACGCGGCGGAGGTGCAGCTAGCACCAGTGGTCTTGGTTGGGGTGGTGGTAGCTATGCCGAACCCGGCCGCCCGAGCTGAGCCCCAGAGTGCAGTGGTAGACATTGGGCATGCGGCGGAGGGGGTGCGACTGGGAGGTCAGAAAGGACACATAGGAAGTCCGGGAGGAGCGGCCTGAGTTACCTCCTCGAAGGTAAGCGTGTCCTCAGGCTGGGTGCGGGCAGTGTCCTCACTGTCCAGACGCTGCCCCAAGTAAGGGTCAGAGCCGATCCTAGAGCCGGCGGCCAGGGGCTGGCTGAGGGGGTCTCTCTGGAGCAGAGCGTTGTGTTCGGAAAGGCCATGGCTAAGCCGCCCTGGGGAAAAGGTGGGGAGGCTGGTCTGTGCCCCAGCAAAGTGGACAGGTGAAGAGTTGGCCGTCTTGTAGGTGACACTGGGACGGGGGGACAGCAAAGTCTGGGGGAGCTGCCTCCGCCCACCACGGCCAGGGGTGCTAGCACCGGATGTTGACAACAAGGGGCTCCCATTCACTGAACCACCACCCTACAAGAAAATAGAACAGAGAAAAAAAAAATAATCAAAGTCCCAGACCAGAGGCCAATGCAGGTGAGAACCATAGAGGTGGGGGGTGAGGCATGGAGAGAGGCAGGCACCCTGGGAGGGGACCCGTAGGGTGTGTGGTGGAGGGGGGAAAGCCGCTGGTGCCGGTAGGCCTGGGGAGGTGGTTGGGGAACAGTGGGGAACAAAGGGACAGGCACAGCTCAGGGAGAAGGGAGACCAGAGGCCAGTCCAGGGCAGTTGGGAGGGGAGGATCGGGCTGGTGCGAGAGGAATAGAGCAAGGATGAGGGGAGCACAGACTCGGGCCTGGGAACCAGGACATGAAGGAGGATTCGGAGCATGGTGGGGGGGGCTCGTAAGGAGGGGCAGTGAGGGTGTCCTGTCTTACCGGTCTTGGGGGTCCTGGCTCCTGCCCAGCTGTTGGTGACGTGGGGTGGCTGCTGAGGGAGGGTTTGGGCTGCGAGGGCTCCCGGCCCCCAAAGCGGTCACAGGAGTAGAAACGCTGCTTCTCCGAGGAAGAGGAAGAGAGCTGCCTCCGCTCTTGGGACCGGCCCCGCTCCTGTCTGCGCTCCCTCCGGCAGCCTGTGGGCCCCTCTCGCGGGGGTGGGCCTGGCCCTGCAGCACTGCTGGGTGCTGGCCAGGAAGAGGGGAAGTCAGCACAGCGAGCCAGGTGGGGAGACAGACCCCCAGCCCAGACCCAGTCCCCAGGGCCAGCAGGGGGACCCAGGGGGAGAGCTGAGGTGCGTGGGTGACCCTGCCTGGTCCCCAGACCTGGGACTCACAGCCCCCTACTCAGGGCCGTTTTGATGGTGGAGGCACAGAAAGGAATGCCTCAGGCCCTGGCCATAGGAGGGACCCCCGCACGCACCGCCATCTGTGTCTGCGGACAGGCTGGTCCCCTTCTCCAAGGACTTCTGCTTCCTGTCCCTGCGGCGATGGCAGCGGTGGTGGTGATGGGGCACAGCCTGGCTGGCTGGGGCACGGTCCAGGGCAGCGCTGCAGAGATGAGCCACGTGGGGACGCTGGGGTGCCAGTGTGGAGATGGAGCGCTTCATGGGGCTGGCGTTGGGGGCCGGCTGCGGGTGGGATGTGGGTTGGCACACAGTCTGAGAGAGGGGCCTGGGGCAGGCTCCAGGGTGGCACTGAAGGCCTGGGGTTCAGGAACCACCAGGCCCCTCCCTCTCCCCAGAAAGCTCTTCCCCACCCAGGCCCACCCTTTCTCCCAGAGCACGCTGCACAAGGTGCTGTCCGTCTCTGCCAGCGGGGCCCAGAGAGCTGTTGGCCTCAGTGTCCCTGGGGGACAGGGAGGATGCCAGGAAGAGGGAGGCTGCGGGCCTGGCTGGGAGAACCCTGAGGGGTGGCTGCGTGTGATGGCTCTGCTGGGCCAGGGCCATGGGGCTCCTGCCCTGGGCTGAAATCGGGACCCGCGGAAAGGGGCCGTCCAAGGGGAGCTGACCCACAGCCTCCACTCGGCGTCCTCAAGCTGGCCGCCCAGCGGGCCAGGCTCGGGAAGGGGAAGAGGGCAGGAGCCACCACCAATGGGAGGCAGAGACAAGTTTAGAGAATGAAGTCATTTGGAATGTGCAGAACCAGGAACCACAAAAGGAGGCAGGGACAGGGCCAGCCTCAGGCAAACACTGAAGGTCCCCGGCTGGAGGACATGCCCCTCTAAAGCCCCTCACCATCCCAGGAAGTGAAAGCAGGGCCCCCTGACACAGCCTCAATGGGCCCACAGCCCCCTTGCCCTGGAGCTTCCTGCTCCGTACTCAAAGCATCCCCGAAGGAGCAGGGGATGGAGGTGGTGCCGCCTCCAGAGTCCAGAGAAAGAACAGGGCAGGTCAGGCGCCTGTGTGGCTCAGTTGGTTAAGCGACTGCCTTTGGCTCAGGTCATGACCCTGGAGTTCCAGGATTGAGTCCCGCATTGGGCTCAGCAGGGAGTCTGCTTCTCCCTCTGACCCTCCCCCCTCTCATGTGCTCTCTCTCTCAAATAAAATAAATAAAATCTTTAAAAGAAAAAAAGAACAGGGCAGGTCCTCCCCAGAGCATCCATGGGGGAAAGGGAGGACCAAGCTGTGAGGCACCGTGTGCATGGCGGGGGGGCCGGGGGGGGCAGTGCAGGCTGGCGTGGGAGAGGGGTGTCCTAGAGAGAGGGAGAGTCTGGGTCAGGGACCCTGGGCTGGGAGATGGAAGCCCCAGGGCCACAGCAGGAGGCTGAGCACAGGTGGGTGGTGGGGATTCCTGGCAGGCCTCCGAGGACTCTGGCTGCACCTCTTGAGACCATCGTCCTGGGAGCTCCCAACAGGGCTGACAGTGTCCAGGCCGCAGTGCAGGTAGGGAGCCCTCACGCGGGACACAAGCCCTCCCCAAGCCAGGTCTCCTCATCCCCCACGCCCCCACCCTCCCATGACCCTGGCCTTCCCAGACCACCCACCGGAGTCTCTGCAGCCGGGCGAGGCATGGAGGCCGCACGTCCCTGGCTCTCCAGTCCGGGTTGGGGCTCCCCGTCAGGACCTCTCAGGGCCATGCTCTGCATCTGGACGTCCACAGCCTGGGCACACAGCAGCCCGCAGTCACACCGGCCCCCACCCCACTCTCACCTTCCCCCCATCCTGGGCTCCCCGCCACACTCCTGCCATCTCCCACCATCCCTGTCTCACCCCAATCCTTATCTCATCCCCCATCCCCAGCCTGGCTCCCCAGCCCTGGGAGCCCTCCCCGGTTTTCCTGGCTGCACCACTGGGATCTCTGTAGAGTGGCCACGCTCCAGGGGTGTCCTTGCCTCATAGGGTACCTCCTGGGTCCTCTGAGTGCCCCAGGAAACAGACTCCTTGATGCCACTCTCCTGGGGTTGTCTGTAGAGAAGAGAGGATTGTGCTGTTGGCTCAGAGGTCTGTGGGCCTTGGACTGCCCACCAAGGACCTGGCTCCAACCTGCCAGGAACCTATACTGGTCCCTTCTACTCTGGGTGAGAAGCAGCCCAGACGCGTGAGGCCCTTCAAGTGCAGGCTCTCAAGTGGCCACAGAGCAAGAGATGTGGACCCAGTACCAGGGCTCAGAGCAGATGGGCAGAGAGGGCGCCCGGACATGAGTCCGAGGGAGGTCTGGGCCCACCGCTTCCTGGTCTAGGGACACCCGGCAGGTTCCTCGGCCCTAGACAGGGCCTCCCAGGAGTAGTGGGAGGCCACATGTGCACAGCATGCATGACGCAGAGGGCGGACATCCTGTCTACGCTGGTGCACAGCAGGCCCTGACCACTACGTTAGGGGCAGTGTAGTACTCAGGAAAACCTACCTGATTAACAGTCCAAGACCCACAACCAGGCTGCAGAAAAGAACGTCCAAACATGTACAGATGAGGGGAAATCAGGAGCCCTAAACATGCATGCTGTGCCCAGTCTGGTACCAGGCCCCACACCTTAGCCCTTGCTGGATGACGCAGAGCACAGGGCCCCCTCTTTGGGCTCAGCCAATGATTTCCTTTAGCCAATAAGGGTGTTAGCAGACCTGGGACCCTGCTGACCCTGAGGGGGTGGCTGAGAGGAGCCTGCCTGCTACCACCCCCCAGCGACACACGGTGCAAGACAGGTAGGTGACTGTTAGTTCGCAACACTTGGTTTTGGGTGGTTCATTACCAAGAATTATTGTGGCAAGAGTTAGGGGTTAGGTAACAAGGACGTTACCAATTTGTCTACAAAATACAATTGCTTCAGAAATCACTACTGGAGTGGAGATCTGAGGAAAAATGTCTTAGAGGAGTTAGGAAGACTAGACACACACAGGCCATCAACAGAATGGGGTCAAAACAAATCATTTCCCAACGGGCAGTGAGGAAGCAGAGGCAGAGGCCCCTCACCGGAAAGGGAAATGGGCACGCACAATGGGAGGTGACAGTGGGAACCACCGACTGTCTAAATCCACTGACCTCAGTGCCATCAGAGGCACCCATGTAACGTTTCGGGAATTAGCTTTGGAGTCCACCATGGACCGCTCCAGCAGCCCGCCTGGACTAGCTTTCAGGCAACATCTGTGGGGAACCATTTGGGGGGAGGTGGGCACGGGGTGGAACAGAGAGGCCAGTCTCCCAAAGTGGTGATGGGACCTGAGGGCTCCATGTCCTGCAGCACAGCCTACAGGGAGCCCCTCTGGGAGGGGGAGAAACCAGGAGTCCTGCCTCCTCCGTGCACCTCGCACCCTGGCCAGGGACTCACACGGCCCCGCCGTTGCTGAGGGACGCAGAGCTCTTCTGCCAAAGGAAAACCCAGGCTCCTCGGAGCACAGCCGGCTGTGTCTGCTCCAGCGTGGCCTTCAGAGGGTGGAACAGGGACACAGGGCCCATCTGTAAAAGGGACGCAGGGAAGAGGAAGAGCTCTAAGGGCAGAGACAGGTGTGCCAGAAAGTTGGCCTGACCCCACAGCATGGGTTGGTGCTCCTTCTGCCCTGCCCCAGACCTACACAGGAGGTAGGCGGGGGCTTACTACTCCCAACCTGGCCGGTGAGTGACATCAGGAAAGTCATTTCACTTCTTGGAGCTTCAGTTTCCCTACCGACAAAATCTGGGGACCTCATCCAATTACAAATGGTAAAAAGATTTCATCTCATCATCAACTTGGATTGATGGGTAGAGGCTGCATGAGCCCGGAATGAGCAGAATTCTAAGGACATTTCAGGGCTTGGGGGGCAGCGGGGGGGCGCACTGATGGGTGTCTGCAACAGACAGGGGAACGGGAGATGTGGTGTGGGCATCAGATACTTCCCATCCCACGATGGGTGAATGTCCCTGTAAGCTCCAAACCAGGCAACTTTCTAGACAGAGTCTACGTATGGTCACTGATGGTTTGGCTGCATGGGAAAGTTGTTATTTTGAAGGATGACGTCAGGAAGTTGGGGCCCCAAACCAGCCCAGTCAGAGTCATGAGTGGAAGAAATCATGATCCTGGACCCATCAGTTTGATTCTCTCGGGTCCTTGCCAATGTGCACGGTAATCAGGTTCTCCTCGAACCTCCCCAAACAACCTCCTCAAATATTCTTCAAACTTCTTTCTTCTACCACTTAAAACAGTGGGATCTCCAGGGAACATGTCCTCAGCCTCTTGTCTACTGCTCCTGAACACTAGGTCTCCAAGTCAGGGGGCCCCCAGTACCAGCAAGAGACCAGCCGTTGGAAAGCACTCAGGCTGTATGGAGTTTCTGACTTTGGGGCCGGAGAGTGAGGCTACAGTAGGAACCTCTCATCTTCCTTTTCCCGCCGTGCAATCCCCAGGAAGGATGTGGGTTTTCTCTGCCGTCAAAACAACTGACGGTGCCAGAGTCTGAGGTTTACTTCTTGGAAATCCTGGAACTCGGTACCTGGGACAGGCCTCCCGTGGCCTGGTGAATCTGGTCTCTGGGGGTCTTGTTCTGTTTGTAGAAGTCAAATATCATCAGAGCTGCATACACCTTTCCTACGGTCATCTCATCGGCTGGAGGGAGAGAAAACAGAGGGTGGGGTGTGGAGGAGGAAGGGGAGGTGGGGGGCAAGGGAACAGCCTCCACCACAGGGACTCCTGGACATGCTCAGGGAAGGGCACAGGGCTTGGCCGAAGTTGCATCTGTGGGCACTGAGCACGTGTCCTCTGGAGATGTACTGACTCTCCACAGGGCCCTCCATCTCCTCCCAATGAAGTGGATGTGGGGTTTAATCTTTAAACACCTCATCTCTAACTGTAGGAGTCTCCCTGCTGTTCTCTGGATTTTTTTAAGTATACACCCCCACCAGGAATGTGGGTGACTGTGGTCAACAGAATAAAGCCCAGGGAATCCCTTCCCACAGTCCCTATGCACCCACTGGTAAGACCGTTCTCCCTGCAGGTGGAAACTAAGTCTAGACTATTGACGAGGTCACCCTGGCCCAGGCCTCCTGGCTCTGCCTCTGGGTGGGACACAAAAGGGGGATGAACAAGGAGAATTTCTTGCCCTCACTTACGTTTATGGGGTAGCACCAGTAAATCCAGGGTCTTCTGGGGCAGATTGGCCCACACAGAGGAAATCTCCTTCCTCAACTCTGCATCACACTGATGCTGCTTGGTGCCGGCTGGGGCAGGACAAGGGTGTGGAGGGGAAGAGAAATGTTAGGAGCTGTCTCACGGGCCCCCTGGGGGAGCCAGCAGGGAGAGGTGTGGTGTGAGGGGAAATGGGGCAAGGACAGTGCCAGGAGAAAGGGCAGAGCGGGGAGAAGCACGGCCACGGCGGCTGTCAGAGCGTCCCTCACGGGCACGTGCAGAGACAGAGGCCTGTGTGCGTGGGCCCTGGGAGTGGAGAAGGGATATGGTGGCGGTCCAGCTGTTCGTCCAGCCATTCAAAACTATCAAGAGAGCACCCTCCCGTGCCAGGGACTATTCTAGGTGATGGAACAAAAGCAAAGGAGGCGCCTTTGTGGCACCATGTGGCTTGACTCAACAATAAAGTGGCAGTAAGTTCAAAACCTAGTGTGTTGCGTGCAGAAAAAGCTTAAGTAGGGAGGGATGAGAAATATTAGGAGGGCTGAAATTTTGGACAGGGTAGTCAGGAAAGGTCTCATGAGAAGGTGGTGTGTGTGTAAGACCCCGAAGGCAGAAAAGGACCAGGGGGTGCAAAGGCCTTGGTGTGTCACACAACCAGCCAGGAAGGCAAGGCTCACTGAGCAGGGGGTGGGGGTGAGGGGTTGCAGGGAGCAGATGTTGAGATAGGAAGCAGCAGAGGGTGATAAGCAGAGGGATAAAATACTCTGATTGACCTTTTTTTAGCATCAGGTTTACTATGGTACAATGTACATACAATGAAATCCACCCTTTTCAGTTATCCCGTTCTATGAACTTTGGTAAATCCATAAAGCCACACATCCACCCCACAATCGAGACATGGTATATGGCCCCGCTGCCAAAGTCCCTCTGTGCTCCCTTTGTAGCTGACCCCTTGGCCTCCTCTCATCCCGTCCCATCCCTAGTGTGTTTTCTGTCTTGGTCTGTTTTGCCTTCTCCAGAATGCCACACAAACAACGTCATCGGGTGTATTGGCTTTTGAGTAGGACTTCTCCACTCAGCGTGGTGCCTTTGAGATTCAGTCCACGTTGTTGAGTGTATAAGTAGCCTGTTTCTTTTGACTGCGGAGTACTACCTTGTGGTATGGATAGACCCCAATTTGTTTATCCATTCACCAGTTGTGAACATTTGAGCGGCTTACATTTTGAGGTGATTATGAAATAAAGCTGTGAACATTTGCATATATGTTTTTGTGCAGATGTATGTTTTCTTTTCTTCCCACTTGGGAGTGGGCTGGCTGGGCCGTATGGTAAGGAACTGCCAAACTAGGATCACAAGAATTCCATATTATGCATTCTCACCAGGACTTAATACTGTCATTTAGAAAAGTATTTTAGTCGTATTAATAACCATGTAGTGTTATCTTACTATGGCTTCATTTTGGATTTCTCCCATCCAAGTACGAACCAGGCCCGACCCTGCTTAGCTTCCGAGATCAGACGAGATCGGGCGCGTTCAGGGTGGTATGGCCGTAGACTTCATTTTGGATTTCTCTAATGATTAATGATATTGAGCATCTTTATAGGTGTTTCTTTGCCTTCCATATATATATTTTGGTGACATGTCTATTCGAATCCTTTGCCCATTTTTATTAGGTTGTTTATTTGCTTATTACTGAGTTGTGACAGACCTTTATCTATTCTGGAAACTGATCCTATATCAGATACATGGTTCAAAAATATCTTCACCAATGCTTTAGCTTTGTCTTTTCATTTTCTTAAATGTCTTTTTGAAGAGCAAAAGTTTTTAATGTTGATAAAGTTCAATTTTTCAATTTTTCTTTTATGGCTCATGCTTTTGGTGTCTTCAAAAATCTTTGCCAAACTCAAAATTGCCAAAATCTCTCTCCTGTGTTTCCTTCTAGAGGTTTTATAATTTTACATTTTACATTTATGTCTATGATCAATTTCAAGTTAATTTTTGTAGGAGGTAAAACGTATGTGCTATGGACTGAATTGTGTGCTGCCCCCATTCACATGTTGAAGCGGAACCCTCATTGTGACTGTATAAGGCCGAGAAGGAGGCAATTAGGTGAAATGAGGTCAGAAGGGTGGGACCCTGACCCAGAGAGTTAGTGTCCTTATGAGAAGAGACACCAGAAAATTCGTTCACTCTCTGTATGCACTCAGGGAAAGACCATGTGAGCACACAGTGAGAAGGTGACCACCCTACAAACCAGGAGAACAGGCCCAGGAATGAAACTTACCTTCCTGGCACCTTGCTTTGGACTTTCAGCCTCCAGACTGTGAGAAATAAATTTGTGTTTAAGCCACTCAGTTGTGGTACTTTGTTATTGGCAGCCCAAGCAGACTAAGACACTAAATGTCAAGATTTTTCCCTTTTTTGGATAGTTGTCTAAATTTTTCAAGTACCATTTGTTGAAAAAATTATCTTTTCTTCATTAATTGCCTTTACAACTTCATCAAAAATCCATTGGCAATGTAAGTACGAGTCTCTATTGTGTTCCACTGACCCATGTCTCTGTCCTGTCACCAACACGATATGCCTCAATTGACATGATTTATAGAAAGTCTTTGATTCAGGTAGAGTAAGTTTTCTTTGTTCTCTTTTCAAAATTGCTTATTATTCAAGTTCTTTTGCTTTTCTAGATACATTTTAGAATTCAGTTGTACATTTCTACCTAAAAACCTGTTGGGATTTTGATTGGGTGAACATTTATTCTGTTGATGAATGTGGGAAGAACTGACATTATGACAATATGGAATCTTCCAATGCATGAAGATGATGCAGTGCTTAATTTTTAGATCTTCTTTGCTTCTTTCAATGTTTTGAAATTTGCAACATACAGATCTCACATATATACTTTTTAGAGTTATCCAGCAACAAAGAAATACTTCATGTTTTTGGTGTGATTTTAATGGAACTTTTTCCCATTTCAATTGTTAATTGCTAATATATAGAAATACATTTGCTTCTTGCACACTGACCTTGTATCCTGTGACCTTGCTCTATACTTGTGGATGGTTTAGTAACTTTTTTTAATGGCTTAAAACAACAGAAATTTATTATCTCACTTCTGGAGGCCAGAAGCTCAAAGTCAAGGTGTCAGCATGACCGTGCCTCCTCCAAATGTTCTAGTGAAGAATTCTTCCTTGCCTGTTTCTAGATGTTGGTGGCTCCCAGCCATCCTTGGCATTCCTTGGCCCGTAGATGCCTCCATTTTATTCACTTTTTCTTAGAGTCTTTCAGATTTTCTCCATAGATAATCATGTCAATTGTGAATACAGGCAGTTTTATTTCTTCCTTTCCAATTGGTATGCCTCCTATTTCTTTTTCTTAACTCATTACAATGGCTAAGACCTAACATATGATGTTGAACAAGAATGAACAAGACAGCAAACATCCTTCCTTTGTTCTTGATCTTAGGGGAAAAGGAGTTAGTCTTTCTTTGTTAAGTGTGTCATTCGCTGAAGGATTTTCATAGATATCCTTGATCAGATGGAGGGGGGGGCTTCCTTCAGTTTCTACTCTATGCAGAATTTTTAAAATCATGAATAGATACTGAATTTTTGTGAAATGCTTTTTCTGCATCTATTGAGATGATCATATAGTTTTACTTCTTTGATAAATTATATTGATTAATGTTTTATACTTGAACTCAACTTGCATTCCTGGGATAAACCCTACTTTTGTCATAGAGCAAACAGATATATATACAGCCAGACTCAGTCTGAGAAAACTGGGTTGAATATTTTTGTGTCTACAGTCATGAGGGATACTGATCTGTCACTTTCTTTTCCTATAACGTCTTTGTCTCATCTTCTGTCGGAGCAATGTCAGCACAATATGATAAGTTGAAAAATATCCTCTTTTTCTATATTTTCTGGAAGAGTTTATATAGAGCTGGTATTATCTCCCCCTTAAATGTTTGGTGGACTTCACCTAGGGAGCTAACTGGGCCGGGGATTTTCTTTGTTGGAAGGCTTTTGACTATAATTTAATTTCTTTAATAACTATAGTGCTACTCAGATTCTCTCTTCCTTTTTTTAACCCACTCAGGTTATCCATTCTTGAATGAGCTTGATAGTTGGTGTCAAGGACTTTTTCCATTTCATTTAAGTTGTTGAAGTTATTGACAGAAAGTTGTTCATAAAATTTCCTTGTTATCCATTTAATGGCAGCAAGACCTGTAGTGGTGTTCTCTCTTTCATTCCTTATATTGGTTATTTCTATCTCTTTTTTTCTTGATTGGTCTAGCCAGAGGTTTATTAATTTTATTGGTTTGGTTTTTAACATGATCATTCTAGCTGTTCTGTTGCAGGCAGACAAGAACAGAGGCAGACCAGTCGGAAGCTACTCTAAGAATCAAGTCAAGACCCAAGAGAGAGGGGCTTGGACCAGGAGCTAGCAGTGGGAGAGGACAAAGAAGTGATCATATTCTGGTATATTATGAAGGTGGAGTCAAGAGATATGACAAGAGACCATATATGGATCAAAACTGGGAAAAGGATTAAAAAAGAAAGAAAGGAAAGAAAAAGAAAGAAAGAAAGAAAGAAAGAAAGAAAGAAAGAAAGAAAGAAAGAAAGAAAGAAAGAAAGAAAAAAAGAAAGAAAGAAAGAAAGAAAGAAAGAAAGAAAGAAAGAAAGAAAGAAAGAAAAAAAAGAAAGAAGAAAGAAAGAAAGAAGAAAGAAAGAAAGAAAGAAAGAAAGAAAGAAAGAAAGAAAGAAAGAAAGAAAGAAAGAAAGAAAGAAAGAAAAAGAAAGAAAGAAAGAAAGAAAGAAAGAAAGAAAGAAAGAAAGAAAGAAAGAAAGAGGAGGTAAGAATGACTCCAGAGGTTTTTGTCTTGAGTGACTAACTGGAAGAACAGAGTTTCCACTGATGGAGACAGGAAAGATCATGGGGAACATGTGGCGATCAAGTTTGGGCAAGTGAACTCTGGAATGCTTCCTGGGCCTCCAAGTGGAGACAGTAAAAATTCACATGAGAATGCAGAATGCAGGTCTGGAGTTCAGGAGGAGGCCTGCACTAAAAACACAAAGTTGGAATTCCCAGTATTTAGAGCCATGAAAATAGGTGGAATGACAAACGTGGCAAAGGGAACAGTCTGAGAGGCACAGTGACATTCAGAGGGTGGGAGACATGAGAAAACAGAACAGGAAACATCAAAGGGATTCAAAAAGAAGGACACGGCCACGGAGGAAAGGCTGAGCCGCGGGCGGAAACGACCACGGAGGAAAGGCTGAGCTGTGGGCGGACACGGCCACGGAGGAAAGGCTGAGCTGTGGATTAGGTAAAATGAGGACCGAGCACACGGAGGTCGCCGAACAGCTCAGCAAGAGCGGCTCCTGCAGCATTGCAGTGGAAACCCACCTGCAGACCGAACAAGAGAGACCAGACAGACAATACAGACCAGTCTCTCGAGGAGTTGGTCGCGAGGAGGGGAAGAATAAACATAGGGAAGCCAATGGAGGGAGCAGAAAACCTTTTAAAGACGGGAGAGATCATAGCTTGTTTATAAGTTGATACAAAGAATCCAATAGGGAGGAAAAAACTGACAGGGCAAGAAGCAGGGTGCAGAATTTCTGGCATGACATCTGTGGGTAGATGATGAGAACGGGACCTAGAGGGCAAGGGGGGCAGGGTACGGGACTGGCCTCGACTCATCCGCTACAAACGAAATGGCTGAGCTCAAGGGCTCGAGTGCGGCCAGGAGGGTGGTGTGGGGGCAGAGACAGTGCAGATCCCCTCTGGTGGCTCTAATTTTTCTAATTTTCACAGGAGGGTGAAGGTGGAAAGGATACACTGGAGGTTTATTCTCTCCTAGATTTGGCACAGGCTATGCAGTCCTATCAGTCAGCTCAGGAGAGGACCGGACAGGGCCCGGGGTCACTACGGGGAGTGGACAGAAGGCACACAGACGCTGCACCCTGGAAGGGTGCTACCTCATGTGAACCTATGTTCTGCCGTCACATGCTCTGGGTAACCTGGACAGGTCATTTAACCTGCACCTCAGCTCCCCCACATGAAAATGGGATCATTACAAGGCTCAAAGGCAGGGCGGTTATCAGGGGATAAGGTCAGTGCCCAACAGAGGTGCCATGAGCAGCTGTCCTTGGTCGCCTCAACAAGCCTCCTCACCCCCCTTCCCTGCACACCCACCTGGGGGTGGCTCTGGAGGGAGACCGCCCAGTCCTGGCTTGGTGCCCTCCCCAGATGCTGCCTTGCTCACCTGGAGCCAGCTTGATCTCCAGTGCAGTCCGAATGAGGGCCATCAGCGTGGACGTGAAGTGGACGGTCATGTCCTCCTTGGAGATGGGCATGTTCATGCGAACCAGGCGCTAGAGACAAGGGGAGCAGGTCAGGGCCAGGCCTACCAGGGTCCCTCCACCACAGGACTACAAGGTGCTGGAGGCCCCTAGAGGCTGGGCTTCACCTCCTGGGGGTGGCTTCTGCAGGCACCCAGGCAAAGTTGGGTGGCTGGGAGTTTTGCCAGCATTCACACTCACCATTGGACCACCCCCTCCCCTTGGAGCAGTCCCTCCTTCTCCTAGCTGCGGAAAAATAGAAGTCCAGGTAAAGACTGTAGCATAGCACCAACCCAGAAGCCTGGATCCCTCTGAAAGAACAGGCACATGCTTAGCCAGGAGGACCCCTGCCCAAGGCTGGAATAAGGGGCGTGGGGCCTGGGCTGAAGAGGGAGGGATCTGGGCTGCAGAACAGAGGCAAGGCACCCTGGGATGGCCCACAGACAGGAGGGAAGACCCCTGTCCTTACAGCTCTGCCCAACGTCATCTCCTCCACCGGCAGCCTGGAGCACTGGACAAGGGGCGGGTTAGCCAAGAGCACAGCTCTGAGCTCCCACTCCCAGTGAGGCATCCCTTCACCCCAGGAAGGCTTCTGCCTCTCACCCCCCAGCCAGGGGGCCTGGAAGAGGCAGCCAGCACCTTCCAGTCAGAAGGACCTAGAACAGATGGTACTGCACAGGGCCAGTGTGGAGGCTGGTAGGGAGAGGCTCAGGGCCATTGCACAGGAGTAAAAGTACTTCGGACCAGACTGGGGGCAGTGCCCTGCTGCTTTGCTCCCTGTTTCCGCATCAGGTGAACAGCCCCTTTCCTCTCCTCATTTTTCAAGGACAGAACAGCAGGAGACAGATGTGTGTCTGTACCACAGACCTCCGGGTATAGCCAGCAGCTGCCCAGAGCCTGAGGCTCTGAGAACTTAGGTGGTGTCCAGGAAGAAAAGTACCCTTGGTGTGTATGGCACGGTCTCAGCCTGGGAGGTCACCTAGCTGACCAAGTAGAGCCCTAGGGGCACCGTGACCCACCTGTCTTCTCTCACTGCTCTCTTGTCGTCTACCATAAGACAGAGCTAGAGAAGTGGGCACAGGGCCCCTCCCCGGGTTGTGCCTGTCCTCTGCCAAGCCCACATCCCATGACAGAGCAGCCTCTCTTCCCCTCTAGGGAGGGCCCCCAGCCCTGCCCCCTGTATCTGGGCCCTAAATCCAATCCTCGGCCTAGTAGAGACCGGGTGGCTAGAGACACGAGCCCAGACTCTGCCCCCCTGAATGCTGGCAAAGCCCCACCTGGCACATCCAATCGTGGTCCCAGGACCTCACACATCACCTTTGTGATGCACACCAGGAAAATCGGCTTTCCACAGCACAGCGTCCCTGTAGACCAGCACTGATGGCAGGAGGAGAGGCAGAGGGATTCCTCTCCAGGGAAGTCAGGGAGTTGGGTACCACCGTGAAGGAGGAGCAAGCAGGTGATTTCCAAGAGAAGAGAGCTCTGTCCAGGGCACCTTCACCAGAGGCTCTCCTCTCCCTGTCCAGGCCCTAGAAGGGCAGGGATCTCAGGAAGCGGCAGAAGGACAAGGCCAGGGTAAACAGACAGGCATCTCTGCCCTGGGCCTAGGACCTCCTGGTCATAGCACTCTGAGCATCTCCTGGACCCTCCCCAGCTCCCCAAGCCCATCCATTCCTACCCACCCTGAGGCCTCCCCTGGTCTATTCATGACCAGAACCTTGGAACTGGCCAGCACAGCTGGGGAGGGGCCCTAAAGGCTAGCCCATCAGAGCCCTGCATGCCCAGCCTGGCCCCAGGTATCAGTGTGGACAGAACTCTCCTCCTTGGGAACAAAGCTACAGTCTTGCATGCAGGCCTCAGGCAGGCGCAACATGCATGCCAGGCAAGGGAGGGCTGAGGAGGACAGCAGAGGCATCTGCCGATGGCCTGAAGGAGCCACTTAGCTTCCAAAGGCTGTGCTGAGCCAGGTGACAGAGGCAGGCCCAGATTGAGAGCACAGAGACAGACAGCACGGACAGAACCAGAGAGAGGAAAGCTCTGCTGGGAAGCTCGCTCAGAGAGAGGGCGGTGGCAGAGAGGCTCCAGACACATGCTGGTGGAGCCGCACGACTCGGGCTGGCTCTGTTTTCTGGGAGCAATGGGAGCTGCAGGAGGGCTCTCGGTGCGGGGTGACGGGTGGGGGGTGGTGCTGGAGGGATGGGAGGTGCCTACACACCAAAGGGCACATGGGGCAGGTGGTAGCAGGCTTGGGGCTGGCCTTGTGACCTGCCTGCCCCCCAAGGAGGGAGGCCTGGAGATGTCCTTCAGTTTACCCCCTCCTTGCCGCTCAGCCTCCTGGGCTCCTCAGCGATGGAGGGAGGGGGCATGGGACTACCTGTCCTTACCCTGCAGCAGTCTCTGAAGCCCCAGGAATGACAGCAGAACGCCTCTCCCTGGCATCCTTTCCTTCTTAATGCCACAGCGCCTCCTTCCCGCTGTGGAACTTACAAAGCCCTGGGGATGCTGCCTCCCCAGGCTGACAGCAGCCCAGACCTGGGGAAGTTCTGCATGTGTGGAGCTGAGTGGGGGTTCCTCAGAAGTGCCAGAGGCCCTGCAGGCCCCTATTACCCCAGGCTCAGACCCAAAGGGCTGGATACCTCCACCCTCATCAGGTGCTTATGGGACAGAGAAGCTGAGTGCGGTCCTGAGCCCGGAACAAAAACAGCTTCTGTCAAAAAGGTGGTCTGTCCCCTCATTTCCGGGAAAGAGAAGGAAAGGAAAAAAGGCAGGTGGAGGGCTCCGGCTCCGTCTTCCTGAGCCTCTCAGGGGCTCTCAAGGGGGCAGACCTGCGGGCACAAGGGGCAGGTGCAGACACCATCATGGTGTCTGTGTCCCTCTGTCTGGGAAGATAGAGGACATGGCTGGATCAGAGAAAAGGAAGAAACAGTGAGACAGCAGAGCGGCAGACAGACAGACGGACAAGCCCCGAGAGGAGACGGGAGACCAGCCCCAGCACAGCCAGCCTCGGGGTGCAGGGTCGGGGTCTACCTTGTATGCAACTCGGGCACGGCATTTCTCCCCCAGCCCCAGGGGTGGGGACATGTGTTTCAGCATCTCAAACATGTCATTGTAACTGATACGCCCACTGGACACCCGGCCCAGGGAGGCAGAGGCAGGGTGGGGTCCACAGGAAGGGGTGCGGTGGGAGGGGGCCGGGGGGAGGAAGCAGACAAGAAAACAGATCCAGTTAACCAGCGTCCGATTACATGCCAAAAGTCAAAATACGTAAAATGAGGGACTTCTCTGCGTGATCCGATCCCCTCCTTGCCCCTCCCAGCCTCACCTCCACACTCCAGCCCCACGCAGGGCAGCGGGCAGGGGTGACATCTGAGCTAATGAACATGGAGGGATGAGGAAGGGCTGCATCGGGGCGGCTTTGGGTTGTCAACTTCTGATTTCACACTTTTAGAAACCACAGATAATGCCAAATCAGAAGAGCTGCTTCACCATGCCGGGAGAGCCGGCAGACAGAATTACGTGACTGATGAGGCCGGCCCGAGAACCACGGCAGAAACATAGCTTTCCGTCACGCTCAATTTGCTTCCAAGTTAGCCTAGAGGCTAAAGAAGTGGAGAAAACTCTACAACAAGCCAGAAAACTAGAGCTGGGGGAGCCCCGAGGCTCTAGAGACAAACTTGACCGGTGAGTCCTGCTCCAAGCCCAGAGACACCCTAGGCCGCCCAGGGCGGGGCTGCTGCTGGGAGTCAGGGCTGGGCAGGAAATGGGAGACTGGCGGGGGGGTGGGGGGGTGGAGGGGGCAGGGGCGTGGTGGGCAGCTGGGGTGGGGTGTGGCTTGGAGCCACTCTTGCACCCTCCTGTCCACACCAGGGGCAGGGCTGGCCCCAACACACGGGACAAGGCTGCGGATCCAGGGAGGTTTCTGGGGGCCGATGACTGTCTTCCGAGGTAGACAGGCCACCAGGCCTGCAGCCTCACCTCCACCCCTGGGGACACTTGCCTATGGGACCTGCTTGGGGTCCCAGAGACGAGGTCGGGTTCAGGCCACCCAGGAGAGAAAGGGGACAGCTTTTTCCTGGCAGGCACAGCTGCCCCAGGGCCTGGCCCTCCTCCCAGGGTTCCCAGCCTTGGCTGAGTGGATCGATCCAGAGGTGAAGCAGGAGGGCCCGTCTTTGGGCCTCCACTGCCTCTGTCCTCGCCTCCCTCGGGGACCAGAAGCCCCTCGGTTGTCAGGCTCTTCAGACTGGGAGGGGCCGCTCCTCCTGGCCTGCTTGTGCCCATGCGCTCTTCCTCTGGGGCCCTTGGCCTCCAGCCTGTCTGACCATTAGCCCACCCTGCAGAGCCTGGAGGCAAAGCCGGGAAAGACAGCTGCTTTCTTGGGCACAGGCAGGGCCTGGCCCCCAGCTCCCACCCAGCAGCCGACCCCTGCCCTCCAGGCCCAGCCAGAAAGCTTCGTGTGCACTGCCTCAGAAGGCTGCCTCTCCCCAGCCAGCAGGAGGGGTCGAGAGATCAGATGGGGGACCAGAGCGTCCAGGAGGTTGGAGTGCGGGGCGGGGCAGGGCAGGAGGAAAGAGAGGTGAGGTGTTGTCATTCCCAAACCAGGCAGGGAGTGTGTGCTGTGTTTGCATTTCGGGCAGGGGAGAGTATGTCCGATGGAGGCTCTGAAGTTGCAAACCTTGTAGGCCAACCTACGAGGGCAGTTCTTCCCTAAGCCGACGGGTGGCGCAATACAACGCAACAAACTGTACATATCCTTACAATGAATCAGGCAACTGGAAAGGAAATGTCACAGGTTATGGCAACCAAGGCACGATGAGCCCATCCTGCCCGCCCACCCAGCCTGTGACAGGAAGAGGAGCCGGGCGGCTGGACAGGCAGCTCCCTGCAGGGAATCCTGGGGCTCAGAAAGCCCCAGGAGGCAGGGCAATCCCAAGACCATTTCCAGAGCCTGACGCGGGCAGGAGGCACACCATACAGAACCAGTGCTGGCCCCTGTCGCAAGCCCCCACTGTGCACGCACTGGAACCACTGGTCCGCCTCCCCCCGGGTCTTGTTCGCCCACCCTCTCTGGCAGCCCCTCCTCTCGCTCCCTGAGTTCTGGAGACCCCACGCCTGGCTCTCCTGACCGTCTCTACCTCCTGCATCTCCTGGAGTCTGCTGGCCCGGCTAAGGACCCCCTAGTCCCAGGGTGGGCACCCTGGCCAACACCGACGTTTCTCTTTCCTGTCCAGTCAGCTCCAAATTGCTTCTGGAAAAGAGGGAAGAAAGAGGAAGCCCCACTTTGGCCTCACCCAAGGTGCCTGCTAACTCACTGGACCTAAAGGATCATGACGAAGGGTCTGGAAGCATGGTGAAGCCCCCAGCCCCAATAATCACCCAGCCCAATTCACAGCCTGTTCTCTGGCTCATCTTCTCTCTTCCACCATCGAATCCCTCAGACGGCACCAGATGGAAAGTGGGGGCACCATACTGTCACTGCAATGCAAAAAACTGTCCTCGCTGTCTATAAAGCAAAGTCAAAGCTCCTTGTTTATCCCAAATTTCAAGACCTTCTCAACCTGTCCCAGCCGCCCTTCCAGCCCCTTTGCAATGCGTTCTCTTCTCCATCAGACACAATCAGACCCCCTTCCCTTCAGCCCCGGGCCCAACATCTTCTCTAGAGCTCAATCCATCCTGCCCTCTTCAGTTTGGCTCAAATGCCACCTCCTCTGACTCACCGGCCAGATGGGGTTTCTCCCTCCTCAAACACCCCAGGCTCACACTATGGCTCCTCTGTTCTCCCACAGTCCCATTGGACTCAGCATCCCGAGAGCACGTGCTTGCTTCACCTACACACCCCTGGTCCCCAGCACACGGCGGATGCTCAGGAATGTTGACTGGGCAGATGGATGAACACAAAGATGAGTAGACAGATCACTTACAGGTTTGATTGTGATTCTCTCGACTCTCTACCCTTCACCAAGTGAGGCAACGGGGAAGATGGGAGAAGGCGGCACCAGAAAGCAACAACCCCACGCCTTCTTCATCTCCCCACAGCAGGCATGTGTGCACACACATGTGCACATACATACCCATGCACACCTGCGTTCACACACATGTGCACACACAAGCATGCATGCCCGTGTACACCCATGCACACGTGCATTCACACACACATGCACACATGCACTGCACTCACACATCTGCACACAATCACGTGTGCACGCGCGTACGCATACACACAAACCATATGCGTGTGCGCACATGTACACATGTATGTCTGCTGCACATTCACACACGTGCACACAAGCACACACAGTGCACACATGCACTGCACTCACATTTGCACACAATCACATGTGCACGCTCGTATGCGTACACACAAACCATGTGCATGTACACCCATGCTCACACACGTGCACACATGCACTGCACTCACACATTTGCACACAATCACGTGTGCACGCTCGTATGCATACACACAAACTATGTGCGCGTGTGCACATGCACACATGTATGTCTGCTACACATTCACACACATGCACTGCACTCACATTTGCACAATCACCTGTGCACGCTCATACACATACACCCAAACCATGTGCATGTGCGCACATGCACACATGTATGTCTGCTGCAAACATGCATGTACGCATGCCACATGTGCACACAAACACACCCGTGCACATATGCAACACGCACACATGTGTACACTTGTGCACACACCCACAGAGCCATACACACATATGAAAGCTTGGGAAATTTCACAAAGTTTTTTTGTTCTTTAAGTCTCTCCAAGAACGAGGAGACAGCAGAGTGGCCACCTGGGATATAAAGCGGACCACATCCCTACATCTGCCACGGAGGCTAGGAAGGGCTCAAAGCACCCTCAGTCCTGTGCCCAGGACTCAGTCTCCTCAGCTGCCTCTGCTGGGCCTTCCCCTATCCCCTGCCATCTGGAGGCAGGCTATGTTTTCAGCCCCAGGCCACATGTGGGAGCAGCAAGTCTGAGTGTTAGTTGCGGGTCACATTTTTGCTACTTTTGGACCATGGTCTTGGGTGCTATTTCACAGATGCCACCTCTGGGGTGACGCTTATATTTGCTGTCTACTCTTCCACAGCACTTTCTTTACCCCACTCCCAATGGCTCCTGCCTTCCAGAGGCCCCATTTTCAGAACTCTGGATTTGGGAAAGAGTCTGAGCCCCCTGTGCACCATCACAAAACCACAGTCTGGCCCAAGTCCATTCCCTGTATGTCCAAATTCTGCTCCACCTGTGGCTGGACTAGGGGAAGCCCTGGGTCTACAGTTCATAAAGATTGGGGGGAAGTCCTCCCCTCTCACAGGCCTGCATTGACTTGCCTTTCTCCTGCACATATGGACATACTGCCCATACAGCATCTCTGCTTCCCTGCAACACACGCTTTAGAAACAACGTGCCCGGTGCTCCCTTCGGCAGCACATATACTAGAAACAATGTGCCCAGAAACAGCAGCATCTCTTGAGACGACAGTGCAGATGACCCTCCTAGAATGAGCCTCAAGCCTGCCTCACTTGGAGTCTCTCCTGCTCTCTGACCTGACTGGGCCCTCCTGACCAGAGAACCCACACCTACCCCTGAGCCAGAATGAGACTGGGCACTGCAGGGCCGATGTGCTGACGCATCAGCAAAATGACAGGACTCTCCGAGGCCACAAAAACGGTCACCTACACCATGAAACATAAATAAAAGCCATGCTTGTTCTGCACTGCGTGAAAATTATTCAATTTTCACTACAATGGAAAACACCCAGAGACACTACAGGAATGGAAATGTCCTAGGGTTGCTGGTGCTACCAGTGGTTTCAGGACTTGCCCAGCCTGGGAAGGGTCTCATACAGCCTCTTCTGGATCCTCACATGATGGGGTAGGGGCTCCAGGAAGGCTGGATGAGAGGAGGGTGGGGGAGCCCAGCCAAGCTCCCAGGGACTTGAGGGTCAGAGAGCTCTGGGGCAATCCCCTTGCTGAGCTCCAATTTAGGGAAAAACTGTGGGCAGTAGGGTCCTCCCCACGACGACACCGACCATCTCCTCCAGGCCTCTACCACGCAAGGGGTGACCAAACACAGAGCTGTGCGAAGGGGACATGGGCAGGCTGGGAGCCTCGGAGAGAGGAGGCGGGAAGTGGCTACACCCCATCTTCACAGTCTTCTCATTCCCTTCGAGCATGGGAAGGGACGGATGCCCATCCGTTTACTGATGCACTGTTCATTCACATTCATGTCTGCTGAGCGCTCGCCATGAGCGAGGCCATGAGCAGGCCTGTGCCTTCCCCAGCAGCCAGGTCTCTTGGCCCCTCCATGTCCTGTGTTGGCCTTGCAGAGAGCATGCCCTGAATAACTACTCAAGTATCCGCTTGAGAGAGTGAATGAATGAATAAGCAAATGAAGAAGCGAGTGATGAAGGAACAGACAAATGGGCAGATGGTGAGTCCATGCTGCTTTGCTAGCCCTGAGAAAAAAAGTATGTGTCCTGGGTGTGCAGGATTCTCCCATGGATCACGAACACCCTTCTAACCCAAGCCAGTCCCCTCATGACATACTTGCTCTGTCTGGAAACAAACTACCCCTCACTTAATGCAACACAGTAACCCTTTCCCACCATGACCAAAGGGTCTTCAACATACTAGACCCTTCCTGGTAGCTCCTTTAATTTCAGTGAAAGTTCACCAAGCGCCCGCTATTTGCAGCCTGGGCCAGGGACACAGAGGTGCATGTTGGCTCCTGTTCCCAAGAGATGGCAGAGAGGGAGAGGCCTGAGGCCATCGGCGGGAAGAATGTCATTTCTGCCATGAAGGCCTCCAAGCTTCATGAGGACGGTGAGGCCCCAAGGGAAGGCCCTCCTGCTGTGTCCACACCCTCTCCCTTGAGCCCTCCACGCCCCTCATGTGACAGACCTGTGAGGAGACAGTACACTCCCATTTGGCAAGAGACTTGAGCCTCACAGACCCCTTGGAACCTCCTAAGCCTGGACTAAGGGTCTCACAGAGCATTTCTCCGCCCAGGGAGCTGTGTAAGAGCACTGTGGGCATGAGAAGGAGCGTGCCACCTAGAAGGGGACCTGGCACCACCCTCTGCGGACCCCGCCAAAACCTGAAGGGGTTTGACAAAACCTGTGCCACATGACACAGGTCTGAAGCCACCCAGCCCTGTCCCGAGATCCGTGGCATGGACCACCCTGAGGACCACGGAACACGGGGGCCACTCACCACGCGGCCGGGTCGTACTCAGCCCAGACCCGGATGAACTCATCCAGGTGGTGAGGCCCTAGGATGGAAGAGTCCCATGTAAGGTACTCAAAATTGTCCATGATCACGGCCACAAAGAGGTTCAACATCTGCAGGACAGGAAGGAGAAGGGGTGACGTAGAGAGATCTCAGCCCGCCCTCTACCCTAGCCCTTACCCTCCAGCCAAAGTCTGTGCGAAACCATCATGGCAGCGGAGGCCACTCTGACTCAGCCAGAGCCCGTCCAGCCCTGCTCCCCCCAGCCTCTGGGCCTCCCCTGCACCACCACCACCACCAGCCCCCGCAGCAGCCAGCCTCCTACCCCGGGGTTCTGGTCCCGCAAACTAACCCAGGTCCCTCCCACTCCCTGCTTCTGCTGCCCTACCCTAATTCACGTTGGCACCCCTCCCGCCCCACCTCCCATCACCACCCTCTTCCCCACCTAGCCAGCCTTCAAGGAAAACAGTGACTTTGGAGTTAGTAGTTTGGACTCCAGAGGCCAAAAGCTCAGCTTCTTTTTTGTTTAATTGAGTTGAAATTCACATAACATACATTTAATCATTTTGAAGAGTACAACTCGGGGGCTTTAGTGTATTCACAATATTATGCAACCACCTCTCTAGTTTCAAAAATTCTTTTTTTTAAAAAAGATTTTATTTATTTATTTGACAGAGAGAGACACAGCGAGAGAGGGAACACAAGCAGGGGGAGTGGGAGAGGGAGAAGCAGGCTTCCCGCGGAGCAGGGAGCCCGATGAGGGACTCGATCCCAGGACCCTGGGATCATGACCTGAGCCCAAGGCAGACGCTTGACGACTGAGCCACTCAGGTGCCCCTCAAAAATTCTTTATCATCTCAGAAAATGCCTCCTACTGTAAGCAGTCACTCACTTATTTCCCCTTTCTCCCGTTCCCTAGCAATCTCTGTTCCGCATCTATCGGCTTGTCTATTTGGGGTACTTCATATAAAAGGAATCCTACAATACAGGACCATATAGGGTCTTTTGTGCCTGACTTCTTTCACTTAGCGTGATTTTTTGAGGCTCAGCCATTCATTCGGGTCAGAACTTCTTTGCTTTTTAAGGCTGAATAATATTCCATGGTAGGTATATACAAGTTTGTTTATTCATCCATTGATGGATATTTGGGTTGTTTCCACCTTTGGGCTGAACTGTTTTCCACAAAAGTTGCTACATTTTACATTCCTATCACAATGTGCAAGAGTTACTATTTCTCCATGTCCTTGCCAATGCTGGTTATTTTCCATTAAAAAATTATTATCTTTCAGGATCCCTGAGCCGTAAGGGCGGCCACAGACTCGCAATCCTCCGGCGCGCGGCTTTTCTTCTCTTCCTCGGTCCTGCGTGTCCGGCGCCGCGCGCTCAGTCCGAGCGGGTGGGCGCAGCGCTTGAGTGGCTTGGCCCGGAGCGGGCCGCGTGCTCGGGAAGGGGACTGTGGACTGGAGAGTGGCACACAGCATGGCGGAAAACCGAGAGCCCCGCGGGGCCGTCGAGGCTGAGCTGGACCCGGGGGAGTATACCCTTTGGAAGCGGCTCCCCCACCGCCTGCCCCGGAGGCCCAATGACATTTATGTCAACATGAAGACTGACTTTAAGGCCCAGTTGGCCCGCTGCCAAAAGCTTCTGGACGGAGGGGCTCAGGGTCAGAATTCATGCAGTGAGATCTGCATTCATGGCTTGGGCCTGGCCATCAACCGTGCCATCAGCATTGCCCTACAGCTTCAGGCAGGCAGCTTCGGGTCCTTGCAGGTGGCTGCCAATCCCTCCACTGTGGAGCTTGTCGATGAGCTGGAACCAGAGACTGATACACGAGAGTCGCTGACCCGCATCCGCAACAACTCGGCCATCCACATCCGGGTCTTCAGGGTTGCACCCAAGTAATGGAAATGAGGATGGCCACCTTATCCACCCACCCCCACATAAGTAGGCTCAGCTGTGGCTCTTCTTGTACTGAGTACAGTCACGGACCTTCTACCAGAGCCACGTAAGAAAAGCCTGTCCCCTTACAGCCCAGAGGACTCTGAACTGCGAGGGAGAGTATTGTCTCTTGTTGGGCCCAAGCATTGGGTCTTCCGCAGTCTTTGTGGTCTGTGACCATTGTCCTAGACAATAAAAACTACCAAGTTGTGTTAGTATGCAGCCACCCCCGAAAAAAAAAATTATCATTATAGCCATCCTAGTGAGTGTGAAGGAAGTGTGTGGTTTTGAGTTTCCTCAATGCCCAAAGGTGATGAATGTCTTCATGTGCTTGTTGGCCACTTTGTATATCTTCTTGGCTAAAATGTCTATTCTGATTTTTTGCCCATTTTTTATATGGCTGTCTTTTGTAGTACCGTTCTAAGAGTTCTTTATGTATTTTGGATATTATCCCCTTATAAAATATGTGGATTAGTATTTTCTCCCATTCCTTAAGTTGTATTTTCACATTTTTTATAATCCCCTTTGACACACAAAAGTGTTTAATTTTGAGTAGTCTAATTTATTTTTTTCTTTTGTTGCTTGTGATTTTGGTGTTGAATCTAAGAATCCTCTGACAAATCCGAGATCATGAAGTTCTGCCCCCTATGCTTTCTTCTAAGAGTTTTGTAGTGTTAGCTCTTTCATCAATTCTGGGTTCATTTTTGTATATGGGCTGAGGTAGGGGTCCATCTTTATTTTTTTGCATGTGGACATCCAGTTGTCTCTTCACCATGTCTTAGAGAAACTATTCTTTCCATACTGAACAACTTTGGCATCCTTGTCAAAAATCAACTGTCCACAGATATTTGGATTTATTTCTGGAATCTCCATCCCACTCCACTGGTCTATCCTTATGCCAATACCATACTGCCCCGGTATCATCCTTATTAAGATATATATAACTGACATAATTATAAGAGATTTAAAGTGCATATTGTGGTATATACACATACATAAACATTGTGAAATCATTCCTACCATCTAAATGACGCATCCATCACCTATTTTTTTTTGGTAGAACACTTTTGTTCTACTCTCAGAAAAATTCAATTATACAATACAGTATTATCAACTATAGTCACCATGTTTTACTTTACATCCTCAGACATTATTCATATTATAGCTGAAAGTGTGTGCCCTTTTACCAACTTCTCCCTATTTCCCCAACTCTCTAGTCCCTGGCAACGACTCTTTTACTCTCTGTTTCTACGATTTGACCTCTAAAAAAAGTTCCACATATAAGTTATACATGTAGTACGCGTCTTCCCCTGTCTGGCCTTTTTCACCTAGCATAATGCCCTCAAGATCCATCCGTGTTGTCACAAATGACAGAAGGATTTCCTTCTTTCCCATTGCTGAAAAATGTGGGCGTGTGTGCGTGTGTACACACACGCCAAATCTTCCTTATCTAATTCATCTGTTGATGAACACTTAGGTTGTTTCCATATCTTGGCTCTCAGGATTTTGATTTGCATTTCCCTGATGATCAGTGATGCTGAGCACCCTTACATGTACCTGTTGGTTACCTGTATGTCTTCTTTGGAAAAGTATCTCTTCAGCCACATTGTTTTTACTCATGGTACCTTTATAGTAAGTTTTGAAATAGGGAAATGTGAGTTCTCTCACTTAGTCTTTAATTTTCAAGATTTTTTGTTATTTGGGGCTCCTTGCCATTCCATATGAATTTGAGGATCAGCTTTCCCATTCCTGTAGAAAGGCCACTGGAGCTCTGACAGGGATCACACTGAATCTAGAGCTCACTTTGTGGGGACATTACCACCTTACCAATATTAAGTCTTCTGATCCATGGACATGCATGTCTTTCCATTTAATTAGGTCTTCTTTAACTCATTTTAGCGATATTTTGCAGTTTTCACTGTACAGGTTTTCATCTCCATGGGTATTTATTTATTCCTAGGTATTTTATCCTTTTGGGTGCTACTGGAAATAGATTATTGCCTTAATTTCCTTTTCTGGTTGTTTACTATGTGTTGATTTTGTACCCTGACACTTTAACTCATTTATTGGTATTAGTAGCATGTGTGTGTGTGTGTGTGTGCTTCAGGATGATCTACATATAGAATAGTATCATCTGCAAATAGAGATATCTTTACTTCTTCCTTTCCAATTTGGATGCTTTTTATTTCTTTTTCTTGCCTAACTGCTCTAACTAGGACTTCTGGCACGATGTTGAAAAGTGATAAAAAAAATGGGCATCCTTGGTGATGGGTATTAAAGAGGGCACGTTCTGCATGGAGCACTGGGTGTTATATGCAAACAGTGAATCATGGAACACTACATCAAAAACTAAAACTTTTTGGTGTCAGGCTGACTCCTCTGGTATTGCTCAGGTGTCCAAAATCCCTGGAGCTTTAGAGCCAGGCCTCTGGGCACAGCGTGCTCAAACACCAAGTGAGGATTAGGGTGAGGGCCTAGGGGCATGGCAGGCCCGTTCTGCTGGCACTGTGGTGAGCTTGTGGGGGGTTTGTCTTGAGGGCATGGGTCAGGTTAAGTGTCAGTCTCAGGGTTTGCTGCCAGGGAGCACAGTAAGTGTGGGTTTGCTAAGATGGGCATTCAGAGTTCTGCTCTGAATGCTTTCTGGAGTTCCAAATAGTGCATTTGCCTTCTTTTTGGCAAGTCAGTCCTCTAGTATTTCTCAGTTTTTGCAGTCCCTGGGGCTTTGCAGCCAGGCTGCTGGGGACACAACCTCAGGAGCAAACCTAGGGATAGGATTATGGCCTAGGGTCATTTCAGTCCTGATCTGCCAATGCTGTGGCAAGCTTCAGGGGGTATGAGTTGAGGGGGTGGGAAAGGGTAGGTATCAGGGTCAGGATTTGTGGGCAGGGGCTGTTAAAAATGGGGTTTTGCTGGGATGGGCATGCAGAGTTCTACTCTGAAACTTTCCAGAGTTCCAAATGGCACAATTTCCTTCTAGGAGGCAGGCTGAATCCTCTGGTGTTTCTCAGGTGCCCCCAATCCCTGGGGCTTTAGAGTCAGGCCTCTGGAGAGGGAGCCATCAGATGCCAAGTGAGGGTTAGGCTTATGGCCTAGGGGTATGACAGGCCCATCTGCAGGCGCTGTGGCCAGCTTCCTGGCGGTCTGAGTTGAAAGCATGGATCAGCATGAGAATCAGACTCAGGGTATGCAGACAGGGGGCCACTTAATGTGGGGCTTCGCTGGGATGGGCATGCAGAGTTCTGCTCTGAATGCTTTCAGAAGTTCCAAATGGTGCATTTTCCTTTTTGGTGTCAGGC
The DNA here is from genome assembly GCF_037043125.1 of Eumetopias jubatus. Lineage (NCBI taxonomy): Eukaryota > Metazoa > Chordata > Mammalia > Carnivora > Otariidae > Eumetopias > Eumetopias jubatus. The sequence continues at coordinate 58,515 of NW_028274813.1, forward strand.
TGAGTCTTCTGGTATTGCTCAGGTGTCCCAAATCCCTGGGGCTTTGGAGCCAGGGACCTAGGTTAATACCCCTCAGAAGACAAACAAGGGTTAGGGTGAGGGCCTAGGGGCATGGCAGGTTAGATCGGCTGGCACTGTGGCGAGATTTTCTGGGCTTTGTCTTGAGGGCGTGGGTCATGTTGAGTGTCAGGCTGAGGGTTGTCACCAGGGGGCGGAGAAAATGTGGGTTCGCTGGGATGGGCATTCAGAGTTCTGCTCTGAATGCTTTCTGGAGTTCCAAATAGTGCATTTGCCTTCTTTTTGGCAAGCTCAGTCCTCTGGTATTGCTCAGTTTTTGTAATCCCTGGGGCCTTGCAACCAGGCTTCTGAGGACAGAACCTCAGAAGCCAACCTAGGGATAGGATTACGGCCTAGGGTCATTTCAGCCCTGATCTGCATGCTGTGGCCAGCTTCAGGGGATCTGAGTTGAGGGCATGGATCAGGATGAGATTCAGAGTCAGGATATACAGAAAGGCGGCCACTTAATGTGGGGGTTCACTGAGATGTGCATGCAGAGTTCTCCTGCTCTGAATGCTTTCATATTCCAAAGGGTGCATTTTCCTTTTTGGTTTCAGGCTGAGTCTCCGGTATTGCTCAGGTGTCCCAAATCCCTGGGGCTTTGGAGCCAGGGACCTAGGGAAGACCCCTCAGGAGCCAAGCGATGGTTAGGGTTAGGGCCTAGTGGCATGGCAGGCCCAATCTGCTGGCACTGTGGTGAGGTTACCCATGGGTTTTCTTGAGGGCGTGTGTCAGGTTAAGTGTCAGGCTCAGGGTTTGCCACCAAGGGGCGCAGAAAATGTGGGTTCTCTGGGATGGGCATTCAGAGTTCTCCTGTTCTGAAAGCTCTCTGGAGTTCTAAATGGTGTGTTTGCTTTCCTTTGGCAAGCTCAGTCCTCTGGTATTGCTCACTTTTTGCAAACCATGGGGCTGTGCAGCCAGGTCTTCTTGGGACAGTCCTCAGAAGCCAAACTAGGGATAGGGTTATGGCTCAGTGTGTTTTCAGCCCTGATCTGCCCACGCTGTGGCCAGCTACAGGGGGGTTTGAGTTGAAGACATGGGTCAGGGTGACTCTCAGGCTCAGGGTGTGTGGGTCGGTAGCCGTTGAATGTGGGGTTTTGCTTGGATGGGCATGCAGATTTCTCCTCTGAAACATTTCTGGAGTTCTAAATGGCATGGTTTCTTGTGGGAGGCAGGCTGAATCCTCTGAGATTGCTCAGCTATGGCAAATCACTGGAGCTTTGGACCCATACCTCTGGGGACAGAGCCCTCAGAAGACAAATGAGGGTCAGGTTTCAGCCTAGGCTCATGGCAGGTCCGATCTGCTGACACTGTGGCGAGCTTACCAGGTGTTTCTCTTGAGGGTGTGGGTCAGGTTGAGTGTCAGGCTCACGTTTTGCTGCCAGGGGGCACAGCATGTGTGGGTTCGCAGGGATTGGCATTCAGAGTTCTGCTCTGAATGCTTTCCAGATTTCCAAATAGTGCATTTGCCTTCTTTTTGGCAAACCCAGTCCTCTGGTATTGCTCAGTTTTTGTAATCCCTGAGGCTTTGCAACCAGGCTTCTGGGGACAACCTCAGAAGCCAACCTAGGGATAGGATTATGGCCTAGGATCATTTCAGTCCTAATCTGCCCATGCTGTAGCAGCTTCAGGGCATCTGAGTTGAGGGCATGGGTCAGGGTGAGTGTCAAGCTCAGGGTTTGCAGGCAGGGGGACGTGGAAAGTGGGGATTCACTGGGATGGGCATGAGAGTTCTCCTACACTGAAACCTAACCCGAGTTCCAAATGGTGCAGTTTCCTTCTGGGAGGCAGGCTGAATCTTCTAGTATTACTCAGGTGTCCCCAGTCCCTGGGGCTTTAGAGTCAGACCTCTGGCAACATGGCCCACAGATGCCAAGCGATTGTTAAGATTATGGCCGAGGGTCATGGCAGGCCTGATATGCCGTGGCTGTGGTGAGTTTCCTGAGAGTCTGAGCTGAGGATGTGGATCAAGGTGAGTGTCAGGCTCCAGCTTTGAGGGTAGGGGGCCGCTGAATGTGGGGTTTCACTTGGAAGGGCAAGCAGAGTAGCCCCTGGCTGCAAACCCTAAGCTGGACACTCAACCTGACCTACGACCTCAACACAGACCTCTGGGAGACCTGCCACAGCATGCCAATAGTTAGGGTCTGCCATGACCCTAGGCCTTAACCCTAACCCTAGGATGGCTTCTAGGGGTCTGTCCCTACAGGTCTGGCTCGAAAACCCCAGGGATTCGGGATAGCTGACCAATACAAGAGGATTCGGCCTGCCACCCAGAAGAAACCACCCTATTTGGAACTCTGGAAACCATTCAGAGTAGAACTCTGCATGCCCATTCCAGCGAACCCCCACTTTCACAGGGACCTTGGCCACAAACCCAAAGCCTACAACTCACCCTGACCCATGCCCTGAACTCAAACCCCTGGGAAGCTCGCCACAGAGCCGGCAGATCGGGCCTGCCATGTCCAGAGGCCTTAACACTAACCCTAGGTTGGCTTCTGAGGGGTCTGTCCCCAGAGGACTGGCTCAAAAACCCTAGGGATTGGGGACAGCTGAGCAATACCAGAGGAATCAGCCTGCCACCCAGAAGGAAACCACACCATTTGGAACTCTGGAGAGCTTTCAGGGGAGGAGAACTCTGCATGCCCATCCCAGGGAACCATCACATTCAGTGTCCCCCTGGACACAAACTCTGAGCCTGACACTCACCCTGACACACGCCCTCAACTCAGAGTCCCAGGATGCTCACCACAGCACAGGCAGATCTGGCTACCCATACTCCTAGGCCCTAACCCTAACCCTAGGTTGGTTTCTGAGGGGTCTGTCCCCAGAGGCCTGGCTCGAAAACCCCAGGGACTGGGGACACCTGAGCAATAGCAGAGGACTCATCCTGCCATCCAGAAGGAAACTGTTCCACTTGGACCTTCGGAAACCATTCAGAGTAGGAGAACTCTGCATGCCCATCCCAGCAAACCCCCACTTCCCTGGTACCTTGGCCACAAACCCTAAGCCTACAACTCACCCTGACCCACGCCCTTTACTCAGCCCCCCAGGAAGGTCACCATAGCACCAAAGGTTCGGGGCTGCCATGCCCCAAGGCCCTAACCCTAACCCTAGGCTGGCTTCTACAGGGCCTGTCTCAAGAGGCATGGCTCCAAAACCCCATGGTTTGGGAACATCTGAGCTATACCAGAGGACCTAGCCTGCACCCAAGAGTAAACTGCAACATTTGGAACTCCGGAAAGGATTCAGAGCAGAACTCTGCAGGTCAATCCTAGTGAACCCCTACTTTCAGCACCCCTGTGATGCAAACCCTAAGCCTGACCCTTACCCTGAACCATGCCTTCAATTCAGATCCCCAGGAAGCTCTCCACAGCACAGGTAGAATGGGGCTGCCACAACACTAGGCCCTAACGCTAACCCTAGGTTGGCTTCTGAGGGGTCTATCCCCAGATGCCTTGCTCCAAACCCCAGGGATAGGACACCTGAACAATACCAAAGGACTCAGCCTGTTACCCAGAAGGAAACCACACCATTTGAAACTACAGAAAGGATTCAGAGCAGGGGAGTTCTTCATGCCCATCCCAGCAGAACCCCTCATTCAGGGACCCCTAGCCGAAAACTCTGAGACTGACCATGCCCTCAACTCAGACCCTGGGAAAGCTTGCCACTGCACCAACAGATTGGGCCTGCCATGCTCCTAGGCCTAAACCTAACCCAAGGTTGGTTTCTGAGGGGTCTGTCCCGAGAAGCTTGGCTCCAAACTCCAGGGTTTGGGGACAGTTGAGCTATACCAGAGAAACTGGCCTGCCACCCAAGGGTAAATTGGGACATTTGGAACTCCAGAAAGGATTCAGAGCAGGAGAACTCTGCAGGCCAATCCCAGGGAACCCACACTTTCAGCAGCCCCCTTGCAGCAAACCCTGAGCCTGACCCTCTCCCTGACCCATGACCTCAGCTCAATCCCTCAATCCCAGAGTAAGCTCTCCACAATACAGGCATATCAGGGCTGCCACAACCCTAGGCCCTAATGCTAAACCAAGGTTGGCTTCTGAGGGGTCTGTCCCCAGAGGCCTGGCTCCAAATTTCAGGGACTGGGGACACCTGAGCAATACCAGAGGACTCAGCCCGACACCCGGAAGGAAACCTCGCCATTTGGAACTCCAGAAACCATTCAGAGTAGGAGAATTCTGCATGCCCATCCCAGCGAACCCCCACTTTCACTGGGACCTTGGCTGCAAACCCTAAGCATAGAACTCACCCTGACCCACGTCCTGAACTCAGACCCCCGGGAAGCTAGCCACAGAGCCGGCAGGTCAGGCCTGCCATGCTCCTAAGCCTTAACCCTAACACTAGGTTGGCTTCTGAGAGGTCTGTCCCCAGAAGCCTAGCTCAACAACCCCAGGGATTGGGGACAGCTGAGCAATACCATAGGACTCAGCCTGCCACCCAGAAGGAAACTACCCCATTTGGAAATCCAGAAAGCATTCAGAGCATGAGAATGCTGCATGCCCATCCTAGCGAACCCCCACTTTCAGTGGCCCCCTAGCTGCAAACACTGAGCCTGACACTCAACCTGACCCATGCCTTCAACTCACACCCCCAGGAAGCTCTCCACAAAGCCAGATCGGGCCTGCTATGCACCTAGACCATAACCCTAAACCTAGGTTGAATTCTGAGGGGTCTATCCCCAGAGGACTGGCTCTAAAACCACAGGGATTGGGGAGTCCTGAGCCATAGCAGACAACTCAGCCTGCCACCAGAAGGAAACTGTGCCATTTGGAACTTGGGAGAGCTTTCAGAGCAGGAGAACTCTGCATTGCCATCCCAGCAAACCCCCAATTTCAAGGTCTGCCTGGCTGCAAACCCTCAACCGGACACTCAACCTGACCCAGGACCTCAACTCAGACCCCTGGGAGGACCACCACAGCGCCGGTAGATCGGGCCTGCCATGCCCCTAGGCCTAAACCCTAACCCTAGGTTGATTCAGATTTTTCTGTCCTGAGACCTGGATCCAAAGCCCTTGGGATTGGGGACACCAAGGCAATACCAGAGGACTCAACCTGTCACCCAGAAGGAAAATGCGCCATCAGGAACTCCAGAAAGCATTCAGAGTAGAACACTGCATGCCTATCCCAGCGACCCCCACTTTCACTGGTACCTTGGCCACAAACCCTAAGCCTACAACTCACCCTGACCCCACGCCCTCAACTGAACCCCCTGGGAAGGTCACTATAGCACCAGTCGTTCGGGGCTGCCATGCCCCAAGGCCCTAACCCCAACCCTAGGTTGGCTTCTATGGGTTCTGTCCTGAGATGCATGGCTCCAAAGCCTCAGTGTTTGGGAACACCTGAGCTATACCAGAGGACCTAGCTGGCCACCCAAGAGTAAACCATGACATTTGGAACTCTGGAAAGGATTCAGAGCAGGAGAACTCTGCAGGCCAATCCCAGCGAACTCCCACATTCAGCAGCCCCCTAGTGGCAAACCATGAGCCTGACCCTCTCCTTGACCCATGCCCTCAGCTCAAACCCCCGGGAAGCTCTCCACAGCACAGGCAGATTGGGGCTGCCACAACCCTAGGCCCTAACACTAACCCTAAGTTTGCTTCAGAGGGGTCTGTCCCCAGATGCCTTGCTCCAATTCCCAAGGATTCAGGACATCTGGACAATACCAAAGGACTCAGCCTGCCACCCAAAAGGAAACAACACCATTTGAAACTACAGAAAGGATTCAGAGCAGGGGAATTCTTCATGCCCATCCCAGCAAAACCCCACATTCAGTGGCCCCCTAGAAAAAAACCCTGAGCCTGACACTTAGCCCAAACCACGCCTTCAACTCAAAACCCAACAAGCTTGCCACAGACCTGGCAGATTGGGCCTGCCATGCCCCTAGGCTTTCACCCTACCTCTAGGCTAGCTTCTGAGGGGTCTGTCCCCAGAGGCCTGGCTCAAAAACCGCAGGGATTGGGGAGATCTGAGCAATAGCACAGGACTCAGCCTGCCACTCAGAAGGAAACTGCACCATTTGGAACTCTGGAGAGCTTTCAGAGCAGGAGAACTCTGCAACCCATTCAGTGAACCCCCAATTTCAAGTTCTCCCTGGCCGCAAATCCTAAGCTGGACACTCAACCTGACCCACGACCTCAACTCAGACCCCCATGAGGCCCGCAACAGTGCCATTAGATTGGGCCTGCCATGCCCCTAGGCCCTAACTCTAGGTAGACTTCAGATTCTTCTGTCCCCAGAGACCTGGCTCCAAAGCCCTAGGACTGAGCAATAGCAGAGGCCTCAAACTGTCACCCAGAGGGAAAACATGCCATTTTGAACTCTAGAAACCATTCAGAGTAGGAGAACTCTGCATGCCCATCTCAGAGAAGCCCTACTTTCAGGGGCCTCCTGGCAGCAAATCCTAAGCCAGACCCACGACCTCAACTCAGCCCCCCAGGAACCTCCCACAGCACAGGCAGATCAGAGCTGCCATAAACCTAGGCCCTAACACTAACCCTAGGTTGGCTTCTGAGGGGTCTGCCCAAAGACATCTGGCTCCAAATCCCCAGAGATTGGGGATACCTGAGCTATTCCAGAGGACTCATCCTGCCACCCAGAAGGAACCTGTACCATTTGGAACCTCAGAATGGATTCAGAGCAGAACTCTGCATGCCCATCCCAGCGAATTCCTACTCTCAGCGGCCCCCTGCCCCAAACACTGAGCATGACACCCTGACCCACGCCCTCAACTTAGCCACGCGGGAACCTCACCACATCGCCAGAAGATCGGGTCTGCCATGCCCCAAGGCCCTAACCCTAACCCTAGGTTGGCTTCTGAGGGGTCTGTCCTTAGAGGTCTGGCTCCAAAGCCCCAGGGTCTCAGGACACCTGAACAATACCAGAGGGTTCTGCCTGCTAGCCAGAAGGAAACCACACCATTTGAAACTCTGGAAAGGATTCAGAGCATGAGAACTCTGCATACCCATCCCGGTGAACCCCCACTTTCACTGACCCCCCCAACCCCAAATCCTGAGCCTGTCACTCACCCTGACTCCTAGGCCCTAACCCTAACCCAAGATTAGGTTTCATAAGGACCACCCCTAGAAGCCTGTCTCCAAATCCCCAGGCAATGGGGATACCTGAGCAATAGCAGAGGACTCATCCTGCAACACAGGAAGATATCATCCTATTTTGAACTCCACAATAGATGCAGAGCCGGAGAAATCTGAATGAAAACTTGAACCATCCCTGCTTATGTACACTTTTATTACCATACTGAACACAAACCCTGAGACTGATATTCACCCTAACACTAGCCCTCAGGTCTCCACACCTCAGCGGATCACACCTTCTATGCTCCTGGGTCCTAACCCAAACTCTAGCTCTGACATGGGTGAAAACATGAACAGATATTTCTCCAAAAACAACATAGAAGTGACTAAAAGACACATAAAAAAGTGCTCCTCATCACTAGCCACCAAGGAAATACAAATCAAAACCACGAGATACCACATTACACCAGTTAGCATGGGTAAAATTAACGCATCAGGGAACAACAAATGTTGGCAAGGATGCATAGAAAGGGGAACCCTCCTACACTATTGGTGGGAATGCAAGCTCCTACAGCCAGTCTGTAAAATGGTATCGAGTTTCTTCAAGTAGGTAAAAATTGCACTACTGGGTATTTACCCCAAAGATACAGCTTTAATGGAAAGTAGTCGCACCTGCACCCCAAAGTTCATAGCAGCAATGTCCACTATAGCCAAACTATGGAAAGAGCCCAGATGTCCACGGACAGATGAATGGATAAGAAGATGTGGTGTTTATCTACAATGGAATATTCAGAAATGATGAATACTTACCATCACATTGACCTGGATGGAACTGGAGGGTATTATGCTGAGCGAAGACAGTCTATCAGAGAAAGACAATTATATGGTTTCCCTCATATGAGAAATATAAGAAACAGCATAGAGGATCATAGGGAAGGGGAGGGAAAACTGAATGGGAAGTCATCAGAGAGAGAGAAAAACCATGAGAGACTCTTAACTATAGAAACAAACTGAAAATTGTGGAAAGGAGGTGGGTGGGCGGATGGGGTAACTGGGTGATGGGCATGAAGGAGGGCATGTGATGGAATGAGCACTGGATGTTATACACAACTGATAAATTCTTGAACACTACATCTGAAACTAATGATGTACTATTAGTTGGCTAATTGAATTTAAACTAAAAAAAAAAAAAAAACCTCAAACAATCCTAAAAATTTGTATGTAACCACAAAAGATAATGAACAGCCAAGGCAATCTTGAAAAAGGAAAACAAAGCTGGAAGAGTCACAATTCCAGATTTCAAGTTGTACTACAAAGCTGTAGTCATCCTAACAGTATGGTACTGGCACAAAAATAGACACAGCGACCAAGGGACAGAAAGCTCAGACATAAACCCACAATTATGGGGTCAATTAATCTTCCATACAGTAGGCAAGAATATTGAAAGGGAAAAGGGCAATCTCTACAACAATTGGTATTAGGAAAACTGGACAGGTATGCACAAAACAATGAAATTCGACCGCTTTCTTGCACCATACACACAAACTCAAAGCAGTTTCAAGACCTCAGTGTGAGACCTGAAACCATAAAAATCCCACAAGAGGGCACCAACAGTAACTTCTTGACATGGACCATAGCAACATTTTTCTAGACTGTTTCCTGAGGCAAAGGAAACAAAAGCAAAAATAAACTATTGGGACTACATCAAAATAAAAAATTTCCACCCAGAAGAAGAACAATGAAAAAGTAATAATAAGACAACCTACTGAAAGCAAGAAGATATTTGCAAATATCATATGCAATAAAGGGATAGTGTCCAAAATATAGAGAACTGATACAACTCAACAGCTCAAAAAACAAATAATCCGGTTAAAAAATAGGCAGAAGACATGATCAGACATTTCTCCAAAGAATAAATACAGATGGCCAACAATCACATGAAAAGATGCTCACCATCACCCATCATCAAGAAAATGCAAATCAAGAGTACAATGAGATATTACCTCACACCTATCAGAATGGCTAACAGCAACAGCACAAAAACAACAGGTTTGGGGAGGATGTGGAGAAAGGGGAACCCTCTAGCACTGTTGGTGGGAATGCAAAGTGTTGCAACCACCGTGGAAAACAGTATGGAGGTTCCTCAAAAAATTAAATAAAGAACTACCCTACAATCCAGCAATCACACTACTGAGTGTTTACCCAAAGAACATGAAAACAATAACTCAAAGAGATACATGCACCCCTATGTTTCTTGCAACGTTATTTACAATATCACAATATGGAAGCAACCCAAGTGTCTGTTGATAAACTGATGAGATGATAGATATGTGTATACACACACACACACACACACACACACACACACACACACACACAGTGGAATGCTACTCAGCCATAAAAAAGAATGAAATCTTGCCATTTGCAGCCACATGGATGGAGCTAGAGAGTATTATCCTAAGTGAAATCACTCAGAGAAAGACAAATACAGTATGATGTCACTCTTATGTGGAATTCAAGAAACAAACAAACAAACAAAAAAATAACGGAGAAAAAAGAAACAAACCAAAATACAGACTCTTAACAATAGAGAACTAACCGATGGTGACCAAAGGGGAGATGGATGCAGGAATGAGTGAAATAGATGAAGGAGATTAAGAGTACACTTTTTTTGATGAGCACTGAATAACATATAGAATTACTGAATCACTCTATTGCACAGCTGAAACTAATATAACACTGTATGTTAACTCTACTGGAATTAAAATAAAAAATTTAAAAAATATTTTTCATTCAGTAACTTATTTGAAAAAGCTTTTGCTGTGCAATGTTCATAAGCCCTACTTCGGAATATTTGCTCTACAATAATTATTCACTCTATGCCTCGAATTCAAGTTTCACTGAGTTCTTATACTTTACCTGTTAATCCTAGCCCTGGGGAGCCATGATCCCTTTCTGTCCAGGCTCAGCACCAATGCATTCAAGAGTGTAAGTAGAGACAGGTGTCACTTCACAATCCAGAAAGCTATTATTGTTTCTGTTTTAGTGTGAGATGGTCACACAGTGTGGGACAGGTTTCAGAGCAGGTTTGTGATATATTCTGGATCTCTAATTCAATGGTCATTACCTGGATCCATGTGGCTAATAGGTTCCCTGGGGATGGGCTTGCTTCCAAGCCCATACATGGAAGATGCAAAGGTGGGAGGGTTCGGTGCGGGACAGGAAGAGGACTAAGTACAGGCAAGGGTAGGATCCCTCCCCTGATCCAGGAACTGCCATGGGAGCGGGTATGGGAGGCAGAAGCAACGGGAAACCACCAAGGTCACCAGCTGAAAGCAGGAGGCACAGGTCAAGGGATCTCGAGATGCAGGGCTTGGAGGCTGCTCTGAGCTACCCCTGGGAGGGAAGGGGAAAAGGAATGAGAAGGAGCAACTGCCTGCCCCTGGCCCATGCCAACTACCCACTGCTCCTGGCACACATCAGTCTACACAGCAGACATGGAGTCTGGGCTTAGGATGGGCTGGCTCTGGTCCCTCAACCTTTACTGGGACAGTTGGCTCCAGGGCTCAGGGACATGCTGAGGGAAGTGGGAGGGAAGGCTGCCCCTCACAGGTCATCCCCTCTTTGAGCAGACAGCCGTCTGGGACTGCTGAAAACCCACTAACAGGTTTGAAAGACATGCCATGGATGAACTAAGGCACTGAGAAATGTAACACAATATTCGTTTTTAAGTTCAGAGCTGTCAGCTCAGGAAGTGGGGAGACCTTCCCCAAGGAAGACTGAGGGGAGGCCAGGCCAGGCTGAAAAGAGAGACAGGGCTCTCCTGATTGGGGACCTGCAGCCCCCTTCCAGGGCAGGGCATCATCCTTGCCTTACAGGGGATACATGGAGGTGTCCTATCAGGGGACTGACAAGGCCAGAGCTGCCTCTCAAGAAAGCTACCCTGGCATTGGGTTGCACAGGGCACAAGGGAGGAGGGCCAGATAGATGGAGGGCAATACTCTGGAGGCCATGGGACAAGAGCAGAGGCTCACGACCATGAAGATGATGAAAAGTAGGAGGCTGCATGGGAACTGGCACGAAAGTGCCATGGGCACAGTGCCCACAGCTACAGTTTCTGGGTGCCTTTTGTGCCAGGCGTGGCTGACTTCAGTGGGCTCCAGACTGTCCTGACTACAACCCTAGGACGTGTGCACCACCACCACCCTTCTCTCCCTATGCTGCTTCTAGGAATCATGGTCACCAGACCCCATTCAGTTTTCATGGAAACCAAGCAGTGGCTCCCACCACACACTGCCCCTCTGGTGTTGATCCAGTGTGACCCTTGTGCCTGGCCAGAGACCACTGTATACCTGTCTTCACACAACTCAACAGACAGAAGGGTGTCCCCGAATTCCACAGGATCTGAGGAGACAGATTCACAGACCCCACTAACCTGCCCACCACCAACACGCAGTGGGTCACTCAAGACCTTGGCAATTGTCATGAAGCTCACCATGCCCTGTTTCTGTGACTTCCAACAGAAAGCCTGGCTCTGATCTGGGGCCATGCCATGAACCCACATGGCACCTTTCTGTTAGAGAAGGACAACCCTGCACTTCCTAGAAAATGTTTCTAATGAAGTACAAGTCCATCAGAACTGCGGTGTGAATGGTGGTACACAGCCTGCATGGTGATAATTCTAACAAGGGTTGACCCTCCCCCATCTCACAAAAACTTCCTCTGTCCCCGTGGAACTCGTGGTCTGCACTCAGAAAAACCCCCAGGAAACTATCCTTTAGTCTGAATGCTCCCTTCACCTTCTGGTCCAAATCTTGTCCAACCACAATGGTATGAAAGTAGATATCAGTCACAAGAAGAATATGGGATAGTCAAAAATATGTAGAGATTTAACAACATACTACTAAACAATCAATGATCAAAGAAGAAATAAAAAATTTAAAACTACCTTGAGACAAATGAAAAAGAGAACCCACAAAATCTTATGGGATGTGGGTGCTTGGGTGGCTCAGTCGGTTAAGTGACTGCCTTTGGCTCAGGTCATGATCCTGGAGTCCCAGAATCGAGTCCCGCATCGGGCTCCCTGCTCAGCAGGGAGTCTGCTTCTCCTTCTGACCTTCCTCCCTCTCATGCTCTCTCTCTACCATTCTCTCTCTCAATAAATAAATAAAAATATTTTAAAAAAACTTATGGGATGCAGCAAAAGTAGTTCTAAGGGGGAAGTTCATAGAAATTCAGGTCTTCATCAATCCACAAGAAAGCTCTCCAATAAACAACTTAATTTTACATGGGAAAGAAGTAGAAAAAAAAAAAAACAAGCAGAGCCCCAAATCAGTAGAAATAAGGAAATAACCAAAAGGAATGTGGAAATAAATCCAATGGAGACTAAAAAGACAAAAGATCAATGAAAATAAGAGTTGCCTTTTTTGAAAAGATAAACAAAACTGACAAGCTTTTAGCTAGACTCACCAAGAAAGAGAGAGGGCTCAAATATATTCAGGAAAGAAAGATAATTGATTCCTGGCTCACATCAAAATCATAGAGGAGAGCACAGGCAGCAACATCTTTGACCTTGGAACAGCAGCTTCTTGCAAGAAATGTCTCTAAAGGCAAGGGAAACAAAAGCAAAAATGAACTATTGGGACTTCATCAAGATAAAAAGCTTCTGCACAGGAAAGGAAACAATCAACAAAACTGCAAGGCAACCTACAGAATGGGAGAAGATATTTGCAAATGACATATCAGATAAAATGCTGGTAACCAAGATCCACAAAGAATTTTTCAAACTCATTGCCGCCACCCCCAAAAAAAGAATTCACTCAAGAAATGGGCAGAAGACATGAACAGACACTTCTCCAAAGACATACAAATGGCCACAGACATATGAAAAGATGCTCCCATCACTCGCCATCAGGGAAATACAAATCAAAACCACAATGAGATACCACCTCACACTAGTTATAATGGGTAAAATTAACAAGACAGGGAACAAGTGTTGGTCAGGATGTGGAGAAAAGGGAATCCTTTTACACTGTTGGTGGGAATGCAAGCTGGTGCAGCCACTCTGGAAAATAGTATGGAGGTTCCTTAACATGTTAAAAAAGAGCCAGCAATTGCACTACTGGGTATTTACCCCAAAGATAACAGATGTGTGAAAAGAAGGGGCACATGCACCCCAATGTTCATAGCAGCAAGGTCCACAATAGCCAGACTGTGGAAGGAGCCAAGATGCCCTTCAACAGATGAACGGATAAAGAAGATGTGGTCCATATATACAATGGAAGATTATTCAGCCATCAGAAAGGCTGAATATCCACCATTTGCATCAGCATGGATGGGACTGGAGGGGATTATGCTAAGTGAAATAAGTCAGGCAGAGAACAACAATTATCATATGGTTTCATGCATATGTGGAACACAAGGAATAGCGTGGCGGACCATAGGAGAAGGGAGAGAAAACTGAATGGGAAGAAATCAGAGAGGGAGACAAGCCATGAGAGACTCCTAATCATAGGAAACAAACTGAGGGTTGCTGGAAGGGAGGTAGGTGGGGGGGCGGGGTAACTGGGTGATGGTTATTAAGGATGGCACATGTGGTAATGAGCACCAGATGTTATACACAGTGTTATATGTAAACAATGAATCATGGAACATTACATCAGAAACTAATGATGTACTGTATGGTGACTAAGTAACATAATAAAATAAAATAAAATATAAAATAAAATATAAACAAAACATGAAAAACTTAAAAAAAAGGGAAAGAAAGATGAGCCATTACAATGAATACCACAAAAATACAAAGGATTGTAAGAGAGTATAATGAACAAGTAGAGGTCAGCACATTGGACAACCTAGAAGAAATGGGTAAGTTCCTACTAACAACCTAGAAAGACTGAACTGTGAAGGGAAAAAAAATCTGAACAGACTGATCACTAGTAAAAAGATTGATTCAATAATCAAACCTCCCAACATATAAACAAATGTCCAAGACCAGACAGCTTCACTGAGGAGTTCAACCAGACAGTAGAAGAAGAATTAATATCAACCCTTCTCAAACTCTTTAAAAAATAGGAGAGGAGGGCATAAGTCCAAATTCATTTTATAAAGCCAGCTTTACCCTGCTACCAAGACAAGACAAGTATGCTACAAGAAAAGGAAAGGCCAATATCCCTCATGAACACAGATGCAAAAATTATCAGCAAACTGAATTCAATGATACATCAGGAGAATCACACAACACGATCAAGTGGGATTTATTCCAGAGATGCAAGGATGATTCCACATCTGCACTTCAAACAATGGGATACACCATCTTAACAAAATAAAAGATAAAAATCATATGATTGTTAGAATAGTTGCAGAAAGAACACTTGACAAGATTCAATATGCATTTATGACAAAAACTCTAAACCCTCTGGGTATAGAGTGAACATAACTCAACACAACAAAGGCCATATATGAAAAGCCCACAGCTGACATCATACTCAAGGGTGAAAAGCTGAAAACATTCCTACTAAGAGCAAGAACAAGACAAAGATGCCCACGCTCACCACTTTCATTCAACATAGTATTGAAAGCCCTAGCCAAAGCATTTAGACAAAAAAAAAAAAAAAGGAAAGAAAGAAAGAGAAAAGGAAAGAAAGAAGAAAGAAAAAGAAAGAAAAAGAAAGAAAAAGAAAGAAAGAAAGAGATATGAAATTCAAATAGGAAAAGAAAACTGTCACTATTTGCAGATGACATGATACTATATATAAAAATCCCTAAACAGGGGCGCCTGGGTGGCTCAGTTGGTTAAGCGACTGCCTTCAGCTCAGGTCATGATCCTGGAGTCCTGGGATCGAGTCCCACATCAGGCTCCCTGCTCAGCAGGGAGTCTGCTTCTCCCTCTGACCCTCCCCCCTCTCATGTTCTCTATCTCGTTCTCTCTCTCAAATAAATAAATAAAATCTTTAAAAAAAAGAAAAAAAGAAATCCCTAAAGATTCCAGCAAACAACTGTTAGAATAAACAAATTCAGTAAAGCTGCAGGATACAAAGTCAATATACAGAGACCCGTTGCTTTTCTACTTTTTAAAAGATTTTATTTATTTATTTATTTTATTTTTTTTTTTTATTTGACATGGAAAACGAGAACACAAGCATGGGGAGCAGCAGGGGGTGAGGGAGAAGTGGGGAGCCCAATACCTGGTTCAATCCCAGGACCCCGGCATTATGACCTGAACTGAAGGCAGACTCTTAACTGACTGAGGAACCCAGGTGCCCCAACCTGTTGTATTTCTATATACTAATGACAAACTTTCACAAAGAGAAATTGAGAAAGCAATGCCATTTGCAATTGGATCAAGAAGAAAAAAATCTAGGAATAAAAGTAACCAAGAATGAGAAAGACCTAGTATACTGAACACATGGCATATAAGAAAGGAAAAACGTGTGTGTGTGGGGGGAGTAGAATGTGTGGGTCAAAGATTTGGAAGATGACACAAATAAATGGAAGCATACACCATGCTCATTAACTGGAAGAGTTAATAATGTTAACACGTCCACCATACACAAAGCAATCTATAGATATGATGAAATCCTTATCTGAATTCCAATGGCATATTCAAAGAAATAGAAGACAGTCCTAAAATTCATATGGAATAAAAAAAAGACCCCAAATACCCAAAACAATCTGGAGAAAGAAGAAGAGAGATAGAGTCCAAGATGGCAGAGGTGTAGGAGAACTTAATTTTGTCTGGTCCCAGGAATTCAGTTAGATAGCTATCAAACCATTCTGAAAGCTGATAACTCAATTGGATCTCACAAAAAAGAACAGTTGCAACACTACAAACAGAAAAGTGACCACTTTCTGCAAGGTAGGAGGTGTGGAAAGGTGAATCCGAGGTGATATATGGGATGATAGACTGCAGGGGGAGGGAGCCTCCGTCAGCCAGCTACCAGCAAGTGATAGAGCAAAGGAGCACAAAATCGGAACTTTTAGGACTCTGTTCTGGTGAGGGATGTTGCTCTGGCGGCTACACAGGTGCTAGAACACTTGATGGGACAGTGTGGTCTCAGGATGCTTGGGGCCACAGAATGATTGGTGGTGTCTGAGTACAGTAAAACTCCCAGGTATTGGAGCGGGGAAGCCAACTGCAAAGAGTGAGCCCAGGAGTGGTCTCTCAGCTCGAGGTTGCCACAAACTGTGATCTGCAGCAGTCGGGCCATTGCCCTTCGAGCAGGGACCAGTGAGTGGCAGAACTAGGGAGACCTCTCTTCCACCCCCGGGAGGAGTGGTGTGGGAGTGCACTGCAGGAGTCTGTTGGGTTTGGAGATTCCATATGGGGTCATGTGCCAGAGATAGAAATGCTCAGTCACAGGCCAGGTGAGCACAAAGAAGGGACAGAGACCACGGAGATAGAAGTGATTGACTGCTTTTCTTTGAGGGCTCAATCTGTCAAATAAATAAATAAAATCTTTAATTTTTTTTTTAAATAAGGGGCCCAGAGCTCTCGACTCCAGGGCCAGAGATTGGAAGGCCACCATTTTCATTTTCATCCTCTAAAGCTGCCCAGAAAAGCTTCAGGGAACAAAAGCTACAGAGAGCACACCAGAGCAGATTACTTAGCCAGGCCCCAGGCAAGGGTGGTGCAATTCCCCCTGGGGCAAAGACATGAGAATCAACACAACAGGCCCCACACCCAGAAGATCTGCAAGAACATGCAGCCCAGACCAAGTTTACTGACAAGGAGAACTGCAAAACTCCAGGGCTAGAGGAATACAATTCATGATCCAGGGGTCCTGGGAATCAAGCCCCACATCAGGCTCCCTGCTCAGCGGAAAGCCTGCTTCTCCCTCTCCCTCTCCCTCTCCCTCTCCCCCTGCTTGTGTTCCCTCTCTCGCTGTGTCTCTGTCAAATAAATAAATAAAATCTTTATTTTTTTTAAATAAGGGCCAGGAGGAAAAGATGGCAGAGGAGTAGGGGACCCGATTCCAACAGGTCCCCAGAATTGAGCTAGATATCTACCAGACCACTCTGAACACCCACGAAATCAGCCTGAGATGTAAGAAGATCTGGATCTCTACAAACAGAGTATCAGAGGCAGTTGGTTTCGAGGTATCAAGTGGGAAGCTGTGATTCCTCAGGCAGATATCGGAAGATAAACAGAAGGGGAAGGGAGCTGGAAGGATCCTAGACCATCGGTGAGCAATAGCCTCCCGTGCTGGGGAGAGGGCACAGACTCACAGACAGGTAGCTGTGGGTAAAGGACTTTAGGGCAACCCCATGGCCTGAAACCTGGAGAGGCAGGGCCATTTGTGTGAACTGGGGATAGCTAGTGGTTTTAGAAGCCCAAAGGACAAAGATATGCCCCTGTACCCTGACCTGGAGGCAAGGACTGGAAGTCCTGCTGAGGGGTGCACAACCCAGGGTGTTGCAGGTTATAGCAGCACAGACAGAAACACAGATACTGTGGCCTGGAGAGCTCACTGAAGCACAGACTGATCTCTCTGCTCTGAGGCAGAGGGTTGGAAACAATCTCTTGTGCTCTGACTCTGAGAAGAGATGCGGAAAGCTGCCAGGGAAAGCCGCCAGAGAACAAAAGCCCCCCAAAATTGGTTTTCACTGAGCCCATTCCCCCCCCAACAGGGGGCAGGGGAAGTCTGTCCAAACAGGGTTGCCTGAGTAACAGTGCAGCAGGCCCCTCCCCCAGAAGACAGGCTGGGAGAACAAGAGGCCCACCACCCTAAGGTCCCTACAAAACAGGTGCATCTTGCTTGGGTTGTGGTCAATAATTTGGACTCTGTACATTCCCTCAACCACCCTTCAACAGAATGAATAGGAGGAGGAACCTCCAAAATAGGAAAGACTCAGAGACTGTGACTTCTGCTACAGATTTACAAATGGGTACAGATATAACCAAGATGTCGGAAATGGAATTCAGGGTAGCAGTTGTGAAAACAATAGCTAGAATGGAGAAACCGATTAATGGCAACATAGAGTCTCTAAGGGCAGAAGTGAAAGCTGAACAATTGAAGAAAAGATGGAGAAAGAGAAGGACAGTGAGAAACAACTCAAAATCCATGAAAACAGAATTAGAGAAATAAGTGACATTATGAACGTTACAATGTCAGAATTATTCGGATCCCTGAGGGGGTGGAGAGAGAGAGAGGACTAGAAGATATATTTGAGGAAATCATAGCTGAGAACTTCCCTAATCTGGGGAATGAAACAAACGTTCATGTCCTAGAGGCAGAGAGGACCCCTCCCAAGATCAAGGAAAACAGGCCAACACCCCAGCATGTAATAGTAAAAGTGGCAAATCTTAGAACCAAGGTAACCATCTTAAGGGCAATTAGGGGGAAGAGATTACATACATAGAGAGGGAGGAACATCAGAATAACGTCAGACCTATCCAAAGAGACCTGGCAGGCCAGAAAGGACTGGCAAGACATATTCAGGGTACTAAGTGAGAAGAACATTCAGCCAAGAATACTTTATCTGGCAAGGCTGTCATTTAGAATGGATGGAGAGATGCAGAACTTCGAAGACCGGCAGAAACTGAAAGAATATGTGACCACTAAGCCGGCCCTGCAAGAAATATTAAGGGGGGTTCTATAAAAGGAGAAAGACCTCAAGAGTTATATACAACAGAAATTTACAGGGACAATGTATAAAAACAACATCTTCACAGGCAACATGATGACAATTAATTCATATCTTTCAATAATCACTCTCAACGTGAATGGCCTAAATGCTCCCATGAAATGACACAGAGTTGCAGATTGGATAAAAAGGCAGGACCCATTCATATGCTGTCTACAAGAGACTCATTTTGAACCTAGAGATACATTCAGAATGAAAGTGAAGGGATGGAGATCCATCTTCCATGCCAATGGACCTCAAAAGAAAGCTGGGGTAGCAATTCTTATATCAGACCAATTTGATTTTAAACTAAAGTCTGTAGTTAGAGACACAGAAGGATGCTATATCATTCTTAAAGAGTCTATCCAACAAGAAGATCTAACAACTGTAAATATCTATGCCCCCAACATGGGAGCAGCCATCTACATAAGCCAACCGTTAACCAAAATAAAGAGTCATATTGATAACAATACGTTAATGGTAGGAGACCTCAATACTCCACTCTCAGCAATGGACAGATCATCTAAGCAGAAAATCAGCAAAGAAACAAGAGCTTTGGAATGACACACTGGACCAGATGGACCTTATAGATATATACAGAACATTCCACCCTAAAACAGCAAAACATTCATTCTTCTTAAGCCCACATGGAACTTTCTCCAGAATAGACCACATACTGGGTCGCAAATCAGGTCTCAACCGATACCAAAAGATTGAGATTATTCCCTGAATATTCTCAGACCACTGATTTAAAACTGGAACTCCATCACAAGAAAAAAATTGGCAGAAATTCAAACACTTGGAAGCTAAAGACCACTCAGCATATGGATGGATCCTGTCTTTTTATCCAATCTGCAACTCTGTGTCATTTCATGGGAGCATTTAGGCCATTCACGTTGAGAGTGATTATTGAAAGATATGGATTAATTGTCATCATGTTGCCTGTGAAGACGTTGTTTTTATACATTGTCCCTGTAAATTTCTGTTGTATATAACTCTTGGAGTCTTTCTCCTTTTATAGAACCCCCCCTTAATATTTCTTGCAGGGCCGGCTTAGTGGTCACATAATCTTTCAGTTTCTGCCGGTCTTGGAAGATCTGCATCTCTCCATCCATTCTAAATGACAGCCTTGCTGGATAAAGTATTCTTGGCTGCATCTTCTTCTCATTTGGTACTCTGAATATGTCTTGCCAGGCCTATATGGCTTGCCAGGTCTCTGTGGATAGTTATTCTGACATTTTCTGATGTTATTCTGATGTTGCTCCCTGTGTATGTAAGGAATCTCTTCCCCCTAACTACCCTTAAGATGGTTTCCTTTGTTCTAAGATTTGCTAGTTTTACTATTACATGGTGGGGTGTTGGTCTGCTTTCATTGATCTTGGGAGGGGTCCTCTCTGCCTCTAGGACACGGATATTTGTTTCATTCCCCAGATTAGGGAAGTTCTCAGCTACTATTTGCTGAAATATATCTTCTAGTCCTCTCTCTCTCTCCACCCCCTCTGGGATCCCAATAATTCTGACATTGGAACATTTCATGGTGTCACATATTTCTCTGATTCTATTTTCATGGATTCAGAGTTGTTTCCCTGGCCTCCTCTTTTCCCTTTTTATATGTTAAAAGGTCTTCCAAGTCACTAATTCATTCTTTTGCCTTGCTTACCCTAGCTGTTAGATTAGCTAGATTAGATTGGATCTAATTGATAGCAATTTTAAGTTCTGCCAATTCAGCTTTCATTTCTGCCCTTAGAGACTCTATGTTGCCATTAATTGATTTCTCCATTCTAGCTACTGTCTTCACAATTGCTAGCCTCAATTCCATCTCCGACATCTTGGTTATATCTGAATCCATTTGTAAATCTGTGGTGTAAGTCATAGTCTCTGAGTCTTTCCTATTTTGGGAGTTCCTCCTCTTAGTCATTCTGTTGAGAGGTGGTTGAGGGAATGAATAGATTCCAAATTATTGACCAGAACCCAAGCAAGATGCACCTATTTTCTAGGGACTTCAGGGTTGTTGGCCTCTTGTTCTCCCAGCCTGTCTTCTGGAGGAGGGACCTGCCACGCTGTTACTCAGGCAACCCTGTTTGGGGAGAGTTGCCCTGCCCCCCCTGTGGGGGGTATGGGGTCAGTAAAAACCGTTTTTGGGGGGCTTTTGTTCTCTGGCATCTTTCCCTTGTGGCTTTCTGTGTCTCTTCCAAGAGTTAGAGCAGAAGAGACTGTTTCCAACCCTCTGCTTCAGAGCAGAGAGATCACAGTCTGTTCTCCAGTGAGCTCTTGAGGACACACTATCTCCGTTTCTGACTGTGCTGCTATAATCTGCCATGTCCTGAGTTGTGCGCCCCTCAGCAGCGCTCCCAGTCCTCACCTCTAGGAGGCAGCACTTCTCTGCCCTTTGTGCTTCTAAAACCATCAGCTGCGCCCAGTTCATATGGACAGCCCTGCCTTCTGGGTTTCTGACTGGGGCGCTGCCCTGATATCCTTTCTCCACAGCTACTGCTCTGCGAGTCTGTGCACGGTCCCCAGCATGGGAGGCTATCGCTCACTGGCGGTGTAGGATCCCCACAGCCAGGCTCCCTCCCCTTGCCGTTTAAATTCTGATATCCGCCCATGGGATCGTGGCTCCCCGCTTTGTACCTTGAAAGCAAATGCCTGCAATTATTCTGTTTGTAGAGATCCAGATCTATCTTCTTATATCTCAGGCTGATTTTGTGGGTGTTCAGAGTGGTTCAGTAGATATCCACCTCAATTCTGGGGACAGGTTGGAATAGGGTCCCCTGCTCCTCTGCCATCTTTTCCCCAGCTCTGGGAAAATAGGATTTTTGATTAAATGATTTTCCAGAGTACACACATGGGCTCCATGTGCTACTTTGTTTTTACATATTCATGCAATCACTGGGTTGTAGGTGTCATGTTACCCCATGAAGAGATGTGAAACTACATCCACAATTGTAGAGTGTTTGTGAGGTGTCCAAGAGCATGTATGGTGTGAGAGTGAGCCCCAGGATCTGTTTTGTGCTCCTCCCCACAAGACCTGTTGCCCCCCAAACCCCCTGCAGGACAGCGTGGGCAGGCTCATGAGGAATGTGGAACCCTTCTTGTAATGAGGATGGGATGATTTTGCTTGTTCTAGTGTTTACCTAAAATACAGAGAGAATCAGCGTTCATGCAAGTGTATTTTCAAGTCTCTATCATTTCACTATGACTGTATTCCTCCAGAATCATCTCTGTGATTATATGTAATAGCTCTGATGCGTGTACTTGACACAGGACGAACTGCAAACATGCAGAGTGTGTGATATGAAAAAGAAAAACATACTGAGGGGAGGCGGAGCAAGATGGCGGAGGAGTAGGAGACCTAGATTTCGTCTGGTCTCAGGAATTCAGCTGAATAGGGATCAAACCATTCTGAACACCTACGAACTCAACAGGAGATCGAACAGGAGAGTAGCAACAACTCTCTGAACAGAGAAGCGACCACTTACTGGAAGGTAGGGCATGTGGAGAAGTGAATCCGAGGCGATATTCGGGAGGATAGACGGCGGGGGAGGGGCCTCCGCCGGCCGCTTCTGGCAAATGATAGAGCCGCGGAGCACAAAATCGGACCTTTTAGAAGTTGGCTCGGCGGAGGCACATCGCTGCAGTGGCTAAGCAGGGGGTGGAATCCTCCTGGGACAGTGTGGTCTCAGGACCCTTGGGGTCACAGAGAGACTGGGGGTGCCTCAGTGCGCCAGAGCTCCCAGGTATCAGAGCAGGGAAGCCGGCTGCAGAGACGGAGCAGAGTCGCGGGCTCTCAGCTCGGGGTTGCCATAAACTGTGATCTGCGGCCCAGTCGGGGCACGGCTTCCCCAGCAGGGACCCAACAAGCAGCAGATCCGGGGAGACTCCCCTTCTTTCCTGGGGAGGAGCGGTGCGGGAACGCACTGCAGGGATCTGCTAGGTTTGGAGACTCCGCACGGGGTCAGGTGCCAGAGATACCAACGCTCGATCACAGGCCGGGTGAGCACGGAGTGCGGCCGGAGACCGGGGACACGGAAGTGACTGCTTTTCTCTGGGGGCACACTGAGGAGAGGGGCCCCGAGTTCTCAGCTCCTCCGAGTGGAGATTGGGAGGCCACCATTTCTGCCCTGGTCCTCCAAAGCTGTACCGAGAGCTTACAGGGAACAAAAGCTCCTGAGAGCAAACCGGAGCAGCTTCCTTAGCCCGGACCGACAAGGGCGGGGCAATTCCGCCTCCGGCAAAGACATTTGGAAACCACAGCAACAGGCCCCTCCCCCAGAAGATCAGCACACACAGCCAGCAAGCCAAGACCAAGTTAATCGATCAAGGAGAATAGGAGAACTCCAGCGCTAGGGGAATACTGCACATAGATTCATGGCTTTTTTTTTTTTTACCATGATTCATTATTTCATCAAAGTTAATTTTTGTTGACTGTTTTTTCTTATTTTTCTTTTTCCCTTTTTCAACCAACATCTTATAAATCCCTTTTTTAAAAAAAAAAACATTTTTTATTTTTCATTTTTAGAGTCATATTTTATCCCTTCATAGTAGTTACCCTTATTTTTGGCATATATATATATGTTGTTCTCTCTTTAAAATTTTGAGGTACAGTTTCTTCTAACAGATCAAAATATACCCTAAATCACTAGTGTATGGCTTTGTTCTAGTCTCCTGCCTGATCACATTCTCTCCCTTTTTCCTTTTTTTTTTCTTAAATCTTCTTTCTTTTTTCAAACAACTTATCTTACCAAATCCTTTTATAAAATCTTTTATAATTTTCATCTTTACAGTCATCTTCCATCCCTTCATTGTATCAACCCTTATTTTGTACATATATGTCTTTCTTCCTTTAAAATTTTAGGAGGCACTTTTTTCTAACAGACCAAAATACGCCCAAAATCTAGTGTGTGGCACTGATCTATGCACTAGCCTGATCATATTTGATCATATTCTGCCTTTTTTCTATTGTTTTGGTTTTGTTTTTATCTTTTTTTTTCTTTTTCTCTTTCTTTTTTCTTTCTTTCCCTTTCTTTTCCCCTGGTTTCAGGTCTTTTCTGATTTGTATACAGTATATTTGCTGGGGACGTTGTAAACCTGTTAGCATTTTGTTCTCTCATTCATCTATTCTCCTCTGGACAAAATGACAAGACGAAAGAAATCACCTCAGCAAAAAGAACAAGAGGTAGTACCGTCAGCCAGGGACCTACTCAATACGGACATTAGTACGATGTCGGACCTAGAGTTCAGAATCATGACTTTAAAGATACTAGCTGGGCTTGAAAAAAGCGTGGAAGTTATTAGAGAAACCCTTTCTGGAGAAATAAAAGAACTAAAATCTAACCAAGTCGAAATCAAAAAGGCTATTGATGAGGTGCAATCAAAAATGGGGGCACTAAATGCTAGGATAAATGAGGCAGAAGACAGAATCAGCGATATAGAAGACCAAATGATGGAAAATAAAGAGGCTGAGAAAAAGAGAGAGAAACAACTACAGGATCACGAGGGCAGAATTCGAGAGATAAGTGATATGATAAGACGAAACAACATTAGAATAATTGGGATCCCAGAAGAAGAAGAAGAGAGAGAGAGAGGGGCAGAAGGTATATTGGAGCAAATTATAGCAGAGAACTTCCCTAATGTGAGGAAGGAAACAGGCATTAAAATCCAGGAGGCACAGAGAACCCCTCTCAAAATCAATAATAATAGGTCAACACCCCGACATCTAATAGTAAAACTTACGAGTCTCAGAGACAAAGAGAAAATCCTGAAAGCAGCTCGGTGGAAGAGATATGTAACCTACAACGGTAGAAACATTAGATTGGCAACAGACCTATCCACAGAGACCTGGCAGGCCAGAAAGGACTGGCAAGATATCTTCAAAGCACTAAATGAGAAAAATATGCAGCCAAGAATACTATATCCAGCTAGGCTGTCATTGAAAATAGAAGGAGAGATAAAAAGCTACCAGAACAAACAAAAACTAAAGGAATTTGCAAACACGAAACCAGCCCTCCAAGAAATATTGAGAGGGGTCCTCTAAGCAAAGAGAGAACCTAAAAGCAGCAAAGAGCAGAAACGAACACAGACAACAGACAGTTAACAGTCACCTTACAGGTAATACAATGGCACTAAATTCATACCTTTCAATAGTTACCCTGAATGTAAATGGGCTCAATGCCCCAATCAAAAGACACAGGCTATCAGATTGGATTAAAAAAACAAGACCCATCAATATGCTGTCTGCAAGACACTCATTTTAGACCCAAAGACACCCCCAGATTGAAAGTGAGGGGGTGGAAAACCATTTACCATGCTAATGGACACCAAAAGAAAGCTAGGGTGGCAATCCTTATATCAGACAAACTAGATTTTAAAACAAAGACTGTAATAAGAGATGAGGAAGGACACTATATCCTACTTAAAGGGTCTATCCAACAAGAAGATCTAACAATTGTAAATATCTATGCCCCGAACATGGGAGCAGCCAATTATATAAGGCAATTAATAACAAAAGCGAAGAAACACATTGACAACAATACAATAATAGTGGGGGACTTTAACACCCCCCTGACTGAAATGGACAGATCATCTAAGCAAAAGATCAACAAGGAAATAAAGACTTTAAATGACACACTGGACCAAATGGACTTCACAGACATATTCAGAACATTCCATCCCAAAGCAAAGGAATACACATTCTTCTCTAGTGCCCATGGAACATTCTCCAGAATTGATCACATCCTAGGTCACAAATCAGGTCTCAATCAGTACCAAAAGATTGGGATCATTCCCTGCATATTTTCAGACCACAATGCTTTGAAACTAGAACTCAACCACAAGAGGAAAGTCGGAAAGAACTCAAATACATGGAGTCTAAAGAGCATCCTACTAAAGAATGAATGGGTCAACCAAGAAATTAAAGAAGAATTTAAAAAATTCGTGGAAACCAATGAAAATGAAAACACAACTGCTCAAAATCTTTGGGATACAGCAAAGGCAGTCCTGAGAGGAAAGTATATAGCAATACAAGACTTTCTCAAGAAAAAAGAAAGGTCTCAAATACACAACCTAACCCTACACCTAAAGGAGCTAGAGAAAGAACAGCAAATAAAGCCTAAACCCAGCAGGAGAAGAGAAATCATAAAGATCAAAGCAGAAATCAATGAACTAGAAACCAAAAGAACAGTAGAACAGATCAACGAAACTAGGAGCTGGTGCTTTGAAAGAATTAACAAGATTGATAAACCCCTGGCCAGACTGATCAAAAAGAAAAGAGAAATGACCCAAATCAACAAAATCATGAATGAGAGAGGAGACATCACAACCAACACCAAAGAAATACAAACAATTATAAGAACATATTATGAGCAACTCTATGTCAGCAAATTAGATAACCTGGAAGAAATGGGTGCATTCCTAGAGATGTATCAACTACCAAAATTGAACCAGGAAGAAATAGAAAACCTGAACAGACCTATAACCACTAAGGAAATTGAAGCAGTCATCAAAAATCTCCCAAGAAACAAAAGCCCAGGGCCAGATGGCTTCCCAGGGGAATTCTATCAGACATTTCAAGAAGAATTAATACCTATTCTCCTGAAACTGTTCCAAAAAATAGAAATGGAAGGGAAACTTCCAAACTCATTTCATGAGGCCACCATTACCTTGATCCCCAAACCAGACAAAGATCCCATCAAAAAGGAGAATTACAGACCAATATCCTTGATGAACATGGATGCAAAAATTCTCACCAAAATACTAGCCAATAGGATCCAACAGTACATTAAAAGGATTATTCACCAGGACCAAGTGGGATTTATCCCTGGGCTGCAAGGCTGGTTCAACATCCGCAAATCAATCAACGTGATACAATACATTAACAAAAGAAAGAACAAGAATCCTATGATCCTCTCAATAGATGCACAAAAGCATTTGACAAAGTACAACATCCTTTCTTGATCAAAACTCTTCAGAGTATAGGGATAGAAGGTACATACCTCAATATCATAAAAGCCATCTACGAAAAACCTACCACGTATATCATTCTCAATGGGGAAAGGCTGAGAGCTTTTCCCCTAAGGTCAGGAACGCGGCAGGGATGTCCACTCTCACCACTGCTATTCAACATAGTATTAGAAGTCCTAGCCACAGCAATCAGACAACAAAAAGAAATCAAAGGCATCCAAATCGGCAAAGAGGAAGTCAAACTCTCACTCTTTGCAGATGATATGATACTGTATTTGGAAAACCCAAAAGACTCCACCCCAAAACTGCTAGAACTCATACAGGAATTCAGTAAAGTAGCAGGATATAAAATCAATGCACAGAAATCAGTGGCATTCCTATACACCAACAACAAGACAGAAGAGACACAAATCAAGGAGTTGATCCCATTTACAATTGCACCCAAAACCATTAGATACCTAGGAATAAATCTAACCAAAGAGGCAAAGGATCTGTACTCAGAAAACTATAAAATACTCAGGAAAGAAATTGAAGAAGACACAAAGAAATGGAAAAACGTTCCATGCTTATGGATTGGGAGAATCAACATTGTGAAGATGTCAATGCTACCTAGAGCAATCTACACATTCAATGCAATCCCCATCAAAATACCATCCACTTTTTTCAAAGAAATGGAACAAATAATCCTAAAATTTGTATGGAACCAGAAGAGATCCAGAATAGCCAGAGGAATACTGAAAAAGAAAAGCAAAGCTGGCGGCATCACAATTCCGGACTTCCAGCTCTATTACAAAGCTGTCATCATCAAGACAGTATGGTACTGGCACAAAAACAGACACATAGATCAATGGAACAGAATCGAGAGCCCAGAAATGGACCCTCAACTCTATGGTCAACTTATCTTTGACAAAGCAGGAAAGAATGTCCAATGGAAAAGAGACAGTCTCTTCAACAAATGGTGTTGGGAAAATTGGACAGCCACATGCAGAAGAATGAAACTGGACCATTTCCTTACACCACACACAAAAATAGACTCCAAATGGTTGAAAGACCTAAACGTGAGACAGGAGTCCATCAAAATCCTAAAGGAGAACACAGGTAGCAACCTTTTCGACCTTAGCCGCAGCAACTTCTTCCTAGAAACTTCGCCAAAGGCACGGGAAGCCAGGGCAAAAATGAACTATTGGGATTTCATCAAGATAAAAAGCTTTTGCACAGCAAAAGAAACAGTCCACAAAACCAAAAGACAACCGACAGAATGGGAGAAAATATTTGCAAATGACATATCAGATAAAGGGCTAGTATCCAAAATCTATAAAGAACTTATCAAACTCAACACGCAAAGAACAAATAATCCAATCAAGAAATGGGCAGAAGACATGAACCGACATTTCTCCAAAGAAGACATCCAAATGGCCAACAGGCACATGAAAAAGTGCTCAACATCGCTCGGCATCAGGGAAATCCAAATCAAAACCTCAATGAGATACCACCTCACACCCATCAGAATGGCTAAAATTAACAAGTCAGGGAACGACAGATGTTGGCGGGGATGTGGAGAAAGGGGAACCCTCCTACACTGTTGGTGGGAATGCAAGCTGGTGCAACCCCTCTGGAAAACAGTATGGAGGTTCCTCAAACAGTTGAAATTAGAGCTACCGTTCGATCCAGCAATTGCACTACTGGGTATTTACCACAAAGATACAAATGTAGGGACCCGAAGGGGTACGTGTACCCCAATGTTTATAGCAGCAATGTCCACCATAGCCAAACTGTGGAAAGAGCCAAGATGCCCATCGACAGATGAATGGATAAAGAAGAAGTGGTATATATACACAATGGAATATTATGCAGCCATCAAAAGGAATGAGATCTTGCCATTGGCAACGACGTGGATGGAACTGGAGGGTGTTATGCTGAGTGAAATAAGTCAATCAGAGAAAGACATGTATCACATGACCTCACTGATATGAGGAATTCTTAATCTCAGGAAAGAAACTGTTATTGGAGTGGTTGGGGGTGGGAGGGATGGGGTGGCTGGGTGATAGACATTGGGGAGGGTATGTGCTACGGTGAGCGCTGTGAATTGTGCAAGACTGTTGAATCACAGTTCTGTACTTCTGAAACAAATAATGCAACATATTTTAAGAAAAAAGAAAAAGAAGAAGATAACAGGAGAGGAAGAAAAGGGGAGTATGTCAGAGGTGGAGACGAACCATCAGAGATGATGGACTCTGAGAAACAAACTGAGGGTTCTAGAGGGGAGGGGGGTAGGGGGATGGGTTAGCCTGGTGATGGGTATTGAGGAGGGCACGTTCTGCATGGAGCACTGGGTGTTATGAACAAACAATGAATCATGGAACACTGCACCAAAAACTAATGATGTAATATATGGTGATTAACATAACAATAAAAAATTAAAAAAAAAGAAAAAGAAAAACATACTTATTTCCCATCTGGGGTCTATGTCTCTGTGGACCTGAGACAGTTCTAGTCAGGGAGGCAGGAGAGGGTATACTGAGACTTTCTGGCTTCTTCAGGAGTTACTTTCAAAAGAATCTCTACCGGAGCACCTGGGTGGCTCAGTCGTTAAGTGTCTGCCTTCGGCTTAAGTCATGATCCCAGGGTCTTGGGATTTAGCCCCACATCAGGCTCCCTGCTTAGCGGGATCCCTGATTCTCCCTCTCCCACTCCCCCTGCTTGTGTTCCCTCTCTCACTGTCTCTCTCTCTGTCAAATAAATAAATAAAATCTTAAAAAATAAAAGAATCTCTACCTTTTCCCAGTCCCTGTTCAGGGCTGAGAGTGGCCTTTGGGAATGCTGTCACCATGTCCATTCATGATGGGGTCACCTGCGTTTTGGAAATGACATAAAGTTGATTTAACAAAATACTAGGAACACTCTGGCTATCGCTTCCCTCAGATCATCTGTAGTCTCTCAGCTGCTTGGTGGCACCAAGTGATTTCAAAGCCTATTAGTTAAATGTTCTATTACAGCACAATGTAGGGTAGAGACAAATTGGCTATGACCTTGAGTAGGTACTTGGGAAGAAAGTTCAGAAAGAGAGTGGGGTTATTTCCTGTTCATGTGTCACCAGAAGCAGTAAAGTCCTGGGGAACCTGGGAGGTGGAACATGACCACAATCCAGTCCTCAGGGGCCCTTTGAACACAAGTAGATGGACTTTATCTCAAGTCCACCCTCCATGGTCTGTGGATATGTTTTATTTCTTGTACATGTATTTCCCCATGTTGTGAGGTAATTCTGGACAAAATCCTCCAGCCTTTCCAGATGATAAAATATTTCTTGATTTTAGTTTCTATCCTGAGTCGCACCAGATTTTATACCACCAGTGACTGAGATGCACACCTGACAGCTGTCATGGTGGGATAACTGTGCACGGTGTGGCTTAGACTCAAATATCACATGGTCATTGCATCTACAGTCTTCTGGAAAGGTTAATAAAACAATGTCCTTAAAGTAAAGTTACACGAACTCTCAGAAACACAGGGACTCTGTTGTGCAAACATCCTCCCACTTGCACTGATTCACTTATGGTCCTTGGACTCAAGAGCACATCACTAGCCTTGTGACGGGATACTTGGTGGGGCCATTCATTTAGACATATTTCCTCCAATACTAGTCTTTGCTCTATTGCATTCAGATGCAGGAATATTTTTAAATGGATTCTTTATTATATCTACTCCTATCACCTATAGGTGGAGTCTGCCTTTCCACTATAAGTATTTCACAGATTCCTGTGATTTTAAGCTAGTAAATATAAATATTGGAAGAAACGTCAGAGAAAAACAAGTGACCTTAAACCTCACTGAAGGACCTTATCAGGTACTTTTCACAACAAAGGCAGCAGGGAAATGCCAGAACATCAGTGCTTGGGTTCATGTGTCACTAATGTCTAGTCTGTTCCAGCTGCTGTAACAACGTACATGGACTGGATGGTTTTAAACAGCAGACACACATTTCTCACAGTTCTGGATTCTGGGAAGTCCCAGGTCAAGGTACAGGCAGATTGGGTATCTGGAGAGCACCCACATCCTAGTGTGTCCTTTCCCTGTCACCTCACATGGGGTCAAGGAGATGGGAGCTTTCCCAGTCCTGGTGTAAAAGGAAAGTAATCCCATCATGAGGCTGCACCCTCCTGACCTAAGTGATTCCCACAGGCCCCACTTCCTCGCCCCATCACATTGGCATTAGGTTTCAACATGGTGATGGTAGAGATCACACACACTGAGCTGATATCAGCAACTGAAGGATCAATTTGTCATCCCCTGCAGGTGGAAGGTTCCTCCAACCCAGCACCTCAACCTGAGGATCCTCATGGATCTGGTAGAGGCTTCTGGTCTCTGCATGAACACAGTGAATGTAGACCTTCAGATCCAGCTGGTGACCTTCGGGAGCAGAAAACTTTCTCCCAAGTCACTGGGTAAGTCCTATGTCTATTTCTCTCTTTTTAAAAATTTTTAATTTAAATTCAATTTAATTAACATATACTGTATTATTAATCTCAGAGGTAGAGTTCAGTGATTCTTCAGTTGCATTTAATACCCAGTGGTCATTACATCAAATGCCATCCTTAATGGTCATCACCAATTTACCCCATCCCCCCATCCAACTCCTCTCCAGCAACCCTCAGGTTGTTACCTACAGATAAGAGTCTTAATGTTTGCATCCCTCTCCATTTTGGCCTTATTTCACTTTTCCTTCCTTTCCCCTATGTTCAATTGTTTTGTTTCTTAAATTTCACATATGAATGATATCAAACAGTATTTATCTTTCTCTGACTGACTTATTTCACTGAACATAATATATCCTCTAGTTCCATCCATGTCATTACAAATAGCAAGATTTTTTGATGGCTGAGTAGTATCCCATTGTGTGTGTGTGTGTGTGTGTGTGTGTGTGTGTGTGTGTGTGTGTGTGTGTGTGTATATACGCCACATCTTCTTTACCCATTCATTGATGGATATCTGGGCTCTTTCCATATTTTGGCTATTGTTGACATTGCTGCTATAAGCATTGGTGTGCATGTACCCCCAGTGACTCACTATGTTTGTATCCCTTGGATAAATAACTAATAGTGCAATTGCTATAGGGTAGCTCAAATTTAACATCTTGAGGAAGCTCCATACTGTTTTCCAGAATGGCTGTACCAGTTTGCATTCCCATTAACAGTGTAAGAGGGTTTTACTTTCTCCAAATCCTTGCCAACATTTGTTGTTTACTGTCTTGTTAATTTTAGCTATTGTAAGTGGTGTAAGGTGGTATCTCATTGTGGTTTTGATTTGTATTTCTCTGATGGCTAGTGATGTTGAACAGTTTTTTCATGTGTCTGTTAGCCATTTGTACCTTTTCTTTTGAGAAGTGTCTGTTCATGTCTTCTGCCCATTTCTTGACTGGATTATTTATTTTTTGGGTGTTGAGTTTGAAAATGTCTTCATAGATCTTGGATACCAGCTCTTTATCTGTAATGTCATTTGCAAATATCTTCTATTCTCTGGGTTGCCTCTTAGTTTTGTTAACTGTTTCCTTCCCTGTGCAGAAGCTTTTAATCTTGATGATGGCCCAAAAGTTAATTTTTACTTTTGTTTCCCTTGCCTTGAGAGATGAGTCTTTCAAGAAGTTGCTGTGTTCAAGGTGGAAGAAGTTACTGCCTCCATTCTCCTCTAGGATTTTGATGGATTCCTCTCTTACATTGAGGTGTTTCATCTATTTAGAGTTTATTTTTGTGTATGGTGTAAGAGAATGATCCAGTTTCATTCTTCTGTATGTAGTTGTCCAATTTTCCCTGCAACATTTATTGAAGAGATGGTCTTTTCTCCATTGGATATTCTTTCCTGCTTTGTCAAGATTAGTTGACTGTAGTGTTGAGGGTCCATTTCTGGAGTCTCTATTCTGTTCCATTGGTCTATTGGTCTGTTTTTGTTCCAATACCATACTGCCTTTTTTTTTTTTTTTTTGCTGCTTATAAGAAACTCACTTTATTTTCTTTTTATTATGCTATGTTAGTCACCATACAGTACTTCATTAGCTTTTGATGTAGTGTTTCATGATTCATTGTTTGTGTATAACACAGTGCTCATTGTAACACATGCCCTCCTTAATACTCATCACCAGGCTAACCCATCCCCACCCCCTCCCTCTGAAACCCTCAGTTTGTTTCCCAGACATTAGGAGAAGGAAGGGAAAAATGAAAGGGGGGGAATCATAGGGGTGAGACGAACCATGAGAGACTATGGACTCTGGGAACTGCCATGTCTTGATGATCACAGCTTTGTAATAAAGCTTGAAGTTAGGCATTGTGATGCCACCATCTTTGTTTTGTTTTGTTTTGTTTTCCAACATTCCCCTGGAGATTTAGGGTCTTTTCTGGTTCCACACAAATTTTAGGATTGCTTGTTCCAGCTCTGGGAAAAATGTCGGTAGTATTTTGATAGGGATGGCATTGAATGTGCAGATTGCTCTGGGCAACATTGACATTGTAACAATGGTTATTCTTGAATCTATGAGCATGGACTGTTGTTCCATCTTTTTGTGTCTTCCTCAGTTTCTTTCATAAGTGTTCTCTAGTTCCTAGAGTATAGATCCTTTACCTCTTTGGTTAGGTTTATTCCTAGGTATCTTATGGTTTTTGGTGCTATTGTAAATGGGATATATTCCTTAATTTCTCTTTCTTCACTCACATTGTTAGTGTATAGAAATGCAACTGATTTCTGTGCATTGATTTTGTATCCTGCCACATTACTGAATTACTGTATGTGTTCTAGTAATTTGTGGGTGGAGTCTTTTAGGTTTTCCACTAAAGTATCATGTCGTCTGCAAAGAGAGAGTTCGACTTCTTTGCCAATTTGAATGAAGTTTATTTCTTTTTGTTTTCTGATTGTTGAGATTAGGACTTCTAGTACTATGTTGAACAAACGTGGTGATAGTGGGCATCCCTGTCATGTTCCTGACCTTAAGGGAAAAGCTCTCAGTTTTTCCCCATTGAGAATGATATTTGCTGTGGGCTTTTCATAGATGGCTTTTATGATGTTAAGGTATGTTAACTCTCTCCCTATACTTTGAAGAGTTTTAATCAAGAAAGTATGCTTGTGGGACACGTGGGTGGCTCAGTCAGTTAAGTGTCTGCCTTCTGCTCAGGTCATGATCCCAGGATCCTGGGATCGAGTCCTGCATCAGGCTCCCTGCTCAATGGGGAGCCTGATTCTCCCTCTGCCTGCTGCTCCCCCTCTTTGTGTGTTGTTTCTCACTCTTACTCTATCTCTGACAAATAAATAAATAAATAAATAAAATCTTTTTTAAAAAGGAAGTATGCTTGTATTTTGTAAAATGTTTTTTTTCTTTTTTCCCTATTTTTTAAAGATTTTATTTACTTATTTGACAGAGAGAGAGACAGTGAGAGAGGGAAAACAAGAGAGAGAAAGGGCTAGAAGGTATATTTGAGCAAATCATAGCTGAGAAAGTCCCTAATCTGAGGAAGCAAAAAAGCATTCATGTCTGAGAAGCAGAGAGGACCCATCCCAAAATAAATAATAATAGATCAACACCATGACATATAATACTGAAGCTTGCAAATCTTAGAGCCAAAAAAAAAAAAAAACCCAAAAAACTATATTGAGAGCAGCTAGGGAGAGGGGTTTCTTTGCATATGGAGGGAGGAACATCAGACTAACGTCAGACCTATCCACAGAAACCTGGCAAGCCAGAAAGTTCAGGCAAGAGATATTTAGGGTACTAAATGAGAAGAACATGCAGCCAAGAATCCATTATCCAAGAAGGCTGTCATTCAGAATGGAAGGATATGCAAAGAGCTTCCGGGACAGACAGAAACAGGAAGAATATGTGACCACCAAGCCAGGCCTGCAAGAAATATTAAGGGGGATTCTGTAAGTGGAGAGAGTCCCCAAGAGTAATATAGACAAAAAAAGTAATAGAGACAAGAAACAGGGACTTTACAGGCAAATTAATATCTTTCAATAGTTACTCTGAAAGTAAATGGGCTACACTCTCCAATCAAAAGACACAGGGTCTCAGATTGGGTGAAAAAAGCAGGACCCATCCATATGTTGTCTAAAAGAGACAAGATTTAGACCTAAAGACACCTTTCTGAAAAGTGAGAGGGTGGAGAAGAATTTCTCTTGCTAATGGACCTCAAAAGAAAAGTGGGGTAGCAATTCTCCTATCAGGCAAATTATATTTTAAATCAAAGACTGTAGTAAGGGATGAAGGGAGACAATATATCATACTTAAAGGGTCTATCCAACAAGAAAATCTAAAAATTGTAAATACTGATGCCCCCAACGTAGGTACAGCCAACTATATAAACCAATTAATAACCAAAATAGAGAAACATATTGCTGTAGTACATTAATAGTAGGGGACTTCAACACCCCACTCACAGCAATGGACAGATCATCTAAGCAGAAGATCAACAAATAAAGGAGGGCTTTGAATGACATGTTGGACCAGATGGATGTCATAGATATACAGAGCATTCCATCCTAAAGCAACAGAATACTCATTTTTCTTGAGTGCACATGGAACTTTCTCCAGAATAGATCACATACTGGGTCACAAATCAGGTCTCAACTGATACAAAAAAAAAAAAAATGGAATTATTCCCTGCCTATTTTCAGACCACAGTGCTTTCAAACTTGAACTCAATCACAAGAGGAAATTTGGAAAGAATGCAAAACCTTGGAGGTTAAAGAGCATCCTAGTAAAAACTGAATGGGTCAACCAGAAAATTAAAGAAGAATTTTAAAAAATCATGGAAACTAATGAAAATGAAACACACCTGTCCAAAAACTTTGATATATAGCCAAAGCTGTCCTAGGAAGAAAGTACATTGCAATACAAGCCTCTTTCAAAAATTAGAAACAATCCCAAATACACAAGCTAACCTTACACCTAAAGGACCTGGAGGAGGAAGAGCAAATAAAGCCTAAACCAAGTAGGAGAATAGAAATAATAAAGATTAGAGCAGAAATCAATGAAACCAAAAATAGAACAGTAGAACAGATCAACAAAACTAGAAGCTTGTACTTTAAAAGAATTAGTAAGATTCCAATAAACCTCTGGCAAGACTTATCCAGAAGAAAACAGAAAGGATCCAAATTAGTAAACTCATGAATGAAAGGGGAGAGATCACGAATTATACCAAGGAAATAGAGACATTGTTAGAACTTATCATCTGTGATATGCCGACAAACTAGGCAATGTGGAAGAAATGGAAGCATTCCTGGATACTTATAAACTACCAAGACTGAAACAAGGAGAAATAGACAATATGAACAGACCAGCAAGGAAATTGAAGCAGTAATCAGAAACCTCCCAGAAAACAAGAGTCCAGGGCCAGGTGGCTTCCCAGGGGAATTCTACCAAATATTCAAAGAAGAAATCATACTTTTCTACTGAAGCTATTTCAAAAAGTAGAAATAGAAGGAAAACTTCCAAACTCATTCTATGAGGCAGGCATTACATTGATCCCCAAACCAGAAAATGACCCCATAAAAAGGAGAATTATAGACCAAATCCTTGATAAACCTGGATGCCAAAATAGTCACCTAGATCTTAGACAATAGGATCCAACAGTACATTAAAAAATTATTCACCATGACCAGGTGGGATTTAATCCTGTGATGCATATATGGTTAAACTTTCACAACAATCAATGTGATAGATCACACTAACAAAAGAAAAGAGCCATATGATCCTTTGACTGATGCAGAAAAAGCATTTGAGAAAATAGAGCATTCTTTCATGATTAAAACTCTTCAGAGTGTAGGGATAGAGGGAGCATACCTCAATATCATAAAAGTCATCTATGAAAAGCCCACAGCGAATATCATTCCCAATGGGGAAAAACTGAGCGCTATTTCCCTATGGTCAGGAACACGACAGGGATATCAACTCTTACCACTATTGTTCAACATAGTACTAGAAGTCCTAGCCTCAGCAGACAACAAAAGGAAATAAAATGCATTCAAATTTGCAAAGAAGTCAAACTCTCTCTCTTCGCAGATTGCATTATACTTTATGTGGAAAACACAGAAGATTCCACCCCAAAAGTGCTAGAACTTATACAGCAATTCAGCAACATGGCAAGATACAAAATCAATGCACAGAAATCAGTTGCATTCCTATACACTAACAATGTAACTGAAGAAAGAGAAATTAAGGAATATATCCCATTTACAATAGCACCAAAACCCATAAGATACCTAGGAAGCAACCTAACTAAAGAGGTAGAGGATGTATACCTTAGAAACCACAGAACACTTATGAAAGAAATTGAGGAAGACACAAAAAGGTGCAAAAACATTCCATGCTCATGGATTGGAAAATAAAACAAAACAACAAACAACAACAACAACAACAAAATATTGTTAAAATGTCTGCGTTAGATTTTCCCAGAGTAATCCACACTTTCAATGTAATCCCTATCAAAATAACATCAACATTTTTCACAGAGCTGGAACAAACAATCCTAAAATTTGTATGGGACCAGAAAGGACACTGAATCGCTAGGAGAATGTTGAAAAAGAAAAATAAAGCTGGGAGCATTACAATGCCTGGCATCAAGCTGTATTACAAAGCTTGTGATCCTCAAGACAGCATGGTACTGGCAAAAAAGGCAGATATAGATTAATGGAGCAGAATAGAGAGCCCAGAAATGGACCTTCAACTCTATGGTCAACTAACCTTTGACAAGGCAGGAAAGAATATCTAATGGAAAAAAAAAAAAAAGTCTCTTCACTAAATGGTGCAGGGTAATTGGATAGCCACATGCAGAAGAATGCGATTCTCTTTCACTATATGCAAAGACAAACTCAAAATGGATGACAGATCTAAATGTGAGACAGAAATCCATCAAAATCTTAGAGGAAAACATATGCAGTACCCTCTTCAACCTTGGACATAGCAACTTCTTTCAAGACATGTCTCTAAAGGCAAGGGAAACAAAAGCAAAAATAAACTTTTGGGACTTCAACAAGATAAAAAGCTTCTGCACAGCAAAGGAAACAGTCAATAAACTAAGAGGCAACCCAAGGAATGGGAAATGATATTTGCAAATGACATTACAAATAAAGGACAGCTATCCAAGATCTATAAAGAACTTCTCAATCTCAACACCCAAAAAACAAATAATCCATTATAAATCTTGGATACCAGCCCTTTATCTGAATGTCATTTGCAAATGTCTTTTGGTTTGGTTGACTGATTCCATTGATCTATGTGTCTGTTTTTGTGCCAATACCATACTGTTTTGATGATTACAACTTTTTAATAGAGCTTGAAGTCCAGAATTGTGATGCCTTCAGCTTTGGTTTTCTTTTTCAAGATTCCCTTGGTGATTCAAAGTCTTTTCTTGTTCCAAACAAGTTTTAAGATTATTTGTTCCAGTTCTGTGAAAAAAAAACACAAACAACTGATGGTATTCTGATAAGGATTGCATTGAATGTATGGATTGCTCTAGGTAGCAGACATTTTAACAGTATTTTTTCTTCCAATCCATGAACATGGAATGTTTTTTCCATCTCATTGTGTCTTCCTCAATTTCTTTCATGAGTATTCTATAATTTTCTGAGTACAGATCCTTTGCCTCTTTGATTAGACTTATTCCTAGGTGCCTTAGGATTTTGGGTGCAATTGTAAATGGGATTGATTCCTTAATTACTTTTTCTTCTGTCTCATTGGTGTATAGAAGTGCAATTGGTTTCTGTGCATTTATTTTATATCCTGCCACTTTACTGAATTCCTGTATGAGTTCTAGCAGTTTTGGGATGGAATCTATTGGGTTTTCCACATAAAATAGCTTATCACTTGCAAAGAGTGAGAGTTTGACTTCTTCTTTGCTGATTCAGATGCCTTTTATTTCTTTTTGTTGTCTGATTGCTTAGGCTAAGAATTCTAATACATATAACAAATAATCCAATCAAGAAATGGGCAGAAGACATGAACAGACATTTCTGCAAAGAAGACATCCAAATGGCCAACAGACATATGAAAAAGTGCTCAACATCACTCGGCATCAGGGAAATACAAATCAAAACCACAATGAGATACCACCTCACACCAGTATGTATGACTAAAATTAACAAATCAGGAAACGACAGATTTTGGCAAGGATGTGGAGAAAGGGGAGCCCTCCTACACTATTGGCGGGAATGAAAGCTGGTGCACCCACTCTGGAAAATAGTATGGAAGTTCCTCAAAAAGTTGAAATAGAGCTACCCTATGACCAAGCAATTGTACTACTGGGTATTTACCCCAAAGATACAAATGTAGTGATCTGAAGGGGCACCTGCCTCACAATGTTTATAGCAGTGATGTCCACAATAGCCAAACTATGGAAAGAGCCCAGATGTCCATCGACAGATAAATGAATAAAGAAAATGTGGTGTGTGTATGTATATATATATATATATATATATATATGTATATATATATATATATGCAGCCATCAAAAAATGAAATCTTGCCATTTGCAAGAAAGTGGATGGAACTAGAGGGTATTATATTAAGTGAAATAAGTCAATCAGAGAAAGACAAGTATCATATGATCTCACTGATATGAGGAATTTAAGAAACAAGAAGAGGATCATATGGGGGGAGGAAAAAAATGAAACAAGATGAAATCAGAGAGGGAGACAAACCATAAGAAACTCTTAATCTCAGGAAACAAATTGAAGGTTGCTGGAGGGGGGTGTGGATTGATTGGGTGGCTGGGTGACAGAACTGGGGAGGGCACGTGTTGTGGTGAGCACTGTGTAAGACTGTGTGTAAGACTGATGAATCATAGACCTGTACTCTTGAAGCAAATAATATATTGTATGTTAATAATAATAAAAACAATAATCCAGTCAAGAAATGGAAAGTATACATTAACAGACTGTTCTGTAAATAAGTCATGGCTAACAGATGTGTGAAAAAATGTTCAACATCACTAGCCATCAGGGAACTACAAATCAAAACCACAGTGAGATAACACCTTACACCAGTTATAATGGCTAAAATTAACAAGACAGGGAACAACAAATGTTGCCCAGGATGTGGAGAAAGGGGAACCCTCTTGCACTGTTGGTGGGAATGCAAGTTGGTACAGCCACTCTGGAAAACAGTATGGAGGTTCCTCAAAAAGTTAAAAACAGAGCTATCCTATGACCCAGCAATTGCACTACTGGGTATTTACCCTAAAGGTACAGATATAGTGAGAAGAAGGGGCACATGCACCCCAATGTTCATAGCAGCAATGTCCACAATAGCCAAACTGTGGAAGGAGCCGAGATGCCCTTCAACAGATGAATGGATACAGAAGACATGGTCCATATATACAATGGAATAGTACTCAGCCATCAGAAAGGGTGAATACCTACCATTTGCATCGACATGGATGGAACTGGAGGGGATTATGTTAAGTGAAACAAGTCAAGCAGAGAAAGACAATTATCGTATGGTTTCACTTATATGCAGAACATCAGGAATAGCACAGAAGACCACAAGGGAGGGGAGGGATACTTGAATCAGGAGAAATCAGAGAGGTAGACAAATAATGAGAGACTCTGACTCCGGGAAACAAACTGAGGTTTACAGAAGGGAGGGGGTTGGGGGAGGTGGTAACAGGTTGATGGGTCTTAAGGAGGGTGTGTGTTGTGATGAACACTTGGTGTTATATGCAACTAATGAATCATTGAACACTACAGCAAAAACTAATGATGTCCTATACCTAAAAAAAAAACAAAAACAAAAATCAAAAAACAAAAAACTTAATGATGTACTATATGCTGGCTAACT
The DNA here is from genome assembly GCF_037043125.1 of Eumetopias jubatus. Lineage (NCBI taxonomy): Eukaryota > Metazoa > Chordata > Mammalia > Carnivora > Otariidae > Eumetopias > Eumetopias jubatus. The sequence continues at coordinate 99,008 of NW_028274813.1, forward strand.
GAAAATAATAAAAAAATTTAAAAAATTAATAATATAATATATGCTGACTAACTGAACATAATAACAATAAAATAAAAGTAAAAAGTTAAAAATTAGAAATAAAATGAAATAAATAAAATGTAGAAAAATGCAAAAAAAGAAAAATAACAAATTTTAGATAGTTCTACCTAGATTCATCAAAATGAAAATAGAAAGGACACAAATAAATAACATCACCCATCAATCTACACAAATCTTTTGCATTCCTATGTACCCATAATGAAGCAGCAGAAAGGAAAATTAAGGAATCAGTTTCATTTACAATTGCACCAAAACAATAAGATACCTAGTAATAAACCTAACCAAACAGATGAAGACATGTTCTCTGAAAAATATAAAGTACTGACGAAAGATATTGAAGAACACAAAAAATGGGAAGACATTCCCATCTCATGCATCAGAAGATCAAATATTGTTGAACTGTCCATACTAACCAAAGCAATCTACACATTTAATGAAATCCCTATCAAAATACCAACAGCACTTTTTACAGAGTTAGAAAAAACAATCCTAAAATTTTCTTAGAACCGGAAAAGTCCCCAAATAGCCAAAGTAACGTTGAAAAAGAAAACCAAGCTGGAGGCATCACAATTCCAGACTTCAAGCTGTATTTCAAAGTGGTAATCATCGAGACAGTATGTTACTGGCACAAAAACACATGCACAGTTCAATTGAACAGAATAGAAAACCCAAGAATGGACCCTCAGCTATAAAGTATATTAATCTTTGACCAAGCAGAAGAGAATATAAAAACAGAAAATGACTGTCTCTTCCAGAAATGGTGTTGGGAAAGCTGTACACCAACATGCACAAGAATGAAAATGGGCCAATTTTTACACCATACAGAAAATAAGCTCAATATGGATGAAAGACCTAAATGTGAGACCTGAAACTATAAAACTCCTAGGGAACACAGGCAGCAACCACTTTGACCTCACCTGCAGCAACTTCTTACTACACACGATTAGAAAGGGAAGGGAAACAAAGGCAAAAATGAACTGTTGGGATTTCATCAAGATAAAAAGCTTTAGGAGAAGGAAGGGAAAAATGAAGGGGGGGGAATTGGAGGGAGAGATGAACCATGAGAGACTATGGACTCTGAGAAACAAACAGGGTTTTAGAGGGGAGGGGGGAGGGGGGATTGGTTAGCCCAGTGATGGGTATTAAGGAGGGCACATACTGCATGGAGCACTGGGTGTTATACGAAAATAATGGATCGTGGATCACCACATCAAAAATTAATGATGTATTGTATGGTGACTAATATAACATAATTAAATTAAAAAAAATAAAACTCTGAAAGATAGTGCTAACTAAATAATTTTGACCACCACACTTAAATAAACAAATTTATGTTTAGATAGCTTTTATTTTGAACTATGATTTTTTTTCAGCAGAATTGTATGCTAACATCTGAGTTAATTAATTGAAGTAGACTCATATTATACTTACCTTATGCTTGATATGTATTAAAATTTTGATATCTCAGATTGCAATATTTGAATCATAGCACTAAGACTGTTAGGAAACGAACTTATATTTGGAAATGAAACCAACTTTCTTATTTTCTTTATTTACTTTTAACTTTATTCAAGTAATTATATTAACTATCACATATTTTGGTACACTTTTGGTGTGCAAAGTATTTTGCATATATTTTAACTATTTTTATAATTATAGAAGTATAGATTAATTTTTAAAAAGTAAAATAAAATTGAAAAAAAAAAACTCCCAAACAACAAGAGTCCAGGGCCTGATGGATTCCCTGGGGAATTTACCAAACATTCAAAGAGAAATAATACCTATTCTACTGAAGGTGTTTCAAAAAATAGAAACATAAGGAAAGCTTCCAGGCTCATTCTATGAGGCCAGCATTACCTTAATCCCCAAACCAAGGAAAGACCCCACCAAAAAAGAGAAACTCAGACTGATATCCCTGATGAATATGGATTCCAAAATCCTCAACAAAATCCTAGCTAATAGGAACCAACAATACATTAAAAGGATCATCCACCACAACCAAGTGGGCTTTATTCCCGGGATGCAAGGGTGGTTCAACATTTGCAAATCAATCAATATGAGAGAACACATTAATAAGAAGAGACAGAAGAACCATATAGTCCTCTCAACTGTTGCAGAAAAAGCATTTGACAAAAGACAGCACCCTTTCCTGATTAAAACTCTTCAGAGTATAGGGATAGAGGGAACATTCCTCAAGTTCATAAAATCCATCTATGAAAAACCCACAGTGAATATCATCCTCAATGGGGAAAAGCTGAGAGCCTTTCTGTTAAGATCAAGACAAGTCAAGGAAAATCATTTGCCATCTAATGGACATCAAAAGAAAGCTGCGTTGGCAATCCTTATATCAGACAAATTAGATTTTAAACCATATAAATATGCTTTATAGACTATAATAAGATATGAGGAAGGACACTACATCATACCTAAAGGGTTTATCTACCAAGAAGATTTAACAATTTTAAATATCTATGCCCCTAACATGGGATAAGCCAATTATATAAGCCAATTAATAACAAAATCAAAGAAACACATTGATAGCAATACAAAAATAATAGGGGACTTTAACACCCCCCTCACTGAAAGGGTCAGATCATCTAAGCAAAAAATCAAAAAGGAAATAAAGGCTTTAAATGACACATTGGACCAAATGGACTTCACAAATATATTCAGAACATTCCACCCCAAAGCAAAAGAATACACATTCTTCTCTAGTGCACATGGAACATTCTCCAGATTAGATCACATCCTAGGTCACAAATCAGGTTTCAACTGGTACCAAAAGATTGGGATATTTCCCTGCATATTTTTGGACCACAATACTTTGAAAATAAAACTCAAACACAAGAGGAAAATCAGAAAGAACTCAAACACATGGAGGATAAAGAGCATCCTAATAAAGATTGAGATACCACTTTACACCAGTTAAAATGGCAAAAATGGATAGGGAAAGAATAAATGTTAGAGAGGTTGTGGAGAAAGGGGAAGCCTCTTACACTGTGGGTGGGAATGCAAGTTGGTACAGCCACTTGGGAAAACAGTGTGGAGGTTCCTAAAAAATTAAAAATAGATCTACCCTATGACCCAACAATTGCACTCCAGGGAATTTACCCCAAAGTCACAGATGTAGTGAAAAGAAGAGCCATATGCACCCCAATGTTCATAGCAGCAATGTCCACAATAGCCAAGCTGTGGAAAGAGTTGAGATGCCCTTCAACAGATGAAGGGATAAAGAAGATGTGGTCTCTATATACAATGAAATATTACTCAGCCATCAGAAAGGATGAATACCCAACTTTTACATCAACACGGATGGGACCGGGGGAGATTATGCTAAGTGAAATAAGTCAAGCAGAGAAAGTCAATTATCATATGGTTTTACTTATTTGTCGAACATAAAGAATAGCATGGAGGATATTAGGAGAAGGAAGGGGAAGATGAAGGGTGGGAATCAGAGGGAGAGATGAACCATGAGAGACTATGGACCCTGAGAAACAAACAGCGTTTTAGAGGAAAGTGGGGTGGGGGGATGGGTTAGATTGGTGATGGGTATTAAGGGGGGCATGTACTGCATGGAGCACTGGGTGTTATACGAAAACAATGAATCGTGGATCACCACATCAAAAACTAATGATGTATTGTATGGTGACTAACCTAACATAATAAAATAATATTAAAAAAAAAAGAAATGGGCAGAAGACATGAACAGATGTTTCTTCAAAGAAGACATCCAAATGGCCAACAGACACGTGAAAAAGTGCTCAACATCACTTGGAATCAGGGAAATACAAATCAAAAGCTCAGTGAGATACCACCTCACACCCGTCAGAATGGCTAAAATTAACAAGTCAGGAAACAACAGATGTTGGTGAGGATGCGGAGAAAGGAGAACCCTCCTACACTGTTGGTGGGAATGCAAGCTGGTGCAACCCCTCTGGAAAACAGTATGGAGGTTCCTCAAAAAGTTGGAAATAGAGCTAACCTACCACCCAGCAATTGAACTACTGGGTATTTACCCCAAAGAATCAAATGTAGGGATCCAAAGGGGTGCACCCCAATGTTTATAGCATCAATATCCATAATAGCCAAACTATGGAAAGAACCAAGATGCCCATCAACAGATGCATGGATGAAGAAGATGTTATATATATTTACAACGGAATATTATGCAGCCATCAAAAAACTGAAATCTTTGCCATTCTAAATGGTGTAAGGTGGTATCTCAATGTGGTTTTGATTTGAATTTCCATGATGGCTAATGAGGCTGAACATTTATTCATGTGTCTGTTAGCCATTTGTATGTCTTCTTTGGAGAAGTGTCTGTTCATATCTTCTGCTCATTTTTTGACTTGATTATTTCTTTTTTGTGTTGAGTTTGAGAAGTTCTTTATAGATCTTAGATACCGGCTCTTTGTCTGTACTGTCATTTGCAAAAATCTTCTCCCATTCCGTGGGTTGCCTCTTTGTTTTCTAGACTATTTCCTTTGCTCTACAGAAGCTTTTTATCTTAATGAAGTCCCAAAAGTTCATTTTTGCTTTTGTTTCCCTTGTCTTTGAGACGTGTCTTGAAAGAAGTTGCTGTGATCGATGTCGAAGAGGTTACTGCTTCTGTTGTCCTCTAGGATTTTGATGGATTCCTGTTTCACATTGAGGTCTTTCATCCATTTAGAGTTTATCTTTGTGTATGGTGTAAAGAAATCTACCAATTTCATTCTATATGTAGCTGTCAAATTTTTCCAGCACCACTCATTGAAGAGACTGTCTTTTTTTCCATTGGATAGTCTTTCCTGATTTGTCAAGGATTAGCTGACCATAGAGTTGAGGGTCCATTTCTGGAGTCTCTACTCTATTCCACTATTCTATTCCAAGTCTATACGTCTTTTTTTGTGCCAATACATGCTGTCTTGGTGATCACAGGTTTGTAATAGACCTTGAAGCCAGGCAACGTGATGCCCCCAGCTTTGTTTTTTCTTTTTTAACATTTCCTTGGAGATTCGGAGTCTTTTCTGGTTCCATACAAAGTTTAGGATTGTTTGTTCCAGCTCTTTGAAAAATCCCAATGATATTTTAATAGGGATGACATTGAAAGTGTAAATTGCTATGGGCAGGATAAACATTTTAACCATGTTTATTCTTCTAATTCATGAGCATGGAATGTTTTTCCATCTTTTTGTGTCTTCCTCAATTTCTTTCATAAGTATTCTGTAGTTTCTATTGTATAGATTCTTTACCTCTTTGGTTAGGTTTATTCCTAGGTATCTTATGGTTTTTTGTGCTATTGAGAATGGAATTGATTCCTTAATTTCTCTTTCTATACTTACAATATTAGTGTACAGAAAAGCAACTGATTTCTGTTCATTGATTTTTGTATCCTGTCACATTGCTGAATTTCTGTATGTGTTCTAGTAATTTCACGTTGGAGCCTTGGGTTTTCCACATAAAGTATCATGTCATCTGCAAAGAGAGGGAGTTTGACTTCTTCTTTGCCAATTTTGATTTTTTTTCTTTTTGTTGTCTGATTGCTGAGGCTATGACCTCTAGCACTATGTTGAACAATACTGGTGAGAGTGGGCATCTCTGTCATGTTCCTGACCTTAAGGGACCAAGTAGTAAAAGAGAAATAATAATTAGAGTAGAGATCAAAGAAATAGAAACCATAAGAAACAGTAGAACAGATCAAAGAAATTCGGAGCCCGTTCTTTGAAAGAATTAATAAGATCAATAAACCACTGGCCAGACTTATCCAAAAGAAAAGAAAAAGGACCCAAATTAGAAAATCATGAATGAAAGGGATGAGTTCATGCCTAACACCAAGGAAATAGAGACAATTATTAGAAATTATTACCAGCACCTATATGCCAACAAGTAATCAACCTGGAAGAAATGGATGACTTCCTGGAAACTTATAAACTACCAAGAGTGAAACAGGAATACAGAGACAATCTGAATAGACCAAAAATCAGTAATGAAATTGAAGCAGTAATCAAAAACCTCCCAAAAAACCAAAAGTCCAGGACCAGATGGCTTCCCAGGGGAATTCTACCAATATTTAAAGAAGAAATTACACCTATCTACTGAAGTTGTTTCAAATAATAGAAACAGAGGATAACTTCCAAATTATTTCTATAAGGCCAGCAACACCTTGATGTCAAAACCAGACAAAGACCACACTAAAAAGGAGAATTACAGACCAATACACCTGATGAACATGGATGCCACAATACTCACCAGGATTCTAGCCAATAAGATCCAACAGTACATTAAAGGATTATTCACCAGTACCAGGTGGGATTTATTTCTGGGGTGCAAGGGTGGTTCAACATTCACAAATCAATTGATTGATTGATAGAACACATTAATAAGAGAGAGAACCGTATGGTCTTCTCAATTGATGCAGAAAAAACATTTGACAAAGTACAGCATCATTTCCTAATTGAAACTCTTCAGAGTATAGGGATAGAGGGAACATTCCTCAATATCATAAAAACCATCTATGAAAAGCCCACAGCTAATATCATCCTCAATGGGAAAAAGCTGGGAGCTTTTCTGCCATAGAACACTTATGAAAGAAATTGATGAAGGTATAAAGAAATGGAAAAAATATTCTATGCACATGGAATAGAAGAACAAATATTGTTAAAATGTCTATTCTATTCAAAACAATCTACACACTCAATGCAATCACTATCAAAATACCAAACATTCAAAGAAGAAATAATACTATTCTCCTGAAGCTGTTTCAAAAAAATAGAACAAGAAGGAAATCTTCCAAACTCATTCTATGAGGGCAGCGTTACCTTAATCACCGAACCAGGCAAACACGACATCAAAAAGGAGAATTTCAGACCGATATCCCTGATGAATATGGATTCCAAAATCCTCAAAAAAATCCTAGCTAATAGGATCCAACAATACATTAAAAGGATCATCCACCAAAACCAAGTGAGATTTATCCCTGGGATGCAACTCTGGTTCAACATCAACAAATCAATCAATGTGATAGAACACATTAATAAGACGAGGGAGAAGAACCATATGGTGTTCTCAAAAAATGCAGAAAGAGCATGAGAAGGACACTACATCCTACTTAAAGGGTCTATCCAACAAGAAGATCTAACAATTGTAAATATCTATGCCCCGAACATGGGAGCAGCCAATTATATAAGGCAATTAATAAAAAAAGTAAAGAAAAACATTGACAACAATACAATAATAGTGGGGGACTTTAACACCCCCCTTACTGAAATGGACAGATCATCTAAGCAAAAGATCAACAAGGAAATAAAGACTTTAAATGACACACTGGACCAAATGGACTTCACAGACATATTCAGAACATTCCATCCCAAAGCAACGGAATACACATTCTTCTCTAGTGCCCATGGAACATTCTCCAGAATTGATCACATCCTAGGTCACAAATCAGGTCTCAATCGGTACCAAAAGATTGGGCTCATTCCCTGCATATTTTCAGACCACAATGCTTTGAAACTAGAACTCAATCACAAGAGGAAAGTCGGAAAGAACTCAAATACATGGAGGCTAAAGAGCATCCTACTAAAGAATGAATGGGTCAACCAGGAAATTAAAGAAGAATTTTAAAAATTCATGGAAACCAATGAAAATGAAAACACAACTGTCCAAAATGTTTGGGATAGAGCAAAGGCAGTCCTGAGAGGAAAGTATATAGCAATACAAGACTTTCTCAAGAAAAAAGAAAGGTCTCAAATACACAACCTAACCCCACACCTAAAGGAGCTGGAGAAAGAACAGCAAATAAAGCCTAAACCCAGCAGGAGAAGAGAAATCATAAAGATCAGAGCAGAAATCAATGAACTAGAAACCAAAAGAACAGTAGAACAGATCAACGAAACTAGGAGCTGGTGCTTTGAAAGAATTAACAAGATTGATAAACCCCTGGCCAGACTGATCAAAAAGAAAAGAGAAATGACCCAAATCAACAAAATCATGAATGAAAGGGGAGAGATCACAACCAACACCAAAGAAATACAAACAATTAAAAGAACATATTATGAGCAACTCTATGCCAGCAAATTAGATAACCTGGAAGAAATGGGTGCATTCCTAGAGATGTATCAACTACCAAAACTGAACCAGGAAGAAATAGAAAACCTGAACAGACCTATAACCACTAAGGAAATTGAAGCAGTCATCAAAAATCTCCCAAGAAACAAAAGCCCAGGGCCAGATGGCTTCCCAGGGGAATTCTATCAGACATTTAAAGAAGAATTAATACCTATTCTCCTGAAACTGTTCCAAAAAATAGAAATGGAAGGAAAACTTCCAAATTCCTTTTATGAGGCCACCATTACCTTGATCCCCAAACCAGACAAAGATCCCATCAAAAAGGAGAATTACAGACCAATATCCTTGATGAACATGGATGCAAAAATTCTCACCAAAATACTAGCCAATAGGATCCAACAGTACATTAAAAGGATTATTCACCAGGACCAAGTGGGATTTATCCCTGGGCTGCAAGGCTGGTTCAACATCCGCAAATCAATCAACGTGATACAATACATTAACAAAAGAAAGAACAAGAATCCTATGATCCTCTCAATAGATGCACAAAAAGCATTTGACAAAGTACAGCATCCTTTCTTGATCAAAACTCTTCAGAGTATAGGGATAGAGGGTACATACCTCAATATCATAAAAGCCATCTACGAAAAACCTACCGCGAATATCATTCTCAATGGGGAAAGGCTGAGAGCTTTTCCCCTAAGGTCAGGAACGCGGCAGGGATGTCCACTCTCACCACTGCTATTCAACATAGTATTCGAAGTCCTAGCCACAGCAATCAGACATCAAAAAGAAATCAAAGGCATCCAAATCGGCAAAGAAGAAGTCAAACTCTCACTCTTTGCAGATGATATGATACTGTATGTGGAAAACCCAAAAGACTCCACCCCAAAACTGCTAGAACTCATACAGGAATTCAGTCAAGTAGCAGGCTATAAAATCGATGCACAGAAATCAGTGCCATTCCTATACACCAACAACAAGACAGAAGAGAGACAAATCAAGGAGTCGATCCCATTCACAAATGCACCCAAAACCATAAGATACCTAGGAATAAATTTAACCAAAGAGGCAAAGGATCTGTACTCAGAAAACTATAAAATACTCAGGAAAGAAATTGAAGAAGACACAAAGAAATGGAAAAACGTTCCATGCTCATGCATTGGGAGAACCAACATTGTGAAGATGTCAATGCTACCTAGAGCAATCTACACATTCAATGCAATCCCCATCAAAATACCATCCACTTTTTTCAAAGAAATGGAACAAATAATCCTAAAATTTGTATGGAACCAGAAGAGACCCCGAATAGCCAGAGGAATATTGAAAAAGAAAAGAAAAGCCGGCGGCATCACAATTCCTGACTTCTAGCTCTATTACAAAGCTGTCATCATCAAGACAGTATGGTACTGGCACAAAAACAGACACATAGATCAATGGAACAGAATCGAGAGCCCAGAAATGGAGCCTCAACTCTATGGTCAACTTATCTTTGACAAAGCAGGAAAGAATGTCCAATGGAAAAAAGACAGTCTCTTCAACAAATGGTGTTGGGAAAATTGGACAGCCACATGCAGAAGAATGAAACTGGACCATTTCCTTACACCACACACAAAAATAGACTCCAAATGATTGAAAGACCTAAACATGAGACAGGAGTCCATCAAAATCCTAAAGGAGAACACAGGTAGCAACCTCTTCGACCTCAGCCGCAGCAACTTCTTCCTAGAAACATCGCCAAAGGCACGGGAAGCCAGGGCAAAAATGAACTATTGGGATTTCATCAAGATAAAAAGCTTTTGCACAGCAAAACAAACAGTCCACAAAACCAAAAGACAACCGACAGAATGGGAGAAAATATTTGCAAATGACATATCAGATAAAGGGCTAGTATCCAAAATCTATAAAGAACTTATCAAACTCAACATGCAAAGAACAAATAATCCAATCAAGAAATGGGCAGAAGACATGAACAGACATTTCTCCAAAGAAGACATCCAAATGGCCAACAGGCACATGAAAAAAGTGCTCAACATCGCTCGACATCAGGGAAATCCAAATCAAAACCTCAATGAGATACCACCTCACACCCGTCAGAATGGCTAAAATTAACAAGTCAGGGAATGACAGATGGTGGCGGGGATGTGGAGAAAGGGGAACTCTCCTACACTGTTTGTGGGAATGCAAGCTGGTGCAACCCCTCTGGAAAACAGTATGGAGGTTCCTCAAACAGTTGAAATTAGAGCTACCATTCGATCCAGCAATTGCACTACTGGGTATTTCCCCCAAAGATACAAATGTAGGGACCCGAAGGGGTACGTGCACCCAATGTTTATGGCAGCAATGTCCACAATAGCCAAACTGTGGAAAGAGCCAAGATGTCCATCGACAGATGAATGGATAAAGAAGAAGTGGTATATATACACAATGGAATATTATGCAGCCATCAAAAGGAATGAGATCTTGCCATTTGCAACGACGTGGATGGAACTGGAGGGTGTTATGCTGAGTGAAATAAGTCAATCAGAGAAAGACATGTATCATATGACCTCACTGAGATGAGGAATTCTTAATCTCAGGAACAAACTGAGGGTTGCTGGAGTGGTCGGGGGTGGGAGGGATGGGGTGGCTGGGTGATAGACATTGGGGAGGGTATGTGCTACGGTGAGCGCTGTGAATTGTGTAAGACTGTTGAATCACAGATCTGTACTTCTGAAACAAATAACGCAACATATTTTAAGAAAAAAGAAAAAGAAGAAGATAGCAGGAGGGGAAGAATGAAGGGGAGTAAGTCAGAGGGGGAGACAAACCAGGAGAGATGATGGACTCTGAAAAACAAACTGAGGTTTCTAGAGGGGAGGAGGGTAGGGGGACGGGTTAGCCTGGTGATGGGTATTAAAGAGGGCACATTCTGCATGGAGCACTGGGTGTTATGAACAAACAATGAATCATGGAACACTACACCAAAACAAATGATGTAATATATGGTGATTAACATAACAATAAAAAATTTAAAAAAAAATGCAGAAAAAACATTTGACAAAATACAGCATCCTTTCCTGTTTAAACCTCTTCAGAGTATAGGGATAGAGGGAACATTCCTCAAGTTCATAAAATCCATCTATGAAAAATCCACAGCAAATATTATCCTCAATGGGGAAAGCTGAGAGCCTTTCCCTTAAGATCAGGAACATGAGAAGGATGCCCACTCTCACCACTATTGTTCAACATAGTACTGGAAGTCATAGCAACTGCAATCAGACAACAAAAAGGAATAAAAAGTATTCATATTGCCAAAGAAGAAGTCAAACTCTCTCTTTTCGCAGATGACATGATATTTATGTGGAAAACCCAAAAGACTCCACCCCCAAATTACTAGAACACATACAGCAATTCAGTAATTTGGCAGGATACAAAATCAATGCACAGAAATCAGTTGCTTTCTTATACACTAACAATGCAACTGTATAAAGAAAAGTTAGAGAAATGATTCCATTTACAATAGCACCAAAAACCATATGATACCTTGGAATAAACATAACCAAAGAGGTAAAGGATCTCTAATCTAGGAACTACAGAACACTCATGAAAGAAATTAAGACACAAAAAGATGGAAAAACATTCCATGTTCATGGATCAGAAGAATAAACATTGTTAAAATGTCTATGCTACCCAGAACAATCTATACCTTCAATGCCATCCTGAACAAAATTCCAATGACATTTTTCAAAATGCTGGAACAAACAATCCTAAAATTTGTGTGTAATTAGAAAAGACCCCGAATCGCCATGGAAATGTTGAAAAAGAAAAACAAAGCTGGGGGCATCACGTTGCCCGATTTCAAGCTATAGTATAAAACAGGGATCATCAAGACAGCATGGTACTGTCTTGGTATCATCCCCATGCTATGAAACCCCTCTACTGACTGCTCAGGGTACACTCTGTAGGAGGGGGTCTATGAAATTCTAAGAGCTGGTCACAAAAGGTAACGTTTGGGGAAAAGTCAACGAGAAGACATGACCACTGGTTCCCCAAGAACTAAACCCAGGCAATAGGGGCTCCACATTCTCTTTCCTGCCCTTGGAATGTGTTTTCTCCTCGTTTGAATGCTCCCAGAAGCTGCTCTAAGGTTACAGCCATGAGATAGTGTTGTGGTGCTGAGACTATCTGAATAGTATGTATGACTAAATCCAGTTTAGGCTTCCAAATAAAAACTATCAAGATTTGGTAGGTGGGTGCAGAAAACTACTCACCATGTGGGTGCCAAGACAAGGTTTATAAGTAAGTTCCCTTGCTCATTAAAACTCACCTACCAACCGGAGGAATCTGCCTCTGTCTTTGGTATCTCCCTGCCCTCTGAATAGAGGGGCCAGGTTCAGGCTATACCAGGGATGCTCCCGAGAAGCTTATAAAGCAACAGACACTCAGATGTCCAACAGGTATATAAAAAAATGCTCAGCATCACTAATCATCAGGGAAATAAAAATAAAAATCACAATGAGATACCACCATGCACCTGTCACGATGGTTGGTATCAGAAAGACAAGAGCTTGGGGGTGCCTGGGTGGCTCAGTCATTAAGCGTCTGTCTTAAGCTCAGGTCATGATCTCAGGGCCCTGGGATCAAGCCCTGCATCGGGTTCCCTGCTTGGCTGGAAGCCTGCTCCTCCCTCTCCAACTTCCCCTGCTTGTTTTCCCTCTCTGGCTCTATCTCTCTCTCTCTGTCAAATAAATAAAAATCTTTAAAAAAAAAAAGAAAGAAAAGAGCTGATAAATGCTCGTCAAAATGTGGATCAAAGGAATACTCATGGACTGTTGAGAATGTATACTCTTTCTTATTGTTATGTTAATCACCATACATTACATCATTAGTTTTTGATGTAGTGCTCCATGATTCATTGTTTGTGCATAACACCCAGTGCTCCAAGCAGAACGTGCCCTCTTTAATACCCATCACCAGGCTAACCCATCCCCCCAACCCCCTCCCCTCTAGAAACCTCAGTTTGTTTTTCGGAGTCCATCGTCTCTCATGGTTTGTCTCCCCCTCTGAATTACTCCCCTTCATTCTTCCCCTCCTGATATCTTCTTCTTTTTATTTTTCTTAACATATATTGCATTATTTGTTTCAGAAGTACAGATCTGTGATTCAACAGTCTTGCACAATTCACAGCACTCACCATAGCACAAACCCTCCCCAATGTCTATCACCCAGGCACCCCATCCATCCCACCCCCCACCACTCCATCAACCCTCAGTTTGTTTCCTGAGGTTAAAAATTCCTCATATCAGTGAGGTCATATGATACATGTCTTTCTTTGATTGACTTATTTCACTCAGCATAACACCCTCCAGTTCCATCCACGTCGTTGCAAATGGCAAGATCTCATTCCTTTTGATGGCTGCATAATAGTCCATTGTGTATATATACCACCTCTTCTTTATCCATTCATCTGTCGATGGACATGTTGGCTCTTTCCACAGTTTGGCTATTGTGGACATTCCTGCTATAAACACCAGGGTGCAAGTACCCCTTCAGATCCCTACATTTGTATCTTTGGGGTAAATACCCAGTAGTGCAATTGCTGGATCGTATGGTATCTCTATTTTCAACTGTTTGAGGAACCTCCATACTGTTTTCCAGAGTGGTTTCACCAGCTTGCATTCCCACCAACAGTGTAGGAAGGTTCCCCTTTCTCCTCATCCCCGTCAACATCTGTCGTTTCCTGACTTGTTAATTCTAGCCATTCTGACGGGTGTGAGGTGGTATCTCATTGAGGTTTTGATTTGGATTTCCCTGATGCCAAACGATGTTGAGCACTTTTTCATGTGCCTGTTGGCCGTTTGGATGTCTTCTTTGGAGAAATGTCTGTTCATGTCTTCTGCCCATTTCTTGATTGGATTATTTGTTCTTTGGGTGTTGAGATTAATAAGTTCTTTATAGATTTTGGATACTAGCCCTTTATCTGATATGTCATTTGCAAATATTTTCTCCCATTCTGTCGGTTGTCTTTTGGTTTTGTGGAATGTTGGTTTTGCTGTGCAAAAGCTTTTTATCTTGATAAAATCCCAATAGTTCATTTTTGCCCTTGCTTCCCTTGCCTTTGGCGATGTTTCTAGGAAGAAGTTGCTGCGGCTGAGGTCGAAGAGGTTGCTACCTGTGTTCTCCTTTAGGATTTTGACGGACTCCTGTCTCACATTTAGGTCTTTCAACATTTGGAGTCTATTTTTGTGTGTGGTGTAAGGAAATGGTCCAGTTCCATTCTTCTGCATGTGGCTGTCCAATTTTCCCAACACCATTGTTGAAGAAACTGTCTTTATTCCATTGGACATTCTTTCCAACTTTGTCAAAGATTAGTTGACCATAGAGTTGAGGGTCCATTTCTGGGCTCTCGATTCTGTTCCATTGATCTATGTGTCTGTTTTTGTGCCAGTACCATACTGTCTTGATGCTGACAGCATTGTAAGAGAGCTGGAAGTCCAGAATTGTGATGCCGCCAGCTTTTCTTTTCTTTTTCAAGATTCCTCTGGCTATTCGAGGTCTCTTCTGGTTCCATACAAATTTTAAGATTATTTGTTCCATTTCTTTGAAAAAAGGGGATGGTATTTTGATGGGGATTGCATTAAATGTGAAGATTGCTCTAGGTAGTACTGACATCTTCACAATGTTTGTTCTTCCAATCCATGAGCATGGAACATTTTCCCATTTCTTTGTGTCTTCTTCAATTTCTTTCCTGAGTATTTTATAGTTTTCTGAGTACAGATCCTTTGCCTCTTTGGTTAAATTTATTCCTAGGTATCTTATGGTTTTGGGTGCAATTGTAAATGGGATCGACTCCTTGATTTGTCTCTCTTCTGTCTTGTTGTTGGTGTATAGGAATGCCACTGATTTCTGTGCATTGATTTTATAGCCTGCTACTTGACTGAATTCCTGTATGAGTTCTAGCAGTTTTGGGGTGGAGTCTTTTGGGTTTTCCACATAAAGTATCATATCACCTGCAAAGAGTGAGAGTTTGACTTCTTCTTTGCTGATTTGGATGCCTTTGGTTTCTTTTTGTGGTCTGATTGCTGTGGCTAGGACATCTAATACTATGTTGAATAGCAGCGGTGAGAGTGGGCATCCCTGCCACGTTCCTGACCTTAGGGGAAAGCTCTCAGCTTTTCCCCATTGAGAATGATATTCGCGGTAGGTTTTTCATAGATGGCTTTTATGATATTGAGGTATGTACCCTCTGTCCCTATACTCTGAAGAGTTTTGATCAGGAAAGGGTGCTGTACTTTGTCAAATGCTTTTTCTGCATCTGTTGAGAGGATCATATGACTCTTGTTCTTTCTTTTGTTAATGTATTGTATCACGTTGATTGATTTGCGGATGTTGAACCAGCCTTGCAGCCCAGGGATAAATTCCACTTGATCATGGTGAATAAACCTTTTAATGTACTGTTGGATCCTATTGGCTAGTATTTTGGTGAGAATTTTTGCATCCATGTTCATCAAGGATATTGGTCTGTAATTCTCCTTTTTGATGGGATCTTTGTCTGGTTTGGGGATCAAGGTAATGGTGGCCTCATGAAATGAGTTTGGAAGTTTCCCTTCCATTTCTATTTTTTGGAACAGTTTCAGGAGAATAGGTATTAATTCTTCTTGAAATGTCTGATAGAATTCCCCTGGGAAGCCATCTGGCCCTGGGCTTTTGTTTCTTGGGAGATTTTTGATGACTGCTTCAATTTCCTTAGTGGTTATAGGTCTGTTCAGGTTTTCTATTTCTTCCTGGTTCAGTTTTGGTAGTTGATACATCTCTAGGAATGCACCCATTTCTTCCAGGTTATCTAATTTGCTGGCATAGAGTTGCTCATAATATGTTCTTATAATTGTTTGTATTTCTTTGGTGTTGGTTGTGATGTCTCCTCTTTCATTCATGATTTTGTTGATTTAGGTCATTTCTCTCTCTCTCTTTTTTTTTTTTTTTTTTTTTGATAAGTCTGGCCAGGGGTTTATCGATCTTCTTAATTCTTTCAAAGAACATGCTCCTAGTTTTGTTGATCTGTTCTACTGTTCTTTTGGTTTCTAGTTCATTGATTTCTGCTCTGATCTTTATGATTTCTCTTCTCCTGCTGGGTTTAGGCTTTATTTGCTCTTCTTTCTCTAGCTCCTTAGGTGTAGGGTTAGGTTGTGTATTTGAGACCTTTCTTGTTTCTTGAGAATGGCTTGTATTGCTGTATACTTTCCTCTCAGGACTGCCTTTGCTCTATCCCAAAGATTTTGAACAGTTGTGTTTTCATTTTCATTGGTTTCCATGAATTTTTTTAATTCTTTAATTTCCTGGTGGACCCATTCATTCTTTAGTAGGATGCTCTTTAGCCTCCATGTATTTGAGTTCTTTCTGACTTTCCTCTTGTGATTGAGTTCTAGTTTCAAAGCATTGTGGTCTGAAAATATGCAGGGAATGAGCCCAATCTTTTGGTACCGGTTGAGACCTGATTTGTGACCTAGGAATGATCAGTTCTGAAGAATGTTCCATGGGCACTAGAGAAGAATGTGTATTCCGTTGCTTTGGGATGGAATGTTCTGAATATATCTGTGAAGTCCATTTGGTCCAGTGTGTCATTTAAAGTCTTTATTTCCTTGTTGATCTTTTGCTTAGATGAGGTGTTCATTTCACTCAGGGGGGGTGTTAAAGTCCTCCTCTATTATTGTATTATTCTCCATGTGTTTCTTTGCTTTTGTTATTAATTGCCTTATATAATTGGCTGCTCCCATGTTAGGGGCATAGATATTTACAACCGTTAGATCTTCTTCTTGGATAGACCGTTTAAGTAAGATATAGTGTCCTTCTTCATCTCTTATTATAGTCTTTGTTTTAAAATCTAATTTGTCTGATATAAGAATTGCCACCCCAGCTTTCTTTTGGTGTCCATTAGCATGGTAAATGGTTTTCCACCCCCTCACTTTCAATGTGGGGGTGTCTTTGGGTCTAAAATGAGTCTCTTGCAGACAGCATATGGATGGGTCTTGTTTTTTAATCCATTCTGATAGCCTGCGTCTTTTGATTGGGGCATTTAGCCCATTTACATTCAGGGTAACTATTGAAAGATATGAATTTAGTGCCATTGTATTGTCTCTAACGTGACCTGACTATATATTGTCTGTGTTCCTTTCTGATCTATGCTGCTTTTAGGCTATCTCTTTGCTTAGAGGACCCCTTTCAAATATTTCTTTTAGGGCTGGTTTTGTGTTTGCAAATTCCTTTAGTTTTTGTTTGTCCTGGAAGATTTTTACCTCTCCTTCTATTTTCAATGACAGCCTAGCTGGATATAGTATTCTTGGCTGCATATTTTTCTCGTTTAGTGCCCTGAAGATATCATGTCAGTCCTTTCTGGCCTGCCAGGTCTCTGTGGATAGGTTTGTTGCCAATCTAATGTTTCTACTTTTGTAGGTTACATATCTCTTCTCCCGAGCTGCTTTCAGGATTTTCTCTTTGTCTCTGAGACTCATAAGTTTTACTATTAGATGTCAGGGTGTTGACCTATTTTTATTGATTTTGAGAGGGGTTCTCTGTGCCTCCTGGATTTTGATGCCTGTTTCCTTCCCCACATTAGGGAAGTTCTCTGCAATTATTTGCTCCAATATACCTTCTTCCCCTCTCTCTCTTTCTTCTTCTTCTGGGATCCCAATTATTCTAATGTTGTTTTGTCTTATCGTATTGCTTATCTCTTGAATTCTGCCCTCGTGATCCTGTAGTTGTTTATCTCTCTTTTTCTCAGCCTCTTTATTTTCCATCATTTGGTCTTCTATATTGCTGATTCTCTTCTGCCTCATTTATCCTAGCAGTTAGTGCCCCCATTTTTTTTTAATTGAAAGCTCTTTGGAATTCCTTTTAATGTTTTATGAAAAGAGAATGAAAGGCAAAATTTTCTTCACACATGACCACTTGGATATAGTATTTGTGTTTATTTTTGAACCCTCGCTGGCTATTATCTGTGCCCCTTCCCACATGCCTTACCTGTGCAGAACAAAATATCATAGTGTTAACCATATATCCCCAAATCTACACCTACTGTTTGGGTGGCTCTCATTGGAAATGGAGCTCTAGGCGTCTCTTTTTTTTTTTTTTGTAATTTAATTTTTTATTGTTATGTTAATCACCATATATTACATCATTTGTTTTGGTGTAGTGTTCCATGATTCATTGTTTGTGCATAACACCCAGTGCTCCATGCAGAATGTGCCCTCTTTAATACCCATCACCAGGCTAACCCATCCCCCTACCCTCCTCCCCTCTAGAAACCTCAGTTTGTTTTTCAGAGTCCATCATCTCTCCTGGTTCGTCTCCCCCTCTGACTTACTCCCCTTCATTCTTCCTCTCCTGCTATCTTCTTCTTTTTCTTTTTTTTTTCTTAAAGTATGTTGCGTTACTTGTTTCAGAAGTACAGATCTGTGATTCAACAGTCTTACACAATTCACAGCGCTCACCGTAGCACATATCTTCCCCAATGTCTATCACCCAGCCACCCCATCCTTCCCACCCCCGACCACTCCAGCAACCCTCAGTTTGATTCCTGAGATTAAGAAATCCTCATGTCAGTGAGGTGATATGATACATGTCTTTCTCTGATTGACTTATTTCACTCAGCATAACACCCTCCAGTTCCATCCATGTCGTTGCAAATGGCAAGATCTCATTCCTTTTGATGGCTGCATAATATTCCATTGTGTATATATACCACATCTTCTTTATCCATTCATCTGTCGATGGACATCTTGGCTCTTTCCACAGTTTGGCTATTGTGGACATTGCTGCTATAAACACTGGGGTAGTGCCCCCATTTTTGATTGCACCTCATTAATAGTCTTTTTGATTTTGACTTGGTTAGATTTTAGTTCTTTTATTTCTCCAGAAAGGGTTTCTCTAATAACTTCCATGCTTTTTTCAAGCCCAGCTAGTATCTTTAAAGTCATGATTCTGAACTCTAGGTCCGACATCATACTAATGTCAGTATTGAGTAGGTCCCTGGCAGACAGTACTACCTGTTGTTCTTTTTGCTGAGGTGATTTTTTCGTCTTGTCATTTTGTCCAGAGGAGAATAGATGAATGAGAGAACAAAATGCTAACAGGTTAACAACATCCCCAGCAAATATCCTCTATACAAATAAGAGAAGACCTGAAACCAGGGGAAAAGAAAGGGAAAGAAAGAGAAAAAAAAGAAAAAGATAAAAAGAAACAAAAACAGAACAAAACAAAACAAAAAAAACCAGAATATGATCAAATATGATCAGGCTAGTGCATAGATCAGTGCCACACACTAGATTTTGGGTGTATTTTGGTCTGTTAGAAGAAAGTGCCTCCTCAAATTTTAAAGGAAGAAAGACATATATGTACAAAATAAGCGTTGATACAATGAAGGGATGGAAGATGACTGTAAAGATGAAAATTATAAAAGGTTTTATAAACGGAATTGATAAGATAAGAAGTTTTTGAAAGAAGAAAAAAGAAGATTTAAAAAATAAAAGGGAGAGAATGTGATCAGGCAGGAGACTAGAATAAAGCCATACACTAGTGATTTAGGGTATATTTTTATCTGTTAAAAGAAACTGTATGTCAAAATTTTAAAGAGAGAAGAACATATATATATGCCAAAAATAATGGTAACTACTATGAAGGAATAAAATATGACTCTAAAAATGAAAAATAAAAAATGTTTTTTTAAAAAAGGGATTGATAAGATGTTGGTTGAAAAAGGGAAAAAGAAAAATTTAAAAAAAGTTAAAAAAATTAACTTTGAAAAACTAATGAATCATGGTAAAAAAGCCATGAATTCTATGTGCAGTATTCCCCTAGCGCTGGGGTTCTCCCTTTCTCCTTGATCGGTAAACTTGGTCTTGGCTTGCTGGCTGTTTGTGCTGATCTTCTGGGGGAGGGGCCTGTTGCTGTGGTTCCCAAATGTCTTTGCCGGAGGCGGAATTGCCCCACCCTTGTCATTCCGGGCTAAGCAAGCTGCTCAGGTTTGCTCTCAGGAGCTTTTGTTCCCTGCAAGCTCTCGGTACAGCTTTGGAGGACCAGAGTGAAAATGGTGCCCTCCCACTCTCTGCCCGGAGGAGCTGAGAACTCGGGGCCCCGCTCCTCAGTGCGGCCCCAGAGAAAAGCAGTCAATCACTCCCATCTCCCCGGTCTCCGGCCACACTCTGTGCTCACCCGGCCTGTGACCGAGCATTTCTATCTCTGGCACCCGACCCCGTGTGGAGTCTCCAAACCCAGCAGATCCCTGTGGTGCACTCCTTCGCCGCTCCTCCTGGGGGAGGGAGGGGAGTCTCCCCAGCTCTGCTCCTTGTTGGGTCCCTGCTGGAGGCGCAGTGTCCCAGCTGGGCCGCGGATCACAGTTTATGGCCACCCTGAGCTGCGAGCCCGCGCCTCGGCTCCGTCTCTGCAGCCGGCTTCCCTGCTCTGATACCTGGGAGCTCTGCCGCACTCAGGCAACCCCGGTCTTTCTGTGACCCCGAGGGTCCTGTGTCCACATTGTCCCGTGAGGTTTCCACCTCCTGCTTAGCCACTGGAGTGACGTCCCTCAGCGGAACCGACTTCCAAAAGTTCCAATTTTGTGCTCCGCGGCTCTGGCACTTGCCAGAAGCGTCCAACGGAGGCCCCCTCCCCCGCCGTCTATCCTCCCGAATATCGCCTCGGATTCACTTCTCCGCACGTCCTACCTTCCAGTTAAGTTGTCGCTTCTCTGTTCAGAGAGTTGTTTCTACTCTCTTCTTCGATCTCCTGTTGAGTTCATAGGTGTTCAGAATGGTTTGATCCCTATTCAGCTGAATTCCTGAGACCAGACAAAATCCAGGTCTCCTACTCCTCCGCCATCTTGCTCCGCCCCCTGGACTGTTGAGAATGTAAATTGGGGCAACCACTGTGGAAAACAGTATGGAGGATGCTCAAGAAATTCAAAATACAACTATTATATAATCCAGCAATTCAACTGCTGGGAATATATTGAAAGGAAATGAAAACAGGATATCAAAGAAGTATCTGTTACCGCATATTCACTGCAACATTACTCAAAATAGCTGAGACATGGCAACAACCTGTCTGTCAACAGATGCATGAGTAAAGATGTGGTATATATATAACTTTATCTTGAGAAATAGGGGAATCAAGCCCTTTGAAACACCGCAGATGGATCTTGAGGGCATTATGCTAAGTGAAATAAGTCAGAAGAAGAAAATTACTGTGTGTTATCACTTATATGTGGAATAAAAAAACAAACCCTTGAACTTGTAAAAACAAGAGTGGAAAGGTGTTTTCCAAGAGTTGGAGGTGGGAAGATTGGGGAAAATGTTATGTAAGGATGCAAAACTTGCAACTAGTAGATGATTCCTGGAGATCTAATGCACAGCATAGTAATTATAGTCAATAATACTGTACTGTAATCTTGAAGATCTCTATGAGACTAGGTCTTACTTATCACTGCAAAAAGAAATGATAATTATGTGATGGAAGTGTTATATGATCACAGGGGTGGTGATCACACTGCAATATATAAATGCAAGAGATCAACACCCTGTATATCTTAAATTTATGCCTACTGCATGCAATGACATCTGAAAAAAATAATATCTTTAAAAGAATGTCTTTAGGAAAGAGATAACAAAACAAATTTTAGCCTAGCTTTCTGTAGTCTGGGGTCAGATTAGGTCAGCTTTGTACTTTATGACCTTCTGAGAAGAAACGTCTCAGGTGACAGCCTGAGCCTCTGGAAGGCTGTGCCCTGTGCATAAGAGAAAACCATTAACAGAGCTACCCGCACACATCAGTTCCTGAAAGAGCATTGTGACTTGCCTATACTCTGCCTCTGGGGGAAGGGGGGTCTGTGGGGCCCTTCCTCCCTGGAGGAAAGTCATATGACCCAGAAGCTTCACAATTTCTCATACAGCATCTCTGGACTGCCACCATAAGCCATTGGCTATGCCAGGAGACATGATGGAATGATCAAAAATCAGAAAAAGAAAAACATAGAAAACAGACATTCTTATATGATGAAGACTGTCACCAAACAGTGCTTTTGAAGGGCAGATGAGCCCTAAGAAGAAAGGAGGGGACCTTGACAGAGAGACCTTCCTTCATGGGGATGGCACAAGAGGAGGATGGCACAAAAGGAGGTTTGCCACTAACCATCAACATTCCAAGGATAGGGCAGTGAGTGGGTATCTGATTTCCCACTTACCTTTGCCAGTGGTATTCACCACTAAAATAATGGAATTATCTAGCACAAAAATGGACCAGAGGATCTTAAATGTAGATGGAATGTAGGAAATTGGAAGGAAGCTTTCAAAGATAGGACATCAAAATATATTTGGTGATGACAGGATAAGGTTCAAACAATGTATACAAAACAGCACAAACTGTATGTATTCTGGAAAACACTGGGAACAAATATCACCATGGGCTAAACATGGTTTTCTGTGGATGCTGGGAGAGGTGCAAGTCCAAAGTTTCTGGGACTTTTTGTATTTCAAATACTCTCTAATGTACCCGTATTGCATGAGGGGGAAAAACAGTATAATTATAGATGTTAATTTAAAATAAAATTTTGTTATTCACTTATACATTTTATTATTAATTATACACTTCAATCTAGAATAATAGTGCATTGAAAATTATTTAAATACATGTAGACTTCCTTTCCACCCCAGAGTATTGCTCTGAAGAATGGCATTTGTTATTAACCATGATTCACCTACAGTCACTGCTCAGTTCCCTGAAATGCAGACTAAGAGCAAAGGGAGGGATGAACATTCCAAGGGCTCCCTCTGGATGCCGGAGTCATCATGGGCACTTCTGCCTACCTTTCTGATTGATTTCATGGGATGCAACATTGAGGATCTACAATGCAATGTCCCCTATATTCAGGAGCTTGCTCTCCAGGGTAGCATAGCTTGCACTAGGTGAGATCTCACCCCAGTTACCCTCCCCTACTGCCCACAGCCACCCTAGTTTGGGACAGGCAGCATGGGTGGGGAGTAGCCATCCATCTCCATGAACCCACTTTGGGACTGGAGAAGGAGAGATTACCTAGAGAATGAGAAAAACCTCAGTGTTCACGAGCACTCTTTTGTAGAAACATCATGAATTTGCCCTTACAGGACCCTGTGTCTACTTCCCTTAATTCTGTGCCCAGGGACTGCAGCTGAAGACCCAGATACTTTAGACAGTGTCTCGGACTCAGTTTGGGCCTTACAGGCTGACAAAAATAAGGAGACATGACTACCATGCACTTTTCAAGTTTTATTTCAGAGTGCTGCTCAGTGACATATCACAGACCTGGTTTGAGAGCCCTGTGATGCACGGGACCCCTGTGTCTCCTGCAGATCCCTGGAAACATAGATGTCAGCTTTGCTACCTCTTTACTGTAGTTTCATTCATGCTCCTGTGGATTGCATGTTGCTGTTCAGGGGTCTGGAGGCTGATTTATGGATTGGCTTCACCAACGTTCTCTTCCCTTACTATAACTGTCTTGATAGATTTTACATTGGTGGCAATGCCAAAGAGGAGCGCAGCTATTAAGGCATAAATGCGAGCAAAGACCACTCTCAAATATATCACCGATTCATGACTTTGCCTGACTGACCGCATTCTTCTTGGAGGGGGTCCACTGTCTATACTCCCTCCTTTACCTTGCAATTTGCAGAATGGGGGATCCCAGCCTATGTGGCAATGACAGTTCCTGTTATTGTTGCAAATACCCCTGCGGTTGCATTTCTCAGGGAAACAGTTGTAATTTATTTCACCTATAGTAGCATTGCAGGTAGAATTCTCACAGAACTTTCCAGGAGCACAGGGGGTACCAGGTCTCACATGACCAACATCAGTTGTTCCTGTGGAGCGATGTGTGTCCAATCCCCAACACCAGACACCTGAGATCTTAGACTGATGGAATCCCACATGTTCTTGCAACCGAGGGAGATGAGTGACATTGGCACACTGCAGCCTTCCACACTTGACATCTTGGTCACCACAACGAATAAATAGTCTGGCTACAAACTCTCTTTTACAGTGTCCAAATCGGTGGCCTTTTTTATTAATTTCGTAGCAGACATCTGGCCCCCCCACAGTGTTTGCACCAAAGATTTCTTTGCAGTGCACAGTGCGGTCAGTGCAGTTTCCGTGATAGCAGTAGCCCTCTTCAGTGCACGGGGTTCCATCTTGCATATAGAAATTATTAGGGCACTGAGGGGATCTGCCCGTGCAATACTCTGGAAGGTCACAGATATTTCGGATTGGTCTACAGAGAGTCCCAACTGCAGAGAAGGTGCAGTTTGTACAACATAGCCCTTTGTCACAAAGAAATGTACTTTCAAGTTTGCAGTTGTTACTACAGCAGGGGTTGCTGGCACACTGCTTGATGGAGCCACAGTCACACTGCTCCCTATCCTCTACTATAGAGTTTCCACAACGTACATGTGTCAGACTTGTATTAAAGAATACCACCCTTTCATTGAATAGGCAATGCTTGTTAATATTCAGAATGTTTTGTAAGTGTCCAAAAGAACAGTTACTAAAGGAATCTGTCAACACAGGGTATCTGTACATGATGCAGCTGGACCTCCGCTGGCAACTGCACTCATGATTATCAAAATACAGACCAATGGATCTCCCACAGTATTGGGAAATTATCACAGCTAACAATAAATAATGTCTGCCGAGGTGACCAACCATATGTAGGCATCGAGGAGAGCATAAAGCAAAGGTTGCAGGATCATTTTGATAGTCTTGTGGTCCTTCTTTAACCACAACGAAGGATGAACTAGGGTTTATGATGTTGAACAAGTAGGTAGCGTGAAATCTGTGGTATTCACCAGCTGGCAATCTGTAATCATTCATGTTGACTGGATCTCTTATATCAAATATAAGGACTGCAGTAAGATGGAACTTTATATCAAGACCTTTATATATCGAGTCCATTAAACTAACCATGTCTATCAGAAATTTTGCACACATTGTTACATTATTATATAAACGATACATTGAATTGGAACTTTGAGCAAATCCTTTGATCATGGATTTATGGGAGGAAAAGATCCTATTATTGATCCTGGGGGCTGGATTGGAAATTTCTTCAGAGAATAGGGGCTCCTTAATCTCTTTATGTCCCAATTTATAGGTAGGTCCTGTTGCATTGGTGTCTGCCACTATCTGAGAAACAATGTGTTCAAACCTTCGGGAATTGCTGAGGGGTTTGATTTCATAGGCAAGGTCATCCAACTTCATGATACCTTCAAGACCCCCATAACACGTGTCCACGGTGACCATGGAAAGAGGAATCTCCTCCAGGTAGCCGAGGTAGTAACAATCTGGAGGGATGAACGGGTAGTCCATCTGCAAGGCTCCTTGGTCATCCTGAGTCATCATCAGCAGATGTCTAGACCAAAACAGTTTCTTGCGCCGCATGTGGATAACGTGTCTCTTACCCCCAAAACGAAGGCTGTAGGACAGCCAGCCTGGCATCTGAACACCTTTGCCATGGTGCAACTCCTTCCTGGGAATGACCACCTCAGAGGAGATGTAACGCCATGAGGGACGGCCTTGAGAACCCTGGGCAGGAGCCAGCCTTGCCCAGAGTGCAAGAAACAAGAAGAGCGCCCTCATGGTGACCTGGCCCTTTGCCAGGCTCGTGCCCCTGCTCAAGGACATCTGTCAGTGAGAATGGATAAAGGGAGGATCCTGAGTGAGGGCCAAGTCTAGAGCATCTGACAGAACAGAGGGCTGCCTCAGGCTGCCAGCACCCTACACCTGGGGGCCACCTGTGTGGATTATGTCACAGTCACAGGGTGTGGCAGTGGGTGGGCCTGCACATCAGTTCAGCTGGGGTGGATGTGGGAGAGGTGGGTGGGCCATGTGCATGAGTGCTCACATGGGCCATGGGAAGAGAGTTGGACCCAGAGGCATCCCTGTATTCAACACTTTCAATCCTTCCTCCAGATACTTGAATATGTGATATACAGTTATAACACAATTAAATCCTTTACCTGTTCCATCTCCCATGGTACTGCTGCGTCACTTTCTGTGCATTACCCCTATTCCTCACTGTGGAGACACTGCTTCCTACTTCCTTGGCATGTGGAGGTAGACATTGCAAATTATACCTTAGAGGTGTTGAAAATAATGGTTTGTAATGTTACATGTCCTAGCACATATCTTATTCCAATAATTTGCAAGTCATTTGATCCTTTTGGCTTTTGCTTTGAAGCTTCCTTTGAGCTTACTGAGTAAAACATTCCCCAGTACTCCGTATGATGATTGGTGAGTTACAAGTATGTATGTTATTTTTTTCTCACAACAGCTGGTGAGGAAAAAAATGTACTGCTGAGCACATGTGAGACCCAGGGGTTGTTTCCTCCAATCCTCTATTGTGGCTCGTTCCTAGACTTTAGCAGCATGTGTGGTTCTCTTCTCAAATGAAAACACAGGAGGCTGAGGTTACTTTGGTAGTTGGCATCATTCAGCCTGGGTGTGAAAAAGAAAAGTTACCAACCACTGTACTCCCTTCTTTGATCGTCTGTCCTAAACCTCCTTTAAAATCCCCTGGGTCAAAACAATTCTTGAAAAGATGGTGGAGGAGTACGGGACCCTATTCTGGCTAGTCCAGAATTGAGCTGGGTGTCTACCAGACCACTCTGATCACCCACGAAATCAGCCTGAGATGTAAGAAGATAGATCTGGATCTCTACAAACAGAATATCACAGGAGGTTGGTATCCAGATACAAAGCGGGGAGCCCTGATTCCATGAGAAGATATTGGAGGATAAATGGAAGGGGGAGGGAACCGACAGGATCCTGTACCACCAGTGAGCGACAGCCTCCTGCACTGGGAATGGGGCACAGACCCGCAGACCAGAAGCAGTGGGTAAAGGACTTTAGGGCAGCCCCCTGGATTGAAACCCAGAGCGGCAGGGCTGCACGCATGCAAACTGGTGGCTGGCGGTTATAGAAGCACAAAGAGTAAAGATGTGCCCCGACCTGGAGGTGAGCACTAGGAGCACTGCTGAGGGGTGCACAACCAAGGACTGCAGTTTATAGCAGCACAGACAGAAATGGTAATAGTGTGGCCTGGTGAGCTCACTGAAGAATAGACTGTGATCTCTCTGCTTTGGGGCAGAAGGTGGGAAGTGGTCTCTTCTGCTCTAATTCTTGGAAGAGACACAGAAAGCTGCCAGGGAAAGATGCCAGAGAACAAAAACACCCAAAAACCGGTTTTCACTGAGCCCATCACCCGCCACAGGGAGCAGGGCAACTCTGCCCAAAAGAAGGTTGCTGGGCACCTGGGTGGCTCAGTTGGTTGAGCAACTGCCTTTGGCTCAGGTCATGATCCCAGAGTCCCTGGATCGAGTCCCACATTGGGTTTACTGCTCAGCGGGGAGTCTGCTTCTCCCTCTGACCCTACCCCGTCTCATATGCTCTCTCTCTCTCTGTCATACTCGCTCTCTCAAATAAATAAATAAATAAAATATTAAACAAACAAACAAACAAAAAAACCAAAAGAAGGTTGCCTGAGTAACGGCACAGCAGGCCCCTGCCCCAGAAGACAGGCTGGGAAAACAAGAGACGATCAACCCTAAAGTCCCTAGAAAACAGGTATATCTTGCTTGGGTTGTGGTCAATAATTTGGACTCTGTATCTTCCCTTAACCACCCCTCAACAGAATGACTAGGAGGGAGGAACCACCAAAATAGGAAACACTCAGAGATTATGATTTATGCCACAGATTTACAAATGGATGTAGATATGACCAAGATATTGGAGATGGAACTCAGGCCGGCAATTGTGAAGACAATAGTTAGAATGGAGGAATCAATTAATGGCAACGTAGGGTCTCTAAGGGCAGAAATGAAAGCTGAATTGGCAGAACTTAAAAATTCTACCAATGAGATCCAATCTAATCTAGATAATCTAACAGCTAGGGTAAGTGAGGCAGTAGAACAGATTAGTGACCTAGAAGACCAATTAGTAGAGAAAAAGGGAAAAGCAGAGGTCAGGGGAAAACAAATCAGAATCCATGAAAATAGAATCAGAGAAATAAGTGACACCATGACCTTCCAATGTCAGAATTATTAGAATCCCGGAGGGGGTGGAGAGAGAGAGAGAGAGAGAACTAGAAGATATATTTGAGCAAATCATAGCGGAGAACTTCCCTAATCTGGGGAATGAAACAAATATATATGTCCTAGAGGCAGAGAGGACCCCTCCCAACGTCAAGGAAAACAGGCCAACACCCTGGCATATAATAGTAAAACTAGCAAATATTAGAACCAAGGAAACCATTCTAAGGGCAGTTAGGGGAAAGAGATTCCTTACACACAGAGGGAGGAACATCAGAATAACATCAGACCTATCCACAGAGACCTGCCAAGCCAGAAAGGCCTGGCAAGACATATTCAAGGTACTAAACAAGAAGAACATGCAGCCAAGAATACTTTATCTGGCAAGGCTGTCATTTAGACTGGATGGAGAGATCCAGAACTTCCAAGACCAGTAGAAACTGAAAGAATATGTGACCACTAAGCAGGCCCTGCAAGATATATTAAGGGGAATTATATAATAGGAGAAAGACCCCAAGAATGATATAGAGCAGAAATTTACAGGGACAATCTATACAAACAAGGTCTTCACAGGCAACATGATGACAGTTAATTCATATCTTTCAATAATCACTCACAACATGAATGGCCTAAATGCTCCCATAAAATGGCACAGGGTTCCAGATTGGATAAAAAGACAGGACCCATCCATATGCTGTCTACAGTAGACTCATTTTGAAACTAAAGATACATCCAGACTGAAAGTGAAGGGATGGAGATCCATCTCCCATGCCAGTGGACCTCAAAAGAAAGATGGGATAGCAATTCTTGTATCAGACAAATTAGATTTTAAACGAAAGAGTGTAATAAGAGATCCAGAGGGACATTATATCATTCTTAGAGGGTCTATCCAACAAGAAGATCTAACAATTGTAAATATCTTTGTCCCCAACAGGGGAGCAGCCAACTACATAAGCCTGGTGTTAAACAAAATTAAGAGCCATATTGATAACAATACGTTAATTGTAAGAGACCTCAATACTCCACTCTCAGCAATAGACAGAATATCTAAGCAGAAAATCAACAAAGAAACAAGAGCTCTGAATGACACACTGGACAAGATAGACCTCATAGATATATACAGAACATTCCACCCTAAAACAACAGAATACCCATTTTCTCGAGTGCACATGGAACTTTGTCCAGAATAGACCACGTACTGGGTCACAAATCAGGTATCAACCGATACCAAAAGATTGAGATTATTCCCTGCATATTCTCAGACTGTGATGCTTTAAAACTGGAACTCAATCACAAGAAAAAATTTGGAAGGAATCCAAACACTTGAAAGCTAAAGACCTCTCTGCTCAAGAATGTTTGGGCCAACCGGGAAATCAAAGAAGAACTTATACAATTCAGGGAAATCAATGAGAATGAAAACACATCAGTCCAAAACCTATGGGGTACTGCAAAAGCAGTCCTAAGGGAGAAATACATAGCCATCCAAGCTTCACTCAAAAAAAAAATAGAAAAATCCCGAATTCAACAACTAACTCTACACCTTAAAGAAGTAGAGAAAAAGCAACAAACAATGCCTAAGCCACACATTAGAAGAGAAATAATTAAGATTAGAGCAGAGATCAATGAATTAGAAATGAGAAACACAGTAGGTCAAATCAACTAAAAGAAAAGCTGATTCCTTGAAAGAATTAATAAGATCAATAAATCACTGGCCAGACTTATTCAAAAGAAAAGAGAAAGTACCAAATTAATAAAATTATGAATGAAAGGGGAGAGATCACGACTAGCACCAAGGAAAAAGAAACAATTATTAGGAATTATTATCAACAACTATATGCCAGTAAACTGAGCTATCTGGATGAAATGGATGCCTTCCTGGAAACCTAGAACCTGCCAAGACTGAAAGAAGAAGAAATTGACAACCTGAATAGGCCAATAACCAGTAACGAGATTAAAGCAGTGATCCAAAACCTCCCAAAAAACAAGAGTCCAGGGCCTGATGGATTCCCTGGGGAATTCTACCAAACATTCAAAGAGAAATAATACCTATTCTCCTGAAACTCTTTCAAAAAATAGAAACAGAAGTAAAACTTTCAAACTCATTCAATGAGGCCAACATTACCTTAATCCCCAAACCACGCAAAGACACCATCAAAAAGGAGACTTTAGACTGATATCTCTGATGAATATGGATTCCAAAAGCCTCAACAAAATCCTAGCTAATTGGATCCAACAATACATTAAAAGGATCATCCACCATGACAAAGTGGGAGTTATCCCCAAGATGCAAGGGTGGTTCAACATTCACAAATCAATCAATGTGATAGAACACATTAATAAGAGGAGAGAGAAGAACCATATGGTCCTCTCAATTGATGCAGAAAAGGCATTTGACATAAGACAGCATTCCTTCCTGATTAAAACTCTTCAGAGTATAGGCATAGAGGGAACACTCCTCAAGTTCATGAAATCCATCTATGAAATACCCACAGTGAATATCATTGTCAATAGGGAAAAGCTGAGAGCTTTTCCCGTAAGGTCAGGAACAAGACAGGGATGCGCACTCTCACCATTACTGTTTAACATAGTACTAGAAGTCCTAGCAACAGCAATCAGACAACAAAAAGAAAGAAAATGTATTCAAATTGGGAAATAAGAAGTCAAACTCTCTCTCTTCACAAATGACATGATACTTTATAGGTAAAACCCAAAAGACTCCACCCCCAAATTACTAGAACTCATCCAGCAATTCAGTAATGTGGCAGGATACAAAATCAATGCACAGAAATCAGTTGCTTTCTTATACACTGACAATGCAACTGTCAAAAGAGAAGTTAGAGAAATGATTCAATTTACAAAAGCATCAAAACCCATAAGATACCTCGGAATAATCCTAACCAAAGAGATAAAGGATCTATACTCTAGGAACTACAGAACACTCATGAAAGAAATTGAAGAAGACACAAAAAGATGGGAAAACTTCCATGCTTATGGATCGGAAGAATAAACATTGTTAAAATGTCTATTCTACCCAGAGGAATCTATACCTTCAATGCCATCCTGATCAAAATTCCAAAAGTGCTGGAACAAACAATCCTATAATCTGTATGGAATCAGGAAAGACCTCGAATCTCCAAGGAAATGTTGAAAAAGAAAAACTGGGGGTATCACGTTGCCCGATTTCAAGCTATATTACAAAGCTGTGATCACCAGGACAGCATGGTACTGGCACAAAAACAGACATATAGACCAATGGAACAGAATAGAGAGCCCAGATATGGACCCTCAACTCTATGGTCAAATAATCTTCGACAAAGCAGGAAAAAATATGTAATGGAAAAAAGACAGTCTCTTCAATAAATGGTGCTGGGAAAATTGGACAGCCACATGCATAAGAATGAAACTTGACCATTCTCTAACACCATACACAAAGATAAACTCAAAATGGATGAAAGACCTCCAATTTGAGACAGGAATATATGAAAATCCTAGAGGAGAATATAGGCAGTAACCCCTGTGATATAGACCACAGCAACTTTTTTCAAGATACATCTCCAAAAACTAGTGAAAAAAAGCAAGGATGAACTTTTGGGACTTCATCAAGATAAAAAGTTTCTGGACAGCAAAAGAAACAGTCAACAAAACAAAGACTCAACCCACAGAATGGGAGAAGATATTTGCAAATGACACTACAGATAAAAGGCTGGTATCGAAGATCTATTAAGAACTTTGCAAACTCAACACCCAAAAAACAAACAATCAAGTAAAAAAATGGGCAGAAGACATGAATAGACACTTCTCTGAAGAAGACATACAAACGGCTAACAGACACACGAAAAAGTGTTCATCATCATTAGCCATCAGGGAAATTCAAATCAAAACCACACTGAGATACCACCTTACACCAGTTAGAATGGCAAAAATGGACAGGGAAAGAAACAACAAATGTTGGAGAGGTTGTGCAGAAAGGGGAACCCTCTTACACTGTTGGTGGGAATGCAAGTTGGTATAGCCGCTTTGGAAAACAGTGTGGAGGTGCCTCAAAAATTTAATAATAGAGCAGCAATATCATTCTCAATGGGGAAAAACTGAGAGCATTTCCCTTAAGGTCAGGAACTGTCGGGAGCCATGAGCAACAAAGGGGTTAATCAGGTAGAGCAAAGTCTCCCTGATCCCTTTGAACCATGGCCACCTGACTGCCCCCATACAAGAACATGTTGTACTGGCTAGCCCGAGTTGTATTTAGGCTAAGAAAACCACAGTGTTATTGATAGGCCCTGAAAAATAGCGCACCGGGCCCTTTAAAGGCATACCGCGTGAGCAAAACAGGGAAGAAACTATGCGCTTGAGGAACCTGACTTTGAACCAGAAACTCGGGACGGAGCCAGGAGAGGGCAGGGAGGAACCTGTGGAACTTGTTTATGTCCTATTGTTATATAACCTGAACTTATATAAAGTGTGTAAGTAAGAATAAAGTTGTTGCTCGCGGCATCCCCGTGGGCAACCCTCCTGTTCCCATACTTTTATGTTTCATTCTCTTACCCTCATCCCTGTTCGACCTTGTATGCGGGCCGTGACAAGTGGCGCCCGAACAGGGACCTGAGCACATGAAAGAGGATCCTGGACACTGACGTTGCAAACATTCAGGTAAGAGAACCGGTCCTTTAACCGGCACGACAGGAGTAAGAAATTATGGGACAAAGTCAGTCCGCTAGTCATGCATATTTTCTGCGGACCCTGCGGGTTTTATTGGCAGAGAGAGGGCATAAGGTGTCTTCCTCTACCCTGCAGGAATTTTTCAGGAATATAGAAGACTTGTGCCCTTGGTTCCCACTAATAGGAACAGCAAACCCAGAGGATTGGAGACGGGTGGGCCAAGAGATGAAAAATCAAATAAAGTTGAGGGGCTCCGGTGCCTTGCCGCCCAATACAATGGGCCTTTGGTCTCATATTTGTGAAATCCTGGAGCCACAACAAAAAATTGAACTGATATCTTTAAAATCATGGGTTGAAGATGAGGAAAAAGATCCTATTAAAGTACCCCTGACTCCCACTGGGGTGTCCTCTTTTGAGATCCTGGGCGATGATGTCAACTTACCCACCCAGGACCCTTTCCCTCCTCCACCACCGCCTATGCCCTTGGCGGGGAAAGCCCCTAAGGCTCAGAGTGGTGGGGATGAATTTGGCGACGATGATGTTTATCTTGATGATGACCCTATTCTGACTATGCCCACATCGTTGAAATCGGTCCTGCCTGCAGTCACAGCCTCTGGTCAAGGGATTAATTCCGTGACTAGGTGTACTCAAACTAGCACGCTGCAGGCTTTTCCTATTATGACCAATCAGCAGAGCGCTGCTAAGTTTCCTGTGTCCGGCATTAGCCCTTTGCAGAGGACTTTACTAACAGCGCAGCAAGCGGGAGAGGACGTGGGAGAGTTTAATGCCTACCCAGTAACCTTACAGGGAGGCCAACGGACTTATACTGCCCTAAATTTTAAAATGTTAAAAGACTTAAAGGCTGGCTGTAGTCAGTACGGGGCCACTGCTCCCTTTACCCTATCCATGATGGAGAACCTTACCAGAGAAGCTCTTTGCCCGGGAGATTGGAAGGTTGTTGCCCGGGCTTGCCTTAATGGGGGAGATTATTTGTTGTGGAAGGCCGAATTCGAGGAAAAGTGTAACAATCTGGCTATCTATAACAGAAGGACCCAAATCCCTGTCACATATGAGATGTTGGCTGGTACTGGAGCTTATTATGAAGTGGGTAACCAAATACATTTCCCTGAGATTGCTTATGCTCAAATCAATGAGGCTGTTTTGACTGCATGGAAAAAGTTACCGACCACTGGCACAAGGACAGAGGAGTTATCCAAAATAAGACAGGGACCCGATGAACGCTATCAAGACTTTGTTTCACGGCTGTTACAAGCCGTGAGTAGGATTGTTGTGGACGGAGAGGCAGGAACTATTATAGTGAAGCAGCTAGCCTTTGAGAATGCCAATTCAGCATGTCAGGCGGCCATAAGGCCTTGGAAGTCCACGGGCACCCTTGAGGATTTTTTGCGGCATTCAAGTCAATCCAGCTCCTCTTATTACAGAGGCAACACCCTCTATTTGTAACACACATCAGAGCTCACTCTAACCTTCCTGGCCCCCTAGCGGAGGGCAATCGCATAGCTGATAAAAATACACATATATTTTCTACAAACACCATTCAGGCAGCAAAAAGCAGCCATGCGAAATTCCATCAAAATGCACAAGCCTTACGGCACCAATACGGCATCTCCTGGGAAGAATCCCGACAAATTGCCAGTCCTGTCCCCAATTTTTTAACCCCCCCTCATATGCCATTAACCCCAGAGGGCTCCTTCCTAACCACATTTGGCAGATGGATGTAACCACTTACTTACCGTTTGGCCGCCTTAAATACATCCATGTCTCCATCGACACCTTCTCTAACTATATTTTTGCTACTGCACACTCCGGTGAAGCTTTTGTAGATGTCCAAAATCATCTCTTCGCAGCATTCGCAGTTCTGGGCATGCCGAAGGCTCTTAAGACCGACAATGGTTCAGCCTATACCTCTTCAGCATTCCAGACCTTTTGTGCAAATTTTCACATCACTCATACAACAGGCATTCCCTATAATTCTCAAGGTCAAGCCATTGTCGAAAGAGCCCACTCCACCCTCAAAATGTACCTCAAAAAATTAAAGGAGGGGGAAATACTACAGGGGAAAATAAAATATTCACCTCATTTACACCTTTCATTAGTACTCTTTGTTTTAAATTTTTTGAATGTTGACTCGGTTGGCCGCACTGCCGCCGAACGTTTTTGGCAGCCTGAGCAGACTCCCCTCCTCTATGCAAAGTGGCGTGACCCCGCCACCATGAAATGGAGGGGACCCGACCCGGTCCTACGCCAGGGCCGAGGATACACTTGTATCTTTCCCCAGGATGAGGAGACGCCACGCTGGCTCCCGCTTCGATGCGTCCGCATTGTCCGTAATGGTTTGCAGAATGAGGCGGCTCCAGATCCGCTCCGGGAGGACGAGGAGACGCCCCGCCTCGGATCAGAGGAAAATAACATGGGGAGACATCAAAGCCCTGACCGCTCGAGCTGAGGCCACTGTGCGTGAGTCGGGCCAGCCAGTCACGGCTGTTGCCCTTTTCCTTGCCATGCTATCACTTTTAACCCTTGACTCTGCCCAGGCCTCTTCTTACTGGGCTTTTGTCCCGGACCATCCTACCGCGAGGGCAGTCACCTGGAAGGATCCCTCACCCAAGGTGTTTACTAACTTCACAGACATTTTTGATGGGCCTGAGATTTCCGGCCTCACTCATGCTGTGGCGCCTTTTAACTGGACCAGCCTGGCTTCTGCCCCCCCCATTTGTTTCCAGGCCATCGATGGCCCTGAGGCGCCCCATTATGGATGCGTGGTCACTTCATCAGTCTCCCGAAGAATCCGCTCTTGGTATGGAACTGAGCCACCTAGAGGAGACACTTTGACACCTCATGTAATGGTGGAGAATTGGGACATCAACGAGGTTGTCCTTCAACATCGACCGCCCCTGCCTGTTGGCCGTTTCGGACCCGCTTCCAGATCCCTTGAGACCCCACACCTTGACTATCCCCTCTGCAAATCTGACTTAACGTGGAAAACCTACGGACCCTCTTGGAAAACCTGCGTTCATCACAACCCAGAGATTGTGACTCCCCATGGCATACCTGATACTTATATAATTGACTGGTCAAAAGACGGGGATCTCCCTTTGTGCCGCTCCCCCCCGCCTTCAGAATATGGGCCATATGACCACAATAATTCTGCTCCCGGGGGACTGCTGTCACTGGGGAGTATGAGACACCCGGACTTGTGGAAAATTGTTGCGGCCATGAGAGATGTTAAAGCTAATTCGTCTCTTTCCCCTGGCTTCCCCACGGGCCCATTGACATTTCAAATTCAGGCATGTCTTTCCCCACCGTTCCTGTTTGTAGTGGGGGACGGATCTGTAGTACCCGAGGCTAAGGCCAATAGAACCCTTTACAAAATAACTTGTGAGGAGTGTTATCTCACCAACTGTTTGCCTTTACCCAGCGCCCCAAATCCAACAAAGAAGGTTTTCCTAGCCATGCAGCCCCCTTATCTAATGATGCCTGTAGAGGTGGGGGGGCCCTGGTATAGAGATTATGGCTACCAATTTGCGCAAGAATTGGAGGGCCTACTTAGCCGGGGACGACGTTTCCTAGGCCTCCTAATAGCTGGCATCACTGCCTTGGTGTCTTTGATAGCATCAGCTACTGTTTCCACGGTGGCACTGTCCCAGGGCATACATACTGCCGCTCATGTAAATAGCTTGGCTCATAATGTCTCCCAGACCCTTGCCACCCAGGGAAGTATAGATAGGAAGATCTTGGCTCGCCTAGATGGTCTAGAGCAGGCCGTCGAGTACCTGGGCACCCAATATTCACTGTTACATACTCGTTTATCCTTTGTATGCCACGGCGGGTATGGTTCCATTTGTGTAACCCCCTTGAAGGCTGACAATGTCTCCTGGGAAACGGTGCAGAGGCACTTGCAAGGTATCTGGCATGAGACAAATGTAAGCCTAGATCTGCTTCAATTGCAAGAACAAATAAACAATATAGCCTCCTCCCATCTGCATGTAGTCACCCCCGGAGACATGGCACAATCCTTTCTACAAAAGCTACAGGGGTTTAACCCCTTTAATATCCTCCAACATTCCTTCTGGATTATGTGTGCTCTGGTTGTAGGGGTAACCTTATTACTCTGCTTATGGTGTGCTTGGAGTCGCTGTCTGTTTGCTTTCATGGCCAGTACCCAAGCAAATGTACACATGTTGCGTTTAAAGAT
The DNA here is from genome assembly GCF_037043125.1 of Eumetopias jubatus. Taxonomy (NCBI): domain Eukaryota; kingdom Metazoa; phylum Chordata; class Mammalia; order Carnivora; family Otariidae; genus Eumetopias; species Eumetopias jubatus. Next base: position 136,070 of record NW_028274813.1, read on the forward strand.
AAGAGGGGGAAATGTCGGGAGCCATGAGCAACAAAGGGGTTAATCAGGTAGAGCAAAGGCTCCCTGATCCCTTTGAACCATGGCCACCTGACTGCCCCCATACAAGAACATGTTGTACTGGCTAGCCCGAGTTGTATTTAGGCTAAGAAAACCACAGTGTTATTGATAGGCCCTGAAAAATAGCGCACCGGGCCCTTTAAAGGCATACCGCGTGAGCAAAACAGGGAAGAAACTATGCGCTTGAGGAACCTGGCCTTGAACCAGAAACTCGGGACGGAGCCAGGAGAGGGCAGGGAGGAACCTGTGGAACTTGTTTATGTCCTATTGTTATATAACCTGAACTTATATAAAGTGTGTAAGTAAGAATAAAGTTGTTGCTCGCGGCATCCCCGTGGGCAACCCTCCTGTTCCCATACTTTTATGTTTCATTCTCTTACCCTCATCCCTGTTCGACCTTGTACGCGGGCCATGACAAGGAACACAGCAGGGATGTCCAGTCTCACCACTGTTGTTCAAGATAGTACTAGAAGTCCTAGCCTAAACAATCAGACAACAAAAAGAAGTAAAAGGCATTCAAATTGGCAAAAAGCAGTCAATCTCTCTCTATTCACAGAAGACATGATACTTTAAGTGGAAAACCCAAAAGACTCCATCCTCAAATTACTAGAATTCAGAGAGCAGTTCAGCAATGTAGCAGGATACAAAATCAATGCACAAAAATCAGTGACATTTCTATACACTAATAATGTGACTGAAAAAGAGAAATTAAGGAACCGATCCCATTCACAATAGCACCAGAAACCATAAGATACCTAGGAATAAAACTAACAAAAGAGGTAGAGGATCTATACTCTAGAAACTACAGAACACTTATGAAAGAAATGGAGGAAGACGCGAAGAGACAGAAAAACATTCCCTGTTCATGGATTAGAAGAATAAACATTGCAAAAATGTCTATGCTGTCCAGAAAATCTTCACATTCAATGTAATCCCTATCAAAAGACCATTGACGCTTTTCACAGAATCAGAAAAAAAATTTAAATTTGTATGGAACCAGAACAGACCCATTTATATGGAACCAGAACACTTCCATTTTTATGGAACCAGAACAAATACCATTGACGTTTTTCACAGAATCGGAAAAAAAAATAAGTAAATTTGTATGGAACCAGAACAGTATTGCCAGGGGAATAATGAAAAAGAAAACCAAAACTGAGGGTATCACAATGCCTGGCCTCAAGCTATATTACAAAGCTGTGATCATCAAGAAAACATAATATTGGCACAAAAAAAGACACATAGATCAATGTAACAGAATAGAGATGCCAGAAATAGATCATCAGTGCTATGGTCAACTAATCTTCCACAAAGCAGGAATGAATATCCAATTGAAAAAAGACATATCTTCAGTAAGTGGTGCTTGGAAAATTGGACAACCACATGCAGAAGAATGAAACTGGACCATTCTCTTACACCACACACAGAGATAAATTCAAAATGGATGAATGACATCAATGTGAGACAGGAATCCATCAAAATCCTTCAGGAGAACATAGGCAGTAAACTCTTCCACATTGGCCACAGCAACATCTTTCAAGACATGTCTCTAAAAGCAGGGGAAAGAAAAGCAAAAATGAAATTTTGGGTCTTCAAGAAGATAAAAATCTTCTGCAAAAAAAAAAAAGAAAACAAGGATTTTTGGAAAAGATGGTGGAGGAATAGGGGACCCTATTCCAACTGGTCCCCGGAATTGAGCTGGATATCTACCAGACCACCCTGAGCACCCACAAAATCAAACTGAGATGTAAGAAGATCTGGATCTCTACAAACAGAATATCGCAGGTGGTTTGTTTTGAGGTACAAAGCAGGGAGCTGTGATTCCACGGGCAGATATCGGAGGATAAATGGCAGCGGGAGGGAGCCTGGCCATAGGGATTCTACAGCGCCGCTGAGCAGTAGCCTCCCGCGCTGGGGATGGGGCACAGACTGGCAGACTGGTAGCGGTTGGGAAAGGACTTTAGGGCAGCGCACCCAGGCAGAAACCCGGAGTGGCAGGGTCGCACGTGTGAACAAGGGCACCTGGCAGTTTTAGAAGCACAAAGGGCAGAGATGTGCCCCGACCTGGAGGCAGGACTGGGAGCACTGTGGAGGAGCCCACAACCCAGGATGCTGCAGTTTATAACAGCACAGACAGAAACGGAGAGACTGTGTCCTAGAGAGCTCACTGAAAAACAGATGGCCGTCTCTCTGCTCTGAGGCAGAGGTTTGGAAATGGTCTCTTCTGCTCTGACTCATGGAAGAGAGGCGGAAAGCCACCAGGGAAAGCTGCCAGAGAACAAAAGCCCCCCAAAAAACCGATTTGCATTGAGCCCATCCCCTGCCAAAGGGGGCAGGGCAACTCTGCCCAAACAGGGCTGACTGAGTAACAGCACAGAAGGACCCTCCCCCAGAAGACAGGCTGGGAAAACAAGAGGCCAGCAACCCAAAAGTCCCTAGAAAACAGGTGCATCTTGTTTGGGTTCTGGTCAATAATCTGGACTCTATACATTTCCTCAACCACCCATCAACAGAATGACTAGGAGGAAGAACCCAAAATAGAAAAGACTCAGAGATTATGACTTATGCCACAGATTTACAAATGGAAGCAGATATAACCAAGATGTAGGAGATGGAATTCAGGCTAGCAATTGTGAAGACAATAGCTAGAATGGAGAAATCGATTAATGGTAACATACAGCCTCTAGGGGCAGATATGAAAGCTGAATTGGCAGAAATTAAAAATGCTACCAATGAGATCCAATCTAATCTAGATACTCTATCCGCTAGGGTAAGTGAGGCAGAAGAATGAATTAGTGTCAACATGAATAGCCTAAATGGTCCCATAAAATGGCACAGGGTTCCAGATTGGGTAAAAAGAAAAAAAAACCATCCATATGCTGTCTACAAGAGACTCATTTTGAACCTAAAGATAAATCCAGACTGAAAATGAAGGGATGGAGATCCATCTTCCATGCCAGCGGACCTCAAAAGAAAGCTGGGGTAACAATTCTTATATCAGACCAGTTTGATTTTAAATTAAAGACTGTAGTTAGAGACACAGAAGGAAACTATATCATTCTTAAAGGGTCTATCCAACAAGGAGATCTAACAATTGAAATATCTTTGTCCCCAACATGGGAGCAGCCAACTACATAAGCCAACTGTTAACCAAAATAAAGTCCTATTGATAACAATATGTTAATTGTAGGAGACCTCAATACTCCACTCTCAGCAATGGACAGATCATCTAAGCAGAAAATCAACAAAGAAACAAGAGCTTTGAATGACACACTGGACCAGATGGACCTCATAGATATATACAGAACATTCCACCCTAAAACAACAGAATACTCCTTCTTCTCAAGCACACATGGAACTTTCTCCAGAATAGACCACATACTGGGTCACAAATCAGGTCTCAACTGATACCAAAAGATTGAGATTATTCCCTGCATATTTTCAGACCACAGTGCTTTTAAACTGGAATGCCATCACAAGAAAAAAAAACTGGCAGAAATTTAAACACTTGGAAACTAAAGACCACTCTGTTCAAGAATGTTTGGGTCACCCAGGAAATCAAAGAAGAAATGAAACAATTCATGGAAACCAATGAGAACAAAATAGGAAAATCCCAACTTCACCAACTAACTCTACATAAGAACTAGAGAAAAAGCAACAAACAATGCCTAAGCCATGCATTAGAAGAGAAATAATTAAGATTAGAGTGGAGACCAATGAATTAGAAACCAGAAACACAGTAGATCGGATCAATGAAACTAGAAGTTGATTCTTTGAAAGAATTAGTAAGATCGATAGACCACTGGCCAGACTTATCAAAAAGAAAAGAGAAAGGACCCAAATTAATAAAATTATGAATGAAAGGGGAGAGATCACGACTAACACCAAGGAAATAGAAACAATTATTAAAAATTATTGTCAACAACTATATGCCAGTAAACTGAGCTATTGGGATGAAATGGATGCTTTCATGGAAACCCATAAGCTGCCAAGACTGAAACAGGAAGAAACTGACAACTTGAATAGGCCAATAACCAGTAACGAGATTGAAGCAGTGATCCAAAACCTCCTAAAAAACAAGAGTCCAGGGCCTGATGGATTCCCTGGGGAATTCTACAAACATTCAAAGAAGAAATAATACCTACTCTACTGAAGCTGTTTCAAAAACTAGGAACAGAAGGAAAACTTCCAAACTCATTCTATGAGGGCAGCATTACCTTAATCCCCAAACCAGGCAAAGACCCCATCAAACAGGAGAACTTCAGACCGATATCCCTGATGAATATGGATTCCAAAATCCTCAACAAAATCCTAGCTAATAGGATCCAATAATACATTAAAAGAATCATCCCCCATTACCAAGTAGGATTTATCCCTGGGATGCAAGGGTGGTTCAACATTTGCAAATCAATCAATGTGATAGAACACATTAATGAGAGGAGAGAGAAGAACCATATGGTCCTCTCAGTTGATGCAGAAAAAGCATTTCACAAAATACAGCAACCTTTCCTGATTAAAACTCTTCAGAGTATCGGGATAGAAGGAACATTCCTCAAGTTCATAAAATCCATCTATGAAAAACCCACAGCGAATATCATCCTCAATGGGGGAAAGCTGAGAGCCTTTCCTTTAAGGTCAGGAACAAGTCAAGGATGCCCACTCTTGCCACTATTGTTCAACATAGTACTAGAAGTCCTAGCAACAGCAATCAGACAACAAAAAGAAATAAAAGGTATTCAAATTGGCAAAGAAGAAGTCAAACTCTCTCTTTTTGCAGATGACATGACACTTTATGTGGAAAACCCAAAAGACTCCATCCCCAAATTACTCGAACTCATCCAGCAATTCAGTAATGTGGCAGGATACAAAATCAATGCACAGAAATCAGTTACTTTCTTATACACTAACAACACAACTGTAGAAAGAGAAATTAGAGAAACTATTCCATTTACAATAGCACCAAAAACCATAAGATAACTCAGAATAAACTGAACCAAAGAGGAAAAGGATCTATACTCTAGGAACTACAGAACACTCATGAAAGAAATTAAGAAGACACAAAAAGATGGAAAAACATTCATGCTCATGGATCAGAAGAATAAACATTGTTAAAACGTCTATGCCACCCAGAGGAATCTATACCTTCAATGCCATCCCGATCAAAATTCCAATGACATTTTTCAAAGTGCTAGAACAAACAATCCTAAAATTTGTATGGAATCAGAAAAGACCCTGAATCGCCATGGAAATGTTGAAAAAGAAAAACAAAGCTGGGGGCATCATGTTGCCTGATTTCAAGCTTTATTACAAAGCCGTGATCACCAAGACAGCATGGTACTGGCACAAAAACAGACATATAGACCAATGGAACAGAATAGAGAGCCCAGATATGGACCCTCAACTCTATGGTCAAATAATCTTCCACAAAGCAAGAAAAATATGCAATGTAAAAAGACAGTCTGTTCAATAAATGGTGCTGGGAAAATTGGACAGCCACATGCATAAGAATGAAACTTGGCCATTCCTTAACACCAAAAACAAAGATAAATTCAAAATGGATGAAAGACTTCCAATTTGAGACAGGAATATATGAAAATCCTAGAGGAGAATATAGGCAGTAACCCCTGTGATATAGACCACAGCAACTTTTTTCAAGATACATCTCCAAAAACTAGTGAAAAAAAGCAAGGATGAACTTTTGGGACTTCATCAAGATAAAAAGTTTCTGGACAGCAAAGGAAACAGTCAACAAAACAAAGACGCAACCCACAGAATGGGAGAAGATATTTGCAAATGACACTACAGATAAAGGGCTGGTATCCAAGATCTAGAAAGAACTTCTCAAACTCAATACCCCAAAAACAAATAATCAAGTCAAAAAATGGGCTGAAGACGTGAATAGACACTTCTCTGAAGAAGACATAGGCATGCCTAAAAGACATATGAAAAAATATTCATCATTAGCCATCAGGGAAATTCAAATCAAAACCACACTGAGATACCACCTTACACCAGTTAGAATGGCAAAAATGGACAGGCAAAGAAACAACAAATGTTGGAGAGGTTGTGGAGAAAGTCCAACCCTCTTACACTGTTGGTGGGAATGCAAGTTGGTACAGCCACTTTGAAGATTTTATTTATTTATTTGAGAGAGAATGAGAGATAGAGAGCATGAGAGGGAAGAGGGTCAGAAGGAGAAGCAGACTCCCCGCTGAGCAGGGAGTCCAATGTGGGACTTGATCCCGGGACTCCAGCATCATGACGCGAGCCAAAGGCAGTCACTTAACCAACTGACCACCCAGGTGCCCTGTACAACCACTTTGGAAAACAGTGTGGAGGGGCCTCAAAAAATTAAAAATAGAGATACCCTACGACCCAGCAATTGCACTCTTGGGTATTTACCCCAAAGACACAGATGTAGTGAAAAGAAGGGTCATGTGCACCCCAATGTTCATAGCAGCAATATCCTCAATATGGAAAGAGCCAAGGTGCCCTTCAACAGATGAATGGATAAAGAAGATGTGGTCCATATATACAATGGAATATTACTCAGCCATCAGAAAGGATGAATACCCAACTTTTACATCAACATGGATGGGACTGGAGGAGATTATTCTAAGTGAAATAAGTCAAGGAGAGGAAGTCAAATATCATATGGTGTCACTTACTTGTGGAACATAAGGAATAGCAGGGAGGACATTAGGAGAAGGAAGGGAAAAATGAAGGGGGGGAAATCGGAGGGAGAGATGAACCATGAGAGACTATGGACTCTGAGAAACAAACAGGGTTTTAGAGGGGAGGGGGGATGGGTTAATTCAGTGATAGGTATTAAGGAGGCACGTACTGCATGGAGCAGTGGGTGTTATATGAAAACAATGGTTTGTGGATCCACACATCAAAAACTAACGATGTATTTTATGGTGACTAACATAACATAATAAAATAAAATAAAAACAAAGGAAACAATAAACAAAACTAAGAAGCCACCCACGGAATGGGAGAAGATATTTGAAGATGACATTACATATAAGCGCTGGTATCCAAGGTATATGAAGAACTTCTCAAACTCAAAAAACAAATATCCCAGTCAAAAAACAGGCAGAAGACATGAAGAGACACTTCTCCAAAGTGACATACAAATGGCTAACAGACACATGAAAAATGTTCAACATCTCTAGCCATCAGGGAACTACAAATCAAAACCACATTGAGATACCACCTTACACCAGTTAGAATGACAAAAACTAACAACAAATGTTGGCAAGGATGTGGCAAAAGGGGAACCCTCTTACACTGTTGGTGGGAATGCAAGCTGGTACAGCCACTCTAGAAAAGAGTATGGAGATTTCTCGAGATTTAAAAATAGAGCTATCCTATGACCCAGCAATTGCACTACTAGTTATTTACCCCAAAGATACCGATGTAGTGATAAGTAGGGGCACATACACCCCAGTGTTCATAGCAGCAATGTCCACAATAGCCAAAATGTGGAAGGAGCCAAGGTGCCCTTCAACAGGTGAATGGATAAAGAAGATGTGGTTCAGAGAAGGGAGCAAGATGGCGGAGGAGTCACAGAAAGACTGGGGGGGGGCCTGAGTGCAGCAGAGCTCTTGGGTATCAGAGCGGGGAAGCCAGCTGCAGAGACAGAGCTGAGGCGCGGGCTCTCAGCTCAGGGTTGCCATAAACTGTGACTGGTGACAGTTGGGCCACTGCTCCTCCAGCAGGGACACAACAAGCGGCAGATCCAGGGAGACTCCCCTTCCTCCCCTGAGAGGAGCAGCGTGGGAGCATACCTCAGGGATCTGCTGGGTTTGGAGACTACACACGGGGTCAGGTGCCAGAGATAGAAATGCTCAGTCACAGGCCGGGTGAGCATGGAGTGCAGCCGGTGACTGGGGAGATGGGAGTGACTGATTGCTTTTCTCTGGAGGCGCACTGAGGAGCGGGGCCCTGAGTTCTTGGCTCCTCCCGGGCAGAGATTGGGAGCCCACCATTTTCACTCTCGTCCTCCAAAGCTGTACAGAAAACTTGCAGGGAACAAAAGCTCCTGAGAGCAAACCCGAGCAGATTGCTTAGCCTGGCCCAGCAAGGGCTGGGCAATTCCAACATCAGCAAAGACATTTGGGAACCATGGCAACAGGCCCCTACCCCTGAGAGATCAGCGCGAACAGCCAGCCAAGACCACGTTTACCGATCAATGAGAATGGGAGAACTCCAGCGCTAGGGGAATACTGCACAGAGAATTCATGGCTTTTTTACCATGATTCATTAGTCTTTAAAGTTAATTTTTTTAACTGTCTTTTTTTTTAATTTTCCTTTTTCCTTTTTCAACCAACATCTTATCAATCCCTTTTTAAAAAAATTATTTTTCATTTTTAGAGTCATATTCTATCCCTTCATAGTAGTTACCCTTATTTTTGGCATATATATAAGTTGTTCTCTCTTTAAAATTTTGAGACAGTTTCTTCTAACATATCAAAATATACCCTAAATCTCTAGTGTATGGCTTTGTTCTACTCTCCTGCCTGATCACATTCTCTCCCCTTTTTTTCTTTCTTTTTTTAATCCTCTTCTTTCTTTTTTCAAACACCTTCTTATCAATTCATTTTTAAAATTTTTTTATAATTTTCAGGGCGCCTGGGTGGCTCAGTTGGTTAAGTGACTGCCTTCAGCTCAAGTCATGATCCTGGAGTCCCGGAATCGAGTCCCACATCAGGCTCCCTGCTCAGCAGGGAGTCTGCTTCTCCCTCTGACCCTCTTCCCTCTCGTGCTCTCTATCTCTCATTCTCTCTCTCTCAAATAAATAAATAAAATCTTAAGAAAAATAAAATAATTTTTTTATAATTTTCATCTTTACAGTCATATTCCATCCCTTCATCATATCAACCCTTATTTTGTACATATTTAAATCTTTCTTTCTTTAAAATTTTAGGAGGCACTTTCTTCTAACAGCCCAAAATACACCCAAAATCTAGTGTGTGGCACTGATCCATGCACCAACCTGATCATATTTGATCATATTCAGTTTTTTTAGTTTTATTCTGTTTTTGTTTGTTTTTATCTTTTTCTTTTCCTTTTTTCTCTTTCTTTTTTTCTTTCTTTCCCTTTCCTTTCCACTGGTTTCAGGCTTTCCCAATTTGTTTAGAGCATATTTTCTGGGGACATTGTTAACCTGTTAGCATTCTGTTCTCTCATTCATCTCTTCTCCCCTGGACAAAATGACAAGATGAAGAAAATCACCTCAACAAAAAGAACAAGCGGTAGTACCGTCTGCCAGGGTACTCAATACGGACATTAGTACGATGTCGGACCTAGAGTTCAGAACCATGATTTTAAAGACACTAGCTGGGTTTGAAAAAAGCGTGAAAGTTATTAGAGAAACCCTGTCTGGAGAAATAAAAGAACTAAAATCTAACCAAGTTGAAATCAAAAAGGTTATTAATGAGGTGCAATCAAAAATGGGGGCACTACCTGCTATAATAAATGAGGCAGAAGAGAGAATCAGTGATATAGGAGACCAAATGATGCAAAATAAAGAGGCTGAGAAAAAGAGAGATAAACAACTACAGGATGACGAGGGCAGAATTCAAGAAATAAGCGATACAATAAGACAAAACAACATTAGAATAATTGGGATCCCAGAAGAAGAAGAAAGAGAGAGAGGGGCAGAAGGCATATTGGAGCAAATTATAGCAGAGAATTTCCCTAATGTGGGGAAGGAAACGAGCATCAAAATCCAGGAAGCACAGAGAACTCCCCACAAAATCAATAAAAATAGGTCAACACCCTGACATCTAATAATAAAACGTATGAGTCTCAGAGACAAAGAGAAAAATCTTGAAAGCAGCTGGGGAGAAGAGATATGTAACCTACAATGGTAGAAACATTAGATTGGCAACAGACCTATCCACAGAGACCTGGCAGGACAGAAAGGACTGGCAAGGTATCTTCAGAGCACTAAACGAGAAAAATATGAAGCCAAGAATACTATATCCAGCTAGGCTGTCATTGAAAATAGAAGGAGAGATAAAAATCTTCCAGAGGAAACAAAAACTAAAGGAATTTGCAAACATGAAACCAGCCCTACAAGAAATATTGAAAGGGGTCCTCTAAGCAAAGAAAGAGCCTAAAAGCAGCATACACCAGAAAGGAACACAGACAATATACAGTAACAGTGACCTTACAGGCAATACAAAGGCACTAAATTCATATCTTTCAATAGTTACCCTGAATGTAATTGGGCAAAATGCCCCAATCAAAAGACACAGGCTATCAGATTGGATTAAAAAACAAGAGCCATTGATATGCTGTTTGCAAGAGACTCATTTTAGACCAAAGACACCCCCACATTGAAAGTGAGGGGGTGGAAAACAATTTACCATGCTAATGGACACCAAAAGAAAGCTGAGGTGGCAATCCTTATATCAGACAAATTAGATTTTAAACCAAAGACTGTAATAAAAGATGAGGAAGGACACTATATCCTATTTAAAGGGTCTATCCAACAATATCTAACAATTGTAAATATTTATGCCCCTAACATGGGAGCAGCAAATTATATAAGGCAATTCATAACAAAAGTAAAGAAACACATTGACAACGATACAATAATAGTGGGGGACTTTAACACCCCCGTAACTGAAATGGACAGATCATCTAAGCAAAAGATCGACAAGGAAATAAAGACTTTAAATGACACACTGGAACAAATGGACTTCACAGATATATTCAGAACATTCCATCCCAAAGCAATGGAATGCACATTCTTCTCTAGTGCCCATGGAACATTTGCCAGAATAGATCACATCCTAGGTCACAAATCAGGTCTCAACTGGTACCAAAAGATTGGGATTATTCCCTGCATATTTTCAGACCACAATGCTTTGAAACTAGAACTCAATCACAAGAGGAAAGCCAGAAAGAACTCAAATACATGGAGGCTAAAGAGCATCCTAATAAAGAAGGAATGGGTCCACCAGGAAATTAAAGAAGAATTAAAAAAATTCATGGAAACCAATGAAAATGAAAACACAATGTTCAAAATCTTTGGGATGCAGCAAAGGCAGTCTTAAGAGGAAAGTACAGAGCAATACAAGCCTTTCTCAAGAAACAAGAAAGGTCTCAAATACACAACCTAACCCTACACCTAAAGGAGCTGCAGAAAGAACAGAAAATAAAGCCTAAACCCAGCAGGAGAAGAGAAGTAATAAAATCAGAGCAGAAACCAAAAGAACACTAGAACAGACCAACGAAACTAGGAGCTAACAAAATCATGAATGAAAGAGGAGAGATCACAACCAACACCAAAGAAATACATCAATTATAAGAACATATTATTAGCAACTCTATGCCAGCAAATTAGATAACCTGGAAGAAATGGATGCATTCCTAGAGATGTATCAACTACCAAAATTGAACCAGGAAGAAATAGAAAACCTGAACAGACCTATAACCACTAAGGAAATTGAAGCAGTTATCAAAAATCTCCCAACAAACAAAAGCCCAGGGCCAGATGGCTTCCCAGGGGAATTCTACCAAACATTTAAATAAGAAATAATACCTATTCTCCTGAAACTGTTCCAAAAAATAGAAATGAAAGGAAAAATTACAAACTCATTTTATGAGGCCACCATTAGCTTGATCCCAAAACCAGACAAAGACCACATCAAAAAGGAGAATTACGGACCAATATCCTTGATGAACATGGATGCAAAAATTCTCACCAAAATACTAGCCAATAGGATTCAACAGTACATTAAAAGGATTATTCACCATGACCAAATGGGATTTATCCCTGGGCTGCAAGTGTGGTTCAACATCCGCAAATCAATCAACGTGATCCAATACATTAACAAAAGAAAAACAAGAATCCTATGATCCTCTCAATAGATGCACAAAAAGCATTTGACAAAGTACAGCACCCTTTCCTGATCAAAACTCTTCAGAGTATAGGGATAGAGGGTACATACCTCAATATCATAAAAGCCATCTATGAAAAACCTACAGCGAATATCATTCTCAATGGGGAAAAGCTGAGAGCTTTCCCCTAAGGTCAGGAACGCGGCAGGGATGTCCACTCTCACCACTGCTATTTAACATAGTATTAGAAATCCTAGCCACAGCAATCAGACAACAAAAAGAAATCAAAGTCATCCAAATTGGCAAAGAGGAAGTCAAACTCTCACTCTTTGCAGATGATCTGATACTGTATGTGGAAACCCCAAAAGACTCCACCCCAAAACTGCTAGAACTCATACAGGAATTCAGTAAAGTGACAGGATATAAAATCAATGCACAGAAATCAGTGGCATTCCTATACACCAACAACAAGACAGAAGAGAGAGAAATTAAGGAGTCAATCCCATTTGCCATTGCACCACAAACCATAAGATACCTAGGAATAAGATCCAAATGTGAGAAAGGAGTCCATCAAAATCCTAAAGGAGAACACAGACAGCAACCTCTTCGACCTCAGCTGCAGCAACTTCTTCCTAGAAACATTGCCAAAGTTAAGGGAAGCAAGGGCAAAAACGAACTATTGGGATTTCATCAAGATAAAAAGCTTTTGCACAGCAAAAGACAGTCCACAAAACCAAAAGACAACCGACAGAATGGGAGAAGATATTTGCAAATGACATATCAGATAAAGGGCTAGTATCCAAAATCTATAAAGATCTTATCAAACTCAACACCCAAAGAACAAATAATCCAATCAAGAAATGGGCAGAAGACATGAACAGACATTTTTTTCCAAAAAAGATATCCAAATGGCCAGGACACATAAAAAAGTGCTCAACATTGCTCGGCATCAGGGAAATCCAAATCATAACCTCAATGAGATACCACCTCACATCAGTCAGAAGGGCTAAAATTAACATGTCGGGAAATGACAGATGTTGTCAGGGATGAGGAGAAAGGGGAACCCTCCTACACTGTTGGTGGGAATGCAAGCTGGTGCAGCCCCTCTGGAAAACAGTATGGAGGTTCCTCAAAAAGTTGAAAATAGAGCTACCGTTCGATCCAGCAATTGCACTACTGGGTATTTACCACAAAGATACAAATGTAGGGACCCGAAGGGGTACGTGTACCCCAATGTTTATAGCAGCAATGTCCACAATAGCCAAACTGTGGAAAGAGCCAAGATGCCCATCGACAGATGAATGGATAAAGAAGATGTGGTATATATACACAATGGAATATTATGCAGCCATCAAAAGGAATGGGATCTTGCCATTTGCAACGACGTGGATGGAACTAGAGGGTGTTATACTGAGGGAAATAAGTCAATCAGAGAAAGACATGTATCATATGACCTCACTGATATGAGGAATTCTTTTTTTTATGTGTGTATTTATTTATTTATTTATTTTAATTTTTATTGTTATGTTAATCACCATATATTACATCATTTGTTTTGGTGTAGTGTTCCATGATTCATTGTTTTTTCATAACACCCAGTGCTTCATGCAGAATGTGCTCTCTTTAATACCCAACACCAGGCTAACACATCCCCCTACCCTCCTCCCCTCTAGAAACCTCAGTTTGTTTTTCAGAGTCCATCATCTCTCCTGGTTCTTCTCCCCCTCTGACTTACTCCCCTTCATTCTTCCTCTCCTGCTATCTTCTTCTTTTTCTTTTTTCTTAAAATATGTTGCGTTATTTATTTCAGAAGTACAGATCTGTGATTCAACAGTCTTACACAATTCACAGCGCTCACCGTAGCACATACCCTCCCCAATGTCTATTACCCAGCAACCCCACCCCTCCCACCCCCACCACGCCAGCAACCCTCAGTTTGTTCCTGAGATTAAGAATTCCTCATCTCAGTGAGGTCATATGATACATGTCTTTCTCTGATTGACTTATTTCACTCAGCATAACACCCTCCAGTTCCATCCACGTTGTTGCAAATGGCAAGATCTCATTCCTTTTGATGGCTGCATAATATTCCATTGTGTATATATACCACTTCTTCTTTATCCATTCATCTGTCGATGGACATCTTGGCTCTTTCCACAGTTTGGCTATTGTGGACATTGCTGCTATAAACATTGGGGTACACGTACCCCTTCGGGTCCCTACATTTGTAACTTGGGGGTAAATACCCAGTAGTGCAATTGCTGGATCGAATGGTAGCTCTAATTTCAACTGTTTGAGGAACCTTCATACTGTTTTCCAGAGGGGTTGCACCAGCTTGCATTCCCACCAACAGTGTAGGAGGGTTCCCCTTTCTCCACATCCCTGCCAACATCTGTCGTTCCCTGACTTGTTAATTTTAGCCATTCTGACGGGTGTGAGGTGGTATCTCATTGAGGTTTTGATTTGGATTTCCCTGATATCGAGCGATGTTGAGCACTTTTTCATGTGCCTGTTGGCCATTTGGATGTCTTCTTCGGAAAAATGTCTGTTCATGTCTTCTGCCCATTTCTTGATTGGATTATTTGTTCTTTGGGTGTTGAGTTTGATAAGTTCTTTATAGATTTTGGATACTAGCCCTTTATCTGATATGTCATTTGCAAATATTTTCTCCCATTCTGTCGGTTGTCTTTTGGTTTTGTGGACTGTTTCTTTTGCTGTGCAAAAGCTTTTTATCTTGATGAAATCCCAATAGTTCATTTTTGCCCTGGCTTCCCGTGCCTTTGGCGATGTTCCTAGGAAGAAGTTGCTGCGGCTGAGGGCGAAGAGGTTGCTACCTGTGTTCTCCTTTAGGATTTTGATGGACTCCTGTCTCACGTTTAGGTCTTTCAACGATTTGGAGTCTATTGTTGTGTGTGGTGTAAGGAAATGGTCCAGTTTCATTCTTCTGCATGTGGCTGTCCAATTTTCCCAACACCATTTGTTGAAGAGACTGTCTTTTTTCCATTGGACATTCTTTCCTGCTTTGTCAAAGATAAGTTGACCATAGAGTTGAGGGTCCATTTCTGGGCTCCCTATTCTGTTCCACTGATCTATGTGTCTGTTTTTGTGCCAGTACCATACTGTGATGGTATGATGACAGCTTTGTAATAGAGCTGGAAGTCCGGAATTGTGATGCCGCCAGCTTTGCTTTTCTTTTTCAGTATTCCTCTGGCTATTTGGGGTCTCTTCTGGTTCCATACAAATTTTAGGATTATTTGTTCCATTTCTTTGAAAAAAGTGGATGGTATTTTGATGGGCATTGCATTGAATGTGTAGATCGCTCTAGGTAGCATTGACATCTTCACAATGTTGGTTCTTCCAATCCATGAGCATGGAACGTTTTTCCATTTCTTTGTGTCTTCTTCAATTTCTTTCCTGAGTTTTTTATAGTTTTCTGAGTACAGATCCTTTGCCTCTTTGGTTAAATTTATTCCTAGGTATCTTATGGTTTTGGGTGCATTTGTGAATGGGATCGACTCCTTGATTTGTCTCTCTTCTGTCTTGTTGTTGGTGTATAGGAATGCCACTGATTTCTGTGCATTGATTTTATAGCCTGCTACTTGACTGAATTCCTGTATGAGTTCTAGCAGTTTTGGGGTGGAGTCTTTTGGGTTTTCCACATAAAGTATCATATCACCTGCAAAGAGTGAGAGTTTGACTTCCTCTTTGCCGATTTGGATGCCTTTGATTTCTTTTTGTTGTCTGATTGCTGTGGCTAGGACTTCTAATACTATGTTGAATAGCAGTGGTGAGAGTGGACATTCCTGACCTTAGAGGAAAAGCTCTCAGCTTTTCCCCATTGAGAATGATATTCGCGGTAGGTTTTTCGTAGATGGCTTTTATGATATTGAGGTATGTACCCTCTATCCCTATACTCTGAAGAGTTTTGATCAAGAAAGGATGCTGTACTTTGTCAAATGCTTTTTGTGCATCTATTGAGAGGATCATAGGATTCTTGTTCTTTCTTTTGTTAATGTATTGTATCATGTTGATTGATTTGCGGATGTTGAACCAGCCTTGCAGCCCAGGGATAAATCCCACTTGGTCGTGGTGAATAATCCTTTTAATGCAGTGTTGGATCCTATTGGCTAGGATTTTGGTGAGAATTTTTGCATCCATGTTCATCAAGGATATTGGTCTGTAATTCTTCTTTTTGATGGGATCTTTGTCTGGTTTGGGGATCAAGGTAATGGTGGCCTCATAAAAGGAATTTGGAAGTTTTCCTTCCATTTCTATTTTTTGGAACAGTTTCAGGAGAATACGTATTAATTCTTCTTAAATGTCTGATAGAATTCCCCTGGGAAGCCATCTGGCCCTGGGCTTTTGTTTCTTGGGAGATTTTTGATGACTGCTTCAATTTCCTTAGTGGTTATACATCTGTTCAGGTTTTCTATTTCTTCCTGGTTCAGTTTTGGTAGTTGATACATCTCTAGTAATGCACCCTTTTCTTCCAGGTTATCTAATTTGCTGGCATAGAGTTGCTCATAATATGTTCTTATAATTGTTTGTATTTCTTTGGTGTTGGTTGTGATGTCTCCTCTTTCATTCATGATTTTGTTGATTTGGGTCATTTCTCTTTTCTTTTTGATCAGTCTGGCCAGGGGTTTATCAATCTTGTTAATTCGTTCAAAGAACCAGCTCCTAGTTTCGTTGATCTGTTCTACTGTTCTTTTGGTTTCTAGTTCATTGATTTCTGCTTTGATCTTTATGATTTCTCTTCTCCTGCTGGGTTTAGGCTTTATTTGTGTTCTTTCTCAGGCTTTTTTAGGTGTAGGGTTAGGTTGTGTATTTGAGACCTTTCTTGTTTCTTGAGAAAGGCTTGTATTGCTATATACTTTCCTCTAAAACTGCCTTTGCTGTATCCCAAAGATTTTGAACACTTGTGTTTTCATTTTCATTGGTTTCCATGAATTTTTAAAATTCTTCTTTAATTTCCTGGTTGACCCTTTCATTCTTTAGTAGGATGCTCTTTAGCCTCCATGTGTTTGAGTTCTTTCCGACTTTCCTCTTGTGATTGAGTTCTAGTTTCAAAGCATTGTGGTCTGAAAATATGCAGGGAATGATCCCAATCTTTTGGTACCGGTTGAGACCTGATTTGTGACCTAGGATGTGATCAATTCTGGAGAATGTTCCATGGGCACTAGAGAAGAATGTGTCTTCCGTTGCTTTGGGATAGAATGTTCTGAATATGTCTGTGAAGTCCATTTGGTCTAGTGTTTCATGTAAAGTCTTTATTTCCTTGTTGATCTTTTGCTTAGATGATCTGTCCATTTCAGTCAGGGGGGTGTTAAAGTCCCCCACTATTATTGTATTGTTGTCAATGTGTTTCTTTGCTTTTTTTATTTATTTCCTTATATAATTGGCTGCTCCCATGTTCGGGGCATAGATATTTACAATTGTTAGAATTTCTTGTTGGATAGACCCTTTAAGTAGGATATAGTGTCCTTCCTCATCTCTTATTACAGTCTTTGTTTTAAAATCTAGTTCCTCTGATATAAGGATTGCCACCCCAGCTTTCTTTTGGTGTCCATTAGCATGGTAAATGGTTTTCCACCCCCTCACTTTCAATCTGGGGGTGTCTTTGGGTCTCAAATGAGTCTCTTGCAGACAGCATATTGATGGGTCTTGTTTTTTAATCCAATCTGATAGCCTGTGTCTTTTGATTGGGGCATTGAGCCCATTTACATTCAGGGTAACTATTGAAAGGTATGAATTTAGTGCCATTGTATTGCCTGTAAGGTGACTGTTACTGTATGTTGTCTGTGTTCCTTTCTGATCTTTGCTGCTTTTAGGCTCTCTCTTTGCTTAGAGGACCCCTTTCAATATTTCTTGGAAGGCTGGTTTCGTGTTTGCAAATTCCTTTAGTTTTTGTTTGTTCTGGAAGCTTTTTATCTCTCCTTCTATTTTCAATGACAGCCTAGCTGGATATAGTATTCTTGGCTGCATATTTTTCTCCTTTAGTGCTGTGAAGATATCTTGCCAGTCCTTTCTGGCCTGCCAGGTCTCTGTGGATAGGTCTGTTGCCAATCTAATATTTTTACCATTGTAGGTTACATATCTCTTCCACCGAGCTACTTTCAGGATTTTCTCTTTGTCTCTGAGACTCGTAAGTTTTACTATTAGTTGTCGGGGTGTTGACCTATTATTATTGATTTTGAGAGGGGTTCTCTGTGCCTCCTGGATTTTGATGCCTGTTTCCTTCCTCACATTAGGGAAGTTCTCTGCTATAATTTGCTTCAATATACCTTCTGCCCCTCTCTCTCTTTCTTCTTCTTCTGGGATCCCAATTATTCTAATGTTGTTTCATCTTATCGTATCACTTATCTCTCGAATTCTGCCCTCGTGATCCTGTAGTTGTTTCTCCCTCTTTTTCTCAGCCTCTTTATTTTCCATCATTTGGTCTTCTATATCGCTGATTCTCTCTTCTGCCTCATTTATCCTAGCATTTAGTGCCCCCATTTTTGATTGCACCTCATCAATAGCCTTTTTGATTTCGACTTGGTTAGATTTTAGTTCTTTTATTTCTCCAGAAAGGGTTTCTCTAATAACTTCCACTCTTTTTTCAAGCCCAGCTAGTATCTTTAAAGTCATGATTCTGAACTCTAGGTCCGACATCGTACTAATGTCCGTATTGAGTAGGTCCCTGGCTGACGGTACTTCCTCTTGTTCTTTTTGCTGAGGTGATCTTTTTCGTCTTGTCATTTTGTCCAGAGGAGAATACATGAATGAGAGAACAAAATGCTAACAGGTTTACAACGTCCCCAGCAAATATACTGTATAGAAATCAGAAAAGACGTGAAACCAGGGGAAAAGAAAGCAAAAGAAAGGAAAAAGAAAGAGAATAAAAAAAAAGAAAAAAGATAAAAACAAAAACAGAACAATACAAAAAAAGCAGAATGTGATCAAATATGATCAGGCTAGTGCATAGATCAGTGCCACACACTAGATTTTGGGCATATTTTGGTCTGTTAGAAAAAAAGTGCCTCCTAAAATTTTAAAGGAAGAAAGACATATATGTACAAAATAAGGGTTGATACACTGAAGGGATAGAAGATGACTGTAAAGATGAAAATTATAAAAGATTTTATAAAAGGACTTGATAAGATAAGAAGTTGTTTGATAAAAGAAAGAAGATTTAAAAAAAAAAAGAAAAAAGGGAGAGAATGTGATCAGGCAGGAGACTAGAAGAGAGCCATACACTAGTGATTTAGGGTATATTTTTATCTGTTAGAAGAAACTGTATCTCAAAATTTTAAAGAGAGAACAACTTATATATATATGCCAAAAATAAGGGTAACTACTATGAAGGGATAAAATATGACTCTAAAAATGAAAAATAAAAAGTTTTTTTTTTTAAAAAAGAGATTGATAAGATGTTGGTTGAAAAAGGGAAAAAGAAAAAAAAACAGTTAACAAAAATTAACTTTGATGAACTAATGAATCATGGTAAAAAAAAAAGCCATGAATTCTATGTGCAGTATTCCCCTAGCGCTGGAGTTCTCCTGTTCTCCTTGATCGCTAAACTTGGTCTTGGCTTGCTAGCTGTTCATGCTGATCTTCTGGGGGAGGGGCCTGTTGCTGTGGTTTCCAAATGTCTTTGCCGGAGGCTGAATTGCCCCGCCCTTGTCGGTCCGGGCTAAGAAAGCTGCTTGGGTTTGATCTCAGGAGCTTTTGTTCCCTGCAAGCTCTCTGAACAGCCTTGGAGGACCAGGGCAAAAATGGTGGCCTCCCAATCTCCACCCAGAGGAGCTGAGAACTTGGGGCCCCGCTCCTTAGTGCGCCCCCAGAGAAAAGCAGTCACTCCCTTGTCCCCGGTCTCCGGCCGCACTCCGTGCTCATCCGGCCTGTGACCGAGCGTTGCTATCTCTGGCACCCGACCCCGTGTGGAATCTCCAAACCCAGCAGATCCCTGCAGTGCGTTCCCGTGCCACTCCTCCCTGGGAAGTAAGGGGAGTCTCCCCGGATCTGCCGCTTGTTGGGTCCCTGCTGGAGGAGCAGTGGCCCGACTGGGCCGCGGATCACAGTTTATGGCCACCCCGAGCTGAGAGCCCGCGCCTCAGCTCCGTCTCTGCAGCCGGCTTCCCCGCTCCGATACCTGGGAGCTCTGCCACACTCAGGCTCCCCCGGTGTTTCTGTGACCCCAAGGGTCCTGAGACCACACTGTCCCGGGAGGATTCCACCCCCTGCTTAGCCACTGCAGCGACATCCCTCAGCGGAGCCGACTTCTAACAGTTCTGATTTTGTGCTCCGTGACTCTATCACTTGCCAGAAGCGGCCGGCGGAAGCCCCTCCCCCGCTGTCTATCCTCCCGAATATCACCTCGGATTCACTTCTCCACACGTCCTACCTTCCAGTAAGTGGTCGCTTCTCTGTTCAGATAGTTGTTGCTACTCTCCTCTTTGATCTCCTGTTGAGTTCGTAGGTGTTCAGAATGGTTTGATCCCTATTCAGCTGAATTCCTGAGACCAGACGAAATCTAGGTCTCCTACTCCTCCACCATCTTGCTCCGCCCCCTCCAAGGAATTCTTAATCTCAGGAAATAAACTGAGGGTTGCTGGAGTGGTGGGGGGGCAGGGATGGGGTGGCTGGGTAATAGACATTGGGGAGGGTGTGCGCTATGGTGAACACTGTGAATTGTGCAAGACTGTTGAATGACAGATCTGTACCTCTGAAACAAATAATACAATATATGTTAAGAAAAAAAAAGAAGATAGTAGGAAGGGAAGAATGAAGGGGGATAAATTGGAGGGGGAGACGAACCGTGAGAAATGATGGACTCTGAAAAACAAACTGAGGGTCTAGAGGGGAGGGGTGTGGGGGGATGGGTTAGTCTGGTGATGGGTATTAAAGAGAGCACGTTCTGCGTAGAGCACTGTGTGTTATGCACAAACAACAAATCATGGAACACTACACAAAAACTAATGATGTAATGTATGGTGATTAACATAACAATAAAAAATTTAAAAAAGTTGCCCAAGTACCTCAAAAAAAAAAAAAAGATGTGGTTCATATATAAAATGGAATAATATTCAGCCATCAGAATTGATGAATACCAACCATTTGCATTGAGATGGATGGAACCGGAGGGATTATGCTAAGTGAAATAATTCTAGCAGAGTAAGACAATTATCATATGGTTTCACTCATATTTGCAGCTTAAGGAATGGCATGGAGGACCACAGGTGAAGTGAGGAAAACCTGAATGGGAAGAAATCAGAGAGAGAGACAAACCTCAACATACTCTGGACTCCTGGAGTCAAACTGAGGTTACAGAAAGGAGGGGTTTGGGAGATGAGGCAACCAGGGAATCGGTATTAAGGAGGCATGTTTGGTGATGAGCACTGGGTTTTATAGGCAACTAATGAATTGTTGAACACTACATCAAAAACTAATGATGCACTATATGTTAGCTAACTGAACATAATAATTGAAAATCATGCATAAGAAGGCATCTGAATATTTATAGCATATTTATTTCTTTTATAATCTAAGAACAACCTAAAATTCTCTCTGAATTTAAAGGAAATCATCTAAGTAGATAACATCCACCAATGGAACACTATTTTACAATAAGAAGTCACACTATTGATACAAACATCTACCCAGGGGAACCTCCACAACATTATGTTGAGTGAAGGTCTGCACTCCCCAAGTGGACATAGGCAGTGTAGCCTGGGTATCCATGAAGCCAGCCCAGGGTGACAGTAGTTTGGTTGGGCTTTTTTTTTTTTTAATCTCTTGCTTCTCCATTCCCAGAGAATAAGCTCCTCCTCAACAGGCTGCATGCTGTCCTACTGTCAACAATGTCCTCATGTATGTAGTCTTCACAGACTGAACCAACCCACCTTGGGCTCCTCCGAGTGGAGAGTTGCTGAGACCAGGGTCTGACATGTGTTCTGACAGCAGCTGTCCCCTGCAGTGTCTCCATCTCTTCCTCTCTCCTGCAGGTGAGCAGGAACAGGTTAAGACAACTCCACTGAGTCCATCCGTCTCCTGCTACTGCCTCTCCTCATATCCTGAGGTCTAGACAGTTCCACACTCAGCTGTAAGTGAAGTCAGTTGTTCAGGAACAGATTTGGAATACTGTTTATTGGATCGCTACAGCTCCCCCCTTCCCTGGGCAAAATTCTGGGCAACAACCTGCAACTGCTGGTGGGAATAAACATGGACTCTCATCCTCACTTGGTTTGGGAACTAAATGCTCATTTTAGGGGTGGGTGACAGCTTCACTTCCCTATGTCTTGTCCCTCCTGTTGGTATGAGGCTCCTGCTATAGAAATCAGGTTTGGTGTAATCAGGGTCCCAAAATCCACAGTGGACTGTACCCAGGGCAGAACTTCTTTCGTAGGAGTAGGCTTGTGTGGCATGTGTGGGTCCCATATCCCAGTGGCATCTGCTTGGGGTTTGTCCTCAACAGCGAAAAGCATGGTGTAGGATGGGGGTCGCTTTTGTCCTGTCCCTCTGAGAAGGAGTCCTCTGACAGGAGCTGGGTACATGGAAACCTGAGTTTTGGCTGCAACAGTCTGGAGTGGAGGTTCCAGCTGAGCTGGGTGGCACACACCTGTAGTCCCAGCTACATGGAGTGGAGTTTCCATATGCTGAGCTGGGATGGGGAAGGAAAAGATCATACCTTAATACAAATATTCTAGCTGTTCCTCGTGTTAGTAGATTTCCTGGATTAAATGCTTTTTCATGTGCTGTATGCTGTCAAGGCCATTTCCGGACACTGTAAATACATTTTATGTAAGTTGAATTCAAATTCCCATTTGTTATCCTACAGTGTAATATTAGTTTCAGGTAGACAATTTGATGATTCAGAATTTCCATACAACCCTTGCTGCTCATCACAAGTGCACTCCCTAATCCCAAAACTTATTTAACCCATCCCTCTACCTGCTTCCCCTCTTGTAACCCTCAGTTTGTTCTCTATAGTTAATAGTCTGCTTCTTGGTTTGCTTCCCTCTTTTTTTGTCCCTTTGTTCATTTCTTTTGTTTCTTAAATTCTATGTATGAGTTAAACAAGATGCTATTTTTCTTTCTCTGAATGATTTATTTCACTTAGCATAATAGTCTCTAGTTCCATCCATGTTGTGAGAAATGGCAAACTTTCATTCTTTTTTTTTAAACGTTTTATTTATTTATTCATGAGAGTCAGAGAGAGAGAGAGAGGCAGAGACAGAGGGAGAAGAAGGCTCCCCACCTAGCAGGGAGCCTGATCTGGGACTCGATCCCAGGACCCTGGGATCATGACCTGAGCTGAAGGCAGACGCTTAACCATCTGAGCCACCCAGGCACCCCAAACTTTCATTCTTTTTATGGTTAATGTGCCACTGTATATGTATGCCATATGATATCCATTCATTTGTGGAGGACACTTGGGCTGTTACCATGGTTTGGCTAGTACAGATAATGTTGCCATAACCATCAGGCTGCAAGTTTCCCTTTGAATTAGTATTTCTGGGAACACCTGGGTGGCTCAGTCATTAAGCGTCTAGCTTAATGCAGCAATAGAGGGAACACAAGCAGGGGGAGTGGGAGAGGGAGAAGCAGGCTTCCTGACAAGCAGGGATCCCAATGTGGGCCTCGATCCCAAGACCCTGTGATCATGACCCGAGCTGAAGGCAGACACTTAATGAATGAGCCACCCAGGTGCCCCAATAAATAAAATCTTTAAAAAAAAAAATGAATTAGTATTTCTGCACTCTTTGGATAAATACCCACAGTGCAAATGTTGGGTCAAAGGGTAGTTATATTTCCAACTGTTTGATGAACCTCCATACTGTCTTCCAGAGTTCCTGCAACATTTTGCTCTCCTACCAACAGTCATGATGGTTCTCCTTTCCCTGAATTCTCCCCAACACCTGTTGTTTCTTGTGTTCTTGATTTTTACCATTCTGAGTGGTGTGAATTGATATCTCATCATGGATTTGATTGCATCTCCCTGGTGCTGAGTGATGAGCATCTTTTCATGTGTCTGTTGACCACCTGTATGTTTTTTTTTTTTTTTTGACAAATGTCTACTCATGTCCTCTGCTCATTTTGTAATTGGATTAATCAGTTTCTGGAGTTCAGTATGAAAATATATAGAAAACCCAAAGACTCCAACAACAACAACAAAAAAAATGCTACAACTGATAACTAAATTCAGTAAAGTTGTAGGATACAAACTAGAATTAATTCAGTTACATTTCTATATACCAACAAAAAACTAGCAGAAAGTGAAATCTAGGAATCAATCCCAATTATAATTACACCAAAAACAGTAAGATACCTAGGAACAGACCTAACCAAAG
Organism: Eumetopias jubatus; assembly: GCF_037043125.1. Lineage (NCBI taxonomy): Eukaryota > Metazoa > Chordata > Mammalia > Carnivora > Otariidae > Eumetopias > Eumetopias jubatus. The sequence continues at coordinate 160,318 of NW_028274813.1, forward strand.
AGGTAAAGGATCTATACTCTGAAACCTATAACACACTGATGAAAGAAATTAAAGAGGACACAACAAAATGGAGAAACATTCCATGCTCAGAGATTGGAAGATAAATATTGTCCAATGTCTATATTACCCAGGGCATCTGGCTGGCTCAGTAAATTAAGTATCTGCCTTTGGAACAGGTCACAATCTTAGGATCCTGGGACCAAGCACTGTGTCAGGCTTGCTGCTCAGTTGTGAGTCTGCTTCTCCCTCTCCCTCTGCCCTTCCCCTGCTCATGCATATTCTCTTTCTCATTCTCAAATAAATAAATAAAATATTTAAAAAATAATGAATGATGGCTAATTGGACATAATAAAAAGTAAAATAACATAAAAATAATGAATGAATAATAAAAGACTATATTACCAAAAGCAGTCTACATATGCAATGAAATACCTATAAAAATAGCACCAGCATTTTTCACAGAGTTGGAACAAACAAGCCTACAATTTGTATAGAATCACAAAAGACTCCAGATAGTCAAAACAAACCTGAAAAAGCAAAGCTCAAGGCCTCATTATTCTGGATTTCAAGCTGTATTACAAAACTATAGTATTAAGACAGCATGGTACTGGCACAGAAAGAAATGCATACATCAGTGGAACAGATAGAGAAACCAGAATTGGACCCACCATTCTATGGTCAACTAATCTTTGACAAACAGGAAAGAATATCCAATAGAAAAAAAAAAAGTCCCTTCAACACGGGTTTGGTAAAACTGGACAGCCACATGAAGAAGAATGAAACTTGACCACACTTTTTTGCACAATACACAAAAATAAATTAAAAAATGGTTGAAAGGCCTAATGTGAGACAGGAAACCATCAAAATCCTGGTGGAGGACACAGGCAGTAACCTCCTTGATATCACCCATATAAATTCTTTCTAGGTATTTCTCTAGAGACAAGGAAAACAAAAGCAAAAATAAATTTTGGGGTGTCATCAAAAACAGAAACAAAAACCACTACTTCTGCTCAGTGAAGGAAATAATCAACAAAACTAAAAGTCAAACTATGGAATGGGAGAAGATATTTGCAAATGCCATATCTGATAAATGACTAGTATCCAAAATATGTAAGTAGCTTGTAATAATGGTTTTCACATTTTCAGTAGAGAGCATGTCCATGGAGCATGTTCATGCTGTCATGAGAGAAGGAGAATTCCTGTCTTTCACAATTGTATTTTGCTAAGACATCATTAAACATGAGATCTAACCTCTTAACAAAATTTTAACTGTACAGCACAGTATTGTTAATTACAGGTGCATGGTTTTGGAGCAAACCTCTAGAACTTAATCATCTTGAATAACAGAAAATTATATCCCTTGAGATGGAACTCCCCATTGTCCCTCCCACCAGCCCCTGGCAACTGCCATTCCACTCTCCGTTTTACTGTTACCAAAACCCAAGTTCAACTACCCATTTTTGGAAAGGCCAATATTCCAGAGATGAGTTTTGATTGAAAAGGAATGTGAGCTTTACTGAGGAGGCCAGCCACTTGGGCAGAAGGCACAGTCTTCTTCAAAAGCCAACAGTGAGATTTCTGCCTGACCCAGGGGATTTTAAAGGGGTTTAGGGTAGATGATGAAAGAAGCGAGTGCAGTGGTTGGCAACATTTCTTGTTCACACCCAGGCTACATGATGCCAACTACAAAAGTAACTTCAGCCCCCCATGTCTTCAGCTGAGAAGGGAACCACACATGCTGCCAAAGTCCAGGAATGAACCACAATAGAGGATTAGAGGGAACAATCCCTGGGTCTCACCATGTAGTCAGCAGTACATTCTGTTCTCACCAACTGATGTAAAGAAAAAATACAAACTTGTAACTCACCAATCATCACACGGAGTACTAGGGAATGTTTTATTCAGTAAGCTCAAAGCGTCAAAGCAAAAACCAAAGGATAAAATGACTTGCAAATTAATGGCAAATCAGAATAAGACATGTGCTAGGACATGCAACATTAAAAAAAAACATTATTTTCAACACCTCTAAGATATAATTTGCAATGTCTATCTCCATATACCAAGGAAGTAGGAAGCAGTGTCTCCACAGTGAGGAATGGGGGTAATCCACAGAAAGTGACCCAGCTGTACCATGGGAGATGGAACTGGTAAAGGAGTTAATTGCATGATAACTGTATATCACATATTAAAGTAATTGGAAGAAAGATTGAACGTGTTGAATATGAGGATACCTCTGGTTCGAACTCCCTTCCCTTGTCCATGTGAGCACTCATGCACATGGCCCACCCACCTCTCCCACATCCACCCCAGCTGAAATGATGTGCAGGCCCACCCACTGCCACACCCTGTGACTGTGACATAATCCACACAGGTGGCCCCAGGTGTAGGGTGCTGGCAGCCTGAGGCAGCCCTCTGTTCTGTCAGATGCTCTAGACCTGGCCCTCACTCAGGATCCTCCCTTTATCCATTCTCGCTGACAGGTGTCCTTGAGCAGGGGCATGAGGCTGGCAAAGGGCCAGGTCACCATGAGGGTGCTCCTCTTGCTGCTTGCACTCTGGGCAAGGCTGGCTCCTGCCCAGGGTTCTCAAGGCCGTCCCTCATGGCGCTACATCTCCTCTGAGGTGGTCATTCCCAGGAAGGAGTTGCACTATGGAAAAGGCATTCAGATGCCAGGCTGGCTGTCCTACAGCCTTCGTTTTGGGGGTAAGAGACACGTTATCCATATGCGGCGCAAGAAACTATTTTGGTCCAGACATCTCCTGATGATGACTCAGGATGACCAAGGAGCCTTGCAGATGGACTACCCGTTCATCCCTCCAGACTGTTACTACCTTGGCTACCTGGAGGAGACTCCTCTTTCCATGGTCACCGTGGACACATGCTATGGGGGTCTTGAAGGTATCATGAAGTTGGATGACCTTGCCTATGAAATCAAACCCCTCAGCAATTCCCGAAGGTTTGAACACATTGTTTCTCAGATAGTGGCAGACAGCAATGGAATGGGACCTACGTATAAATTGGAACATAAGGAGGTTAGGGATCTCCTATTCTCTCAAGCAAATGCCAGTGTTGTCCCCAGGATCTCTAGTAAGATGTATTCATCCCATCACGGAGATGTGAAAGCACTTGCTGCAAGTTCCAGGTCAATGTATACTGTGTTCAACAACGTGTCAAAATGTGCCCAATTCCTGGTAAGGATATGTAGTTTAATTGACTCATTCTTTCAAGCTATTGATGTAAGTTATTATATTTCATTCATGATCATTTATGATCAGAGAGATCCAGCTTCCATGGGCAATTACCAGGTGACACAGAATCCATATTTTCGACATTATGAGCGTAATGTGTTTCCACATCTTCAACCACATTCATCTATAATCATGATTAAAGAGGGGCCACAGGATTCTGCTTATGAACCCACCTTATATGGTGTATGTGGAAGGCAAAACCTCATCATGGTTGGTTACCTAGGCAGACAGTATTTATTTTTGTCTATCACAGCAACACAAAAAGTGGGAAGAAATTTTGGTTTATACTATGATGATGTATACTGTTTTTGCCAGAGAAGGTCCACTTGCATTATGTACAGATCACCTGGTCTGACAGATTCCTTCAGTAACTGTTCCTTTATGCATATGCAGCACATTGTAGGTGGTCAGATACTCAAGTGCATGTACGCAACCAACATTGTGTATTCAAATAAAAGCCTGACCCACGATCGTTGTGGAAACTACATAGTAGATCAAGGTGAGGAGTGTGACTGTGGCTCCTTCAAGCAGTGTTACAGCAACCCCTGCTGTACCAGTGATTGTATCTTCACCTCTGGCAGCAAATGTAATATAGGCAGTTGCTGTACAAACTGCACTTATTCCTCTGCTGGGACACTGTGCAGGCCAATCCAAACTATATGTGATCTTCCAGAGTACTGCCGTGGGGAGTCCTTGGCATGCCCTGATGATTTCTATATGCAAGATGGAACCCCATGCACTGAAGAGGGCTACTGCTATCATGGAAACTGCACTGACCGCACTGTGCACTGCCAAGAAATCTTTGGTAAAAATGCTGTGAAAGGCGCAGATGCCTGCTATACCATAAATATTAAAGCAAGTAGATATGGACACTGTAGAAGAAATGCTGTGGAAATGAAGAGTATTGCCTGTGCCCACAATGACATGCAGTGTGGAAGGCTGCAGTGTGGTAATGTCACACATCTGCCCCGGCTGCAAGAACATGTGGGATTCCATCAGTCTCTCATCTCAGGGTTTTGGTGTTTTGGGCTGGACTCACATCGCTCCACAGGAACAAATGATGTTGGTCATGTGAGACCTGGTACACCCTGTGCTCCTGGAAAGTTCTGTAGCAATACCTACTGCAATGGCACTGTGGCTCAGCTGAATTATGACTGTTTACCTGAGAAATGCAGTCACAGGGGGATTTGCAACAATAACAGGAACTGTCATTGCCACGTAGGTTGGGAACCTCCACTATGCATTGATAGAGGTGCTGGTGGGAGCATAGACAGTGGACCCCCTCCAAGTAGAATGCGGTCAGTCAGGCAAAGTGATGAATCTGTGATATATCTGAGAGTGGTTTTTGCTCGCATTTATGCCTTAATAGCTGCATTCCTCTTTGGCGTTGCCACAAATGTAAGAACTATAAAGACAGTTAGAGTTAAGGAAGAGAATGTTGGTGAAGCTCATCCTGAAATCAGTGTCCAAACCCATAACCAAAACTAGGCAATTCACAAGAGGATGAGTGAAACTACAGTAAGGAGGTGGCAAAGCTGATATCCACATTTCCGTGGGTCTGCAGAAGACACAGTGGTCCCCACACATATCACCTGACACACTAAGTTTGTGATAGGTCACTGACCAGAACTCTGAAATAAATTATGAAAAGCACATGTGCTGGCCTCTATATATTTTTGTAAGACTGTAAGAGTCCACATTGAGCCCAAGACACTGTCCAGAGTACCTGAGTCAGCATCTGGGATTGGGCTGAGGTACCTGGGTACAGAATTAAGGGAAGTTGCCACAGGATCCTGTAGGGGCAAATTCTTGACATTTCTCCAAAAGAGTGCTCATGAACACTGAGGTTTTTCTCATTGTCCAGGTAATCTCTCATTCTCCAGTCCCAAAGAGGGTTCAGGGCATGGAGGGCTACTCCCCACCCATGCTGCCTATTCCACATTGGGGTGGCTGTGGGCAGTAGGGGAGGGTGACTGGGGTGTGATTCCACCTAGTGCAAGCTTTGCCACACTAGAGAGCATGATTCTGAATACGGGAAGCTGAGACCTTGATCCTGAATGTTGCATCCCATGAAATCAATCAGAAAGTTTGGAAGAAACCATTGATGATTCTGACATTCATTTGGAGCCCTAGGAAAGTTCATCCCTACCTTCCATTTTACTCTGCATTTCAGGGTGCTGAGGAGTGACAGTTACTGAGCAGGTGTGGTGAGAAAATCAACTTGTTGTTCTGAGCTGTTGCCTAGGCATGGGAGACAGAGTCCCATGCACAGTCACCTCCCATCACCCTTAGATAAGTGCCTGCCTGGGATTCCCACTCTGGTTCTCCCAGGCACCTTTTCAAATAACCAAGCAGTGATGAGCCTGTGAAGCATTATGGACCTCGGCCTATCCACCTCCTATGTAATTAGGTGCTTGCTACCCTATTCTCTATTTCCTGCACCCTGGGGACCTCGGATGGAGTCTAGCCCTTCCCTAGATCATTGTGCCCCCTTGCTTCTGGGATCTGTTCATCATAAAATCTGAGACTCCACTTCCATTGCGGGGTGTACTGAAACCCCACCTTCAGTCAGAATGGCCATATGGGTCTCATGTCCCCAGAGTTGGAGCTCAGATGCTGAGGAAGCCACTTTTTAACACAGCGTGGGCAAGTTACACCTATTCCTTCAGTAGGATACAGTCTGCATGTTCTTAATTCAATACAGCAGCTGTGGGTCCCCAACACAATTGTCCACAAGGATGTGTTTGGTGACACAGCCAAGGCCCCCGATAATGTCTTGGAGCTGAAAATGGCTCACTCACCTCCTCACCAAGACCCCTAAGACTCTCTGGGAAGGAGCTGCTGCTTGGTGGTGGCCTGTAGCTTTGCTTGGGCTGATGCCAGGTGGTGCCAGGAAGACCCACCCTAAATTGCTGATGCTGTGAAAGGTCAGACTCTTGGCCGAGACCAAACAGTAGGAACCAGTCTGGGGGGCCCCAGATCTGTGTACTTCCTATTTGTCTCTACACAAGACCGAGCTAGGTGTTGGGTCTGGTTGAGAAGGGCTATAATCATATGGGACTGTCCTGGATTGACAACAGGGGAGCTAATGTGGACAGTAGGGCTCTGCTACTTTCCTCAGGAAGGGACCTCAGGTGGGGCCTATTTGGTCCTAGGAACCCAGGACAGTGTACCTAAGTTAGTGCCAAAGGGGAGACCAGCTGCTGGACACACTGTGTGGCAGCTGGGAATCAGGTGTATAGCTTAGAGTGATAGCCCTAGCCCATGACAGTGGCAACTCTACCAGGAGCATCATGGCAGCCTGGGTGGAGAACATGGCCAAGGCAGGCATCCCCTGTGGATGTAATCCTCGGTACTGTCACCAGTCATCCCCAACCTCTCAGGGGTTGAGGAGGACACCTCAGCGCAGGACACCACACATGAGTTGAGGAAGAGACAACATCCATCCCAGGTGTTCCCTGTCACCATATACTGTATCAACATGTCCAAGGACCAGCATGGTTGAGACACAGAAATAGGTAACTACACCATCACAGAAATGCAGGGTTTCCTGGAATTATTTGTCCTCAAGGAGAGAGACAAGGACATAGATTCACTCTTGTGAGTCTTTGGAAATACCTGTGCACTGTTGCTTACAGTACCTGTCATGTGCCCACTGCCTGGGGTGGGCAAAATCCCCCAAATTCAGCCTTCATTGAGAACCCTGAAGTACTACAGGTCTGTTTTCTTAGGGACATCTTGGAGGAGCCTCCACACTTGTCGCTGCTCCCAAAGTCCATTCCAAGCACACCAAGCCACCAGGGCAGGAGATGCAGACCAGATAAAAAGGGGAAGTGAACAGAGGAAGAGCCTCCCTGAGTTTGCAGAGTCCCTGAGATAAGAAGCAAGAGGCTCTGATTGCTGAGATTGGATTTTTGTGGCGTGACAGCTCAGGCCCACTGGCAGGGGACAAGCCCAGGTGAGGCATGCCTCCTTTTAGGTAGAATTGGGACAATTAAATGGGTGGGTCCTTTTGCCTAATGTCAGGCTCCCAAGAACCCAGGACAATTTCCAACCCTGAGGAGACACTGTTGTTGCCAGAATCTGAGGAGTTCTTCATAAAGCACATCCCCAATTATAACCTTGTGCCTTTATAATTCATAGTAATACCAGATTCAGGACAACAGGCATTAGAAAGCATGGATGCAATAGCCAGGAGAATTTTCCTGAAGCCCAAGACTTGTTTGCCACAGAGGCCAATAGGCCCACTGCCTCTACAGACAGGAACTGAGTGGAGGGTGCCAAGGGAATAAGGGGCTTTGGGGCCTCTTATCAGCCTCAGTCAATGGGTGGTACTTCATTCCAGCTCCCTTCCTCTGGTGATGGATGACTCCCACACATTTCTGCAGGGGCAGCCCTGAGATCAGGGTTCCTTAATGAGTTTATCTCAGGATGGCTGAAACACAAGTCAGAACTTTTCTCAGTCTCCTGGGGTTCGTCCAGAGACTGCTGGCCTTAACCTTCAGGTGGGTGCCATCACCTATCTGAACACAACAGCCTCAGCCTGTTGGGGGGGGCTGTTGATGGGACTCCAACCCATCCTGACCACTAGGGGTTGAGGGACTGCTGCCAAGGCCCCTGCCTCCGGACCTGGCAGTTCTGGAACCTGTTGCTCCTCCCATGACATCCACCTGTGTACATCTCTAGTTACCCCTGGACACACTCATACACAAATTTTACTGCTCTCATTGACCTGGAGACAAGTTACAGTGCTTCCCAGGAACCCCTCCAAACATAAACGAGGGGTGCCCTTTAGCTTACTAGGTTGAACAGGTGGGATAGTAGAAGGTGTTCAACTTCCCTGGGATCACTCTTGCAGCAAAATTTATTGAAACTTTTTGAGCAACAGTGGCCACTTTGGCCCTGCCTTTTCCTGGTAAAGGTACATAAGACCTCATATCTGCAAGGTCAGTGGGAATGAACCCTGTACCTGACCTCTCTGGTGGGATCTGCACATCAGCAGCTGTAGGATGGCCACCCCCACCCCTGCCATCAAGACTATATATACCCACCAATGTTGTTTGTAATAGGGGACTGAACAAGGTCCGTCCATAATTTAAGGTCCTTCAAGGGAAAGGTCATTAAACACACCATGTCTCCTTTCAGTTCCCCCATTTGCCAGGAATTATAGCCCCTACTAGCAGGTGGCCCTTTACAGTTGACTACTGAAATTTAAATACCCTTGTCCCCTCCTATAGCATGCATTCCCAACACTGTGCAGGCAGCTGAAGGGCTGCTGGGCTGCAGGGGACCACACTGAAGTGATTAATCTAGCCAGTATGCTCCTTTCAGCATCCATGTCAGAGGAGTCTCAGCCAAGGTCTGTTTTTACCCTGTACACCTGTACCCAGCTGCTTGTGGGTAATCCTGTCAACTGCACCATCACCATGATGTTTGTCCCCACCCAGGTGAAGGGGAGGGGCCTGAGTTCTCCTGACCTGGCCGACTGAGGCCCTCTGTCACTGGTCATGTTGCTGTCTGCACACCCCCATTCTTTTTTTTTTTAAATTTTTTATTGTTATGTTAATCACCATATACTACATCATTTGTTTTGGTGTAGTGTTCCATGATTCATTGTTTGTTCATAACACCCAGTGCTCCATGCAGAATGTGCCCTCTTTAATACCCATCACCAGGCTAAACCATCCCCCTACCCTCCTCCCCTCTAGAAACCTCAGTTTGTTTTTCAGAGTCCATCATCTCTCCTGGTTCGTCTCCCCCTCTGACTTACTCCCCTTCATTCTTCCTCTCCTGCTATCTTCTTCTTTTTCTTTTTTCTTAAAATATGTTGCGTTATTTATTTCAGAAGTACAGATCTATGATTCAACAGTCTTACACAATTCACAGCGCTCACCGTAGCACATACCCTCCCCAATGTCTATCACCCAGCCACCCCATCCCTCCCACCCCCAACCACTCCAGCAAACCTCAGTTTGTTCCTGAGATTAAGAATTCCTCATATCAGTGAGGTCATATGATACATGTCTTTTTCTGATTGACTTATTTCACTCAGCATAACACCCTCCAGTTCCATCTACATCGTTGCAAAGGGCAAGATCTCATTCCTTTTGATGGCTGCATAATATTCCATTGTGTATATATACCACATCTTCTTTATCCATTCATCTGTCGATGGACATCTTGGCTCTTTCCACAGTTTGGCTATTGTGGACATTGCTGCTATAAACATTGGGTGCACACCCCCATTCTTATGGGCTTCTGCCAGTTTTTGAGACATGGGAGGCCTGCAGTCCTTTGGCAGCTATTAGGCAGGTTTTGTCACCTGACCAAGTTAGTGCAGACTTTGGCCCAGTTTTAAGTAACTCAACTGTAGGGGGGTGGAGCAAGATGGCGGAGGAGTAGGAGACCTGGATTTCATCTGCTCTCAGGAATTCAGCTGAATAGGGATCAAACCATTCTGAACACCTACGAACTCAACAGGAGATCGAAGATAAGAATAGTAACAACACTCTGAACAGAAAAGTGACCACTTTCTGGAGGGTAAGACGTGCGGAGAAGTGAATCCGAGGCGATATTCGGGAGGATAGACGGCGGGGGAGGGGGCCTCCGTTGGCCGCTTCTGGCAAGTGATAGAGCTGCGGAACACAATATCGGAACTTTTAGAAGTCAGCTCCGCTGAGGGACGTCGCTCCAGTGGCTAAGCGGGGGTTGGAACCCTCGCAGGACAGTGTGGTCTCAGGACCCTCGGGGTCACAGAAACACCAGGGGTGCCTGAGTGCGGCAGAGCTCCCAGGTATCGGAGCGGGGAAGCCGGCTGCAGAGACGGAGCTGAGGCGCGGGCCCTCAGCTCAGGGTTGCCATATACTGTGATCCGTGGCCCAGTCGGGCTACTGCTCCACCAGCAGGGACCCAACAAGCAGCAGAGCCGGGGAGACTCCCCTTCCTCCCCTGGGAGGAGCAGCGCGGAAGCGCTCCACAGGGATCTGCTGGGTTTGGAGACTCCACACGGTGTTGGGTGCCAGACATAGAAACGCTCAATCACAGGCCGGTTGAGCACGGAGTGCGGCCGGAGACCGGGGAGATGGGAGTGACTGCTTTTCTCTGGGGGCACACTGAGGAGCGGGGCCCCAAGTTCTCAGCTCCTCCGGGCGGAGATTGGGAGGCCACCATTTTCACCCTGGTCCTCCAAAGCTGTACCGAGAGCTTGCAGGGAACAAAAGCACCTGAGAGCAAACCCGAGCAGCGTGCTTAGCCCGGACCGACAAGGGCGGGGCAATTCCGCCTCTGGCAAAGACATTTGGGAACCACGGCAAAAGGCCCCTCCCCCAGAAGATCAGCACGAACAGCCAGCAAGCCAAGACCAAGTTTAGCGATCAAGGAGAACGGGAGAACTCCAGCGCTAGGGGAATACTGCACATAGAATTCATGGCTTTTTTACCATAATTCATTAGTTTTTCTTTTTTTTTTTTAAAGATTTTATTTATTTGACAGAGAGAGACACAGCGAGAGAGGGAACACAAGCAGGGAGAGTGGGAGAGGGAGAAGCAGGCTTCCTGCTGAGCAGGGAACCCGATGCGGGGCTCGATCCCAGGATCCTGAGATCATGACCTGAGCCGAAGGCAGACGGCCAACGACTGAGCCACCCAGGCGCCCCTCATTACTTTTTCAAAGTTAATTTTTTAACTGTTTTTTTAAAATTTTTCTTTTTCCCTTTTTCAAACAACATCTTTTCAATCCCTTTTTTAAAAAAAAACATTTTTTATTTTTCATTTTTAGAGTCATATTTTTATCCCTTCATACTAGTTACCCTTATTTTTGGCATATATATATAAGTTGTTCTCTCTTTAAAATTTTGAGATACAATTTCTTCTAACAGATCAAAATATATCCTAAATCACTACTGTATGGCTTTGTTCTAGTCTCCTGCCTGATCACATTCTCTCCCTTTTTTTTCCTTTTTCTTTTTCTTTTTAAATCTTCTTCTTTCTTTTTAGAAACAACTTCTTATCTTATCAAGTCCTTTTATAAAATCTTTTATAATTCTCATTTTTACAGTCATCTGCCATCCCTTCATTGTATCAACCCTTATTTTGTACATATATAACACTTTCTTCCTTTAAAATTTTAGCAGGCACTTTCTTCTAAGAGACCAAAATATGCCCAAAAGCTAGTGTGTGGCACTGATCTATGCACTAGTCTAATCATATTTGATCATATTCTGTTTTTTTTTTGTTTTCTTCTGTTTTTGTTTGTTTTTATCTTTTTCTTTTTCCTTTTTTTTCCCTCTTCTTTCTTTCCCTTTCTTGTCCCCTGGTTTCAGGTCTCTTCTGATTTGTATAGAGTATATTTGCTGGAGATGTTGTTAACCTGTTAGCATTTTGTTCTCCCATTCATCTAATCTCCTCTGCACAAAATGACAAGACAAAAAAAATCACCTAAGCAAAAAGAACAAGAGGTAGTACCGTCAGCCAGGGACCTACTCAATACTGACATTAGTACGATGTTGGACCTAGAGTTCAGAATCATGACTTTAAAGATACTAGCTGGGCTTCAAAAAAGAGTGGAAGTTATTAGAGAAACCCTTTCTGGAGAAATAAAAGAACTAAAATCTAACCAAGTCGAAATCAAAAAGGCTATTAATGAGGTGCAATCAAAAATGGGGGCACTAACTCCTAGGATAAATGAGGCAGAAGAGAGAATCAGCGATATAGAAGACCAAATGATGGAAAATAAAGAGGCTGAGAAAAAGAGAGATAAACAACTACAGGATCACAAGGGCAGAATTCGAGAGATAAACGATATGATAAGACGAAACAACATTAGAATAATTGGGATCCCAGAAGAAGAAGAAAGAGAGAGAGGGGCAGAAGGTATATTGGAGCAAATAATTGCAGAGAACTTCCCTAATGTGGGGAAGGAAACAGCCATCAAAATCCAGAGGCACAGAGAACCCCTCTCAAAATCAATAATAATAGGTCAACACCCCGACATCTAATAGTAAAACTTATGAGTCTCAGAGACAAAGAGAAAATCCTGAAAGCAGCTTGGGAGAAGAGATCTGTAACCTAAAATGGTAGAAACATTAGATTGGCAACAGACCTATCCACAGAGACCTGGCAGGCCAGAAAGACTGGCAAGATATCTTCAGGGCACTAAACGAGAAAAATATGCAGCCAAGAATACTATATCCAGCTAGGCTATCATTGAAAATAGAAGGAGAGATAAAAAGCTTCCAGAACAAACAAAAACTAAAGGAATTTACAAACACAAAACCAGCCCTACAAGATATATTGAAAGAGGTCCTCTAAGCAAAAAGAGAGCCTAAAAGCAGCATAGATCAGAAAGGAACACAGACAATATACAGATTCAGTCACCTACAGGCAATACAATGGCACTAAATTCATACCTTTCAATAGTTACCCTGAATGTAAATGGGCTAAATGCCCCAATCAAAAGACACAGGCTATCAGAATGGATTAAAAAATAAGACCCACCCATATGCTGTCTGCAAGAGACTCATTTTAGACCCAAAGACACCCTCTCATTAAAAGTGAGGGGGTGGAAAACAATTTACCATGCTAATGGACACCAAAAGAAAGCTGGGGTAGCAATCCTTCTACCAGACAAATTAGATTTTAAAACAAAGACTGTAATAAGAGATGAAGAAGGACACTATATCCTACTTAAAGGGTCTATCCAACAAGAATCTCTAACAATTGTAAATATTTATGCCCCTAACGTGGGAGCAGCCAATTATATAAGGCAATTAATAACAAAAGCAAAGAAACACATTGACAACAATACAGTAATAGTGGGGGACTTTAACACCCCCCTGACTGAAATGGACAGATCATCTAAGCAAAAGATCAACAAAGAAATAAAGACTTTAAATGATACACTGGACCAAATGGACTTCACAGATATATTCAGAACATTCCATCCCAAAGCAATGGAATACACATTCTTCCCTAGTGCCCATGGAACATTCTCCAGAATTGATCACATCCTAGGTCACAAATCAGGTCTCAACCGGTACCAAAAGATTGGGCTCATTCCCTGCATATTTTCAGACCACAATGCTTTGAAACTAGAACTCAATCACAAGAGGAAAGTCGGAAAGAACTCAAATACATGGAGGCTAAAGAGCATCCTACTAAAGAATGAATGGGTCAACCAGGAAATTAAAGAAGAATTTTAAAAATTCATGGAAACCAATGAAAATGAAAACACAACTGTTTAAAATCTTTGGGATGCAGCAAAGGCACTCAGGAGGAAAGTATAGAGCAATACAGGCCTTTCTCAAGAAACAAGAAAGGTCTCAAATACACAACCTAACCCTACACCTAAAGGAGCTGGAGAAGGAACAGCAAATAAAGCCTAAACCCAGCAGGAGAAGAGAAATCATAAAGATCAGAGCAGAAATCAATGAACTAGAAACCAAAAGAACAGTAGAACAGATCAACGAAACTAGGAGCTGGTTCTTTGAAAAAATTCACAAGATTGATAAACCCCTGGCCAGACTGATCAAAAAGAAAAGAGAAATGACCCAAATCAACAAAATCATGAATGAAAGAGGAGACATCACAACCAACATCAAAGAAATACAAACAATTATAAGAACATATTATGAGCAACTCTATGTCAGCAAATTAGATAACCTGGAAGAAATGGGTGCATTCCTAGAGATGTATCAACTACCAAAATTGAACCAGGAAGAAATAGAAAACCTGAACAGACCTATAACCACTAAGGAAATTGAAGCAGTCATCAAAAATCTCCCAAGAAACAAAAGCCCAGGGCCAGATGGCTTCCCAGGGGAATTCTATCAGACATTTAAAGAAGAATTAATACGTATTCTCCTGAAACTGTTCCAAAAAATAGAAATGGGAGGAAAACTTCCAAACTCATTTTATGAGGCCACCATTACCTTGATCCCCAAACCAGACAAAGATCCCATCAAAAAGGAGAATTACAGACCAATATCCTTGATGAACATGGATGCAAACATTCTCACCAAAATACTAGCCAATAGGATCCAACAGTACATTAAAAGGATTATTCACCAGGACCAAGTGGGATTTATCCCTGGGCTGCAAGGCTGGTTCAACATCCGCAAATCAATCAATGTGATACAATACATTAACAAAAGAAAGAACAAGAATCATATGATCCTGAATCGATGCAGAAAAAGCATTTGACAAAGTACAGCATCCTTTCTTGATCAAAACTCTTCAGAGTATAGGGATAGAGGGTACATACCTCAATATCATAAAAGCCATCTACGAAAAACCTACAGCAAATATCATTCTCAAAGGGGAAAAGCTTAGAGCTTTTCCCCTAAGGTCAGGAACGCGGCAGGGATGTCCACTCTCACCACTGCTATTCAACATAGTATTAGAAGTCCTAGCCACAGCAATCAGACCACAAAAAGAAATCAAAGGCATCCAAATCGGCAAAGAGGAGGTCAAACTCTCACTCTTTGCAGATGATATGATACTTTATGTGGAAAACCCAAAAGACTCCACCCCAAAACTGCTAGAACTCATACAGGAATTCAGTCAAGTAGCAGGCTATAAAATCAATGCACAGAAATCAGTGGCATTCCTATACACAAACAACAAGACAGAAGAGAGTCAAATCAAGGAGTCAATCCCATTCAAAAATGCACCCAAAACCATAAGATACCTAGGAATAAATTTAACCAAAGAGGCAAAGGATCTGTACTCAGAAATCTATAAAATACTCATGAAAGAAATTGAAGAAGACACAAAGAAATGGAAAAACGTTCCATGCTCATGGATTGGAAGAACAAACATTGTGAAGATGTCAGTGTTATCTAGAGCAATCTACACATTCAATGCAATCCCCATGAAAATACCATCCACCTTTTTCAAAGAAATGGAACAAATAATCCTAAAATTTGTATGGAACCAGAAGAGACCCCGAATAGCTGGAGGAATATTGAAAAAGAAAAGCAAAGCTGGTGGCATCACAATTCCGGACTTCAAGCTCTATTACAAAGCTGTCATCATCAAGACAGTATGGTACTGGCACAAAAACAGACACATAGATCAATGGAACAGAATCGAGAGCCCAGAATTGGACCCTCAACTCTATGGTCAACTCATCTTTGACAAAGCAGGAAAGAATGTCCAATGGAAAAAAGACAGTCTCTTCAACAAATGGTGTTGGGAAAATTGGACAGCCACATGCAGAAGAATGAAACTGGACCATTTCCTTACACCACCTACAAAAATAGACTCCAAATTGTTGAAAGACCTAAACGTGAGACAGGAGTCCATCAAAATCCTAAAGGAGAACACAGGCAGCAACCTCTTCACCCTCAGCCACAGCAACTTCTTCCTAGAAACATCGCCAAAGGCACGGGAAGCCAGGGCAAAAATGAACTATTGGGATTTCATCAAGATAAAAAGCTTTTGCACAGCAAAAAAAAAAAACAGTCAACAAAACCAAAAGACAACCGACAGAATGGGAGAAGATATTTGCAAATGACATATCAGATAAAGGGCTCGTATCCAAAATCTATAAAGAACTTATCAAACTCAACACCCAAAGAACAAATAATCCAATCAAGAAATGGGCAGAAGACATGAACAGACATTTTTCCAAAGAAGACATCCAAATGGCCAACAGGCACATGAAAAAGTGCTCAATATCGCTCGGCATCAGGGAAATCCAAATCAAAATCTCAATGAGATACCACCTCACACCACTCAGAATGACTAGAATTAGCAAGTCAGGAAATGACAGATGTTGGCGGGGATGTGGAGAAAGGGGAACCCTCCTACACTGTTGGTGGGAATGCAAGCTGGTGCGACCCACTCTGGAAAACAGTATGGAGGTTCCTCAAACAGTTGAAAATAGAGCTACCATATGATCCAGCAATTGCACTACTGGATATTTACCCCAAAGATACAAATGTAGGGATCTGAAGGGGCACATGCACCCCAATGTTTATAGCATCAATGTCCACAGTAGCCAAACTGTGGAAAGAGCCAAGATGTCCATCGACAGATGAATGGATAAAGAAGAGGTGGTATATATACACAATGGAGTATTATGCAGCCATCAAAAGGAATGAGATCTTGCCATTTGCAACGACGTGGATGGAACTGGAGGGTGTTATGCTGAGTGAAATAAGTCAATCAGAGAAAGACATGTATCATATGACCTCACTGATATGAGGAATTCTCAATCTCAGGAAACAAACTGAGGGTTGCTGGAGTGGTGGGGGGTGGGAGGGATGGGGTGGCTGGGTGATAGACATTGGGGAGGCTATGTGCTATGGTGAGCACTGTGAATTGTACAAGACTGATGAATCACGCATCTGTACTTCTGAAACAAATAATGCATATATGTTAAGAAAAGAAAAAGAAGAAGATAGCAGGAGGGGAAGAATGAAGGGGAGTAAGTCGGAGGAGGAGACGAACCATGAGGGACGATGGACTCTGAAAAACAAATTGAGGGTTCTAGAGGGGAGGGGGGTGGGGGGGTGGGTTAGCCTGCTGATGGGTATTAAAGAGGGCACATTCTGCGTGGAGCACTGGGTGTTATGCACAAACAATGAATCATGGAACACTACATCCAAAACTAATGATGTAATGTATGGTGATTAACATAACAATAAAAAGTTATTAAAAATAAAGTAACTCAACTGTAATGCAGCCTTATCAGGGAAGTGCTGAACTATGCCAGCTCATGCACTAGTGGCCTGAGTACCATAGGACACATTTTGTGATCTCGAGAGTGTTTGTGCCATGGAGGTTATGCTGGAACATCTAGTGACACTCTGGATTGTGTGGACATCAGTCCAAGGGTCTGACTGCCATGTTGTCTTGCTATGTCCCTGAGAGAGAGAGGACCCAGCAGCATGTATGCATTCGTGCAAAGGAGGATATTCTGTCTCAATAGATCACCTGAACCAGGGCCGGCCCTGGAACCCCCGTGAATGTTTTCTGGGTCCCACAAAGTCAGGGAAGGAAAGGAAGAGTGACATCATCGTTCTGGTTCTGGACATTAACAGCCTTCCGTTTGTCCATCCCTGTGGTGGGCTCACCTCCTCATGTGCACAGGCATGAAAACTAATTCAGAGTTGTACTCACAATCCTGATGTCAACACAACTGACCATCAGACCGATTATTCAATGCAGATGGACCTTGAAAACTGGAGTAGGGTCTGGACCTGACCTGCTGAGCAAACAGCACAGGGAATGGGGCAGACACAGTTGGAAGGATGGCCAGCAGTAGACTGTTAGAGTAAGAGCAGGAGGTGCAGTCAGTCTTTCAATAGTGGGGGAAGGACAGGTTTCATTTCACAAAGTTTGTTCTCTGAACAAGAGACTGAAACAAGAAAAGAGGTGGTAGACATCCAGTTTCTTAATCAGTGACCTACATTGTGATACCATGTGCTTCTGGAGCCTGGGAATTGGTTCTGGGTATCCCTATCTGTGGTTGTCCATGGGCATGGCCATCCATGGTCTTGCCAGTGGTGATCTGGGTCTATTTTGTGCAGTGTGTGTGAATCCAGGAGCATCTTCTTTTCATTCTGATGGCAGTGTAGATGGTTAGCAGTACATGGGAAGGTCCTTTCCAGCGAGGTGGTACTTTGCACTCTCTAAAGATCTGATGTGCCTTCCATGTCCTGGTATAAAGGGGTGGCAAGCCTTTTCAGGGGCAGAGGCCATGTCCTCTTTATCTGTGAAAGATATGATCCAAGTTCTCCAGCTGGTTCTTGGACATAGTTAGTCATGGCATCATCTTCTTCAGTGAAGTCCTCACCAAGTTCTCTAAACCCAGGAGTGAAAGGGTTAAGGATTCCTTTATAAAATACTATTTCAAAGAGGGTCAGTCCATGCCTCCTCTTTGGAGAATTCCACATCTCAGTAAGCATCAAGTGCAACTGATTCTGGCCATTTAAGTCCAGTTTCTTGACAAATTTTTCCTAAAGTCCTTTTTGGTGTCTAGATTTTCATATTGCACATCTGTTCCCATCATCCTCCTCATCAACCTCATCTTCATCTGTGGTGACTGAGGATGACTTGGGGTATAGAATTCTAAGGAGTACCCCCGAGTCTTTGCAAGCATGTGGTTTGTCTCAATGCTAATGTGAGTTCCTTGGTCAGGCTGAATCCATAACACCATGACAAAGCCAGGACCCATCTCAGGTACTCCATGCTTAACCACTGTGTGGCAATATCATGTATTGTCAGACAGCATCTGCCCATCCACCAAACATGAAGACAGTAACTAAAGAGGGAGCAAATCTATCAAATGCATTGGGAGAGCCCCAAAGGGCACTGAAAACTGAGGGGGACTCCCGGCGTCTGCTGAACTCCTACAGAAACTGGGTGAGGTTTATAGTAATGCCCTGGGAAATAATTTGGTCAGAGGTTTTGTGGATGTCTGGGAAGAACCTGTTGTCTCTTGGTTTCTTCATTATCCCATCTGATGGACTCAGCGCAAGCCCAAAGTTCAGAAGAAAGGGGACAGGAAGTCAACACAACCGGATGCACACTCCATCTGAGAATTGTCTGTCCACCTGTGGTACCCATGTGTCTTTTTCACATTGTGGCAACATTACATGATAACCAATGATATAAGTCAGGGACAAAGTTAGGTTTCTGAAGTGGGGGAAAAGACAGGGGACTCTGTTCTTGGCTGTGAATTTGCCAGCCTTGTCAGCTTTATCAGTCCTTGCAGAGATAGGGTCTGCCTCCCTACAGTTTGTGCTGAGGAGTGACCATTATCCATTTTGGCAGCAGAACGAGTAGCCTGTAACAGGGCAGCATGTATAGGACGTTGGCAATATGTCCTCAGTAACCACAGTGGTTAGGAGCCATGGGACTTCTGATGGTGCCAACAGCCTAGTAGATCCCAAAGATATGTCTGGAATGGCTGTAAATGGTTGTAATTTTTTCCCTTTGCAGATGAACAAGCTTTGGGAAGATGTGGGAGCCAGGTGGCTTAGACTGCTTTTGTGGTAGGCAGAGTATGCTTGAGTGTTTGAGCGGGCAAACTGGCATGACTAGTTATATGTTTCCCCATATTCAGTAGCTATTCAGAATAGAAGCCACAGTTGACTACGAGGTGTCCTAGAAATCATTTCCATAGTTGAAGGCAGTCATGTGGATTGAAATAGGGTCTCAATCATCAGGAGGTTTGTGGAGTAGCTGGATTTAAAGTGTTAACATGATACAAGTTGATGGAGGGGTGGGTTCAGTGGGCGACTCGTAGAGGTGTGGCTGCCTTGGGAAAGACAAAGTTGTTGGAGAGGAATAGAGGGCAAAGGGGCGCTTAATGTATCCAGACAGCTGCTGCAGTAGTGTAAGTATACAGGACTTCCTGATGGCCCAAGGTCTAATTGGCATATGGGAAGGAAGTTATAGCATATATCCCAGAGGCACAACTTGTCCCAGGATACCTACTGACCTGCCATCATTTCCACAGAATGACATGTGTTATTTACATTGATTTAGCTGAGACCCAGGGTGTTCACAGAGCTAATAGTAAGGCTTTAAAGGAGGTGAATGCCTCTGAGGACCAGGAAAAGTACCCTGAGGTGGCATCTTGCAGGGATGGGACTCTGTCTTAAGAGATTTTGAAAGGGCAGACTTGTGGAGTCCAATGGCAGCTGAAGCCATGTTTCCCTAAGAGTTAACTCAGATTTGTTTTTGTTTTAGGGAGAGTGATCTACAGAACTGACAAGACATTTTCTGGGGAGCTTTGAAGTACAGTGAGATAGTCTTTGTTGGTACCCTTGTTTGTGCCCATGGAGATTAAGATGGGAAGGCATGTGTCCTCGTCTAGCTGATGTCTTCAGAAGGACAGTGGAGTCTGTAATACTTGTTTAGTAACAGAGGGACAAGTCTTGGACATACTGAACAAGTGCAGTCTTGGATGAAGCTATAGAAGGTAAGTTGGCTTCAAGAACTTGGGGAGATATTGAGCTCAAGTTAATGATCTCTTTGAAACTGGCATGCAAAGACAAAGTGTGAATCAGGTTGCAGTGGGACTGATAAGAAATCTGAGCAGATGTCTGTTCCTGTAATGCAGATCAGTAACTGGGAGGGGGGTCAATGGCAGCTGGGTTCAAGACCAAGGGAGCTGAGAGATGACAAACGACCCTATGGCTCCTACATCTCCTACTAATCAGTAGCTTCGGTTGCCACCTGAATCAAATTCTGCTCTTTTTGAATCACAAGATTAGGGTGTTACAGGGTGCAGAGGAAAAGCAAGAATATCCTGTTGTAGCAGAGTCTATATCACAGGGTCAGGTCCTCCCTCTGCACCGGGACAGGGAGTTGGGCAGCTGGTGGGAGGTGGCTGTTCCTTTCCCAGGCCACCTGAATGCAGGCTCTGCACTGTAGACCACCCAACCTCATGTGCATGGGATGCCTGGACATTATTGGGCACATCTTTTAAAGATGCATCCTCTGCAGAGCCCTTTGAATGGAGGTGGGTCTCCATTAGGGAAAGGAGGAAGCTTGAGGTTTGGTCTGAGGGCAGGAAATGAGAACTCCGTTATCCTTCCATTGTAGGTAGCAGAAGATTGCAGAACACTTCTCTGCCTGCATGGCTTGCTAGCCAGGAATCATTGGCCAGAAAGGCATAACCCTGTTAGGGACCCTTAGGACTGGGTGGCTGAGGTGCTCGCTATGAGACGGGGATCGAGGGACCATGGCAGCTCCAACAGCATCAGGTGACAGGGAGAGCTATATCCTCTGAAAAACAACAGAGTCCCACGAGGTGTCAGCTAAGAGATAAATCCAGGTCCCATTCTTCTGTTTATGTAATTAATGGTGGGCTCTGTGGTGTGACTGTGGACCAACTCGTCCCTTTAGGACATGGAGAATTGTCCCATGGGAGGGGTCTTTGAACCCTCTATGGGTTCTGGCATGTGGACAGATCATTTTGCAAGTTTTCCTTTCTCTATAGGGCTGGGCGATTGTTTTTCTCACTGTCCTTACTTTGATAATATCTTGAAACATTGAGACAAATAGGGAGGCTCTGTGATTGGTGATCAAGAGTGGACCTTGAGCCACCTGAGACTCCCACTTTTACTCTGGTAGAGACTCTGTTTATAGCACTAGGGTGGCTGATTTCTGTTCCTTTCCTCCTAATTCCTTGAAGCTCTTTCCAAATAATGTAATCACACCTTCTATGATAGCACGGAGAGATTGCACAGCCCATCCAACTACCCTCTTTCAGATTTTCTTCTTTATATGAGGGAAAATGTTTCTGACTAAGGCAGGAATTAAATGGTTTCTATGCTATGGAGCCCTTGTTTTAATGCAGTACCCCTTTGAACACCCTGCATGCAGCATCACCTCAAGGTCCAGGGACATCCCCCTTGTTGCCGAGCACACAGTCCAAACTCAGAGCAGCTCACCTGAGGGCACAGAAGGCCAGACTCAAGCGATGCCCCTTCTATGTCTTTGCAGGTGTGCCATGGTCTTCCTGGGATTGGGTAGGGCTCCCAGGAAAGAAGGGACACCTGCACCCCAACGTTCATAGAAGCAATGTCCATAATAGCCAAACTGTGGAAGGAGCCGAGATGACCTTCAGATGGATGGATAAAGAAGATGTGGTTCATACGTACAATGGAATATTACTCAGTCAGGTCTTACCTTTGTGACAATGACTTGTATCCAGGTCTCCACTACATTAAATTCTTCAGCAAGTCCAACGTCAGCCTGTTTACCACTCAAACTCCACTTTGCAGGGACAAATTCTGCGGAGAAGCTCTGAACTGAATAAAACAGCAATCAAGATGGCAACAAACCATCACAAAGGAGAAAAGGACCAACTACTAACAGCACACAGTCATCTTACAAGGCTGTTACTGAGCACAAGACTATTAGCAAGGAGAAACCATGACCAAGTCAAAACAACATTGAAAACAGAGAGCCCTGCCCAGAAATTGTGAGAATTCTAACAATCTAAATGTGTGCATGAGCTAGAAGATTTTCAAAATGGCCAAGCAAAGAGTGACAGCCAGATTTCTCAGGAAAATTCAGTAAATTCCTATCAGAGGAAGAATTCTTTGTTCAGGAAAATTTCAGAGGTACCTCTGAGTGTGCAAAAAGAATCTCCCTCTAAAATATGGCCTGAAGGGACAAGAGCCTGACTTTCTCTGTTAGATAAAAGTGCAGATTTTGAGCTTCAGAAAAAAGGGGAGGCTGCACTGTAAATGAAGTTCATGTGAGGAGGTTCAGAGAGAGAAAGAGAACCTAATTCTAAGCAGGCCATGCTGGGGAGACATGGACCAACACTGGGAAGCAGAGGAACTCTGAGAAACAGGAGACAATGGATGCCTGTATCTCAATTTTAAGTTATTTGCTCAGAAGTAACATAATACCTCTGGACTATCACATATGACCACCTGTACATGGGTGTGTCTGGAGGCCATAATCCAGAATGGAGCAAATGGGGTAAAAGTATCCTCCCCATCCATACTTCTCGATGACACTCTTCCCAGAACCTGAGTGTGTCTTTAATTTGTAGCTGGCGAGACCTGCTGACTAACTGGCCATGGAGTGAGAGAAAGAGGTAGTTAAGGAGGGAACCCAACTATCAGCCCCACTGATAGATGGAGACTGAGGTCTCCATCCTTTGTCCTCTAAGAAGCCCAGTTCCACCCCATTCCTTGTATCCTTTATGAATTCCTGGAGAGTTTTCATTTTATCTGGTCATCTCTGGCTTTACTGTTTCTCTTTCTGTCCATCTTATTTTCCCCTCTGTGTCTGTCTGTCCTCTGTAGCAGCTCACCCCCTACTTTGTATTAACAGTTCTCTGATGGTTCATACCATTCATATATTCATCTGGTATCATTTTGTAATATATTTTGTTCATTCTTTGTTTCTGGTTGATTCAGGTAGGAGAATAAATGCAGGAGTCGATGACGAGTAAAGAGTAGAGTTCACAAGTAATGTCAAGTCTACAGGAAAACACTATCCAACATGGACTGAATGAATTCTGTACCCACCACACACAGTACAGAGGTGATGAAGATAACTGTTGTATTCGGGGACTAAGAAAATTGTAGGCATCTCTGCCTCTACTAGCTGGTGAACAAGTACAAGTACCTCGGTGGTGTACCTGTTCTGAGGGAGATGCACACAGGGAGCATTTGGGAGCCACAGAGAAGTGAGTGATGATCCTTATCTGAGGAGGCCAGGTGGTCAAGGAAGGACTTATGAGAAAGATTTTCCCTGAGCTGAACCAAGTCTTATGAGGATGTTTAGCAGATGAGAAAAAGCACATTTAGTGAAGAAGGCACAGGCCTGTGTGAAGGCCTAGAACACATGATTGCCTTTCCGAGTGGATCCTGGGAGGAAGCTAACAAAATATGGATGGACAGGAAAGGCTTATAGCACACTCTAAGGACAAACCTGTGCTTTCCAAAGTTCCTGGACCTTCTTCCTCTCAAACTACCCATTTTCCCCAATAAGGAGTGACAGACAAAAGGGCTAACAGAGTTAAAAACATCATGAGACAAAATCAGGGAGGGGAATCAAACATCTGGCTTCCACTCCTGTTTATGGGAGGACGGATGCATGGGTGTAATGCATAGTATTCCCTGTTATCATCAGCACTTACAAGGAAAGAATGTGCCTTCACAGCAGCTCTGCCCCAAAGCATGACTAGGCAGCAGGGAGCCTCCCTGTGGGTCCACACAGTCTTCTTTCTGGTTGTTCATTTCCTGAGGTGTATCCCTCAGAATCCAGGCTCCTTCATTCTGAATGCATTTTGTGCAAAGAAGAGGACAGAATTTGATACACAAATTACTCCTCAGGAAAGCCATGATGTACATTCTAACTTAGTGGTTGATGGTCACTATTTTCTGATTAAAATAGAAAACTGGGAAGGGCTCAGAAGGACAATAGATTTGCACTGTGATGATAATGAGACTTTACGTTCTAGTCAAAGTTAAGACCCACAGGCAAGGTCCATGATGGCTCAAAGTAAATAATTACATGGAGTCAGTAGGAAACACACATGTGTGGAGCCTCCTTGTGAACTTCAGTAATGTAGGAAAATAATTCTCAACAAAAGAAGAGTCCACATGTGTCAGGTATGCTCTGTGGGGTGTGGGCAGTTGTGGCTTCAGAAACGGGTCCTCTCCATGCGCTGGTGACAAAGAAAGAAGTCTCCTGGTTTGAGGCCAAGAGCAGCTGCTGTTCCCAGGTGGTGCCTGCAACTCACACCTGAGGTTAGCCGTGGAATCTAGTGGAGAATGTGGGAGATATGGGCACAGTCAGATGCTGGCCCCTTGATGTTACTTCTACACCCTGGTGCCTGAGTGTTGGATTTGCTTGTGCACAGGTTCCTTCTGGAGCCTGACCAGCTCCTCCCATGCTGCTCTTCCTCCTGGTTCCTGGCCTCTTCCATTGACTGGACTTTCTGAACTTCTACCTCAACATTCTCTGGTCCACCACCTGCTGTCTCTTAGTTCTTTTCTCCACAGTGAGTGGAAAAGGACCCTGACCAACAAGGGAATTCTTTCTTTGAAACAAAGAGCTCCTGGGTCAAGAGGGTGTGTGGATGAGGCTTGAAGCAAGCTGCTTCTTTCTGCTGCTTCAGATCTTCCTCTGGTTGCTGCTTCCAAGCCTGTGCCTTTAGAGCTGCCAGTCATTAAAACCAATGATTCCTGATACATGCAGAAACATGGCTGTATGCCCAAGGATTCATGCTGAGCAAAAGAAGCTTTACAAAGAAAGTACATATAGTACAATTACCCATTTATGAATTCTGTAAGCTTAAAGCTAGTCTATGGTGACATGAGAAATATCAACAGTTATTTGGGGACAGGGTAAGAAGATAAGAGGAAGGGCGAATTCCAGGGGAAGTACAGGAAATTTTAGGGAGAATTGATGTGTTCACTCTCGATAATGTTGATTCAGATGACCAGTGTTTTTCATATCACATACTCTGCATGTGCACAGTTCATCCTGTGTCAAGTACATGCATCACAGCTATTACAGATAATCACAGAGATGATTCTGGATGAACACTGTGATAGTGAAATGTTAGAGACTGGAAATACACTTACATGACCCTGATTCCCTCTGTATTTCAGGTAAACTCTAGAACAAGCAAAATCATCCCATCCCCATTAGAGGGGGAGTTACACATTCCTCATGAGCCTGCCCACTCTGTCCTGCAGGGGTTTCAGGGGGCAGCAGATCCTGTGGGAGGAGCACTGACCTAGATCCTGGGGTCAATCTCACCCCATATGTGCTCTTGGACATTGCACAATCCTCTCTAAATTCTGGGTATAGGATCACATCACTTAAGGAGTAACATGACACCTACACTGCAAGATTTATGTGTATATGTTATAATAAAGTAGTACATACAGGCCAAGTATATACTCTGGAAGTTATATAATGAAAAATCGTATTTTTTCCAAAAGTGGCCAATAGCACCAAATAAACAGCAGTCACACCTGCTCTGGTCACTGTTCTCTCTGTCAGCATAGATCCCAAGCTGAATATATAGTCAGAGGACATGCAAATAGGGCCCTCCCTCCACTGATTAATACAGTGCAGCCAGAATCCTCCAGCTGGGAGAGGAGTCCCAACCCCGGGATTCCCAGGTGTTCCCATTCACTGATCAAGAGAGAACATAGACAACTCATCATGGAGTTTCTGCTTGGCTAGGTTTTCCTTGTTGCTCTTTTAAAAGGTAATTTATGGAGAACAAAAGAAATTGAGGATGTGAGTGGATATGAGTGAGAGAAACAGTGGATTATGACAGTTTTTGACCAGGTTGTCTTGTGTCTGCAGGTGTCCAGTGTGAAGTGTAGCTGGTGGAGTCTGGGGGAGACCTGGTGAAGCCTAGGGGGTCCCTGAGACTCTCCTGTGCAGCTTCTGAATTCACCTTCAGTAGGTACTGGATGGGCTGGGTATACCAGGCACGAGGGAATGGGCTGCAGTGAATATCATGGTTTAATCCTGGTGGAAGTAGCACAAGCTATGCAGACTCTGTGAAAGATCTATTTACCATCTCCAGAGACAATGACAAGAACATGATGTATCTGCAGATGAACAGCCTGAGAGCTGAGGACACAACCATGTATTATTGTGCAAGTGACACAGTGAGGTGAAGTTAGTGTGAGCCCAGAAACAAACTTCCTTATAGGGACACAGGAGGAGCTGGGCAGCAGGGGCGCTTAGGTTACCAGGGTGCACTCAGGACCACAGAGCATAGAGATCAGACTCAGGAGCAGGGGCAGTGGAAGGGGGGCTTCCTTTTGAGATCAAGGATTTCCTCTATAGGTTCTCAGCAGCACACAAGGATATTTAATATTCTTTCTTCCATCTCTAATTTCTCATATTATCTGTGCAACCAACCACAATAAGGTAATATCTACAGACATATGAGATCTCACCAGTAACTAGGGAACTTCCCTTCTTCATCTTTGTCCATATTCTGTTGCTCTTTCTTGACAAAAGCACATACTGAGAATTTTCATTGTCCCTGAGAAGCACCTGCACAGCCCAAGCTCTCTGCATGCTGAGCGCCATTCTCTGCCTTCTGTGGGCACACACTATCTTTAGGTGGATATGAGCATCCCCCCAGGACATTTGTCCCAACTGGGTCATTGTCCTCCCAACTACAGTTTATCCTCTGACTCATTTTCCAAGTGGGTGGACACAGGTGATTAGGAACTGCCCCTCTGTAGGCATTGCTCCATCTCCTGGATGGAAAAGCAGCCCACCTAATGGGAGGGGCTTTCAGATTTCCCCATGAAACAAAAGGGATGACAAGCCAGAGAGGAAAACCCATCCAAGTCCTGCCGGGTCCTGTTCTGGGGTGGGGTGGGGGGGTGGTCCATGAGAAAATCTTGGGTGCTGTGTCTGAAAAGTGTTTCTTGGCTTCCACAGAGGGAATCCACATGAATACTGAGATCCAGCTGGTAGAGTCCAGATCCCTGCCCACCCTGTGCTGTCCCTAGAGTATACCACAGAAACCCACTCTGGCCTCACTCTGTCCTGCTTCTGACTTCTCCCTCAACCTGTCCTGGACCCTGAGCCCCATGGGGCTGGAGCCCTGTCATTATTTCCAGATCCCCACCAAGTGCCAGAGGGAGACTGAGGTTCAATAATGAATGTCTACCATGATGGCAGAGCCTAAAGTGGGGCTGAAATGGAGATCTATGACCTAAACTATGATCCAGAAATAAAAATAATATATCAACAACTAATGAGACAATACTGACATTTCCAGTAATGTCCCTGCTTTTGTCCCACTGGTTTGATCTGGGATTCCCTAGAGAATTCATGAATAACCTCTGGGATGCTTGCTGTCTTGATTTTCCATGAAACAACCAGCACCTATGTCCAGACCTCAGAGGAGTGACAGGAATGGGCATTCCTCTCAGCATCCTTACATTCCTGTAATATCCTGGGGGGAGGGGTTCTATGTGTAATCAATCTTCTGTCCCTGGGGTGAATCTGTGCCCCAGCAAGTGGAGGAGGGTTAGGGCCACTCCTCATCTGAACATGAAGCTCCTTGGGATGGTATTTCACAAGAAGAATGAAATCCAGTGTGGGGTCATCTGTCTGTTTGCAACTGTCCTGTGTTTGTATCTCATACATTCCAGGAATGTGTAAGAACAACTACTAATCATGGGGCACCTGGGTGGCTCAGTCATTAGGCATCTGCCTTTGGCTCGGGTCATTATTCCAGGGTCCTGGGATTGAGCCCCACATCGGGCTCCCTGCTCAGTGGGAAGCTTGCTTCTCCCTCTCCCACTTCCTTGCTTATGTTCCCTCTCTTGCTGTGTCTCTCTGTCAAATAAATAAATAAAATCTTTTAAAAAAAAGAACAATTACTAATCAAACATACCTGCCTCCTGACTCTCCTTGGGTTGGGTTCACTGGCCCAGGGGTACCTGGACAAGGAGTCCCAGGACTGCAGACCCTCACAGACTCTCACTTACCTGTGTACTGTGAAATTCTCTCACACAACTGTGGGCTTTGAGTATTTTACATTTTAATTTCTCCCCAAATCTTGTCTCTCAGTTTTTGCTGTGCACAACCAGCAGGCTGTCCTCAGTTAGGTTACTTGTAAGCTACTTGTACACTTACTTTTGTTTAAAAATGCAAACATTGACAGAAAATTTGGTGGAAGAATTGTCTAATTCTACTGTGCTTGTTTCCCTAATATCCTTGGTATAACTCATTTACTGAAAATCTCTGATGAATTATCACACATGTAAATCCATGTATTTTTAGATTTTGCTACTTGTGGAAGTTTTATTGGAATTACTTGCATAACTTGTAATATATTTTAAAACTGAAAATAGTTCACATATGTATATTTATCAGATGAATTCACTATTCCATATCGTTTATTAAGACAACCTAAAGTAACAATCTGCTTGGGCTTTTCATTCAAAACATTATAATACCTGTTTTACCAATATTTTTATTATTTGTACAGTTATCTGTATAAAATAAATCTAAATCATAATAGTGACATTAAAGGCTATTGATTTTCCTCTGAATTAAGTATTTACAACTTCCTGACAGCAATTGTTAGGAAATTAATTTATTTCAAATCTATGATTAATTGTTTCAGAACTTACATTGGAATAAGACTTTATCCCATAATTCATGAAAGATGTACAACCTATGAAGTCCTTAACAGGATTTTCACTTCAGGTTCTCACTAGGATACTTTTGTTTCTGGAGGTAATCTTGTACATTGGACCAGTATATCCACATGCATGTTACTTGTCTCACAGCCACATGATTATAGAAAATACTAGACTGACATCAGTATCCAAATATTCCCCTTCCAGGACACTCAGACGATCGTACTTTCCCAACACCTCCTGCTGTTTGGGCGCAGCCACATCCAGTGACCACTCCAGGAACGTCTAGGACAGAGGGCTCCCAGCTGCCCTGGCTACCTGCACAATAAGCTTCAGGAGGACAAGAAGTGGACTCTGGTGGAACACCAGGCCTTCTCTCTATTTAGACCTAAGGGTTACAGACACTGTCCATCCAAGTGAACCCACAATGTGCACAGGCAATATGAGTTTATCTTGATGATAATGTAAGAGCAGGTCCTGTGGAAGTTCAAGAACTCACATGCTAGACACACAGATTTAGGAAGTCTTCACACTAGTAGACAGCGGAGAAAACCAAAGTTTTATTACATGTGCACAGTGGACACATAATGAAATTGAAACCCTAAGAAATGAATAGGCGGGCAGTTATTTTTCACATTTTGGACAAAGAGAAAATACATTTTTGAGAAATTTACAGGAAAAGAAAAACAGACATTTGGGAGCTTTACTTAATGAGGAATTCTAAGCACAATTTGTCCTGAGGTAGAAGATTAGCAAAAGATTAACAAGGTCTATTTCTCCAGCTTTGTCAGCTATGAAGTCCCTATCTCTGTTGAGAAGGATGTCTTTGTACATCCTTTTTTTTTTTCATGTGGGAGAGGATGTTTTTCATGTGGGAGACTGACTTCTGCCTTCAGGGGGACAGAGGAAGTTCTGAGGGACCTTGCAGCAGTGGTTTCCTCGTTCCATTCCATGCATAATAACGAATCTGCTGCTGACGTGCATTTGGCATGGCCTGCTACGGGCCCTACAGAGGAATTTTGGAGTGTGTGTCCCAGCAAGCTCAGGGTCGGTGATCCATGTGCTTCCTGCAGGTCTGACTGTGTTTCCCAGTGCCATCCACAGAGATGATTCAGAGGTGAGGGTAAAGCATTTCACAACTTCCCCGGGATAAAATGGGCACTGGAACAGAGTAAAGTACTACTGGTGGGAATGCAAAATGGCACCCCGCACAAAATATTGGCCACTCTTTTGTGAGGTTTGTCACAAACGTGACCTCATGACCAGCCACACCAACTGTTTGCCACAGAACTAAGTTGAAGTTACAGTACATGTGCACTCAAAACATGCACACAGATGCTTATAGGAGCTCTCTTTGTAATTCCTACACCATGGATGCCAGCAAGATTTCTTCCTATAGTGAATGGTTAATCACTGAAATATTAGCTGCAGACAATGGAAGCGAGAACCAGAATGTGCATGAACATGGATGACTCTCACATTCATGGCCCTACATAGGAGAAGCCACTGCCTGAGGTACATGCTGGATGATCCCATCTGCACCATATGTAATTTCAAAACCAATTGCACAGAAAACTGATTGGTGTGGAAGCACAGGAGTTTGGGCAGACATGAGAATGATCATTTCTTTGAGTTGTGGTTACTGAGTCATCCTGTAACTTGATTTTTGTCTGGTCACATGGCTGTAGTTGATCATGTAAACTCACAGAAACTTATTCTAAGTAAGGTCCAGGTTTCCATATTCAAGTTACTTCTGTAAACTTATAATTTCCATGGTTATTAGATAAAATATACCAAAATTATATCCAAGAATACTTGTGCCTCAACACTCTGTACTGGGTTCCTTCTTGGCTGGATGGTTGTCCAATGACTATATACAGTGCATAAAGAGACAGGTTAATGTTGAAGGGGGAAGATTTTGTTCAACTCATGAAACCTACAGGTTTTAATACAGAACTGGGGGGTCAGGAGCTGAGATGGGATAGGACATAATGACATCAAGGGAATGAACTCAGGGAAATCGTGGAGAGAGTCTGTGAGGCTTGATCTATGTAGTTTGTTTGATCACTGCCAATTATAATGAGGATATCTGACAAAAGCACGGTGAACTTTTGGTAAATACTCTAGAAATGAATGGAAGAGACCAGAAGAAGGAGGACAGATGGTGGATGCAGGGATGAAGACTGGTGGGCAGAAGGGTCTTTGAGGAAGAGGTTGAAAGAGTTGTAAATGTTAAGATAGTGGGACGATGGTCCAGATCCAGGACAGAGCTCTTGTCTGGCACATCCCAGAGCTCAAGACACCAAGGAAGTGAGACTCTGGAACCACCAGGTAGTGGAAGCAGCAAGCCCTGGAGAGGAAGAGGAATCTGGTTACTGGGTCCCTCAGGACCCTCTGACCACAGGCCCCAGCCCCAGATGCAGGTGCAGAGAGAGACTAGGAAGTGAGGTGTTTCCTGTAGGCCTCTGTAGTTTCTGTTGCTGTGAACAAATTCATGATTTTGGGTCCTCTGTTTTCCTGCCTCTGAGTCTCAATTTCCCTTATAACCTCTCACTCTGGGGAAATGGTTCAGGTACTCCTGAGCCCTCATCAATTCATTAATTGGAAGATAGTGAATAACACAAATGATCTAACTTTATGTTCTCTCCATTTAAAGATGTGATCCTGTCTATGTAATGATTTAGATTTCAAAGGCATATTCCATGTGCTGTTATAAGGGAAGATCTGCTTCAGAGCCATAGAGAAAATTACACAACCAATATCTACAAGAGATATCTACTACTCTATGTGGAACCTGTAGTTATTCAGAAAAATCTAAAGACATAAATGCTTACTTGGCATATGCCAAAGTTCACACACATCAAAATGTTTTTTTCAGTATGAAAATATTTTTTAAATTGGCTATTATGGATATTTCCATTCTATATGTTTATAATGATATGATTCCTCTCTAGTGTCTTTTAAAATAATACAAAATTATCTAAGTATCCATCGATCATCTATCTGTTACCTAGTCATCTGATCTCTATTTGAAAGTTATTCATCTAGTTCAGTATTTATTCTATTGGCACAAGCCTTTCAGGGCTATAAACATAATCCCTGCAATCTCTTATTAGACACTTAATACTTAGATCCTAATCATCTCCAGGTCAGCCACTCTATTTCTTTCAAGGTGGCTATTCGAGGGATGCCATGCCTCAGTTACTAATGACCTCTGTACTACATCAGAGAAAAGTTACCCACTTCTTTGTGAACCATGTCCCTCTTCCCTGAGTTAACAGGTCCCTGTGTGAAGTAGATTTCTCAGGAGAAGGAAGGCACTCTCCAAGCATAGGAATTGTATCGTCAGATCACAGAGTGAATGTCTTGTGTTAATGTCTGTGCACGTGGGGATGTAGGTACCACTTCCAGGATTTGCAGCTGTCTTGGTGAACAAAGCCCATAAGCAGTGACCATCAGGATCAAAGTTCTCCACGTGCACCTATGCTGTGCAGGTAGTTGTTCACATGAGGTTCAATACATCAGTGTGGAAACTAAAAGAAATAAGATCTTGGGAACCAGTGCCCTTTACTTATCATTATATTTACACCACAGTTAGCATCAATATATAATTTTTCTATGTAATTATGCCTGGGATGACTGTTAATATTGAGTGTATTTAAAGGCTAGATTTGGAAACTTGCCTAAAATGTGGATCCCATTAAATATCTTTTTGAAAAATTGTTTAGATTAAAATAAATTGTGATCTACACATTTGTTCAACATTTATTCTTATGCTCAGAAAGGTGAGGCCGTCTACTGGTCTGCTTCCAACACAGTTCATAGACCATGGGCTCTCCCAACCCAGACCAACATATTTTGTGAGTTCATGAAAGAGATGACAACAGGTGGTCCTGGAAAAGTCCAGGAGAGCCTGATTCTGTCCCTGTCCACTTATAAGGACAGGCTCCATCCCACACATGCAAACTTCTCCTCAATAGATAGGGTAAAATCCACTCTCATGTAGTGGGAGCTCATAGCTCTCTCCTCAGACAAGGCCAAGGTGTCTGGCAAAGACAGAGCTGTGGTCTGGGGGAATATGCATTTCTAGGGCCTTCTGTGTCTGGTGACAGTTCCCCAATGTGATGGTCTCAGATGTCACACGTGGGACTGTGGGGATGGTTGTGAATGTCATGACTGACAGGGCCTGAATCTCCTTGTCCCAAGGTGTCCTGTCCCAGGTGCCACTGCAAGAGTCAGACCCAGGACTGGTGAGGGGCTCAAAGACCCAGAACCTCACCAGCACCATCTCTGCATTCTCCATCTCAAGCAGTGATTTCTGGTGGAATTCAATCCACCAATCCCAGGTCACTGGGTGCAATGAATTGGTTCATAAATCATAGATAAAGCATATCAACAGCCCATCAATAAGAGCCACATGTCCACCTCCAAGGTCACGTCCAAGAACCAGTTCTTGAAGCTGAGATCTCAGTGCCACCAAGGTCCTGGCCATGCATTACAGTGTAGAGAGAGTGAGGAGACATCAGTGTAAACCCAGACCCAAACTTCCCTGCAGGGACACAGGAGAGGTTGGGCTGCAGGGGCCCTC
Organism: Eumetopias jubatus; assembly: GCF_037043125.1. Lineage (NCBI taxonomy): Eukaryota > Metazoa > Chordata > Mammalia > Carnivora > Otariidae > Eumetopias > Eumetopias jubatus. The sequence continues at coordinate 193,778 of NW_028274813.1, forward strand.
AGGTCCCCAAGGAACCCTCAGGACATCAGGTGCAGCTCAGGTCACCAGGGGAGCTCAAGTCACAGGGTGCACTCAGGTCACATGTGGTGCTCAGTACACCAGGAGAAGATAAGGACACCAGGGGATATTCAGGACACCAGGGCCACTCAGGACCCACAAGGACAGGGTAAGGCCCAGGAACAGGGGCAGAAGGTCAATTGTCTTTCTTGTCAGCTAGAAAAATATGTTCTGGGTTTGTAGGTCTGTGTTTTTATAGTCATGATATTTTATTAGTATTACATGTTATAATCATTAGGTTTTATGTTGTAATAATTTTTAAACTAAAATATATTTTAGAAGCTCTCTGGAAATAAAAGATGAAAAATCTACATTTGAGGAAATAATTGTTTGTGAATATTTGCATTTATCCTTCCAGATTTTATGAAAACATTGATATTTCTAAGTACAAAGTTATTGGATTTTAATATATAGCTATAAATAAATGTATAGGAACACAGATCTATAGAGAATTTGTAACTAAAGATTTTTTCATCTTGGGATAGCCACTTTTATATATTTATTTAATTTCTTATTATGTTCAGCTAGTGACCATATAGTACATCATTAGTTTTTGATTTTTAAAATACACATCCATAGGGGTGCCTGGGTGGCTCAGTTGGTTAAGCGACTGCCTTTGGCTCAGGTCATGATCCTGGAGTCCAGGGATCGAGTCCCACATCGGGCTCCCTGCTCAGCAGGGAGTCTGCTTCTCCCTCTGACCCTCCCCCCTTTCATGCTCTCTCTCTCTCTCATTCTCTCTCTCAAATAAATAAATAACATCTTTAAAAAAATAAAATAAAATACACATCCATAAATAATTCCTAAATAATAAAATTTAATGATGGACCAAATATCAGTATTTGGGATTATCCATAACTGACTTCAATACATCAATATACTATACATAGATAAGTTTTAAATTTTCACTTCAAATGTATTCATCTTATTAGATTATTCCTCAGTCCATTCTTTATATTCCTATGTTTCATAAATTATTTTATCGACCTGAGATTGTCATCTGCACTCCTGCTTCCACAAGACTCTAAGAATTGTCCCCAGGATGAACAGAAGCAGGCTTCCCCCATGCGAGCCCAAGAACCAGGGTCTCTCCTTTCTTGGATCATGTGGTTTCTTCAGGATCTCATAGTTCCTCATTATCCTCACCCAGCTCTTGTCCAAAACACACAACATGACACTTCATTCATAGCACTTTGCTTCTCAGGCCTTTATATGTGTGATGTATTTTTTTTTCAGTTGCTGTAAACCATAGGACATACTACAATCTCCTTGTAGTTGTCATAGTTATAGTGAGGAAGAGAATCCATAGCCCACTGGCGTACATGAGAGAATAGTCTGAGAAGTCCCATGTCTGCTATCACATGCTGGGGTCCCAGGAAAGCCAGTGGAGTAATTTTCATCTGTTTCTGAAACAGTCTCTCATCTGAGAACCTGGGGACGTAAATGTGTAACTCTATCCAAGGGCAGAAGGACAAGAATATTCCAGATCAAGCATGTAGGAAGGAAGAATAAAGGAACCCTTCATCCTTCTGCATTTTATTCTATTCATGACCTTAATGGATTGGATGATGTCCACTTACACAGAGACCATGGATGCAAATACCAATCTCTTTGTAGTCACCATCACAGACATCCACAGAAACAATGTTTACTTTGGGCACCCATGGCCAGTCACTTTGACATAGAGTTAACTATCAGAAGTCAAGCTCCTTTAATCTTGGGCATCCATACGCATCTCCTTAGATCACACTCATTTTGCAAAGAAAATAATTAACAAGTTCTTCATTTCACCTCATATGAGACAAGTATACTGTATACAAGCAAAAACACACCAACCCCTTCCCCTGTAGAGTAGGTGAAGCTCTTAAGTAATGTTTACTCTTCTCCTCAATATGCTGTAATTGAACTACTATGATGTGAAATTAAGAATTCTTAAATTTGGGGTGCCTGGTTGGCTTAGGTGGTTAAGTTTGGCTCAGGTCATGATCCTGGGGTATTGATATAGAGCCCTGAATCTGGCTCCCCAGTTATCAGGGAGTCTCCTTCTCCCTCTCCCTCTTCCCCTGGCTTGTGCTCTCTATTGTGTGCACTCTCTTTACCTCAAATAAATAAATAAATGAAATCTTTAAACAAACAAATGCTTAAATGCAATGATGTAAAGTCAATACATCTTATGTTACATGGCAAAGAAATAAGAGAGGGAAGAAAACAAACATCACATACATTTACAGAAAAATAAGGAGGAAATATGCATGACAGGTAAGGTCTTCATTTCTGTAACAAGAAATGAATGAAAACTGGTATTTGTAGCTACCTTCTTCTTCTACTAAGTATGTATTCTCCTTGCTGTTAGGAGGCATCTCAGCTTGTCACAGTCCATTACCTGGTAGGAAGAACAAAATCTTCATTCCTGAAGGATATGAGCTTTGCCTCAAATTTGCAAGGAGTTGCCACCAAGTTAATGCTCTAATCTTGTCTTCAGGAAAAAAAAATTCTCTGGTTTATTAAACCAGGTGCTTCAGGGTGGTGGAGAACATAAAAAGACTAGTTAGTTTCACTTTATGTGGTGCCTGAATATCATGCAGAACCACCTGTTAACCAGGCTCAAGTTTTTTTCTTCCTCTATAAACTAATTGTAGGATTCTTCCCATAAGGCCACATGTGCATATTGGGAGAACGAAGGCAATGGAGAGGTACTGGGGACCATGAGCATCTGGGCATCAATTTCAAGTGACTTGCTTGTGTCCTCAGCACCTCTACAGACCCCATCCCTTCTTCCATTTGATGGTGGAGTGTCACTGTGCATGTCCAGTGTTATGGCTTGGTCATTCATATAACACCCACTTCAAGATGAATGGCTCAGTTTACACAGTAACCTAGTGACTTAGCCTTAAGCCTTTAGGTTCTAAGATCCAGGAACAGGTCTGCAGCTATTTCTCAAAGGGAGAGTCATTATCTGCAGAGAATGACAGGACTTTACTCCAAAGTTTAAAGGCTGACCATGTGATTTACCTGCAGAGGTCTTCCTGAACTTTTAACAGCTAGTGCAGCCCAAAGAAGGGACATGAATAACATGAACCATGGATGAATTTCTACGTTCCAGTCTCTGAGCATCACACCCATGACATTCTGGTAGGACAGTCATGGACTCATGGTCACAAGTCATGGGCTCACAGGTGTGCCAGGTTCAAGCTCAATCTAGGTCAGCACATCATCCTTGCAGTGCACCCTTCAGTGCAGAGTCCCTGTACAGCTCCTTCCTATGCGCCAAAGCCTGGGAGTGTCCCTGTCCCTGGGGCAGTATTGGTGGTCACCACACTCAGGGGCAGTGTGGGGAAACCCACACAATTGTGACACTCATGGTCCAGCCCGTCGTATTTCCAGTGACCAGTGTGTCCAGGTACCACATACAGGACTCAGATCTACACTTGTTATTCTCCTACCATCTGGAGATCTACAGGAAACCAAGTCCACTAGGCAGCAGTCACAGTGCTGGCAGGGCTACACCCCTGCAGAAGCTCTGGGGTTGAGTTTGTTCCTCCTGGTTTTCAGAGCTGCACCCCTTTCATTTTCAGGCTCATGACTACTTCCTCCACCTTCGCAAGTCTTGAGATCATTGAATATCAGTGGTCACATAACTCACTTCTACTGGGGCCTAACCTTCCTTTGCCCACGTCTCATAAGAGTACTTGACATTACATTAAGACCCACCCGGATGCTCCAGAAAATATTTAATTTGATTATTATGTTATGTTAGTCACCATACAATACATCTTTAGTTTTTGATGTGGTGATCCACGATCCATTGTTTTCATATAACACCCAGTGCTCCATGCACTATGTGCCCTCCTTAATACCCATCACTGGGTTTACTTAAGTATAGTTGACACACACTGTTAAATGTTTCTGGAGTACAACACAGTGATTGGACAGGATTATATGGTGTGCTATGCTCACCACAAGTACATTTACCATCATGAAAATATTTGCATCTTAAGATCTCTATGTTAATGAAATATGGCAAAGTCCCATTTGTTATCTAAGAGAACATTCACTGCTTCCAACCATTATCAGGTTACCACAGTTGACCCTTGGGATACCAAGCTCCACATCCATCCCATACACCCATTCATTTATCACATCCTTACAACCCCCAAAGCCTCAGCCTAAAAAGGCATAAAATCTAGTCCACAATGTTTCTAAATATCATCACCCAAAATTCCCACTCTTATCATCTATAACATATATGGGCAGGACTCTGGGTATGATCCATCCTGGGAAAGTATCCTTGTATTCTGAGTATCCATGATACTCAACAATAGGTTATCTGTTTCCAAAATGCCTGGGGATCTGACAAGGAACACCAGTTGTAAACACTCCCATTCCACAGATCACATGGAGGGAATAAAGTAGTGAACAGTACTTTCTATGAACAAATGGGAAACAATTAATTTCTGAGGCCTGGGATTCTCTGTAGTTCAGGGCTCTACACCAGGACTGTGGCTCTGCCCTTGGGGTCACCTTTCCTCTTTCAGGATCTCTGTCAATATGGGAACATGCATGCCTTTGCCAGCATATTCTCTGCTAGGAGAATTTGGGGAGCCAATGGCCATCTTTCACCTTGTCCTCTCTCTCCTGCTCAGCCCCAGGTGGGAATGACCCTACCTCTACACCTTTGTAAAAATTGTGTGGGACCCTGTTTCATGAGCAGGGATTCACTACAGTTGGACAAGATCATGCCACAGCAACACTACAAAGTTGGTAATTATCATGTTCTATTGAAGATACAAAATTCCTAACTTCCACAAATTTGTGGAGCTTGGATTGGCCACCATGGATGTTCATGTGTATCACTGGTACTGTTCTGGAAATGTCCAGGGTCTGCATGGAATACTAGGTAGTGATGAGGAAAATCTAGATGCATGAGGTCTCCAACACTTGACAAGAAAAGGGACCATATCCAGTGCAGGTGTGGGGTGAGGTTGAGGGTGAACATGCAGCCAGCTAGTGGCTCTCCTGGGTGCCCTCCACACCAGCTACCCAGCACCCCTACTCAATCATGGGCTGTTGAGGAGAGATGAGCAGACGTGTGGTCCCTTGTGTCTCACAGGGCTGACTGGGCATATCAAGACCCCGTATCCATGGGCTATTGCTAAAGGAATGTACACACATTGTGCACATATCTCAAGAACATGCCTTTGCTTACACTGTATATAAAAATGATTTGTGCATCGACCCTGTCTTATTGAATATTGTCATCCCTCTCTTTCCTAATCAAAGGGACACTAGCTCAAGACCCTCAGAATACCTTTGTGCTCTCTGCCAGCTCTCACCTTTGCCTCTGTAAGCAGGATGAGCACCCTCCTTCCACACTTCTACTCCCACTCTTTCAGGACAGGAACCACAGGGCGAGGGTCCCTAGATGAGGTTTAAGGAGAGGACTTTCTGTCCCAGGAGCCCCAGTCCTGAGAGAGGGGGTATCTCCATGGGATTTGAATATGAGGTGTTATAGCTAAGGGCTCACTGCTCCTCCAGGCGAGACTCACCCCCATCCCATGCTGCAGCAGCCTGTGTCACCTCACAGGGGTCAGGACCTTGGTGAAGATACAAGTCTTCCCAAATGCAGCTCCCCACAGTTGAAAAGACAAGCACTGGGTTTAGTGCAGTGACTAGGGCAGTGATTCACCTGTCCCAGCTTAGGCATCCTGTGCTCTACACCACTGCTGTTGACCTTTAATTCCTGTGAATGCTCAGGTCAGGGGCTCCTTCAGGGAAGAAGATTCCTGTCCCAGTCCTAAAGTGGCTTCACTGTCTTCTTGGGCTTTCTCCACAGGGGTTCTGTCTCAGGTCTCCCTGCAGGAGTCTGGTTCTGGGCTGGTGAAACCAGGGAGACCCTTATACTCAACTGCTTCTTCTCTGAGTTCTCATTGAACATTACTGGTGCGGGTGTAACATGGATCCATCAGCCCTGGGGAAGTCACTGGAGTGGATCCCCAAAATGTGTTGGGATGATGTTAAGGATTACAACCTGTCTTTGAAGAGGTGACTCACAATTTCCAAGGACCCCTCCAAACAGCAGGTGATCATGACAATGACCAGCATAGAAACTTCAGACACAACCACATATTACGATGTATGGAGGATACAGACAAACAGTTCAGGTTGTTCCTTCATAAGATCCAGCGCTGGCCCTCCCCTGGGTCCCACTTCTGCAGAACTGGAAATTGTGGGGAGATGGCATTTCCTGCCACGCCTGAGTTTCCTACCGGACCTCACTGTCCCAGAGCACTGTCTTCCTTTCTCTTCTCCTCTGAGAAGACTGCTGTCCCCTGTTAGTGGTGCATGCCACTGTGGTGCTATATGTGTTTATAAACATTCAATATCACCAAGCCCTTTGCATATGGACAGAAACCTTCCATATAAATCAGCCCATTCATGGGCTCCTGCACTGAATGGGGCAGAGTGAAAATTAAGTTAAAAATATGCCTTTAGTGAAACATGTGCCTGATGTTGGAACAGCATTAGGGGATAAGAAATCTAGAAAAATCTACAAAAAATTCTAGAGATAGAGATATAAGCTTATCTTCCATGGAAGAAGATAAATTATAGTGCCCAACATGCAAGAATGAAATGTTTTATGAAATGATAAAACAGCTAAATGTATTCTCATCATGGAGTGTCAGACACTAAGAAGCACAAAATAAGTTTTCAGGGTCTCACATGATAGCTTTGAAGGAAACATCTTGCTTCAATATGCAGTTGAGTGCAGAGAGCTCCAGAGCAATGAGATATATAGAAATCCAAATACCTGGAAAGGTAAATATCTGTTATTGATACAGGAAGCACATCTCTTCAACCTGATGAGAAATTGGGGGAAAAGATACAGCACAGCATCTGTCATGAAATCTCAAGTTCAAGTTTGAGCATGTGAACAGAATTGTCTACAGTTTATGAAAACTACACCATGTAAATGAATTGTCAGATTCTATAAATTTGAAAGCAAACAATAAAATCCTGAGTTACCAGAGATCAATTAGGGAACAAGTCAACGCTGAGCCAATTAGGGAAAAAGTCAACACAAGTCAAAACAAAATAAAACAAAACAAAACAAAGAAACAAACAAAAAATTTTTTGGTAGATTGTAAATCTAGAAACTATTCAAAGGTAACCATAATCATGAAAACAATATGTTATGGTTAAAAGACCAGATACATAAAAATAAATATTATAAATAGATTTTATAAAAATTAAATACTTTTTTTCTGCCCACGTGACAATAAAGATAAGAAAAGACAAGTTATAGACTAAGGGACAATATGCACAAATTGCATAACCAACAAAAGACTTGCCTCCTGAATATGCTAAGAGCCCTCAAAACTTGATGGGTATTAAGGAGGGCATGCACTGCATGGAGCACTGGGTGTTATACAAAAACAATGAATCATGGAACAACACATCAAAAACTAATGATGTATTGCATGGTGACTAACATAACACAATAAAATTAAAAAAATATCAATAGAAAGAAAGGCAACAACCACCTATAAAACAAATAGAGCCTTGTATAGCCATTGCATCCAGGAAGGTATAGAGATGTTAAGTAAGCACAGGAGAAGACACTTCCCACCATGGATTGTCAGGTAAATTCAAATCAAGACCACAATGAGATGCCCTCTGCACTCATCACAATGGCTCAGCCATGAAGGAAGGACTGACCATACCATCCTGGTGAGCATGCAGCACAGCTGGGGCCTCAAACCTTGCAAGTGGGAATGAGCAATGAAACAGCAGCCCTGGAAAACCATTTGGCTGTTTCTTTTGAAATTAAAGATGGATACACAACCTGTGACCAGGAAATCCCACTCCGGAAGAATGAAATCCCATGTTCACACAAAAATGGCGTGTGAATATTTATATTGTCATTATTTCTGTTAGAAGTTAAGAACAACCCAAAAGAAATTGTAAATTAAAGGAATACTCCAAGTAGAAAACATCCATCAATGGAACACTATTCTATAACAAGACACACTATTGAAGCACACGTCCACCCAGGGGAACCTCAAGGACATGACTTTGAGTGAAGGTCTGCACTCAGACCTTCTGGGGTATTCATGTAGCCAGCCCAGGTGACAGTGGTTTGGTTGGGCTTTCATTATCTCTTGCTTCCCCATACCCAGATGCTGAGCTCCTCTGCTTCAGCCTGCATGCTGTCCTACTGTCAACAAGGTCCTCATGTATGGAGTTTCCACAGACTGAACCAACCCACCTCGGGTTCGTCTGAATGGAGAGTTGCTGAGACCAGGGTCTGACATGTGTTCTGACAGCAGCTGTCCCCTGCAGTGTCTCTGTCTCTGCTTCTTTCCTGCAGGTGAACAGGAATAGATTAGGACAACTCCACTGGGTCCATCCATCTCCTGCTATTGCCTCTCCCCACCACCTGAGATCTAGACCTTCCTCAAACTCAGCTGGATATGAAGTCACTTGTACAGGAACAGATTTGGAACTCTGTTTAGTGGGTTGTGCTCACCACGCTGGTTTCCATTGCAGCTACACTACCTGGTTCATCCATCGAGAGCATTCCAGTGTTGCCTGTTCTCCACATCCTCACCAACACTTGGTCCATTCTCATTTTCTTTGGTTTGGTTTTTTCATAGCCTTGGTAAGAGCTATGGGGTGATATCTCACTGGCTTGGTGTTGGATTTATCTGACAATTAGTGATGTTGAACATTGATGGACGTTTGTTTGCATTCTTTTTCTAAGATTTTTTTTTATTTGAGAGAGAGACAGAGATTGCAAAAGTGGGAGAAGGAGCAGAAAGAGAGAGAGAAGCAGATTTCTAGGGGATGGTAGAGCCCAAAGTGAGACTCAATCCCAGGACTCTGAGATCATGACCTGAGGTGATGTCAGATGCTTAATCAATGGAGCCATGCAGGGGACCCCATTTGTTTGTCTTTTATAGAGAAATGGATATAGATGACCTTGGCCCATTTTTTAAAAAAGATTTTATGGAGGGCACATGTTGGGATGAGCACTGGGTGCTATACACAACTAATGAAATGTTGAACACTACAACAAAAACTTATGATGTACTATATGTTGGCTAACTCAACATAATGAAAAACAAAAAAATAAAATAAAAAATTTTAAAATATTTTATTTAAATATTTAGTGAAAAAGAGAGGATGAGCAGAAGAGCAGGGGGATAGGGAGAGAGAAAATCTCCACTGAATTCCTCATGAGCACAGAGCCTGTCATAGGACTCAATCCCAGGACCCTGAGATCATGAACTGAGCAGAAATCAAAAGTTGGACCCATAACTTACTGAGTCACCCAGCTGCCCCATCCTTGGCCCAAATTTTAATCAGGGGATTTGTTTATTGTTATTGACTTTTTCTTAATTTCTTTTGAGGTAAGCAGTCCTTTCTGTACTTTGGATATTAACTCCTTATCAATATATAGTTGAACACACTCCCATTTCATAGTCTGCCTTCTTGCTCTGCTTATATTTGCTTTGCACACTTTCTAGTTTGATGTAGTCCCACTTGTCTGCCTTTGCTTTCGTTGACTGTGATTTTGTTTTTATAGCAAATAAATCATATCTAAGTGAATGACATGTTTTGCCCCTTTGTTTACTTCTAGGTGTTTTAGGGTCAGGTCTATTGCATAAGTTTAATCCATTTTGAGATTTCCTGGATCTGTATATCTGTATGCTATAAGATAAGGACCAAATATCATTATTTTACATCTGGATATCCAACACAGTTTGTTATAGACACTATCCTTTCCCCATTGTGTTTTCTTAGATAACTTGTGGGAAATATGCTGACTGTATATGCCTGTGTTTGCTTCTTGTCACCATAATCCACTACACTGTATATACATCTGATTTTATGCCAGTCATACACCATTGTAGCTAATAAAACTCTGCAATATATTTATAAGGAAGGAAGTATGATGTCCATAGGATTGTTCTTCCTTCTCATGATTGCACTGTCACTGCCTTGTGCTTTGGATATGCGTATGTATAAAGATTTTTTCTATTTCTGTAAAAAGATCATTGGTATTTTTATTGATTCATATAGATTAAAATGATTAGAATAGGAAAAAAAAGAAATAGAGCCTATACATATACAAAAGATCAAGGAGATTGAAATTGGTATTTGGAAAAATAAATGAAATTTAAAAATCATAGGTAGACTAGGGAAATAGGTAAACCACAAATAAATACAATCAGAGTTCAAAGATAAGAAATAACTGACACCAAAGAAATGAAAAGGACCATGAAGAAAATACTAAGATATTTATAGAGCAACACTGGGAAAACAAAGGGCAAATTACAAATTTTCTAGAATTATCAACCACCAATTAAAATTAGAGCAGAGATCAATGAATTAGAAACCAGAAACAAAGTAGATCGGATCAATGAAACTAAAAGTTGGTTTTTTGAAAGAATTAATAAAGTCAATAAATCCCTGGCCAGACTTATCCAAAAGAAAAGAGAAAGGACCCAAATTAATAAGATTATGAATGAAAGGAGGGATCACGACTAACACCAAGGAAATAGAAACAATTATTAGAAATTATTATCAACAACTATATGCCAATAAACTGAGTAATCTGGTTGAAATTGAGGCCTTCCTGGAAATCTATAAGCTGCCAAGGCTGAAACAGGAAGAAATTGACAACCTGAATAGGCCCATAACCAGTATTGAGATTGAAGCAGTGATCAAAAACCTCCCAAAAAACAAGAGTCCAGGGCCTGATGGATTCCCTGGGGAATTCTACCAAACATTCAAAGAAGAAATAATACCTATTCTACTGAAGCTGTTTTGAAAAATAGGAACAGAAGGAAAACTTCCAGACTCATTCTATGAGGCCAGCATTACCTTAATCCCCAAACCAGGCAAAGACCCCATCAAAAAGGAGAATTTCAGATAGATATCCCTAATGAATATGGATTCCAAAATCCTCAACAAAATCCTAGCTAATAGGATCCAACAATACATTAAAAGGATCATCCACCACGACCAAGTGGGATTTATCCCTGGGATGTAAGGGTGGTTCAACATCTGCAAATCAATCAATATGATAGAACACATTAATAAGAGGAGGGAGAAGAACCATATGTTCCTCTCAATTGATGCAGAAAAAACATTTGACAAAATACAACACCCTTTCCTGATTAAAACTCTCAGAGGGTAGGGATAGAGGGACCATTCCTCAAGTTCATAAAATCCATCTATGAAAAACCCACAGCAAATATCATCCTCAATGGGGAAAAGCTGAGAGCCTTTCCCTTAAGATCAGGAACACGTTAAGGATGCCCACTCTTGCCACTGTTGTTCAGCATAGTACTAGAAGTCCTAGCAACAGCAATCAGACAACAAAAAGAAATAAAATGTATTCAAACTGACAAAGAAGTCAAACTACCTCTCTTCACAAATGACATGATACCTTATGGGTAAAACCCAAAAGACTCCACCCCCAAATTACTAGAACTCATCCAGCAATTCAGTAATGTGGCAGGATACAAAATCAATGCACAGAAATCAGTTGCTTTCTTATACACTAACAATGCAACTGTAGAAACAGAAATTAGAGAAATGATTCCATTTACAATAGCACCAAAAACTATAAGATACCTCAGAATACACCTAACCAAAGAGGTAAAGGATCTATACTCTAGGAACTACAGAACACTCATGAAAGAAACTGAAGAAGACACAAAAAGATGGAAAACAATTCCAGGCTCATGGATTGAAAGAATAAACATTGTTAAAATGTCTATGCTACCCATAGCAATCTATACCTTCAATGCCATCCTGATCAAAATTCCAATGACATTTTTCAAAGTGCTGGAACAAACAATCCTAAAATTTGTATGGAATCAGAAAAGACCCCGATTCACCAAGGAAACGTTGAAAAAGAAAAACAAAGCCAGGGGCATCACGTTGCCCGATTTCAAGCTATATTACAAAGCTGTGATCACCAGGACAGCATGGTACTGGCACAAAAACACACATATAGACCAATGGAACAGAATGAAGAGCCCAGATATGGACCCTCAACTCTATAGTCAAATAATCTTTGACAAAGCAGGAAAAAAACATGCAATGGAAAAAAGACAATCTCTTCAATAAATGGTGCTGGGAAAACTGGACAGCCACATGCAGAAGAATGAAACTCAACCATTCTCTAACACCCTACACAAAGATAAACTCAAAATGGATGAAAGACCTCAATGTGAGACAGGAATCCATCAAAATCCTAGAGAAGAACATAGGCAGTAACCTCTTTGACATTGGCCACAGCAACTTCATTCAAGATACATCTCCAAAAGCTAGTGAAACAAAAGCAAAAATGAACTTTTGGGACTTCATCAAGATAAAAAGCTTCTGCACAGCAAAGGAAACAGTCAACAAAACAAAGAGGCAACCCACAGAATGGGAGAAGATATTTGCAAAGGACACTACAGATAAAGGACTGGTATCCAAGATCTAGAAAGAACTTCTCAAACTCAACACCCAAAAAACAAATAATGAAGTCAAAAAATGGTCAGAAGATATGAAAAGGCACTTCTCTGAAGAAGACTTACAAATGGCTAACAGACACATGAAAAAATGTTCATCATCATTAGCCATCAGGGAAATTCAAATCAAAACCACATTGAGATACCACCTTACACCAGTTAGAATGGCAAAAATGGACAGAGAAATCTTTTTATTTTTTAAAAGATTTTATTTATTTGACAGGGAGACACAGTAAGAGAAGGAACACAAGCAGGGGGAGCAGGAGAGGGAGCAGAAGGCTTCCCATCCAGCAGGGAGCCCAATGTGGGGCTCATTCCCAGGACCCTCAGATGATGACCTGAGCTGAAGGCAGACGCTTAGCGACTGAGCCACCCAGGCGCCCCTGAATAAAATCTTTAAAAAAAAATAAATTATTCATGTGTCTCACTACAGTGCCACCTGGCTTGTACTTAATATCACAGCTGCCCTTCTTAACTCATCTGTGTCCACACCTCACGGGCAGCCTGTCCAGATACATTGCCTCCCATGTCCTGCCTGCTTGTGGTACTCCTGATCTCCTGGACCAGGATGGTTCACAGGTGCTGCTGGGCACTCAGGAAGTATGGACAAGTGTCAGCTGGCATTGCCTTACACCTCCCAGTCCTCTGTAGGGAACAAGTCCAAGCCTGAGGATGTCTGTTTACCATGTGATGTCCCCCTACTTTTCACCACCTGGCACCACCCAGGAATTCCAGGACCTGCTTCTGAAGGTAATTCTCAGATGAAGGGAAATTTCATTAGGGATTCACACTACAAATAATTGAGAACAACTGGGCACAATATCAGATTTTAGCTGCATGGAAAGGAGACCTTTCCCTTCACTCTCAGAAGATGGGGCAGAGGTTTATACCAGAGACAAAGACACAAGGATAATTCCTCCCAGGAGAAGAAGTTGACCCTCACTTTATTTAGAGAGGCTACATTTACCATACAATAGAACCTATGAAAATGTAACACCTGAAGGGAAAGACCTCAGATGCTTTAGGACACCAATTAGATGGCAGCAAACTTCTTGTAATGCTTCAGGTGTGGGACCTACTGTGGCATGCCCCTTGGTTCTCATCACAATTAGCCTTGGTGGTAACCATGGGTTCTGCTCTTACATCACAGACGCTGCATCCACCTCCATCTTGTAGGGCTGCCTCCACCTTCCACTGGCTAGTGTCTTACATCATCCAATGAAGGCTAAAGAGTATGAGTACACACCAGGCCCAGGAGTGCTCTCAATGGAAATCACTCCTCTGTGTGTTTTTCATTGCTGTTACCTGCAAAGACACTCTGCCCTTCATGGAGTGTTTGGTTCATCCATGTGTATCCATCAGGGTTCAATTAGAATCTCAGCACCAGAAGGAATCACAGATATTATATAGGAAAGTGCCTGCACTTGGTGGTGAGATTTTCATCCTCCTAAATGTGTGGGGTCTTCAGGGCCCCCTTTCTGCGGGCCCAAGATCCAAAGGACATGACTGCTCTTCTCTGTCCTGAGTTCCAGGTCTGGACTAACCCACATGGTGGTAATATCAAGATCTCTATATTAATCAAACATGGCAAATTCCCTCTGAATACATAAGATATCATCCACAGGTTCAGGAATGAATCAGATGAACACAAGACACACTCCTACTTGCAAATATTGACCATGATACCTCATCACATTGAACTTACACACAGAAACATTCACCAAAACATCAACCTATGGGGAAGCCCAGGTGGCTCAGTGGTTAAGCGTCTGCCTCCGACTCAAGTCATGATCCTGGAGTCCAGGGACTGAGCCCTGAGTCAGGCACCCTGCTCTGTGGGGTGTCTGCTCCTTCCACTCCTGCTGCCCCGTCTCCCCCACCACCTGCTCATGTTTTCTCCCTCAGTCACTCTGTCTCCCTCTAAAATAAATAAATGTAAATAAATAAATCATAAAATCTTTTTAAGAAGTAAACCTATTAAATATTAAAGCAAGTCCAAAATGTACATAAGTATCATCACCTCTAAATCTCCAAATCTGAATATATAGCTCCGGTATAGTGAAATAGTGGGTTGCTTCCATCTGGGGGTAAAAAGCTCTTCATCACAATATTTCTTTCCATAAAATACAACTGCAAGGCAAGTATATGATAGTAGGTACTGACGTTCTTGTTAGAGGAGAGATAAAGTGTAATTTAAAAAGATGTCACCCACGCTAAACAATTTGCATATCCATCTTGACAAACTCCATTAGGTTTCAGAGCCTGAGAATGCTTGTCTCAGACTTCTTTTGGGGCTTGTTGTTCTCTCTGGGATCAACCCTTCCTTTTTGTTAGAAGCTGACACATGTTTGAAGATGAGCATTTTATCAGCCTGTTTCCTGCCTGTGGAATTTGTAAGTCCAGAAATCTTTCATTTTTTTCCCTCTGTTATTAAATAAGATCTTTTGAAACTTGGAAACTGATAAGAACATCTTAATGCAAGATTCCTGCTCACCTCTGAATACAGAAATTTATAGCTGAGTTTTTAAAGACAAGGAGCATACTGAGGGGTGAAAGATGGGAAATGAGTAGGAGGAGACATCCTCTGAAAAGGGGTGTCTGTAGTGCTCATGATGGGAGGGTCTCTTCTTGCATGTTGCATAAATGGGGAAGGCAGAAAAGTAGTCTCTGTATCTCTGCAAGTGTCTGTGACACCAACAGCTACACTAGGACCATCAGGGAGTGTTCATCAACCAGGGGAACTCAGGAATCATGGAGCTCATGATCTAGAACAAAAGGTTGGTTGAGGGCTGGTCTCTACTTAAGGGTTTTCAACTCCTTGCTCTGTAAACTTTCTCCTAAAACAAACACATAAACACTTTGGAAAAACTGTCGAAACACAGATGTGTCTTCCTTTCTGCAAATCAATAATGACAATGTTAATACCCAAATTTGTGATGTACCAGTTAATGGGAAAAATTTAGCTAGTGGGATCATGGCTATAAATTGAGATTAGAAGTACAATGATCTCCATTTCATAGCTGAGGACATTTCCCTAAATAACAGCATCCATTCTGATCTCAGGTGTTCTGAGTTTCATTGTTTGCTAATGATTCTAGCATTTTATTTTTATTAAGGCTTTCCATGGATGTGTACAGAGAATGCCCTTTGGGTTTGTTGAAAACCTGCAGTGTTTCCATCAGCTCAGTGAGTCTCTAGGATTCTCAGTGTCTCCATGTTTCTAAGACAGAAAAAGTGGTCTCCACCCTTCAGTCAATTTGGTAATCTGGAAACTCAGGAAGCCTGCACACCTCACCGCATATGACCAACAGTGACCTGGAGGTGGTTCAGGGGGGCAGGCATATCCCATGGTGGGGAGCATAGGGCCAAACATGGGTTCACGCTTACCTGATGTTGTTCTCTTGGACATCCAGAAAGCCCCTCTGTGCTGCAGTGTGCACCTATCCACCTGTGAAATGGTGATAAATGGGTACCTACATCACAGGTTATTTACAGAGAACAAGACACATGGAGTATGTGAGTGGATATGAGTCAGAGAAACAGCATATATGTGAGTTTCCTGACAAGGATGTCTTGTGTCTTCAGCTGTCCAGTGTGCGGTGCAGTTGGTGGAGTCTGGAGGAGACCTGGTGAAGCCTGGGGGGTTCTTGATACTCTCCTGTGCAACTTCTGGATTCACCTGAAGTAGCTGCTACATGAGCTGGGCCCTCCAGGCTCCAGTCAGTGGGCTGCAGTGGGTCTCAAGTATAGAGGATGATGGAAGTAGCACAAGCTATTTAGATTCTGTGAAGTGATAAGAACACACAGTATCTGCAGTAGAACAGCCTGAACCGAGGACACGGCTGTATAATACTGTGTGAGCAACAGAGTGAGGGGACATCAGTGTACCCAGACACAAACCTTTCTGTAGACTGGAACTGGCCATACAGCGGGTGCACACTATTCACCAGTTATGTCTTCAAACACCACAGGCAGATGCATGTGGATAAAATCTGCAGTTTTCCTGTCAGGGTCTGGGGCTTTCTTTCCATAGAGCAGTTTCCGCCATGGAGCCTCTCTGCACACATGATTCTGTGCTTACCTATTCACTCTCTGACATAAAAAAAAAAAAAAGAGATATCAACTCTACTAACAAGCACAAAAGACAGTGTCACTTGCACCTGCTTGTTTCTGTACCTAAATATCAACGAATTACAAATATCTCCATGCACATCATCTGAACATTTTCAGGAGTCCCAGCTGCACTCACTGTGCCTCACAGGACCACCCAGCTCAGTGTGCAAGCTTGCTAGAACAGCATAAAGTGCATGCTGGCCATGAGGTTACAAAGGCATAAAAAATCCAAGGAAAGTGAATAAAGACCACTGGGACGGTCACTGTCTGGACCTACGCTCATAGCATCAATATTACTGACAGCATGTGAAAGCAGAGAGAAACCCACCAGGACATTGTGTGAATGTGGAGTCTGAAGATCACACACACACACACACACACACACACACACACACACATGAGAGTATAAAAATTTACCACCTGCACTCACTGAAGGGCTTGTGTAGAGGCAATCTCTATAAATTGTCTGCAATCGACCAGGGAACACGTCCTAGTGTCCAGCCAGAGTTGTCATTGGTGAGATCCACAACATCACAGATTTCTGTTAGCCCCACATGAATGTTTTGGTTCCTGGGGATGAGCACCCATAGCAACCCACCCGCACCCACATAAACATAAGCACACCTATTATACTTCATTGCCTGTGGGCAGTGATATCTGCGGGTCTCCATCTAGGTCCACACACACCCTGGAGCCAGGGTGGACACTCACCTCCCTCTGTGCAGATTATTGGCCCAGAGAATACCTTTAAGCATGAGACTCCTTTGGACCTGGATGATGGGGGTGTCCCCTCCCCTCTGCAGTCCCAGAGCAGGTCAGTCCACTCTTCCAGCCCTAGCACAGGGTCCAGATGTAACCTCATAATTGGATCATCCAACTTTTCATGGTCTCCAATTCTTGGGTCAAGCAGGTGATCTATTTATAATTTCATTCACAGTAACAACCTACAGGAGAGCCAGGAGACGAGATCCTGCATCCATGGCTCTGTTCATGAAAATACACAGATAAGCGCTTTTGCAGAGGACTGGTCTAAATCACTGGGTGCAATGGTGAGGACATGAGTTGAGTGGGTGACCTGCCCTTGTCACTCAGGTGTGAAGTGTCAATGCAGGATCAGAGAAGGTGTTAATATGTAAATGTGTCACTCACAGAGAAGGGCTCACCCAGGGGGCTCCCAGGGAGGTGACACTGATTGCAGCGATGATAAAATCTCACAGCTCTGCCATCCTATTACATACTTTACACATGAACATACCTGGTAGTGAAGCTGTATTAGGGGAGTTAAGTCCACTCAGGATCAGTGAGCCAGTGGAGCAGATCTGACCTACCAGAAGCAGTGGACTGAGCAGCTTTGACAAATTTCAACATGATGTGTACCTGTAGCTGCTGTCCCCAAACTTGCACACCCAGGACTTTAAACATGAGAGGATAGAGGAGGTAGGAGCAGAGATGTTCCCTAACAGTGTGGAACCCCTGAGCTTGTGGTGGAGTGTGGTTGAATGTCTAACTTGCATAGGGCAGTTGGTATTAGATCATTATTATGTTTTAGTGGTTTCTGTTTCCTCCTGCAGATGATCACACCCTGTCTTTGTGAGGACTGTGCTGTGGGGTGTGTGTTTCTTCCTGGCTCCACTGGAAAGCTGGGGTTGCCTGGGTGGCAGCCGTGAAGTGTGTCTCTGCTGTGGCCACGAGAGAGTTCAGGTTCCTCCAGTGATCCCCTGTTTCTGTTCCCTGATCGGCATTGTGATCTCCTTGGGCTCTCCCATGTAGAGTCTACTTCCACTCTCTCCAGTGCACTCCACTGCTCCACTCAGGTGGCAATCGTTAATGTGGTGTAAGGGGTGGGGCCACAAGGATGCTCTGACTTGCTGCCCGAGCCTTCTCCTCAGGTGTTCACCAGGAATCTGGCTCTGGGAGAGGCCTGCTCCTGTCCCTGCCCCTCCTCCACCAGCGGTCCAAGTCCAGGTATTCTTGCCCATCTCAGGTACACAGTCATTTCTGTTCTTCGTTGCTCACTCCTGCAACTCCAGTTGTCCCCGGGTGTCCACAACTTCCTGTTTTCCTACCTTTTCCTGGAGATTAAAGCTTTCATTCCATGTGAAAAGGGTGTGTGGTCCTCAACTGAACCCTGGTGGTGACATCTGTTCCTCTCCCAGATCCTATGGGGTTCCACCTGTGACCACAGGATGCTAATTCTGAGGGTTTTCCTCTGCAGATAAATTCTTTATTTCTGTGGTGGATATGGGGGCATGGGTCTCCATGCATTCCTGCTCTGAGTCATCTTCCTCCCATCCTGCCAGGACCACCGGGGGTGGGTGGGTGGTGATTTGTGATTTGTCCCCATCCTACAGGAAAGGGATGCACGAGGACAGTATCAGTTTAGTAATGTAGTCCTGGAGAACTTCACACTATAACACCTTTAGCGCACTTGATGTCAAGAAATCCATTGCATACCATAGCTAAATCTGGTGATAGTTTCTCGTAGGGGTCTGTATTCACAATATGCTAAGGTGCTGGTTCTTAGTCCCCCTGTGAGCACTTTTCTATCACCAGTGTTTAAGTTTGTTGTTTGTCTAATGACCACAATTATCAAATATACTGATTCAAATTTGCTGATCTGCAGCTTGTCATATTTATTTTCTTAGTTCTTGCAACTCCAATCTGAGGCATGACTTTATTGACATACAGAAACATGCAAACAATCCCAAGCCCAATCATCAGCTTAAGAATGGACATATTGTGCTCAATGCCATTTTGGAAACCTGCCCATCATTAAAAACTATGATTTGTGCTACAAACAGAAACACGGTGGTATTGTAGAGGATTTGGTTAAGGAAATGAAAGTACATTTAATACAATTACAGAATTATATATTCTATAAAATTAAAGCCAATCTAAGGTAACTTGAGAAAGATCAATAGTTATGTGGGGACAGAGTGAAGAAGGGAAGATTGGAAGGAGGCATTCTAGGAGAAAAACAGGAAATTGTAGGGAGAATTGATTTGCTCACTCTGGATAAAGTGGATTCTGACACCTGCATTTATCATATCACAGACTCTGCATGCGTTCAGTTCATCCTGTGTCAAATAGACTCACCAAAGCCATTACAGATAATCACAGAGATGACTCTGGCAGAACACAGAGATAGTAAAATGTTAGAGGCTGGAAAATACAGCTGCATGAACCCTGATTCTGTATTTCAGGTAAACTCGAGAACAAGCAAAATCATCCTGTCCCCATTACAGGAGGGGTTCTGCAGGTTGTTCGGGGGAGAAATAATGTCTATTTGGGATGAGCACAGAACAGATCCTGGGGTCACTCTCACCCCATATATGCTCTTGGACACCTTACAAACCCTCTAAAATTCTGGGTGTAGGTTCACATCTCTTACTGGGGTTATATGAAATCTACACCTCAAGATTTCTGTGCATGTGTAAAGAAAGGTAACACATGGAGGCTACCTTTGTGCTCTGGAAAATCATATAATAAAAAAATCATATTTTTCCAAACGCTCTCAAACCACAAAATCACAGCAGTCACACCTGCTCTCATCCCTGACGTCTCAGTCAACCTAGATCTCAAGCTGGCTATACACTTAGATGGTATGCAAATAGGCCCTCCCTCTACTGATTATATCAGCCAAACGACACCCTGCAGCTGATAGAAGAGCCCCAGCCTCGGGATTCCCAGATGTTCCCATTCACTGATCAGGACAGAACACAGACAGCTCACCATGGAGTTTAGGCTGACCTGGGTTTTCCTTGTTGCTGTTTTAAAAGGTAATTTACAGAGAATAAGAGACCTTGAGTATGTGAGTGGATATGAGTGGGAGAAACAAGGGATGTGTGACATTATCCTGACCAGGATGTCTTGTGTCTGCAGGTGTCCAGTCTGAGGTGCAGCTGGTGGAGTCTGGGGGAGACCTGGTGAAACCTGGGGGTCGCTGAGACTCTCCTGTGTAGCCTCTGGATTCACTTTCAACAGCTACTACATGCACTGGGTCTGCCAGGCTCCGGGCAGGAGGCTGCAGTGGGTCACATGGATTAGGTATGATGGAAGTAGCACAAGCTATGCAGACTCTGTGAAGGGTTGATTCACCATCTCCAGAGCCAATGGCAAGAACACACTGTATCTGCAGATGAGCAGCCTGAGAGCTAAGGACACAGCCATGTATTACTGTGCCAGTGACACGGTGAGGGGATGTCAATGTGAGCCCAGACACAAACCTGAGTGTAGAAGGGGATCTGGACCACCAGGGAGTACACAATACTCAGCAATTCTGTCCTTCAGCCCCAGGCCCAGGTGTAGAAGGTGGTTATGGGCAGGTTTCTTCTCAGGTTCTGGGGCTTCCTCTCTAATTATAGCTTTTTCCCCCAAGCAAGAGATGGAAGAACCATGGTCCGGTCACTGTCTTAAACCGTGCTCACAGCATCAATATTATTGACAGACTGGCAAAGCAGAGGGAAACCCACCAGGACATGGTGTGGATGTGGACTCTGAAGATCACACACACACACACACACACACACACACACACACACACACACACACTGATTATAAAACTTTCATCATCCTCACTATGGGAGGAGCGTGTTTGGAGTCAATCTCCTACCTGCATCAAAGGAGGGAGAACACACTGGTTCTTGTTAGATTTCCCATGTGTGTGTTGGGTGGAGAAGAGAGAGGAAAGAAGTTCAAGGAGCTAGCAGGCAATAATCAAGGGATAGAGTATGATGACTAATTCCACTAAACAATATGAAAACTTGGAGAACAAATGAGACAAATGGCCATTCCAAGTAGACAGAGGTCTGAATCCTAGGAAAATGAGATTGATTACAGGGACGCAGCACACATTATGAAATGATCATTGAAGTGGACTGATATCTTACCCAGTGTTTTAGGTGGAATTTGTCCACTCCACAAAGTCACCAGCTGGTACCGAAGGTTCTGTGTTCACTGTGTGCATGTGAAGAACAGAAGTTTCAGTTGGATCCATGAGAGTCCTCATGTTGAGGTGCTCCATGGGAGGAAACTTCCACCTGCAGGGAATAACTAATTGATTCTCCAGTTGCTGATATCAGCTCAAAGTGTATGACCTCTACCATCCCCATGTTGAAACTTAAGGCCAATGTGATGGTAGGAGGAGGTCGGGGCTTAGGGAAGCACAAAGGCCCGGAGGGTGCAGTCTCTTGATGGGATTAGTGCCCTTATAAACCAGGAATGGGAAACTCCTTGCCCCCTGATCCCATGTGAGGGAATGCAAATAGGGCCCTCCTTCTGCTGATTAAAACAGGGAGAGGAGCCCCAGCTTTGGGAAACCCAGGTGTTCCCATTCACTGATCAGGACAGAACACAGACAACTCACCATGGAGTTTAGATGACCTGGGTTTTCCTTGATGTTCTTTTTTTATTGTTATATTAATCACCATACATTACATCATTAGTTTTTGATGTAGTGTTCCATAATTCATTGTACATAACACCCCAAAATATGGAATGCTTCATGAATTTGCGTGTCATCCTTTTGCAGGGGCCGTGCTAATCTTCTCTGTATTGTTCCAATTTTAGTATATGTGCTGCTAGAGCGAGCACTTCCTTGATGTTCTTTTAAAAGGTAATTCATGGAGGACAAAAAAGATTGAGTATGTGAGTGGATATGAAGGAGAGAAACAGTGGGTGTGTGAAAATTTCCTGACCGTATCTTGTGTCTGCAGGTGTCCATTGTGAGGTGCAGCTGGTGGATCTTGGGGGAGACCTGGTGAAATTTAGGGGTCCCTGAGACTCTCCTGGGCAGCCTCTGGATTCACCTTCAGTAGTAATGCCATGAGCTGGGTCTGCCAGGGTACAGGGAAGGGGTTGCAGTGGGTCTCAGTTATTAGATATGATGAAAGTAGCACATACTATGTAGACTCTGTGAAGGGCCGATTCTCCATCTCCAAAGACAACACCAAGAACACGCTGTATCTGCAGATGCATGCCTGAGAACTGAGGACACGGCAGTATATGACTTTGCAAGTGACACAATGAGGGGACATCATTGTGAGCCCAGGCAAAATCTTAACTGTAGAATGGGATCTAGAGCACCAGGGGGTGCACACTACTCACCAATTCTGTCTTTAAGACCCAAGAACAAATGCAGACATATATTATGAACAGGTTTCTTGTCAGGGTCTGGGGCTTGCTCTACATATACAGCAGTTTCTGCCAGGGAGCCTCTCTGAACACTTGATTCTGTGCATAGTTATTCAGACACTGATTTAGAAACTTTTTTTGTAGGCAATCATGTGGTGACAAATTCTACTAAACAATATGAAAATTGCAAAAGACAGATTTGCTTAGACCTGCTTACTATTGTCCCTAAATGCCAATAAATTACAAATATCTCTATGTAATTTAACTTTTCCATTATAGGAGTCCCAGCTGTATGCACTTTGCGTCACAGAACCACCCAGCTCAACATGCAAACTTGTTAGAAGCAGCATAAAGTGCATGCTGGACTTGAAGCTATAGAGCCATCAACAATCCAAAGCAAGAGAGGAAGGATCCATGGTGGCAGTCACTGTCTTGAACCATGCGCACAGCCATGTTAGTGACAGCATGGGAAAGCAGTGAATCCTCCTTCAGCATGTTGTGTGCATGTGTACTCTAATGACCATGGACACACACACACAGAGTGACACATGCACACATACACACACACACAGTGACACATGCACACACACACACACACAAACAGAAACATTTATCACCTTCTTCACCATTGTGTCTATTGAGAACAGGTCAGACTTTTCAGCAAGTCATAACTGCTTGGATAGAACCAGGGAAGGACACTGGCTCAGGGTGTGTGCTGCGGGTCAGTGGTAGGGAGGGGGTCCTGCTCATGGGAGGGACTTGTGTGGAGTCAATGTCCTACCTGCATCAAAGGAGGGAGAACCCGTGGTTCTTGTTGGATTTCCCATGTGTGAGGCAGGAGGAGAACAGAGAGGAATGAAGGTCAACAAGCTAGTCAGCAATAATCAAAAGATATCATGTGGTGACAAATTCTACTACACAATATGAAAATTGCAAGAAGAAAAGAAAGAAATAGCCATTCTGAGTAGAAAATGGTATGAATCCTTGGAAAATTAGAAGAATAATCCATGGAAACCTCACAAGTAAAAAGATAATGATAGAAGTAGACCGAGTTCTACCCAATGTCTGCAGTGGAAGCTGTCCATGCCCCAAGGTCACCAGCTGGTTCTGAAGATCTTGTGTTTGCTGTGTGCATGCAGAGACCAGAAGCTTCTACTGGATTCATGAGAATCCTCAGGTTGAGCTGCTGGATGGGAGGAGCCTTCCACCTGCAGGGACTAACTAATTGATCTTTCAGTTGCTGATATCAGGTCAGTGTGTATAACCTCTCCCATCCCCATGTTGAACCTAATGACAATGGGATGGGAGGAGGAGGGGGGGCCTTAGGGGAGCACTTAGGTCAGGAGGGTGCAGCCTCATAACAGGATTACTGCTCTTTTACACCAGGACTGGGAAAGCTCTCTGCCCCCTGACCCCATGTGAGGTGACAGGGAAAAGACATACTAGGATGTGGCTGCTCTCTGGACACCAAATCTGTCTGCACCTTGACCTGGACTTCCCAGAATCCAGAACTCTGAGAAATGAGTGTCTGTTGTTTAAAACTACCCAGTCCATGTACATTCTTACAGCAGGTGGAACAGACTAAGATGTTAGTGACACATGAACCCAAGCACTGATGCTCTGGTGTTTCCCTCCTGCATTTGTTGTGAAAAGTACCTGATAAGCTCCTTCACTGAGGTTCAAGGGTGGATATCTCATATGTTCCCTCCTGCAGATAGGACTAAACAGATGACTCTCCTAGGGCTCTGTGAAAAGACACAGTGGACACACAGAGGGAGAACCTTAGTACAAGGGACTCAAGGTTTCCTAGAGTTGGTGGAACTTTAATTTAAGGATGCTGTTTTTTCAGTCTTCCGGAAGATGTGGATGTGATGACTCTGTGGGATTCGAGTCTGACCATCACCTTACAGAATTGTGTTGTACTGAAAGCCCTGAGGTTAAGCACCTTTGTCTCCTTGCTCCTTCCAGGATTCTTTCCTTGTCTGTGTTGTATTTTGTGAGTTTGACTATGATACCTTAGAGATAGTGGGCTTTTGTTGAATTTAATGGGTGTTCTCTGTACTACCTCGATTTTGATGTCTGTGTCCTTCTGCATAGTAGGGAACTTTTTGGCTATTACTTCATGGAATAAACATTCTCCCCCTTTTTTCTCTCGCTTCATCTTCTGGGACTCTTATGATACGAACATTATTATGTTTTCTGTTTTGTTTTTATTTTATTATATTAATCACCATACATTCCGTTAGTTTTTGATGTAGTGTTCCATGATTCATTGTTTTGCATATAACACCCAGTGCTCCATGCAGAACATGCCCTCTTTAATACCCATCAACCACTTAACGCATCCCCCAACCACCTCCCCTCTAGAACCCTCAGTTTGTTTCTCAGAGTCCATAGTCTCTCATGATTCATCTTCCCCTCGAATTCCCCCCCTTCATTTTCCCTTCCTGCTTTCTTCTTCTTCTTCTTCTTCTTCTTCTTCTTCTTCTTCTTCTTCTTCTTCTTCTTCTTCTTCTTCTTCTTCTTCTTCTTCTTCTTCTTCTTCTTCTAACATATAATGTATTATTTCTTTCAGAGGTACAGGTCTGTGATTCAACAGTCTTACAAAATTCACAGTGCTCACCACAGAACATACTCTCCCCAGTGCCTTTCACACAGCCACCCCATCCCTCCCAGCCCTGACCACTCCAGCAACCCTCAGGGTGTTTCCTGAGATTAAGAATTCCTCATATCAGTGAGGTCATATGATACGTGTTTTTCTCTGATTGACTTATTTCGCTCAGCATAACACCCTCCAGTTCCATCCACATCGTTGCAAATGGCAAGATCTCATTCCTTTTGATGGCTGCATAATATTCTATTGTGTATATATACCACTTCTTCTTTATCCATTCATCTGTCGATAGACATCTTGGCTCTTTCCACAGTTTGACTACCATGGACATTGCTGCTATAAACATCGGGGTGCACGTACCCCTTTTGATCCCTACATTTCATCTTTGGGGTAAATACCCAGTAGTGCAATTGCTGGGTCTAGGGTAGCTCTATTTTGAAATTTTGAGGAAACTCCATACTGTTTTCCAGAGTGGTTGCACAGCTTGCATTCTCACCAACAGTGTAAGAGGGTTGCCCTTTCTCTGCATCCCGGACGACATCTGTCATTTCCTGACTTGTTAATTTTAGCCATTCTGACTGGTGTGAGGTGGTATCTCATTAAGGTTTTGATTTGGATTTCCCTGATGCCGAGCGATGTTGAGCACTTTTTCATGTCTGTTGGCCATTTGAATGTCTTCTTTGGAAAAATGTCTGTTTGTGTCTTCTGCCCATTTCTTTTTTTTCTTTTCTTTTTTTTTTTTTAGAGAAGAATATAGAATATCTTTGGAACTGGGGAGTAGAAAAAGTTCTCTTAAACAAGATGCAAACAAACAAAACTAACCATAAAGAAAAGACTGATAAATTCTGCTACATAAAATTTAAAATACCCTTCATCCAAAGGCATTCTTAACAGATTGAAACAACAAGCTATCTATTGTGAGAATACATATACAATATGCATAATTGACAAGGGATAATAAACAGAAAATATAAAGAATGGTTCTTCTGCCCATTTCTTCACTGGATCATTTGTTCTTTGGGTGTTGAGTTTGATAGGTTCTTCATAGATTTTGGATACTAGCCCTTTATCTGATATGTCATTTACAAATATCTTCTCCTATTCTGTCAGTTGTCTTTTGATTTTCTTGACTGTTTCTTTTGCTGTGTAAAAGCTTTTTATCTTGATGAAGTCCCAATAGTTCATTTTTGCCCTTGTTTCCCTTGCCTTAGGCAATGTTTCTAGGCAGAAGTTGCTGTGACTGAGGTCAAAGAGGTTGCTGCCTGTGTTCTCCTTTAGGATTTTGATGGACTCCTTTCTCACATTTAGGTCTTTCAACCATTTTGAGTCTATTTTTGTGTGTGTTGTAAGGAATGGTCCAGTTCCATTCTTCTGCATGTGGCTGTCCAATTTTCCCAACACCATTTGTTGAAGAGACTGTCTTTTTTCCAATGGACATTCTTTCCTGCTTGGTTGAAGATGAGTTGACCATCGTGTTGGGGGTCCATTTCTGGGCTCTCTATTCTGTTCCATAGATCTATGTGTCTGTTTTTGTGCCAGTACCATACTGTCTTGATGATGACAGCTTTGTAATAGAGCTGGAAGTCTGGAATTGTGATACCACCAGCTTTGCTTTTATTTTTCAACATTCCTCTGGCTATTCGGGGACTTTACTGGTTCCATACCAATTTTAGGATTATTTGTTCCATTTCTTTGAAAATAGTGGATGGTATTTTGATAGGGATTGCACTGAATGTGTAGATTGCTCTAGGTAGCATTGACAGCTTCACAATATTTGTTCTTCCAATCAATGAGCATGGAACGTTTTTCCATTTCTTTGTGTCTTCTTCAATTTCTTTCATGAGTATTTTATAGTTTTCTGAGTAAAGATTCTTTGCCTCTTTGGTTAGATTTATTGCTAGGTATCTTATTGTTTTGGGTGTGATTGTACATGGGATGGACTCCTTAATTTCTCTTTCTTCTGTCTTGTTGTTTGGGTATAGGAATGCCACTGATTTCTGTGCATTGATTTTATCTCCTGCAAATTTACTGAATTCCCCTATGAGTTCTAGCAGTTTTGGGGTGGAGGTTTTTGGGTTTTCCACATAAAGTATCATATCATCTGCAAAGAGTGAGAGTTTGACTTCTTCTTTGCCGATTTGGATGACTTTGATTTCTTTTTGTTGTCTGATTGCTGTGGCTAGGACTTCTAGTACTATGTTGAATAGCAGTAGTGATAGTGGACATCTTTGTCATGTTCCTGACCTTAGGGGGAAAGCTCTCAGTTTTCCCCATTGAGAATGATATTCGCCATGGTTTTTTCATAGATGGCTTTTATGATATTGAGGTATGTACCCTCTATCCCTCTACTCTGAATAGTTTTGATCAAGAAAGGATGCTGTGCTTTGTCAAATGCTTTTTCTGCATCTATTGAGAGGCTCATATGGTTCTTGTTCTTTCTTTTGTTAATGTCTTGTATCACATTGATTGATTTGTGGATGTTGAACCAATCTTGCAGCCCAGGAAGTAATCCCACTTGGTGGTGGTGAAAAATCCTTTTAACGTACTGTTGAATCCTATTGGCTAGTATTTTAGTAAGAATTTTTGCATCCATGTTCATCAGGGTTATTTGTCTGTAATTCTCCTTTTTGATGGGGTCTTTGTCTGGTTTGGGGAATCAAGGTAATGGTGGCCTCATAAAACAAGTTTAGAAGTTTTCCTTCCATTTCTATTTTTTGGAACAATTTCAGAGGAATAGATATGAAATCTTTAATGTTTGGTAGAATTCCCCTGGGAAGCCATCTGGCCTGGGCTTTTGTTTGTTGGGAGATTTTTGATGACTGCTTCAATTTCCTTAGTGGGTATAGGTCTGTTCAGGTTTTCTATTTCTTCCTGGTTCAGTTTTGACAGTTGATACATCTCTAGGAACCCATCCATTTTTTCCAGGTTATCTAACTTGCTGGCATAGAGTTGCTCATAATATGTTCTTATAATTGTTTGTATTTCTTTTGTTGTGATGTCTCCTCTTTCATTCATGATTTTATTTATTTGGGACATTTCTCTTTTCTTTTTGATAAGTCTGGCCAGGGGTTTATCAGTCTTGTTAATTCTTTCAAAGAACCAGCTCCTAGTTTCGTTGATCTGTTCTACTGTTCTTTTGGTTTCTAGTTCATTGATTTCTGCTCTAATCTTTATTATTTCTCTTCTCCTGCTGGGTTTAGGCTTTATTTGCTGTTCTTTCTCCCCAGCCCCTTTAAGTGTAGGGTTAGGTTGTGTATTTGAGACCTTTCTTGTTTCTTGAGAAAGGCTTGTATTGCTATATACTTTCTTCTTAGGACTGCCTTTGCTGCATCCCAAGATTTTGAACAGTTGTGTTTTCATTTTCATTGGTTTCCATGAATTTTTTAAATTCTTCTTTAATTTCCTGGTGGACCCATTCATTCTTTAGTAGGATGCTCTTTAGCCTCCATGTATTTGAGTTCTCTCTGACTTTCCTCTGTGACTGAATCCTAGTTTCAAAGCATTGTGGTCTGAAAATATGCAGGGAATGATCCCAATCTTTTGGTACCAGTTGAGATCTGATTTGTGAACTAGGATGTGATCTATTCTGGAGAATGTTCCATGGGCACTAGAGAAGAATGTGTATTCTGTTGCTTTGGGATAGAATGTTCTGAATATATCTGTGAAGGCCCTTTGGTCCAGTGTGTCATTTAAAGTCTTTATTTCCTTGTTGATCTTTTGCTTAGATGATCTGTCCATTTCAGTCAGGGGTTGTTAAAGTCCCCCACTATTATTGTATTGTTGTCAATGTGTTTCTCTGCTTTTGTTGTTAATTGCCTTATATAATTGGCTGCTCCCATGTTTGGGGCATAGATATTTACAATTGTTAGATCTTCTTGGTGGTTTGACCCTTTAAGCATGATATACTGTCCTTCCTCATTTCTTATTATAGTCTTTGGTTTAAAATCTAATTTGTCTGATATAAGGATTTCCACCCTCATTTTCTTTTGATGTCCATTAGCATGGTAAATGGTTTTCCACCCCCTCACTTTCAATGTGGGGGTGTCTTTGGGTCTAAAATGAGTGTCTTGCAGACAGCATATTGATGGGTCTTGTTTTTTTCATGCAATTTGATAGCCTGTGTCTTTTGATTGGGGCATTTAGCCCATTTACATTCCGGGTAACTATAAAGATATGAATTTGGTGCCATTGTATTACCTTTAAGGTGAGTGTTACTGTATATTGTCTGTGTTCCTTTCTGGTCTATGTTACTTTTAGGCTCTTTCTTTGCTTGGAGGGCCCCTTTCAATATTTCATGTAGGGCTGGTTTTTGTGTTTGCAAATTCCTTTAGATTTTGTTTGTCCTGAAAGCTTTTTATCTCTCCTTCTATTTTCAATGACAGCCTAGCTTAATATAGTATTCTTGGCTGCATATTTTTCTCCTTTAGTGCTCTGAATATATCATGCCAGTCCTTTCTGGCCTGCCAGGTCTCTGTGGATAGGTCTGTTGCCAATCTAATGTTTCTACCATTGTAGGTTACAGATCTCTTCTCCCAAGCTGCTTTCAGGTTTTTCTTTGTCTCTGAGACTCGTAAGTTTTACTATTAGATGTCGGGGTGTTGACCTATATTATTGATTTTGAGGGGGGTTCTCTTTGCCTCCTGGGTTTTGATCCCTTTTCTTTCCCCAAATTAGGGAAGTTCTCTGCTATAATTTGCTCCAATATACCTTCTGCCCCTCTCTCTTTCTTCTTCTTCTGGGATCCCAATTATTCTGATATTATTTCATCTTATGGTATCACTTATCTCTCGAATTCTGCCCTCATGATCCAGTAGTTATTTATCTCTCTTTTTCTCAGCTTCTTTATTTTCCATCATTTGGTCTTCTATATCACTAATTCTCTCTTCTGCCTCATTTATCCTAGCAGTTAGAGGCTCCATTTTTGATTGCACCTCATTAATAGACTTTTTGATTTCGACTTGGTTAGATTTTAGTTCTTTTATTTCTCCAGAAAGGGTTTCTCTAATATTCTCCATGCTTTTTTCAAGCCCATCTAGTATCCTTAAAATTGTCATTCTTAACTATATTTCCTATATCTTACTAATGTCCATATTGATTATGTCTCTTGCAGTTGGTAATGCCTCTTGTTCTGTTTTTGAGGTGATTTTTTCCGTCTTGTTATTTTGTACAGAGGACAATAGATGAAGGAGAGAACAAAATTCTAACAGGGTAAGAATGACTCCCCAAAAATATACACTAAACAAATCAGAAGAGACCTGAAACTGGGGGGAAAGAAAGGGAAAGAAAAAAAAAGAAAAAGATAAAAAAAACCCAACCAACCAAACAAACAAACAAAACACCAGAATATGATCAAATATGATCAAGCCAGTGCATAGATCAGTGCCACACACTAGATTTTGGGCATATTTTGTTCTGTTAGAAGAAAGTGCCTCCCAAAATTTTAAAGTACTAAAACCTTATATATGTACAAAAATAAGGGTAAATATGATGAAGGGATGGAATATGATTGTAAAGATGAAAATTATAAAAGATTTTATGAAAGGAATTGATAAGAAAGAAGTTGGTTGAAAAAAGAAGGAAGAAGATTAAAAAAAATAAAAAAGGAGAGAATATGATCAGGTGGAGACTATAACAAAGTGATACACAAGATATTTAGGGTATATTTTGATCTGTTAGAAGAAACTGTATCCCAAAATTTTAAAGAGAGAACTATATATATATTTATATATATATATATATAAATATATACACACACTAAAAATAAGGTTAACTACTATGAAGGGATAGAATATGACTCTAAAAATGAAAAATAAAAAAGATTTTTAAAAAAGGGATTATTAAGATATGGTTTAGAAAGGCAAAAAGAAAAATTAAAAAAAAAGGAAAGAAAAAGAAAAAGAAAATTATAAAAATTAACTTTGAAAGACTAAAGAATCAGGGGGAAAAAAGTCATGAATTCTATGTGTAGTATTCCCCTAGTGCTGGAGTTCTGCCGTTCTCATTGATTGGCAAACTTGGCCTTAGCTGGCTATTCTTGCTGATCTTCTGGGGGAAGGGCCTGTTGCCGTGGTTCTCAAATGTCTTTGGTGGAGGCAGAATTGTCCCACCCTTGCTAGATCTGGGCTAACTAATCCACTTGGGTTTGCTCTCTGGAGCTTTTGTTCCCTGCAAGCATTCCATACAGCTTTGGAGGTCAAGAGTGAAAATGGTGGCCTCCCAATCTCCAACTGGAGGAGCCAAGAACCTGGGGCCCCACTCCTCGGTGAGCCCCAGAGAAAAGCAGTCAGTCACTCTCTCCCCGGGCTCTGGCCACACACTGTGCTCACCTGGCCTGTGACCGAGCATTTCTATCTCTGGCACATGACCCTGTTTGGAGTCCCCAAACCCAGCAGGTTCCTGTGGCATGCTCCTGTGCTGCTCCTCCCGGGGAAGGAAGGGGAGTCTCCCCAGATTTGCTGCTTGTTGGGTTCCTGCTGGAAGAGCATGGCTTGACTGTACTGCGGATCACAGTTTATGGCAACCCTGAGCTGAGAGCTCAATCCTCGACTCTGTCTCTGAAGCCGGCTTCCCTGCTCCGATACCTGGGAGCTCTGCCACACTCAGGCTCCCCCGGTCTTTCTGTGACCCCGAGGGTCCTGAGACCACACTGTCCCAGCGAGGGTTCCACCCCTCACATAGCCACTAGAGCGACATGCCTCAGCAGAGCAGACTTCCAAAAGTTCTGATTTTCTGCTCCGCTCTCTATCACTTGCCGGTAGTGGCTGATAGAGGCCCCCTTCCCCACTGTCTATCTTCCCAAATATCACCTTGGATTCACTTCTCCACATGTCCTACCTTCCAGAAAGTGGTCACATTTCTGTTCAGAGAGTTGCTGCTATTCTTTTCTTTGATCTCCTGTTGAGTTCATAGGTGTTCAGAATGGTTTGATCCCAATCTAGCTGAATTCCTGGGACCAGATGAAATTTAGGTCTCCTACTCCTCTGCCATCTTGCTCCGCCCCCCCAATGTTATTATGTTTTCATAAGCCACTGAATTCCCTAAGTCCACCTTAGTAGTCCATTACCTTGGTTTCCCTCTTCTTTTCACTCATTGTTTTCTATAATTTAATCTTCCATATCACCCATTCACTCCTCTCCTTCATCCATCCATCATTTTTATGACCTCCACTTGGGATTGCATCTTGGTTTTAGTATTTTTACTTTGGGCCTGATAGACATTAGTTCATTTATTTCTGCAGTAAGGGATTTGCCAATGTCTTCTATCTTTTTTTCAAGTCCAGCTAGTAACCTTGTAATCATTGTTTTAAATTCTAGTTCTGACATCTTACTTATATTTGTATTGATTAAAAACCTGGCCATGAGATTTACATCCTGTTCATTATTCTGGGGTGTCTTTTCCATCCTGTCATTTTTTTCCAGAAAATAAAAGAAGAAAGGGGAAAAATTAAAAAATGTAGATCCTGGGTTTGTTTGGGTCTGCTTCTAAAAAAGAATATAGATCACAAAATAAAGAAAAATAAAGTAAAAATAGAAAAAATAAATACATATATATTTGTAAAATAAAAATGAAAAAGAAAATATAAGAAAAAATTAATAATAAAAATAAGGAAGAAGAATTGGAAAATAAATGAAAAAATAAAAGTAAAAAACTTAAGAATAGAAGTAGAAAGAAAGCAAGATCCTACTTCCCCTATAGCTGAAAGTTTGCAGCACTCGATGATCATTAGACTTGGTGAGATGGAATAGATTCTGCTGCTCTCAGGGAGGTGCCTGTTGTGATTATTCTCCGGAATTTTGGCCTAGTGGAAACTCACATCTTGGGAGCAGGGTGCAGCGCTTGGTGTAAGCGGCTCTGCCCTCCACTAGGTGCCGCTGTTTTGCTTCCTGATGGCACTGTTGGGTGGGTTCAATATGGCATCTCCTCTCTAGGCTGGGGTTGAAAGTTCGCACCCCCCACTCTCCAGTGAGACCTCACAGAAGAGCAACCAACCCTTTCTGACCCTGGTTTCCATCTGAACCCCATGCTCACCCTGCCAGTGTCAGAAATTCTTTATCTCAGGCCCATGACTGAGTTTCAAAACTTCAGAATTAGGGACACGCATGGTGTGGACCCATGCTATTCTCCAGGGGAGGGTCTCATAGCCTTTTTAACTTTTGCCTGCAGGTCTCAGGAAAGAGGTCACACCACCACACCGTGGTTCCCCATTTACGGGAAAACAGAGCAGAGAGTCTGCACTTAGTCTCACTGTTTAACCCGGTTCCAGGCTCCTATGCCTAGTAACAGTGCATCACATTGGTGCCGCACATTGTTCTTATGACTCAGGGGATCCTCAGACCCTGGAATTCTGCCCCACTTTGCCACTTCAGCACCTTTATGCCAGACATATCCCCACAGTATCCGACTTCTAAAAGTTCAGATTTTGCTCTCTTCTGCTTATAATACTTTGTGAGAGCTTCCACAAACAGGCTTCCTTCCTGCTGTCATCCCAATAGATATATCTCCCCCAAGACAACTCTCTGCACCTCCTACATTCCAAGAGGTGGTCCATTTTTTATTTGTAGACTTACAGCTTTTGTTCTCTCAGATCTCTGATTGATTTCTGGTTGCTCAGAATTAATTGATAATTACCTGTGTTCCAGGGTTGAGACAAGCCTAGGGACCCCTACTCCTCCACCATCTTAACTCTTCCATCCCACATTTTCTTATACCAAAGAGGGTGTGATAAATTCCTTCTGCTTTATATGCTGAGGCTCAAACTTGAAATCTGGTGTTGTATTTGAGAATACCCTAACTTATTTCCCTCTCTACTCTGATCCAGGCATCCTATGGTTAAACTGCTGTTTTAGTGTGTAATCCCATTAAGTATTATGCAATTATTATATTATTTTGCAGTAAGTAATGGTAGATATATGTGGTCCATATATATCTATGAGAGACATAGTGAAGAATTCACCTCCTGGCAGTGAGACTGGTCTTTGAGCAGGATGTGAGAGGTGCTCCCTAAGAACGAGAATTGCAGGAACATTATTAGCACCACTCCATGTCTCTGTTCAGTGGAAGCAGGTGCATTTTGAATGGTATGGACAGTTGGCAGTCTTCCTGATGTACAGGATCTATCCAGGGATGGAAATTGGAGGATCTGGAGACAGAACAGAAGTTCTATACTCATCCAGCAGGTGTTTGAGGGTCTGAAATGAGAACACCAAAACAGAGGCTGATCAGAGCTGCAAACTGAAACTGAATTGAAATTGAATTACTCTGCTGCATTTTTTGTGAAAAGTCCCTGTAAGTCCTTCAAAGGGATTCAAGGGTAGTATTCATTCATTTATTTATTTACTTGTTTACTTATTATCTATCTTCTATTAGATTGAATTAACTAGCTGAATGTCAAAGGAATCTGTCAAAAGTTTACAGTGGAAAAGCAGCCTGATTTTGTGAGTTTAGGATGGATATGATATATGAACAACTTTTAAATGTCCCACTAGCAGAATTCAATAGGGAAGAGACTAGTACTGGAGGAAATATTTCTAAATGTGTGGTCCTGCCAGGTACCATGTCACATGGAGATAAGTGATGTGCTCCTGCACATAGTACCAGTGGGAGTATCTTTGGACAATGGAGTCCATGTGTCTCTGAGAATTTGTGTAACTTTACATTAAGGAAGCTGTTTTCTCAACCTTTCCAGAAGATTGTGGATGTGATGACCATGTGGTATTTGAATCTGAGCCACACTATGCACTGTTGTCCCACCATGACCATTGTCAGGTGTGGCCTGTCACTGGGTATAAAAGCTGGTACAACTCAGGATGGAAACTGAAATCAAGACTCTGATCCCAGAGTCTGCACTGTGTTGCAAAAGGATGCCCCCTAGATCAAACAAGGTCAGAACCCCAAGCTTTGGCCACACCCCAAAGTACTGAGCACCTACTTTGGGCCAGCCTTTGGGGACACTTTGCATCTGTCATCTCCTGAGTCCTTCAACACAGTATATTGGTGTACCCATTTCACAGAGGGGACGTGAGTACTTGTCCAGAGGCTGAGGCCAGTGAGAGGCTCAGGCTCCAGGACCCGGTTGACACACGTGTTGGCATATGGCCTGTCAGATGGCTGTGACTGGACCCAGACAGCTCATCTGCCTCTGTGATTCAGCTCAGGACAGCGTTTCTGGATTGGACCATCTCACAAGTTCCTGTGTGCTTCTCCCTTGTGAAATGCCTCTTCTGCTTTGGCAGGTATTTCTCTCACTGTTTGCTCAGCCAGTCCAAGGTCAGGGTCAGGCCCTGTCCATGTGATGTGTGTCAGCCCACAGTCCAGTGTTGTCTGAAGGTCAGTGGGCACATGGTCACAAAACAGCTACCGTGTGTGAGGTCGGGATGGGCTCTGGGGCACCTCATGTCACACACTGAAGCTCCTTGCTGGGTGTCATTGCAGGCCACGTAACTCAATTGTCACACAATCCTGGGATGAACAACATGATATGGCACCTGGGAGAAAGAGAGAGAGATCAGGAAAGCTTTCTCAGAAGAGGTGGTACCTAGCTGGTCTAAGGAGTAAGTAAGCCCTCAACAGGCAGCAGGTTTGGGAACAGGGAGGGACTCCAGCAGAGGGAAGGGCTGGAGAATGGTGTTGAGTGATCTGTAGTGTGCGGGAACCATGGAGACTTCATTCCGGGCCAGTAGAGGATACGTGAAGGAGAGCAAAGGGGATGAGGTTCCCACGCTGCTGTCTGGGACAGGGACCCTGAACATGAGGCTGGTGTTCGTTCTCTTTCTTCCCAATTATAGCGTGGTTTGGTCATCCGCATCACACCCTGAGCACCCCCTGGACCCCTTGTGTCCCTCACTCTCCCTTT
Source organism: Eumetopias jubatus (assembly GCF_037043125.1). NCBI lineage: Eukaryota > Metazoa > Chordata > Mammalia > Carnivora > Otariidae > Eumetopias > Eumetopias jubatus. Next base: position 230,076 of record NW_028274813.1, read on the forward strand.
GGCACACGAGCGGACACCTCCACTCAGCCCCGTAGGGGGCGCTCACTTGCACCCACGTGCACCTGCTCCTCCAGCTCCCCACCGTCCTTTCTCCTGTTGACCTCGTCCATCCTATCCAGTAACAGGGCAGCTTAACAGTGTAAATTGTGTGATCTCACAGTCCTGGAGGCTGGAGTCTGAGACCCAGGTGTCAGCACAGTTGGGCCCTCCTGAGGCCCCTTTCTTTGGCTGGGATCCCAATGGCCTCCTCTCGTTGTGCCATCACATGGGCATCTCTTGGGGTGCTAACCTTCTCTTCTGTCTCCCAGCCTCCACCAGTCCAACTGGAACAGAGCCCACCTTACTGACCCCATTTTAACTTAATCACCTCTTTAAAGGCTTTGTCTCCACATACAGCCTCGTCCTGAGGTGCTGGGGGTTATGGCTTCAACAGATAAATTGGGGGAGGGGGACACATTTTAGCCCATAAGAGACACCTCCCTTTGAGTTCCTGCTGCTGTTGCCAAGCCCTATCTTGTTCTTGGGAATGCACTTTCATTTCCCTCTCTGACCACATGGACTCTCAGGACCTCCCTTTGTGAACCTACAGAATGCAGAGGACAATGCTAGAGCCCAGGACTCCTGACCCCGCCTCTTCTGCGGAGACCCAGGCCAGAAAAACGACCTTGGACTCCAAGAAGAAACACTTCACACCCCAATGAAAAACCATGCCCAACCCACTCTTGCTTATTTAAGCTCTCTCACCCAAAGGCCATTGTTGGGGGTGACCTATGGGTCCTCAGGCCTGGAAGTCATACAAGGGTACAAGGGCGAGCCCAGCAGACACGGACTTTGGCCACAATCAGCTAATCAAACAGATAAACATGGGAGTACAAACTGTGGCAAGGGTAATTCGTTCATGCACAGATGTTTATTGAAACCCTCTGTGTGTCTGGAACCGTCCCGGGTCCTGGAGATAAATGAAGGAAACCCCCAAATATCCCTGCACTGGTGAAGCTACATTCTTACGTGGAGAGACCATGAAATAAAAAAGTGACAAAAAATTAAAGAGAAAAGTAGAGCATGATGCATGTCTGTTGATGACAAATGTTCTTTTCATAAGAAAAAATATTTTTGAAATATTGGCAATTATGGATATTTGCATCCTATGTGTTCCTAATGATAGGATTCCTCTCTAGTGTCTTTAAAATAATACAAAATTATCTATCATCTACCTGTAATCTTTTCATCTGATCTCTATTTGACATCTATTCATCTAGCTCAAGATTTATCCTATTGACACAAGCCTTTCAGAAATATCAACATAATCTCTGCAATCTCTTTTTAGACCCCTAATGTTTAGATCCAAATAATCTCCAGGTCATTCATTCCATTTCCTTCAGGGTGGCTATTTGGGTGTCATTAACTCCATGCCTGAGTTAATAATGATCTCTGTGTTTTTATCAGAGAAAAGTTACCCACTTTTTTTAAATCAAGTTCCCCTCCAAGTGTTAACAGGCCCCAGTGTGAGGTGCATTTCTCCGGAGAAGGGAGGCACCCTCCAATCTTGGGAATTGTATCTGCAGATCACAGAGTGGGTGCCTTGTGTTGGTGTCTGTGCACTTGAGCATGTAGGTGTCACTTCCAGAATTTTTCAGATGTCTTGGCAGACAATCCCAGCAGCAGCAACTATCAGGATGAAAGGTCTCCAAGTGTGCCTCTGCTGTGCAAGTAGTTTTTCACAGGTCAAATACAACAGTGTGGAAACTATAAGAAATATAATTTTTGGATCCATTGGCCTTTTGTTGTCATTCTATTTACACCAGACTTGGCATCGATATATAATTTTTCTATGCAATTATGTCTACGATGACTGTTAATATTGAGTGTATATAAAGACTAGATTTGGGAAGTTTTCTGCACACAATGTGGATTCCAATAATATCATTGTGAAAGAAAGATTAGATTAAAATAAATTGTGATCCATTCATTTGTTCGACATTTATTCTTATGCTCAGAGAGGTGAAGCCATCTATTGACCTGCTTCCAACACAGCTCATAGACCGAGGGCTCTCCCAAGCCAGACCAACATGCCTTATGAGTTCATCAAAGAGGTGCCCACAGGTGGTCCTGGAAGGTCCAGAAGAGCTTGGTTCTGTCCCTGTCCGCTTATAAGGATGGCCTCCATCCCACACCTGCAAACTTCTCCTCGATATCTAGGGTAAAATCCACACTCGGACAGTGGGAGCTCTCTCCTCAGACAGGACTGAGGTCTCTGGGGAAGGCAGAGCTGTGGTCTGGAGGAATACGAGTTTCTAGGACCTTCTGTGTCTGGTAACATTTTCCCAAAGTGAGGGTCTCAGATGTCAGAGGTGGGACCATGGGGATTGTTGTGAGAGTCATGACAGACAGGGTTTGAGTCTCCTTGTCCCAAGGAGTCCTGTCCCAGGTGCCACTGCAGGATTCAGACCCAGGACTGGTGAGGGGCTCACAGACCCTTCACCTCACCAGCACCATCTTTGGATTCTCCATCTCAAACTGTAATTTCTGGTGGAATTGAATCCACTGACCCCAGGTGACTGGGTGCGGTGAATTGGTTCATAAATCATAGATATACCACATTAAACAGCCCGTCCAATAAGAGCCACATGTCCATTTCCAGAGTCAAGTCCAAGAACCAGTTCTTGCAGCTGACCGATCTCAGTGTCACCAAGGTCTTGGCTGTGTACTGCAGTATAGAGACATAGTGAGGGGACATCAGTGTGAGCCCAGACCCAAAACTCCCTGCAGGGGCAGAGGAGGGGCTAGGCTGCAGGGGCCCTCAGGTCACAAGGGGCGCTCAGGACCCAGGTGGCACTCACAACAACCAGTGCTGAGGACACGAGGGGGCAGTCGGGTCACCAGGGGGAACTCAAAACACCAGGGAGAGAGAAGGACACTAGAGGGTGTTCAGGACACCAGGGACACTCTGGACCCACAGGCCAGGGTAAGGCCCAGGAACGGTTGCAAGTATCAGTTGACTTTCTTGTCAGCTGGAAAAGTATGTGCTGCATTTGTAGGGCTGTTTTTAAAGGTCATGGCATATTATTAGTATTACATGTGTAACCATTAGGTTTTATGTTGTAATATTTTTTAAATTAAAGTAAATTTTAAGTACTCTCTGGAAATAATAGATGAAAAGTCTATATTTTGAGGAAATAATAATTTGTGAATATTTGCATTCAGCCTTCCAGATTTTATGAAAATTTATTGATATTCTTAACTGCAAAGTTATTGGAATTAATATGTAAATATAAATAAATGTATAGGGACACAAGTCTATAAAGAATATATAGCCTATTTTTTTAAATTTTTTATTGTTATGTTAATCACCATATATTACATCATTTGTTTTGGTGTAGTGTTCCATGATTCATTGTTTGTTCATAACACCCAGTGCTCCATGCAGAATGTACCTTCTTTAATACCCATCACCAGGCTAACCCATCCCCCTACCCTCCTCCCCTCTAGAAACCTCAGTTTGTTTTTCAGAGTCCATCATCTCTCCTGGTTCGTCTCCCCCTCTGACTTACTCCCCTTCATTCTTCCTCTCCTGCTATCTATTCAATTTCTTTTTTCTTAAAATATGTTGCGTTATTTCTTTCAGAAGTACAGATCTGTGATTCAACAGTCTTACACAATTCACAGCGCTCACCGTAGCACATACCCTCCCCAATGTCTATCACCCAGCCACCCCATCCCCCCCACCCCCGACCACTCCAGCAACCCTCAGTATGTTCCTGAGATTAAGAATTCCTCATATCAGTGAGGTCATATGATACATGTCTTTCTCTGATTGACTTATTTCACTCCGCATAACACCCTCCAGTTCCATCCACATCGTTGCAAAAGGCAAGATCTCATTCCTTTTGATGGCTGCATAATATTCCATTGTGTATATATACCACCTCTTCTTTATCCATTCATCTGTCGATGGACATCTTGGCTCTTTCCACAGTTTGGCTATGGTGGACATTGCTGCTATAAACATTGGGGTGCACGTACCCCTTCGGGTCCCTACATTTGTATCTTTGGGGTAAATACCCAGTAGTGCAATTGCTGGATCGAATGGTAGCTCTAATTTCAACTGTTTGAGGAACCTCCATACTGTTTTCCAGAGTGGTTGCACCAGCTTGCATTCCCACCAACAGTGTAGGAGAGTTCCCCTTTCTCCACATCCCCACCAACATCTGTCGTTTCCTGACTTGTTAATTCTAGCCATTCTGACTGCTGTGAGGTGGTATCTCATTGAGGTTTTGATTTGGATTTCCCTGATGCTGAGCGATGTTGAGCACTTTTTCATGTGCCTGTTGGCCATTTGGATGTCTTCTTTGGAAAAATGTCTGTTCATGTCTTCTGCCCATTTCTTCTTTGGATTATTTGTTCTTTGGGTGTTGAGTTTGATAAGTTCTTTATAGATTTTGGATACGAGCCCTTTATCTGATATGTCATTTGCAAATATTTTCTCCCATTCTGTTGGTTGTCTTTTGGTTTTGTGGACTGTTTCTTTTGCTGTGCAAAAGCTTTTTATCTTGATGAAATCCCAATAGTTCATTTTTGCCCTGGCTTCCCGTGCCTTTGGTGATGTTTCTAGGAAGAAGTTGCTGCGGCTGAGGTCGAAGAGGTTGCTACCTGTGTTCTCCTTTAGGATTTTGATGGACTGCTGTCTCACGTTTAGGTCTTTCAACCATTTGGAGTCTATTTTTGTGTGTGGTGTAAGGAAATGGTCCAGTTTCATTCTTCTGCATGTGGCTGTCCAATTTTCCCAACACTATTTGTTGAAGAGACTGTCTTTTTTCCATTGGACATTCTTTCCTGCTTTGTCAAAGATTAGTTGACCATAGAGTCGAGGGTCCATTTCTGGGCTCTCGATTCTGTTCCATTGATCTATGTGTCTGTTTTTGTGCCAGTACCATACTGTCTTGATGATGACAGCTTTGTAATAGAGCTGGAAGTCGGAATTGTGATGCCGCCGGCTTTGCTTTTCTTTTTCAATATTCCTCTGGCTATTCGGGGTCTCTTCTGGTTCCATACAAATTTTAGGATTATTTGTTCCATTTCTTTGAAAAAAGTGGATGGTATTTTGATGGGCATTGCATTGAATGTGTAGATCGCTCTAGGTAGCATTGACATCTTCACAATGTTGGTTCTCCCAATCCATGAGCATGGAACGTTTTTCCATTTCTTTGTGTCTTCTTCAATTTCTTTCCTGAGTATTTTATAGTTTTCTGAGTACAGATCCTTTGCCCCTTTGGTTAAATTTATTCCTAGGTATCTTATGGTTTTGGGTGCAATTGTGAATGGGATCGACTCTTTGATTTGTGTCTCTTCTGTCTTGTTGTTGGTGTATAGGAATGCCACTGATTTCTGTGCATTGATTTTATAGCCTGCTACTTGACTGAATTCCTGTATGAGTTCTAGCAGTTTTGGGGTGGAATCTTTTGGGTTTTCCACATAAAGTATCATATCATCTACAAAGAGTGAGAGTTTGACTTCCTCTTTGCCGATTTGGATGCCTTTGATTTCTTTTTGTTGTCTGATTGCTGTGGCTAGGACTTCTAATACTATGTTGAATAGCAGTGGTGAGAGTGGACATCCCTGCCGCGTTCCTGACCTTAGGGGAAAACCTCTCAGCTTTTCCCCATTGAGAATGATATTTGCTGTAGGTTTTTCGTAGATGGCTTTTATGATATTAGGTATGTACCCTCTATCCCTGTACTCTGAAGAGTTTGATCAAGAAAGGATGCTGTACTTTGTCAAATGCTTTTTCTGCATCTACTGAGAGGATCATATGACTCTTGTTCTTTCTTTTGTTAATGTATTGTATCACGTTGATTGATTTGCGGATGTTGAACCAGCCTTGCAGCCCAGGGATAAATCCCACTTGGTCATGGTGAATAATCCTTTTAATGTACTGTTGGATCCTATTGGCTAGTACTTTGGTGAGAATTTTTGCATCCATATTCATCAAGGATACTGGTCTGTAATTCTCCTTTTTGATGGGATCTTTGTCTGGTTTTGGGATCAAGGTAATGGTGGCCTCATAAAAGGAATTTGGAAGTTTTCCTTCCATTTCTATTTTTTGGAACAGTTTCAGGAGAATAGGTATTAATTCTTCTTTAAATGTCTGATAGAATTCCCCTGGGAAGCCATCTGGCCCTGGGCTTTTGTTTCTTGGGAGATTTTTGATGACTGCTTCAATTTCCTTAGTGGTTATAGGTCTGTTCAGGTTTTCTATTTCTTCCTGGTTCAGTTTTGGTAGTTGATACATCTCTAGGAATGCACCCATTTCTTCCAGGTTATCTAATTTGCTGACATAGAGTTGCTCATAATATGTTCTTATAATTGTTTGTATTTCTTTGGTGTTGGTTGTGATGTCTCCTCTTTCATTCATGATTTTGTTGATTTGGGTCATTTCTCTTTTCTTTTTGATCAGTCTGGCCAGGGGGTTATCAATCTTGTTAATTCTTTCAAAGCACCAGCTCCTAGTTTCGTTGATCTGTTCTACTGTTCTTTTGGTTTCTAGTTCATTGATTTCTGCTCTGATCTTTATGATTTCTCTTCTCCTGCTGGGTTTAGGCTTTATTTGCTGTTCTTTCTCCAGCTCCTTTAGGTGTAGGGTTAGGTTGTGTATTTGAGACCTTTCTTGTTTCTTGAGAAAGGCTTGTATTGCTATGGAATTTCCTCTCAGGACTGCCTTTGCTGTATCCCAAAGATTTTGGACAGTTGTGTTTTCATTTTCATTGGTTTCCATGAATTTTTTTAATTCTTCTTTAATTTCCTGGTTGACCCATTCATTCTTTAGTAGGATGCTCTTTAGCCTCCATGTATTTGAGTTCTTTCCGACTTTCCTCTTGTGATTGAGTTCTAGTTTCAAAGCATTGTGGTCTGAAAATATGCAGGGAATGAGCCCAATCTTTTGGTACCGGTTGAGACCTGATTTGTGACCTAGGATGTGATCAATTCTGGAGAATGTTCCATGAGCACTAGAGAAGAATGTCTATTCCGTTGCTTTGGGATGGAACGTACTGAATATGTTTGTGAAGTCCATTTGGTCCAGTGTGTCATTTAAAGTCTTTATTTCCTTGTTGATCTTTTGCTTAGATGATCTGTCCATTTCAGTCAGGGGGGTGTTAAAGTTCCCCACTATTACTGTATTGTTGTGAATGTGTTTCTTTGCTTTTGTTATTAATTGCCTTATATAATTGGCTGCTCCACTATTAGGGGCATAGATATTTACAATTGTTAGATCTTCTTGTTGGATAGATCCTTTAAGTAGGATATAGTGTCCTTCTTCATCTCTTATTACAGTCTTTGTTTTAAAATCTAGTTTGTCTGATATAAGGATGGCCACCCCAGCTTTCTTTTGGTGTCCATTAGCATGGTAAATGGTTTTCCACCCCCTCACTTTCAATCTGGGGGTGTCTTTGGGTCTAAAATGAGTCTCTTGCAGACAGCATATGGATGGGTCTTGTTTTTTAATCCAATCTGATAGCCTGTGTCTTTTGATTGGGGCATTTAGCCCATTTACATTCAGGGTAACTACTGAAAGGTATGAATTTAGTGCCATTGTATTACCTGTAAGGTGACTGTTAACTGTCTGTTGTCTGTGTTCCTTTCTGCTCTTTGCTGCTTTTAGGTTCTCTCTTTGCTTAGAGGACCCCTCTCAATATTTCTTGGAGGGCTGGTTTCGTGTTTGCAAATTCCTTTAGTTTTTGTTTGTTCTGGAAGCTTTTTATCTCGCCTTCTATTTTCAATGATAGCCTAGCTGGATATAGTATTCTTGGCTGCATATTTTTCTCGTTAGTGCTCTGAAGATATCTTGCCAGTCCTTTGTGGCCTGCCAGGTCTCTGTGGATAGGTCTGTTGCCAATCTAATGTTTCTACCATTGTAGGTTACATATCTCTTCTCCCGAGCTGCTTTCAGGATTTTCTCTTTGTCTCTGAGACTCGTAAGTTTTACTATTAGATGTCGGGGTTTTGACCTATTATTATTGATTTTGAGAGGGGTTCTCTGTGCCTGTTTCCTTCCTCACATTAGGGAAGTTCTCTGCTATAATTTGCTCCAATATACCTTCTGCCCCTCTCTCTCTCTCTTCTTCTTCTGGGATCCCAATTATTCTAATGTTGTTTCGTCTTATCATATCACTTATCTCTCGAATTCTGCCCTTGTGATCCTGTAGTTGTTTCTCTCTCTTTTTCTCAGCCTCTTTATTTTCCATCATTTGGTCTTCTATATCGCTGATTCTGTCTTCTGCCTCATTTATCCTAGCATTTGGTGCCCCCATTTTTGATTGCACCTCATCAATAGCCTTTTTGATTTCGATTTGGTTAGATTTTAGTTCTTTTATTTCTCCAGAAAGGGTTTCTCTAATAACTTCCACGTTTTTTTCAAGCCCAGCTAGTATCTTTAAAGTCATGATTCTGAACTTTAGGTCCGACATCGTACTAATGTCCGTATTGAGTAGGTCCCTGGCTGACGGTACTACCTCTTGTTCTTTTTGCTGAGGTGATTTCTTTCGCCTTGTCATTTTGTCCAGAGGAGAATAGATGAATGAGAGAACAAAATGCTAACAGGTTTACAACGTCCCCAGCAAATATACTGTATACAAATCAGAAAAGACCTGAAACCAGGGAAAAGAAAGGGAAAGAAAGAAAAAAGAAAGAGAAAAAGAAAGAAAAAGAAAAAAAAAGATAAAAACAAAAACAAAACAATACAAAAAAGGCAGAATATGATCAAATATGATCAGGCTAGTGCATAGATCAGTGCCACACACTAGATTTTGGGCGTATTTTGGTCTGTTAGAAAAAAGTGCCTCCTAAAATTTTAAAGGAAGAAAGACATATATGTACAAATAAGGGTTGATACAATGAAGGGATGGAAGATGACTGTAAAGATGAAAATTATAAAAGATTTTATAAAAGGACTTGGTAAGATAAGTTGTTTGAAAAAAGAAAGAAGATTTAAGAAAAAAAAAAGGAAAAAGGGAGAGAATGTGATCAGGCAGGAGACTAGAACAAAGCCATACACTAGTGATTTAGGGTATATTTTGATCTGTTAGAAGAAACTGTATCTCAAAATTTTAAAGAGAGAACAACTTATATATATATGCCAAAAATAAGGGTAACTACTATGAAGGGATAAAATATGACTCTAAAAATGAAAAATAAAAAATGTTTTTTTTTTTTTAGAAAAGGGATTTATAAGATGTTGGTTGAAAAAGGGAAAAAGAAAAATAAAAAAAAACAGTCAACAAAAATTCACTTTGATGAAATAATGAATCATGGTAAAAAAAAAAAAAAGAAAGAAAAGAAAGCCATGAATCTATGTGCAGTATTCCCGTAGCGCTGGAGTTCTCCTATTCTCCTTGATCGATCAACTTGGTCTTGGCTTGCTGGCTGTTTGTGTTGATCTTCTGGGGGAGGGGCCTGTTGCTGTGGTTTCCAAATGTCTTTGCCGGAGGCAGAATTGCCCCGCCCTTGTCGGTCCGGGCTAAGGAAGCCGCTCCGGTTTGCTCTCAGGAGCTTTTGTTCCCTGCAAGCTCTCGGTACAGCTTTGGAGGACCAGGGCAGAAATGGTGGCCTCCCAATCTCCACTCGGAGGAGCTGAGAACTCGGGGCCCCGCTCCTCAGTGTGCCCCCAGGGAAAAGCAGTCACTTCCGTGTCCCCGGTCTCCGGCCGCACTCCGTGCTCACCCGGCCTGTGATCGAGCGTTGCTATCTCTGGCACCCGACCCCGCGCGGAGTCTCCAAACCCAGCAGATCCCTGCAGTGCGTTCCCGCACCGCTCCTCCCCGGGAAGGAAGGGGAGTCTCCCCGGATCTGCTGCTTGTTGGGTCCCTGCTGGGGGAGCCGTGCCCCGACTGGGCCGCAGATCACAGTTTATGGCAACCCCGAGCTGAGAGCCCGCGATTCTGCTCCGTCTCTGCAGCCGGCTTCCCCGCTCTGATACCTGGGAGCTCTGGCGCACTCAGGCACCCCCGGTGTCTCTGTGACCCCAAGGGTCCTGAGACCACACTGTCCTGGGAGGATTCCACCCCCTGCTTAGCCACTGCAGCGACGTCCCTCCGCCGAGCCAACTTCTAAAAGGTCCGATTTTGTGCTCCGCAGCTCTATCACTTGCCAGAAGCGGCCGGCGGAGGCCCCTCCCCCGCCGTCTATCCTCCCGAATATCGCCTCGGATTCACTTCTCCGCATGCCCTACCTTCCAGTAAGTGGTCGCTTCTCTGTTCAGAGAGTTGTTGCTACTCTCCTGTTCGATCTCCTGTTGAGTTCGTAGGTGTTCAGAATGGTTTGATCCCTATTCAGCTGAATTCCTGAGACCAGACGAAATCTAGGTCTCCTACTCCTCTGCCATCTTCACGTTGCATCCTCTCCTTCTATTTTCAATGACAGCCTAGCTGGATATAGTATTCTTGGCTGCATATTTTTCTCGTTAGTGCTCTAAAGATATCTTGCCAGTCCTTTCTGGCCTGCCAGGTCTCTGTGGATAGGTCTGTTGCCAATCTAATATTTTTACCATTGTAGGTTACATATCTCTTCTCCCAAGCTGCTTTAGGATTTTCTCTTTGTCTCTGAGACTTGTAAGTTTTACTATTAGATGTCGGGGTGCTGATCTATTATTATTGATTTTGAGAGGGGTTCTCTGTGCCTCCTGGATTTTGATGCCTGTTTCCTTCCTCACATTAGGGAAGTTCTCTGCTATTATTTGCTCCAATATACCTTCTGCCCCTCTCTCTCTCTCTTCTTCTTCTGGGATCCCAATTATTCTAATGTTGTTTCATCTTATCGTATCACTTATCTCTCGAATTCTGCCCTCGTGATCCTGTAGTTGTTTCTCCCTCTTTTTCTCAGCCTCTTTATTTTCCATCATTTGGTCTTCTATATCACTGATTCTCTCTTCTGCCTCATTTATCCTAGCAGTTAGTGCCCCCATTTTTTATTGCACCTCATTAATAGCCTTTTTGATTTCGACTTGGTTAGATTTTAGTTCTTTTATTTCTCTGGAAAGGTTTCTCTAATAACTTCCACGCTTTTTTCAAGCCCAGCTAGTATCTTTAAAGTCAGGATTCTGAACTCTAGGTCTGACATCATACTAATGTCCGTATTGAGTAGGTCTCTGGCTGAGAGTACTACCTCTTGTTCTTTTTGCTGAGGTGATTTTTTTCGTCTTGTCATTTTGTCCAGAGGAGAATACATGAATGAGAGAACAAAATGCTAACAGGTTTACAACGTCCCCAGCAAATATACTGTATACAAATCCGAAAAGACCTGAAACCAGGGGAAAAGAAAGGGAAAGAAAGAAAAAAGAAAGAGAAAAAAAAAAAGAAAAAAAGATAAAAACAAAAACAGAACAATACAAAAAAAGCAGAATGTGATCAAATATGATCAGGCTAGTGCATAGATCAGTGCCACACACTAGATTTTGGGCGTATTTTGGTCTGTTAGAAAAAAGTGCCTCCTAAAATTTTAAAGGAAGAAAGACATATATGTACAAAATAAGGGTTGATACAATGAAGAGATAGAAGATGACTGTAAAGATGAAAATTATAAAAGATTTTATAAAAGGACTTGATAAGATAAGAAGTTGTTTGAAAAAAGAAAGAAGATTTAAAAAAAAAAGAAAAAAGGGAGAGAATGTGATCAGGCAGGAGACTAGAAGAGAGCCATACACTAGTGATTTAGGGTATATTTTTATCTGTTAGAAGAAACTGTATCTCAAAATTTTAAAGAGAGAACAACTTATATATATATATATATGCCAAAAATAAGGGTAACTACTATGAAGGGATAAAATATGACTCTAAAAATGAAAAATAAAAAATGTTTTTTTTTAAAAAGAGATTGATAAGATGTTAGTTGAAAAAGGGAAAAAGAAAAAAAAACAGTTAACAAAAATTAACTTTGATGAACTAATGAATCGTGGTAAAAAAAAGCCATGAATTCTATGTGCAGTATTCCCCTAGCGCTGGAGTTCTCCCGTTCTCCTTCGGTAAACTTGGTCTTGGCTTGCTGGCTGTTCGTGCTGATCTTCTGGGGGAGGGGCCTGTTGTTGTGGTTTCCAAATGTCTTTGCCGGAGGCTGAATTGCCCCGCCCTTGTCGGTCCGGGCTAAGCAAGCTGCTCGGGTTTGATCTCAGGAGCTTTTGTTCCCTGCAAGCTCTCGGTACAGCCTTGGAGGACCAGGGTGAAAATGGTGGCCTCCCAATCTCCCCCCGGAGGAGCTGAGAACTCGAGGCCCCGCTCCTTAGTGCGCCCCCAGAGAAAAGCAGTCACTCCCTTGTCCCCGGTCTCCGGCCACACTCCGTGCTCACCTGGCCTGTGACCGAGCGTGTCTATCTCTGGCACCCGACCCCGTGTGGAATCTCCAAACCCAGCAGATCCCTGCGGTGCGCTCCCACACCGCTCCTCCCCAGGAAGGAAGGGTAGTCTCCCCGGATCTGCTGCTTGTTGGGTCCCTGCTGGAGGAGCAGTGGCCCGACTGGGCCGCGGATCACAGTTTATGGCAACCCCAAGCTGAGAGCCTGCGCCTCAGCTCCGTCTCTGCAGCCGGCTTCCCCGCTCCGATACCTGGGAGCTCTGCCGCACTCAGACTCCCCCGGTGTTTCTGTGACCCCAAGGGTCCTGAGACCACACTGTCCCGGGAGGATTCCACCCCCTGCTTAGCCACTGCAGCGACGTCCCTCAGCGGAGCTGACTTCTAACAGTTCCGATTTTGTGCTCCGTGACTCTATCACTTGCCAGAAGCGGCCGGCGGAGGCCCCTCCCCCGCCGTCTATCCTCCCAAATATCGCCTCGGATTCACCTCTCCGCACGTCCTACCTTCCAGTAAGTGGTTGCTTCTCTGTTCAGATAGTTGTTGCTACTCTCCTCTTTGATCTCCTGTTGAGTTCGTAGGTGTTCAGAATGGTTTGATCCCTATTCAGCTGAATTCCTGAGACCAGACGAAATCTAGGTCTCCTACTCCTCCGCCATCTTGCTCCGCCCCCCAAATATATAGCCTATTTATTAAGGATTTAAAGAATAACCCCATGAATAATTCCTAAAAATAACATTTAATGATGGACCAAATATTAGTATTTTGGATTATCCATAACTGACCTGAATAACACCAACATACTATACAAAAGTCAGTTTTTCGTTTTTCACTTCAAATACACTCATTTTATTAGACTATTCCTTAGTCAATTCTTTATATCCCTGTGATTCACAAATGATTATACTGATCTGAGATTCTCATCTGCACTCCTACTTCTATAAGGCTCTAGGAATTGTCTGCAAGATGAGAAGAAACAGGCTTCCCCCATGTGAGCCCAAGGACCAAGGGACTCTTCCTTTTTGGGTCACATGCTTTCTTCAGGATCTTATAGCTCCTCATTATCCTCACCCAGCTCTTTCCCAAAACACACAACATGACACTTCACTCATAGCACTTTGCTTCTCAGACCTTATATGTGTGACATATTTTTTTTTCAGTTACCATAAACCACAGGACATACTAGAATCTCATTGTATTTTTCACAGTTAGAGTGAGGAACAGAATCCATAGCCCATTGGCTTACATGCCCGAATAGTCTGAGAAGTCCCACAACTACTATCACATGCTGGGGTCCCAGGAAGGCCACTGGAGTAATTCTCGTCCAATTCTCAACTATTCTCTCATCTGGGAACCTTCAGACATGAATGCCTACTTGTCTCCAAGGGCAGGAGGACTTGAATGTTCCAGATCAAGCATGCAGGAAGGAAGAATGAGGGAATTCCTCTTCCCTCTGCATTTATTCTATTCTGTTCAGAACCTTAATGGATTGTAAGATGCCCCCTTACACAGAGACCACTGATGCAAATAGAAATCTCTCCTGCAATCAACATCACAGACATCCACAGAAAATAGGTTAAGCTGTGCCCCCATTGGCCAGTCAGGTTGACATGGAGTTAACCTTCACAAGTCAAGCACTTGTAAACTTGGGCATTCATATGCATCTCCTTAAATCACACTCAGTTTGCAAAGAAAGTAAATACAAGATCTTCATTTCCCCTTGTATCTCAAATAAATAAATAGAATCTTTAAAAAAAGAATATTTTTTTAAAAAAGAATATTTAAATGTAATTATATAAAGTCAAAACATCTTCTGATACATGGCAAAGAAATTAGTAGAGGCAAGAAAGCAAACACACATATAAGGAGGAAATATGCATGACAGCTAAGGTCTTAATTTCTGTCACTAGAAAAAAATGAAAACTGCTGTTAGTAGCTGTAAATCATTCTGAGTCTGTTGAACTGAGACTCAGGGGAGCCCCTGATGCATTGCTCAGTCCATATGTAGGAGAAGATAACATGAGATGACAAGCTGAGGCAACGAGGCAGAATAAAAATAGGTGAATTCTATCTTCCTCTGAACTTTGTTCTATTCAGGCTCTCAATTCAGGATGATGCTCACCCCCATTGTGGAGGGAAATAGTTCTCACTTAGCCCAGGGATCCACATGGTGCTCCCACCTGGAAATACACATACTCATAAGGAATTTCATGGCTTCTGTGCAAGGCATGTAAACCTCAGCTGTGTCTGTGATGCACGTGCCTCTCTGTAGTTTCGGTGGATGGTTTCCTCTGTGAACTCAGCTTTCTGAGGGGCCCAAGAACTATGTCTTCTTTTTTCAATATCCCCCACATTTCCTTGTTGCAAAGGCAGTGTGATGAATTCTTTGTGCTTTATATGTTGGAGTTCCAACTTGAAATCCATTGTTTTATTGCATAATATCCTAACCTTATTTCCCTCCCTTCTCTGGTCCAGTGGTCCTATGGACCCAATTGTTTCATGTCGAAAGCCCACTGATTAGTACACAATTATTATTTTATTTTCCAGTAAGTGATGGTTGCCACCTGAGACAATTTAGATAATCTCACTCAACAAGTGACACAGAGAGGAAAGCGCCTCTCGACAATGACATGGGGACTTCTAACAGGAAGTCAGGGAGAATCCCCGAGGACAAGAACTGCAGAAATATCACTAGCACTACTCAGTGTCTCAGTGCAGAGAATGTAGGTTCATTTTGGATGATGTGGCTGGCTGCCAGTGTTCCTGATGCACAGGATCCACTCGTGGATGGAAACTGCTAGATCAGGAGATAGAAAACCCGTGCTGTGCTCATCCTTCAGAATCATGGGGAATGATCTGAGAAATCCAAATATTGAACCTGAGAAGAACTGCAACCTGAAATTGTGTTCTGTTGCCTAAACTCCATTGCTTAACGCTGATAATATTCAGGGATTTGCTAATTAGCTCTTCTGGGTAATTGAATTATTAATAAACTCTGAGAGTTCAGTTTCCAGACTTTTTTATCGTATATGGTGCCTTAGTGGGAAGTATAAGAAATCCTTAGATTTTTAAAGTTTTCCATGTAGTTTTGTATGCTTTGGGTGTAGATAACCTCCTTTTTATTTCTTCCATAATTTCCTGGTTAACCCATTCATTCTGTAGTAAGATGTTCTTTAACTTCATGTATTTGTGGTCTTTACAATTTTTTTCTTGTGGTTGACTTCAAGAGTCATAGCACTGTGGTTTGAAAATAGGCATGATATGACCATAATCATTTTGTACTTGTTGAGGACTAATTTGTGACCCAGTGTGTAATCTATTTTGGAGAATGTTCCATGTGCATTCAGACATAATGTGTTTTCTGCTGCTTTAAATGAAATGTTCTGCATAAATCTGTTCAGTCCATCTGGTCCAGTGTGTCATTCAAAAGACATTGTTTCCTGTTGATTTTCTGCTTAAATGATCTTGCCATTGCTGTGAGTGGGGTGTTAAAGTCCCCTATTATTGTAGTATGAGTTTCTTTATATTTATTTTTAATTCATTTATATAGTTACATGCTTCCAAATTAGGGGAAAAATATTTACAATTGTTAAGTGTTTTTGATTGATAGGCACTTTAGTTATGATATAATATCCTTCTTCATCTCTTCTTACAGTCTTTGGTTCAAAATCTAATTTATAGGATTTAAGTATGCCTACTCCAACTGTCTTTTGACATCCTTTAGCATGATCAATTGTTCTCCTCACTTTCTGTCTTCAAGTGACTTTAGGTCTAAAATGAGTCTGTTGTAGGCAGAATTTGGATGGATCTTGGTTTTTTATCCATCCCCATACCCTATGACTATTGTTTGGAGCATTTAGTCTATTCACATTCAGACTGATTTTTTTTTTATGAGTTTCAAAGGTAGAATTTAGTGATTCATCAGTTCCTTGTAACACTCAGTGCTCATTACATCACGTGCCAACCTTAATACCCATCACACAGTTACACCTTCCCCACTGCTGCCCTCCAGCAACCTGCAGTGTGTTTCCTAGGGTTCAGCATCTCTTATGGTTTATCTCCCTTTCAATATTCATCTTATTTTATTTATCCATCCCCTCCACTATGTTCACATCTGTTTTGTTTCCCAAATTCCAGATATGAGTGAAGTCATATGGTATTTGTCTTTCTCTGACTGACTTATTTTGCTTAGCATAATACCTCTAGTTCCATCCACCTTGTTGCAAAAGGCAAGATTTAATTATTTTTGATGACTGATTACAATCCCATTGTATATACATTCCATATCTTCTTTATGCATTCATCTGTCAATGGACATCTGTGCTCTTTCTGTATTTTGGGTATTGTGGGCATTGCTGCTATAAACACTGGAGTGCATGTGCCCCTTCGAAGCACTGTTTACATCCTTTGTGGTAAATACCTAGTAGAGCAATTCCTGGGTGTAGGACAGCTCTATTGTTAACTTTTTGGGTAAACTGCACATTGCTTCAGAGGGGCTTCACCTGTTTGCAATCCCACCAACAGAGTAAGAGGGCTCCCCTTTCTCCACATCCTCACCAACATCTGTTGTTTCCTGAGTTGTTCATTTTAGCCATTCTGACTGGTGTGAGGGGGTATCTCATTGTGCTTTTGATTTATACTGCTGTGAGTTTGAGGGATGATGAGATATATTTCATGTGTTTGTTGGCCATTTTGATGTCTTCTTTGGAGAAACGTCTGTTCATGTCTTCCGCCTATTTCTTGAGTGGATTTTTGTTTCTTGGGTGTTACAGAATGATTATTGAAAGACATGAATAGGGGCACCTGGGTGACTCAGTCGTTAAGTGACTGCCTTCAGCTCAGGACATGATCCCAGGGTCCTGGGATCAAGCCCCACGTCAGGCTCCCTGCTCTGCCGGGAAGCTTGATTCTCCCTCTCCTTCTGTCTGCTACCCCTCCTGCTTGTTCTCCCTCTCTGTGTCAAGTGAATAAATAAAAAAAAAAACTTTAAAAAAATTTAAAAAAAGAAACACATGAATATAGTGTCATTGTGTTCCCTGTGGAGTTTATATTTCTGCTGATGTTATCTGGTCCTTTCTAGTCTTTGCTTATTTGCTCTTTTTCCCCACTCAAAGAGTTCCATTTACTATTTCTTTCAGGGCTGGTTTAGTGGGCACAGACTCCCTTTGTTTTCATCTGTGTGAGAATCTCTTCATCTCGCCTTGGATTCTGACTGACAGCCTTGTTGGATAAAAGGTTCTTGGCTGCATATTTTTCCCATTCAGCAAGTTGAATATTTCCTGCTGCTCCCATCTGGCCTGCCAAGTGTTGGTGGACAGATCTGCTGTGATCCTCTTCTGTCTTCCCTTGTAGGTTAAGGCCTTTTTTTTCCCTTGTTGAACTCAGAATTCTTTCCCTGTCTGTGTGTTCTGTGAATTGACTATGATATGCCTTGGTGATGGCTGGCTTTCACTGAAATTAATTTGAGTTCTAAGTGCTTGGTGGATTTTGATGTCTGAGTCCTACCCCAGATTAGGGAAGTTTTCTAGTATAATTTGTTCAAATAAACATTCTGCTCCTTTTGCTCTATCTTCAAGTTCTGGGACCCCATAATGAGAATGTTATTATGTTTTAATAAGTCACTGATTTCCCGAAGTCTACCTTCATGGTCCATCACCTTTATTTCTTTCTTCTTTCTGCTTCATTCGTTTCCACAATTTTATCTTCTATACCACTGATTTGATCCACTGCTTTGTCCATCCTCGTTTTTATGGCCTCAACTTGGGAATGCATCTGCAGTATAAACAGGGCTTGGTGTGAGCAGCTGCCCCTCCACTAGGCGGCCCTATTTTGCTCCCAAAGGATTTCAGGAACAATGGGTGGGAGGAATAAAGCAGCACCTTACTCTCTAGCCCTGGACCTGGAAGTTCATGCCCCAAACTCTTAAGGGAACCCTCACAAAAGAGCAATCACTCTTGTCTCCTCAATTTCCACAGAGCCTAATAGTCACCCTGCCTATGTCAGAGCGTTTTTGTCTCAGGCGGTGATTATTTCGAAACGCCCAATTTTATTGTATTTATTTTTTAAAGATTTATTTATTTATTTTTATGAGTGCGAGGAAGAGGGAGAGAGAGAGAACAAGTGGGGGGTGGAAAGAGGAAGAATCAAACTCTCTGCTGAGCAGGGAGCCCAGTGTGGGGCAAGACCCCAGGACTCTGAGAACATGACCTGACCTGAAGGCAGCTGCTTAACCAACTGAGCCACCCAGGAACCCTCAAAACTCCAAATTTAATCAATCCCACAGAGTGGACACACACCGTTCCTCCCACAGAGGGTTTCACCACATTTTTGCCATTTTCTGGCCAGTCCCTGGAAAGGGGTCACAGGACCCCATAGCAGTTCACAGTTTATGGTGACACAGACCAGAAAGCCAGCCCAGAGACTCACTGTTCTTAGTTGGCTTCCCCACACATATCCCTGAAAACAGTGCAGCACGTTGTCACCACCAGTTCTTCTTGTAACCCAGGGATCCTCAGAATACACTGTCACTCTTGGCATGCTGCCCTGTTCACCACCTGAGTACCTTTAAACTAGGTATGACCCCCTTGGTAGCCAACTTCACAAATTCCAGATTTTGACCTCCACTATTTGGCAGTAGCCTCCATAAATGGTCAACCTTCCCACGCTGTATCCACAGCTATATCTCCCCCAAGTCAACCCTCTGTACCTCCTACCTTCCAAAGGTTGGTTGCTTCTCTACTTGTAGACTTGCAGGTTTTGTTCTCTCTGAGCTCTGATCGATTTCTCAGGTGTGCAGAATGATTTGATAACTACCCAGGTTTGTTCCAGGGTGGAGACAAGCTTAGGCTCCTAATCTGCCACCAGCTTACCTCCTCTCCAGAGATAGACTATTTTTAATTATGGATTTTTGATTTCTCATTTATTATATTTATGTATTTATTATATCACATCATGTGCCTCTTTAATACCCATCACCCAGATACCCTTGTCCCCCAACACCCCCTCTCTTCTGTACCCCTCAATTTGTTTCCTGGAGTCCAGAGTCTCTCCTGATTTGTCTCCTCTCTGGTTTCTTCCCATTCAGTTTTCCCTCCCCTCCTCTGGTCCTCCATGCAATTCCATATGTTGCATGCATGAGTGAAACAATATGATAACTGTTTTCTCTGATTGACTTATATTATTTAGCCAGAGAGCTTCCAGTTCCATCCATGTTCCACGGGGTAACCACGTAATGGATATTGAGGAGGGCATGTGATGTGATGAGCACTGGGTGTTATAGGCAACTCATGAAACATTGAACACTACATCAAAAACTAATGATGTACTATATGCTGGCTAACTGAACATAATAAAAAAAAACAGCTAGCAGGACCAATTATCTTCATTCATTGCTTCTGAGGTTAAGATGCTAGAAGGAATGTTTCACATATTGTGTTGGCGGGGGGGACACATAGCTAGGTACCATAAGACATATTGATAGGACAATGGAAAAAGAAGACTGATGGTGGAGGACAAATTAATGAAATTAGTGAAAGAAAGTGATGAGGAGAAAAAAAAAACAGCACAAATTGTAGATGTTCATTTCCACCTAGAAGAAGAAAATCAGGAAGATGTATGAAGGAGACAGCTGGTGTCCTTAAAGTTTTGCACAACAAAAAGAAAGCCTATTGTTTTTGAAGGACAAAAACAGATATTCTTTGGACTTATATCCAATCTGCTTCCTACTCTAATTATGTGATTGCTGATGAAATTGGGAAAGTCTCCTCCGTGATGTTTTCTTAGCAATCTTATTAGACACTGCTTTCTATTCATCCACCATCTTCACTGCTCTATAGTAACCTCTTCCAAGAGGATGTGAGTTACTGGAGGTCAGTACCCTGACTTTTTCTTTTCCTTGCCAGAGAATCATAATTCATTTGAATAAATATGTAGAATATTGGTTATTTTTATTTATTTAATTTTTAAGCTTTTTTAAAAAATATTTTATTATGTTATGTTGGTCACCATACAATACATCGTTAGTTTTTGATGTAGGGATCCATAATTCATTGTTTGCGTATAACACCCAGTGCTCCATGCAATATGTGCCCTCTTTAATACCCATCACTGGGCTAAGCCATTCCCCCACCATCCCCCCTCTAAAACCCTCAGTTTGTTTCTCAGAGTCCATAGTCTCTCATGGTTCATCTCTCCCTCCGATTCCCCCCCTTCATTTTTCCCTTCCTTCTCCTAATGTCCTCCATACTATTACTTATGTTCCACACATAAGTGAAACCATATGATAATTGACTTTCTCTGCTTGACTTATTTCACTTAGCATAATCTCCTCCAGTTCCATCCATGTGGATGTAAAAGTTTGGTATTCATCCTTTCTGATGACTGAGTAATATTTCATTGTATATATGGACCACATCTTCTTTATCCATTCATCTGTTGAAGGGCATCTCAGCTCTTTCCACAGTTTGGCTATTGCAGACTTGCTGCTTTGAACACTGGGGTGCATATGGCCCTTGATTTCACTACATCTATGTCTTTGGGGTAAATACCCAAGAGTACAATTGCTGGGTCCTAGGGTAGCTCTATTTTTAATTTTTTGAGGAACCTCCACACTGTTTTCCAAAGTGGCTGCACCAACTTGCATTCCCACCAACAGTGTAAGAGGGTTCCCCTTTCTGCATAAACTCTCCAAAATTTGTTGTTTCTTGTCCTTTTAATTTTTGCCATTCTAACTGGTGTAAGGTGTTATCTCAATGTGGTTTTGATTTGAATTTCCCTGATGGCTAATGATGATGAACGTTTTTTCATGTGTCTGTTAGCCATTTGTATGCTAGATAAATATTCTTTTTTTGTATTTCCTAATTGGGGCCAACCCCATATACGGAAGTATATGTAGAGCATTAATATACTAACAAGTTCTAGTGGATTCATGTTAAGAGTAACCAGTGATGCGTAGGGAATATGATCAATGGTGTTGTAATAGCATTGTGTGGTGGCAGAAGGTAGCTAGACTTGTGGTGAACACAGCATAATGTATAAACTTGTGGAATCACTATGTTGTACACCTAAACTAATGTAACCATTTGTGTCAATTATATTTCAATAAATAATTAATCAAAAAGAACAATTGTAGACATTAAGTTGTTACCCTTCTCTCAACTCTACACAATTAAATATTAAAGCCAGGAAACTCCCACAAATGTGCAATTTCCCATGAGGGACAGCATTAAAGTCCAATCCTGAGGCTCTAGCACAGAAGTGCTGATCCACATGTCAGGTGTCCTGGAATAAATGAGGCTCCACTGGGGGATGGTTCAGGGTGAAATCATGCAGTTGACATGGTAAAAACTACTGTTTTGGGGGGCACCTGGGTGGCTCAGTTGGTTAGGCGACTGCCTTCGGCTCAGATCATGATCCTGGAGTCCCAGGATTGAGTCCCACATTGGGCTCCTTGCTGAGCAGAGAGTCTGCTTCTCCCTCTGACCCTCTTCCCTCTCATGCTCTCTATCTCTCATTAAAAAAATAAATAAATAAATAAATAAAAACTACTGTGTTTTACCCTTCCAATATTTTAAGATGCCACATAGCATACAGTGTGCTTTTTCTAAAATAAGATAATTAAAAACAGGCATTTTTAACAATTGACAGAAAATCTAAGATCATATGATTATATATATATATTTTTTTTTAATTTGCAGTCACCACTAATATTTTGCTGCAATTCAGGTAGAAACAGAAATTATGCCTCCAAATGTCATAAACATTGGGATCTTGGACAATGAAACTATTTTTTCCATTCACCAATTTTATTCCTAACTAGTAGTGGACATTGATTAACTAAAACAGTCATGGAGTTGGGGCACCTGGGTGGCTAAGTTGGTTAATCATCTGCCTCGGATCAGGTCATGTACCCAGGATCCTGGGATCAAGCCTCGAATTTGGCTCCATTCTCACTGGGGAGCCTGCTTTTCCATTTCCTCCCCGTTCGTGCCCTCTCTTGCTATCTCTCTCCATATCTCTGTCTCTCACTATCAAATACATAAATCAAATATTTTAAAACATAAAATGAAATGTTCATCGGTCTCCCTGTGGTGACTTTGGATTGATCTTAAAACCACAGCTGTCCTTCCTAGCTCATCTGTGTCCACAACTCTTGGGCAACCTGTCCAGACACATGCCTCCCATGTCCTGCCTGCGTGTGATAGTCCTGATCTCCTGGAGCAGGCTGGTTCACACAGAATGCTGCTGGGCACTCAGGAAGCATGGCCAAGTGGCAGCTGGCATTCCCTTGCACCTCCCATTCCTCTGCAGGGAACAAGCCCAAGCTTGAGGATGCCTGTGTACCATGTGCTCTTCCCTTCCTCTTCACCACCTGGCACCACCCAGGAATTCCAGGACCTGCTTCTGAAGAGAATTCTCAGACCAATAGCAATTTCATAATTGGGAACAACGGTGGGCACAAATTCAGATTTTAGCTGCATGGAAAGGGGACCTTTCCCTTCACTCTCAGAAGATGGAGCAGAGATTTATACCAGAGACATGGTCACTAGGTCAAGCCCTACCAGGAGAAGGAGTTGACCCTCACTTTACTGAGAGAGGCTACATTTCCCATACAACAGAACCTGTGACACTATAACCTGTGAAGGCAAAGACCTCAGGGGCTATAGGACACAAATAGAAGGAAACTTCTTGTAATACTTCAGGTGAGGGACCTCAAGTTGCACGCCCCTTGGGTTTCATCACCCTCAGCCTTTCAAGTGACCATGGGTTCTGCTCTTGCATCTCACAGCCCAGTTTTCAGGGCTCCTATTTGCAGGCCCAAGATGGACAGGACGTGACTGCCCTTGTCTGTCCTGAGCTCCGGCCCCAGGCTCACCCACACAGTGGTAATATCAAGATCATCACCTAAGTATCATCACCTCTAAAGCTCAAATCTAAACTTATAGGTCAGGTATAGTGAGACAGTGGGTTACTTCTATCTGGCGGTAAAAAGCTCCTCATCAATACACCTGTGATAGCGCAAAACATTTCTTTTCCCTCTAATTCCCGCCCCCCTTCATTTTCCCCTTCCTTCTCCCTTTGTCCTCTATGCTATTCCCTTATGTTCCACAAAGAAGTGAAACCATTTGATAATTGTCTTTCTCTGTTTGGCTTAGTTCACTTAGTGTAGTTTCCGCCAGTGCAGTCCATGTTGATGCAAATGTTGGGTATTCATCCTTTCTGATGGCTGAGTAGCATTCCATTGTATATATGGACTGCATATTCATAATAAAAATATTTAAAAAAACAAAACAGCATTTCTTTCAATAAAATACAATTGTAGGGTAAGCAAGTGATGGCAGGGACTCACCTTCCTGTTCAAAAATAATAAAGTGTGATTTAAGATGCTGTCACCAACCCTAAAGTATTTGTATACCCATCTTGACAAACCCCATTAGGTTTTAGAGCCTGAGAATATTTTTCTCAGGCTTCAGCTTCTGGCCTTTTTGTTCTGAGATCAACCCATCCTTTTTGTTGGAAGCTGGAACACCTTTGAAGGTGAGCACTTTCATCAGTCTGTTTCTTGTCAGTGGAACTTGTGAGTCCAGAAATCTTTCAATTTCTTCTGTCTGCTATTAAAAAACATCCTCTGATAGAGACTGATAAGGAAGTCTTGTTGCAGGATTCCTGCTCACCTCTGAATATAGAAACTTATAGCTGAGTATTTACAGACCAGGAGCCTGCTGAGGGGTGAAAGATGGGCTACAGGTAGAAGGAGACATCCTCTGGAAAGGAGGGTCTGTAGTGCTCATGATGGGAGGGTCTCTAATTGCATGTTGGATAAATGGGGAAGGGGGGAAAGGAGTCCCTGAAACTCTGCAGAGGTCTGTGACACCAACAAGTCACTGAGAGCATCAGGGGGCGCTCACAACCACCAGGGAAACTCAGGAACCATGGAGCTCATGATCCAGGACAAGTGGTTGGTAGAGGAATGATCTCCTCGCAAGGGTTTTCAGCTCCATGCTCTGCAAACTTCTTCCTGACACAAACACGGTAAACAGTTTGGAAAAGCTGTTGAACCAGAAGTATCTTCCTTTCTTGGAATCAATCCTCATAATGTTAAGACCCACATTTGTGAAGTGCCAGGTAAAGGGAAAAGTTTAACTTGTGTGATCATGGCAATAACTGTGAGATTAGAAATAGAAGGATCTCCATTTCATAGAGGAGGAAACTTCCCTAAATAACAGCATCCATTATGATCTCAGGTGTTCTGAGTTTCATTGTTTGCTGATGATTCCACCATTTTATTTTACTGAGGATTACCATGGAGATGTACAGAGACATCATGTGTAAATGCCCCTTGTGTTTGTTGAAAACCCACAACCTCTCCATCAGCTCTATGATTCTCTCTCTCTCTCTCTCTCTCTCTCTTTCTCTGAGTCTCAGTGTCTCCAAGTTTCTGAGACAAAAAGGTGGTCTCCACCTTTCAGTCATTTTGGGAATCTTGAAACTCAGGAAGACTGCAAACCTCACTACATATGACCAACTCTGACCTGAAGGTGGTTCAGAGGAGCAGACAGGTCCGGTGGTAGGGAGCACAGGCCAAGACACGGGCTCACTCTCACTTGCTGTGTGCTCTTGGACACTCAGAAAGTCTGTCTGTGCTGCAGTGTGTATGTATCCACCTGTAAAATGGTGATAAATTTGTACCTACATTACATGTTTGGGGTACATATGTGGAAACAAGGAATAAAATGTGTGCTAATTAATGACCTCAGCAAAATCACATAAGGAGAAAGAACAATTTTCTGGAAGATATCATGCATACAGATTCTGCCAGGACCCTCACACCTGCTCTGAGTGTCTGCCATCTTGAGGATGTTACCTACCAAATTTTCTATATGGTCAGATGACATGCCAATAGGGCCCACCATTTGCTGATTTAAACCTGCGCAGCCCAGATCCTGTGTGAGTGGAGCCATAGCCCCGGGATCTCTATGGAAACATTCAGTGATCAGGACAGAACACAGACAACTCACCATGGATTCTGTGCTTGGCTGGGTTTTCCCTGTTGCTCTTTTCAAAGGTAATTTATGTGGATAAGAGGCATTGAGTATGTGGTGGATATGAGTGAGAAAAACAGGGGATGCGTGACATTATCCTGACCAGGATACTGTATCTGCAGGTGTCCAGTGTGAGGTGCACCTGGTGGATCCTGGGGGAGACCTGGTGAAGCCTGGCAGTACCTTGAGACACTCCTGTGCAGCCTCTGGATTCACCTTCAGTAGCTATGCCATGTGCTGGGTCCGCCAGGCTCCAGGGAAGGGGCTGCAGTGGGATGCAGGTATTAGCAGTGGTGGAAGTTACATATACTCCACAGACTCTATGAAGGGCCGATTTACCATCTCCAGAAACAATGGTAAGAACATGCTGTATCCGCAGATGAACAGCCTGAGAGCTGAGGACACAGCTGTGTATTACTGTGCAAAGGACACAGTGAGGGAAATCACTGTGAGCCCAGAGACAAAGCTCACAGAAGTGGATCTGGACCACCAGGGGGTGCACAGTACTCACCAATTCTGTATTTAAGCCCCAGGCGCAGCTGCAGATGGAGGTTAAGTGCAGGTTTCCTGTCAGGATTCCTCTTTATACAGCAGTTTCCACCACCACACCCCCCCCCCCCGGGAGCCTCTCTGCACACATGATACTTTGCTTTCCTATTTACTCTCTGACTTAAAAATTTGGAAAACAACTATACTAACAAGCACAAAAGATAGTGTCACTTACCTTTGCTTCTACCTGTCCCTAAATATCAATGAATTACAAATATCTCCATGCACATCATCTTAACACTTATAGAAGTCCCAACTGCACTCATTGATATCACAGGAACACCCAGCTCAATGTGCAAGCTTGTTAGAAGCACCATAAATTGCATGCCAGACAGGAGGCTACAGCAGCATCAACAATCCAAAGCAAGAGAATTAAGAGCCCTGGTGGAAGTCACTATCTTGACCATGCTCACAGAGTCAATGTTAATGACAGCATTGGAAAACAGAGGGACCCCCTTTGTCCCCTAGAGGGACCAGGATATGATGCGGACATGGATTTTGATGATGACACCACACACACACACACACACACACACACACACACACACACACACACACACATGAGAGTATAAAACCTTTATCATTTCCACCATAATGTCTGCTCAGAGTAGGGCAGGCTCTCAACAACTCATAACTGCTTGGAGAAAGCCAGGGAAGGACACTGGTTTAGGGTGTGTGTTGTGGATCAGTGGTATGGATGGGATCCTGCTCAGGGGAGGGGATTGTGTGGAGTCAGTCTCCCACCTGCATCAAAGGAGGGAGAACCCGTGGGTTCTTGTTAGATATTCCATCAGCGACAAAGTAGGGGAAGAGGGAGGAATGAAGGTCATCAAGCTAGTGGACAATAAGCAAAAATTACTATGTGATGAATAATTCCACTAAACATGAATGAAAACTTGGAGAACAAAAGAGAGAAATGACCATACTAAGTAGAGAAATTCTGGATCATTGGAAAATAAAAAGAAGGATCCATGGAAAATCAAAATTATAAAGTCATGATAGAAGTAGACTGAGTTCTACCCAGTGTCTGGGGTGGAAGATATCCAGTCCCCAAAGTCACCAGCTGGTTCTGCAGGTCTTGGATTTGCTGCATGCCTGCAGAGACCAGAAGCTTCTATGATCCATGAGAATCCTCAGGTTGACGTGCTGGATGGGAGGAGGCTTCCACCTGCAACTAATTGATCCTCCAGGTGCTGATATCAGCTCAATGTGTATGACCACTACCATCACCATGTTAAACCTAATGACAATGTGATGGGAGGAGGAGGTGGGGCCTTAGTGAAGCACTTAGGTCAGGTGAGTGCAGCTTCATTATGGGAAGAGTGCCCTTATACAGCAGGACTGGGAAAGCTCCCTGCTCCCTGAACCCATGTGAGGTGACAGGGAAAGGACACACTAGGATGTGGGTGCTCTCCAGACACCAGATCTGTCTGCACCTTGACCTGGGACTTCACAGAATCCAGAACTCTGAGAAATGAGTATTTGTTCTCAAAACCTTCTGGTCCATGTACATTGTAACAGCAGCTGGAACAGACTAAGACATTAGTGACACATGAACCCAAGCACTGATGCTCTGCAGTTTCCCTGCTGCATTTGTTGTGAAACGTCCCTGATAAGCTCCTGCAGTGAGTTTCAAGGGTGTATTTCTCACATGTTCGCTCCTGCAGATAGGACTAACCAGTTGACTATCCTCGGACTCTGTGAAAAGACACAGTGCACACATAGAGCGAGAATCTTGGTACAAGGGAGTCAGGGTTTCTGAGCGATTGTAGAGCTTTAATTTAAGGATGCTGTTCTTTCAAACCTTCCAGAACATGTGGATGTGATGACTCTGTGGGATCTGAGTCTGATCATCACCTTGCAGAGTTGTGTTATACTGAAAGCCTTGAGGTTAAGTACCTTTGTTCCCTTGCTCCTATCAGGATTCTTTCCTTGTCTGTATTTTGTGAATTGACCATGACATGCCTATGAGATGGTGGGATTTTGTTGAAAATAATGGTTGTTAACTGTGCTACCAGGATTTTGATGTTTGTGTCCTTCTCCATATTAGGGAACTTTCTGACTATTATTTTATGGAATAAACATTCTCCCCCTTTTAACCTTTCTTAAACTTCTGGGACTCCAATGCTATGAATGTTATTATGTTTTAAAAGCCACTGAATTCCCTAAGTCTACCTTTGTAGTCCATTATCTTGGTTTCCATCTTCTTTGCACTCATTATTTTCTATACTTTTATTTTGTATATAACTGATTTGATCCTCTCCTTAATCCAACACACTTTTATGGCCTCCACTTGGGATTGATTCTTGGTTTTAGTATTTTTAATTTGGGCCTGACCGATTTTAGCTCATTTATCTCTGCAGTAAGAGTTTATCTAATGTCTTCTATCCTTTTTTCAAGTCCAGCTAGTACACTAATAAACATTGTTTCAACTTCTACTTCAGACTTCTTACTTACTTTTGTATTAATTAATCCCTGACCATGAAATTTACATCCTATTCATTCTTCTGTGGTGGCTGTTGTTTTTGAAGAGAATAAAAGAACAGAGGGGTAAAAAGACAAAAATCATGAAATGTAGGTCCTGGGTTTGTTTTGGTCTGCTCCTTGAGAGAATATAGAATACAAAATTAAAATAAATAAATATAAAATAAAATGAAAAAAGAAAAAGAAATATAGGCATAATACATTCACAAAAATAAAAATTAAAAAAAAATAATAATAAAAGTAAAATGTCAATGGTATTTTGGTAGGGTTGGCATTGGATGTGTAGATTGCTCTGGGTAGTATAGGCTTTTTAACCATGTTTATTCCTCCAATCCATGAACATGGAATGTTTTTTTCCATCACTTTGTATCTGCCTCAATTTTTTTCATAAGTGTTCTGTAGTTTCTAGTGTACAGATCTTTTACATCTTTGGTTATGGTTATTCCTGTGTATCTTATGGTTTGGGGTGCAATTGGAAATGGGATCAATTGCTTAAATTCTCTTTTTTCAGTCACATTGTTAGTGTATAGAAATGCTATATTTTATGGAACAAGCAAAGACCCTGAACCACAAGGGGGATTTTAAAAAAGAAAACCAAACTTGGGGGCATCACAAAGCCTGACTTCAAGCTGTATTACAAAGCTGTGATCATCAGGACAGCATGGTACTGGCACAAAAACAGCCACATAGATCAATGGAACAGAATAGAGAGCCCATAAATGGACCCTTGAGACTGTTCAACTATTCTTTGACAAAGCAGGAAAGAATATCCAAGGGGAAAAAAGACAGCTTCTGAAATAAATGGTGCTGGGTAAATTGGACAGCCACATACAGAAGAATGAACCTGGACAATTACACCATACAAAAGATGAACTTAAAATGGGTGAAGGACATAAATGTGAGACAGGAATCCATCAAAAGCCTAGAGGAGAACCCAGGAAGTAACCTCTTCCAACTTGGCCGCAGCAACTTCTTACAAGACATATCCCTAAAGGCAAGAGAAACAAAAGCAAAAATGAAATATTTGGACATCATCAAGCTAAAAACTTCCGGACACCAAAGCAAACTGCTAACAAAACTAAAAGGCAAATTCAGAATGGGTGAAGATATTTGCAAATGACATTACAGATAAGGGGCTGGTCTCTGAGATCAATAAATAACTCATCAAACTCAAGACTCCAAAAGTAAATAATGCAGTCAAAAAATGGGCAGAACATGAACAGTCACTTCTCAAGAAGACATACAAATGGCTAATAGACACATGAAAAACTACTCCACATCACTTTCCATCAGGGAAATACAAACCAAACCACAATGAGATACCACCATACACAAGATATAATGGCAAAAATTAACAAGACAGCAAATGTTGGCAAGGATGTGGTGATTTTAAGCTAAAGACTGTAGTTAGAGACACAGAAGGACACTATATCATTCTTAAAGGCTCTATCCAACAAGAAGATCTAACAATTGTAAATATCTATGCCCTGAATATGGGAACAGCCATCTATATAGCCAAACGTTTACCAAAATAAAGAGTCATATTGATAACAATACGCCAATTGTAGGAGACCTCAATATTCCACTTTCAGCAATAGAAAGATCATCTAAGAAGAAAACCAACAAAGAAACAAGAGCTTTGAATGACACACTGGACCAGATGGACATCAAAGATATACACAGAACATTCCACCCTAAAACAACAGAATACTCATTCTTCTCGGGCGCACATGGAACTTTCTCCAGAATAGACCACATACTGAGTCACAAATCAGATCTCAACCAATACCAAAAGATTGAGATTATTCCCTGCATATTCTCAGACCACAATGCTTTAAAACTGGAACTCAATCACAAGAAAAAACTTGGAAGAAATTCAAACACTTAGAAGCTAAAGACCACTCTGCTCAAGAATATTTGGGTCAACCAAGAAATCAAAGAAGAACTTAAAAAATTCATGGAAACCAATGAGAATGAAAACACACCAGTCCAAAACCTATGGGATACTGCAAAGGGGGTCCTAAGGAGGAAATACATAGACATCCAAGCCTCACTCAAAAAAAAAAAAGAAAAGAAAAGAAAAAGAAAAATCCCGAATTCACCAACTAACTCTACACCTTAAACAACTAGAGAAAAAGGAACAAACAATACCTAAGCCATGCATTTGAAGAGAAATAATTAAAATTAGAGCAGAGATCAATGACTTAGAAACCAGAAGCACAGTAGAACAGATCAAAACTAGAAGATGGTTCTTTGAAAGAATTAATAATATCAATAAACCACTGGCCAGACTTATCCAAAAGAAATGAAAATGGACACAAATTAATAAAATTATGAATGAAAGCAGAGATCACAACTAACACCAAGGAGATAGAAACAATTACATGAAATTATTATCAACAACTATATGCCAATAAGCTGAGCGACCTGGATTAAATGGATGCCTTCCTGGAAACCTATAAACTCCCAAGATTGAAACAGGAAGAAATTGACAACGTGAATAGGCCAATAACCAGTAACGAGATTGAAGCAGTGATCAAAAACCTACCAAAAAAAAAAAAAAAAAAAAGTCCAGGGCCTGATGGATTCCCTGGGGAATTCTACCAAACATTCAAAGAAGAAATAATACTTATTCTCCTGAAGCTGTTTCAAAAAATAGAAACAAAAGGAAAGCTTCCAGACTCATTCTATGAGGCCAGAATTACCTTAATCCACAAACCAGGCAAAGACCTGATCAAAAAAGAGAATTTCAGACCAATATCCCCGATGAATATGGATTCCAAAATTCTCAACAAGGTCCTAGCTAGTAAGATCCAACAATACATTAAAAGGATCATCACTACGACCAAGTGGGATGTATCCCCAGGATGCAATGATGGTTCAACATTTGCAAATCCGTCAATGTGAGAGAACACATTAGTAAGTGGAGAGAGAAGAACCATATGTTCCTCTCAATTGATGCAGAAAAAGCATTTGACAAGATACAACGTCCTTTCCTGATTAAAATCCTTCAGAATATAGGGCTAGAGGGAACATCCCTTAAGTTCATTAAATCCATCTATGAAAAACCCACAGCAAATATCATCCTCAATGGGGAAAAGATGAGAGCCTTTCCCTCAAAATCAGGAGCACGACAAGGAGGCCCACTCTCACCAATATTGTTCAACATAGTACTAGAAGTCCTAGCAACAGCAGTCAGACAAAAAGAAATAAAAGGTATTCAAAATGGCAAAGAAGAACTCAAACTCTCTCTCTTTGCAGATGACATGATACTTTATGTGGAAAACCCCAAAGACTCCACCCCCAAATTACTAGAACTCATACAGCAATGCAGTAATGTGGCAGGATACAAAATCAATGCACAGAAATCAGCTGCTTGCTTCTACACCAAAACACAACTGTAGAAAGAGAAATTAGAGAAATGATTCCATTTACCACAGTACCAAAAACCATAACACACGTCGGAATAAACCTATCCAAGGAGGGAAAGGATCTATACCCTAGGAACTACAGAACACTCATGAAAGAAATTGAAGAAGACACAAGAAGAAGGAAAAATATTCCATGCTCATAGATCGGAAGAATAAACATTGTTAAAATGTCTATGCTACCCAGAGCAATCTATACCTTCAATGCCATCCCGATCAAAATTCCAATGATAAGGAAGACTTGATGCAGGTTTCCTGCTCTCCTCTGAATACATAAATTTATAGCTGAGTTTTTAAAGACAAGGAGCATACTGAAGGTTGAAATATGGGAAAAGGGTCGAGGAGACATCCTTTGAAAAGAAGAGTCTGTAGTGCTCAAGAAGGGACGGTGTCTCCTTGCAAGTTCGATAAATGGGCGGGAGAAAATGTGACCCTGTATCTCTGCAGAGGTCTGTGACATCAACAGGTGCTCTGGGACCATCAGGAGGCGCTCACATCAACCAGCGGAACTCAGGAATCATGGAGCTCATGATCCAGGACAAAAGGTTGGTTGAGGGCTGGTCCTCACTCAAGGCTTTTCAGCTCCATGCTCTGCAAACTGCTTCCTGACACGAACACTGTAAACAGTTTGGAAAAACTGTCAAAACACAGTTGTGTCTTCCTTTCCTTGAATCAGTAATCATAATGTAAATACTCAAATTTGTGATGTACCAGGCTATGGAAAAATTTAACTATAGGATCATGTCAATAGCTGTGGGATTAGAAGTAGAATGATCTCCATTTCACAAGTGAGAACATTTCCCTAAATAACAGCATCCATTCTGATCTCAGATGTTGAGAGTTTCATGTCTGCTAATGATTCCACCATTTTATTTTTATTGAGGCTTTCCATGGATATGTACAGAGACATCATGTGTAAATGCCCCTTGGGTTGCTGAAAACGTGCAGTGTCTCCATCAACTCTGTGACTCTCTCTAGGATTCTTAGTGTCTCCAAGTTTTTTAGAAACTTGGTGGTCTCCACCCTTCACTCAGTTTGGTAATCTGGAAACTCAGGAAGCCTGCAAACCTCACTACTTATGACTAACAGTGATCTGGAGGTATTTCAGGGGGGAAGGCATGTCCCATGGTGGAGAGCACAGGGCCAAACATGGGATCACGCTTACCTGATGGGTGCTCTTGGATGCTCAGAGAGCCCTTCTGTGCTGCAATGTATACCTATCCACCTATAAAATGGTGATAAATGGGTACATATATCACATGTGATTTACAGAGAACATGACACATGGAGTATGTGAGTGGATATGAGTCAGAGAAAGAGTGTATATGTGACAGTTTCCTGACCAGGATGTCTTGTGTTTGAAGATGTCCAGTGGGAGGTGCAGCTGGTAGAGTCTGGGGGAGACCTGGTGAAGCCTGGTGGTGGTGTCCCTGATATTCTCCTTTGCAGATTCTTGATTCACCTTCAGAAGGTACTACATGTGCTGGGCCCACTAGGCTCCAGTCAGTAGGCTGCAGTGGGTCGCAAGTATTGATGATGTTGGAAGTAGCACAAGCTATTTAGACTCTGTGAAGGGCTGATCCACCATCTCCAGAGACAATGGCAGGAACGTGCTGTATCTGCAGATGAACAGCCTGAGAGCAAAGGATAAGGCTGTATAATACTGTGAAAGTGACAGTGTGAGGGGACATCAGTGTGAGCTCAGACACAAACCACACTGTAGACCAGAATCTGAGGCAACAGTGGGGGCACACTATTCACTAATTCTGTCTTTAAAAGCCACGAGCAGATGAAGGTGGAGGAAAGGGGCAGGTGTCTTGTCAGATTCTGGGGTTTCCTCTCCATAGAGCAGTTTCCCCCAGGAAACCTCTCTCCACACGTGATTCTCTGCTTACCTATTTACTCTCTGGTGTAAAAAAAATAAGAAATCAACTGTACTAACAAGCACAAAAGACAGTGTCACTTGCACTTGCTTGTTTCTGGACCTAAACATCAATGGATTACAAATATCTCCATGCATATTATGTGAATATATTCAGGAGTCCCAGCTACACTCATTGTGCATCACAGGATGACTCAGCTCAATGTGCTAACTTGCTAGAAGCAGCATAAAGTGCATGCTGGACATGGGGCTAAAGGGGCATCAAAAGTCCAAAGAACATGAATAAAGACCATGGAGAGGGTCACTGTCTGGAACCAAGGTCACTGCCTCAATATTACTGACAGCATGTAAAAGCAGAGAGAAACCCACAAGCACGTTGTGTGAATGTGGACTCTGATGGTATCTCTCTCTCTCTCTCTCACACACACACACACACACACACACGAGAGAGAGTATAAAAATATATCACTTTTACTCATCAGAGGGTCATGAGTTAAGTCAATCTCCTACCCTCATCAAAGGAGGGAGAACACAGGGGTTCTTACATTTCCCATGGGTGGGGTGTGAGAAGAGGGAGGGATGAAGATTAAGGAGCTAACAGGCAATAATCAAAGGATAGGTTGTGATGACTAATTCACTAAAGAATATGAAAACTTGGAGAACAAAAAAGACAAATGGCCATTCTAAGGAGACAATGGTCTGAATCCGTGGAAAATGAGAAGAATGTCACGGGAAAAGCACAAATTTTAAGATGATAATAGAAGTGGACTGAAAGCTTAACCAGTGTCTAAGAAGGAAGCTGTCCACTCCCCAAGGTCACTAGCTGAAGGTTCTGAAGGTCTTGTGTTCACTGTGTCTTTGCAGAGACCAGCAGATTCTGCTGGATTTATGAGAACCTTCAGGTTGAGATGCCGGTTGGGAGAAGCCTTCCACCTGCAGTGAGTCACTAATTGATCCTTCGGTTGCTGATAGCTTCTCAGTGTGTAAGACTTGTACCATCACAGGTTGAAACTTAAGGAGAATGTGGTGGAAGGAGGCGGTGGGACCCGAGGGAAGCACTTAGGTCAGGAGGGTGCAGCCTCATGACAGGATTACTGCCCTTATAGAGCAGGATTGGGAAAGCTCCCGGCCCCTGACCCATGTGAGGTACCGGGGAAAGGACACACTAGGATGTGGGGATCTCCAAACACCAAAACCTTCTCCGCCTTGACCTGGGACTTCCAGAATTCAGAACTGTGAGGAATGGCTGTCTGTTATATAAAACCACCCACTCCATGTACATTGTTACAGCAGCTGGAAGAGACTGAGACATTAGTGACACACGAACCCAAGCACTGATGCTCTGGCGTTTCCCTGCTGCATTTGTTGGGAAAAGTACCTGGTAAGTTCCTTCAGTGAGGTTCAAGGGTGGATTTCTCACATGTCCCTCCCACAGATAGGACTAACCAGTACTCTCCTAGGACTCTGTGAAAGGACACAGTGGACACACAGAGGGAGGACTTTTAAACAAAGGAGTCAGGGTTTCTGAGGCTGAGGGCCTTTATTTTAAGGATGCTGTTTATTCATCCTTTCCAGAAGACATGGATGTGATCACCCTGTGGGTTTTGAGTCTGATCATCACCTTACAGAGTTGTGTTCTACTGATTGCCACGAGGTTTGCGCCTGTCCCTGGTTGTATTGTTGGTAACCCGTGTCCCATTTGAACCCCATCTGCATCTGTGACTCTTCCTGTGGTCGTGCGGGTAGGTTCCGTGTGATGTGTTCATTACTGGGAACACTCAAAGGCACTTCCTTTTGCCTGCAACCCTTTTTCTAATGGTTCCCCGCACTACCCACGGAACATGTCCTAGTGTCCTGCCAGAGTTGTCATTGGTAACGTCACAACATCACAGACTCCTGGGAGCCCCACATGCATGTTGCTTGTTTCCTGGGGATGAGCACTGCCTAGGAACCCACCTGCACCCTCTATAACATAAGCACATTGTTATACTTTATTCCCTGTGAGCAATGATGTCAGCTGGTCTCTGTGCAGGTCACACACACACACACACACACACACACACACACACACACACACACTGTCAGGTACAGTCATCAGAGCTATTTGGGATAATCACAGAGATGACTCTGACAGAACGCAGAGACAGTGAAATATTAGGGACTGGAAAATACAACTGCATGAACCCGATTCTCTGTATTTCAGGTAAGCTCGAGAACAAGCACAATCATCCCTCCCATTTCAGGAGGGGCTCCACATTCTTAATGAGCCTGCCCACTCTGTTCTGCAGGTAGTTCGGAGTTCAGGGATGGTGTAAGTCCTGTGGGAGGAGCACAGAACAGACACCGGGGTCACCCTTACCAAATAGGTGTTCTTGGACACTCACAAATCCTCTAAAATTCTGGGTATATGGTCACATATCTTAATGGTGTCACATGAAATCTACACCTAAAGATTTCTGTGCATGTGTAAAAAAAGGGTAGCCCGTGGAGGCTAAGATTGTGATCTGGAAAATCATATAATCAAAAATATATTTTCCCAAATTCTTTCAATAGCAACAAATCAAAGGCAGTCACATCAGCTCTGGTCACTGCCCTCTCTGTCAGCATAGATCATAAGTTGGCTATTTAGTCAGAGGACATGCAAATATGGCCCTCCCTCTGCTGATTAAAACTGCCCAACCCTAACCCTGCAGCTGGGAGAGGAGCCCCAGGCTTGGGATTCCCAGGTGTTCCTGTTCATAATCAGGACAGAACACAGACAACTCACCATGGAGTTTGTGTTTCACTGGGTTTTCTTTGTTGCTATTTTAAAAGGTAATTTACAGAGAACAAGAGACATGAGTCTCTTGAGTATGTGAGTGGATATGAGTGAGAGAAACAGTGGGTGTGTGTGACAGTTTCCTGACCAGGATATCTTGTGTCTGCAGGTGTCCAGTGTGAGGTGCAGCTGGTGGAGTCTGGGGGAGACCTGGTGAAGCCTGGAGGGTCCCTGAGACTCTCCTGTGCAGCCTCTGGATTCACCTTCAGTAGCTATGCCATGAGCTGGGTCCGCCAGGCTCCAGGGAAGGGGCTGCAGTGGGTCGCAGTTATTAGCAGTGATGGTACTAGCACAAACTACGCAGACTCTGTGAAGGGCCCATTCACCATCTCCAGAGACAACGGCAAGAACACGCTGTATCTGCAGATGAACAGCCTGAGAGCCGAGGACACGGCCGTATATTACTGTGCGAAGGACACGGTAAGGGGACGTCAGTGTGAGCCCAGACACAAACCTCACTGTAGAAGGGGATCTGGACCACCAGGGGGTGCACACTACTCACCATTTTGTCTTTAAGGCCCAGGAGCAGATGCAGCTGGAGAATATGGGAGGTTTCCTCCCAGGGTATGGGGCTTCCTCTCTAATTATAGCTGTTTCCCCCAGGGAGCCTCTCTACACACATAGTTCTGTGCTACCTATTCATTCTCTGAAATAAAAAAAAAAGTTGAAGAACTACTATAAGAGCAAGCGCAAAACTCAGTGTCACTTGCACTTGCTTGTTCCTAGACCTAAATATGAATGAATTACAAATATCTCCATGCAAATCCCCTGATTACTGTCAAGAGTCCCAGCTGCACTCACTGTGTATCATAGGAGAATCCAGCTAAGTGTGCAAGCTTGCAAGAACTACATTCTGGATATGGGGCTACAGTGGCATCAACAATCCAAAGCCAGAGAAGAAAGATCCCTGGTGGGGCTCACTGTCTTAAACCATGTTCCCAACAATGTTAGTGGCAGCGTGGGAAACAGAGGAACCCCACCAGGACATGGTGTGGGTGTAGAGTATATTGATTATACACACACACACTCACACACACACACACACAAACACAAACACACAAACATGAGAACATAAAATTTCCATCCCCTTTACCATCTTATCTGTTGAGAGCAGGGCAGGGCAGGCCTCTCCTCAAGACATAACTGCTTGGATGGAGCCAAGGAAGGACACTGGCTCAGGGGGTGTGCTGTGGGTCAGTGGGGGGGATGGGGTCCTGTTCATGGGAGGGGCTTATTTGGAGTCAGTCTCCCACCTGCATCAAAGGAGGGAGAACTGGTGTGTTCTTGTTAGAGTTTCCATCTGTGAGGCAGGAAGAGAAGAGTGAGGGATGAAGGTCAAGGTGCTAACAGACAATAATCAAAAGATACCAAGTGATGACTAATTCGACTTAACACATGTGAAAATGGCAAGAACAAAAGGAGAAATGGCCATTCTAAATAGAAAATGATACGAATCCTTGGAAATTTAGAACAATCCATGGAAACATCACAAGTAGAAAGATAATGATAAAAGTAGACCGAGATCTACCCGTGTCTACAGTGGAAGCTGTCCGCTCCCCAAGGTCACAAACTGGTTCTGACATCCTTGTGTTTGCTGTGTGCACACAGAGACCAGAGTTTCTACTGAATCCATGAGAATCCTCAGGCTGAGGTGCTGGATGGGAGGAGCCTTCCACCTTCCGGGAATAACTAATTATCTTTCAGTTCCTGATATCAGCTCAATGTGTATGACCTCAACCATCAGAGGTTGAATCCTAAGGATATTGTGATGGATCAAGGAGGACCAGCCTTAGGGAATCATTTAGGTCAGGAGGGTGCAGGCTCATGACAGGATTACTGCCCTTATACCACAGGACTGGGAAATCTCCCTGCCCCTTGATCCCATGTGAGGTGACAGGGGAAGAACACACTAGGAGGTGGGTACCCTCCAGACACCACATGTCTGCACCTTGACCTGGACTTTCCAGAATACATAACTGTGAGAAATCAGTGTCTGCTGTTTAAAATGACCCAGACCATGTACATTGTTACAGCAGCTGGAACAGACTGAGACCTTAGTGACACATGAACCCACGTACTGATGCTCTGGCATTTCCCTGCTGCATTTGTTGGGAAAAGTACCTGGTAAGTTCCTTCAGTGAGGTTCAAGGGTGGATTGCTCACATGTTCCCTCCCACAGATAGGACTAACCAGTTCACCCTCCTAGGACTCTGTGAAAGGACACAGTGGACACACAGAGGGAGAAACCTGGTACAAGGGAGTCAGGGTTTCCCAGATTATGTGGAACTTTAATTTAAGGATGATGTATTTTCAGTCTTCCAGAAGATGTGGATGTGATGACTGTGAGATTTGAGTCTGATCATCACTTTACAGAGTTGTGTTGTACTGAAAGCCCCTTTGTTCCCTTGCTCCTGCCAGAATCTTTACTTGTCTGTGCTGTATTTTGTGACTTTAACGACAATATGCCTTGGTGATAGTCAGCTTTTTAATAGCAGTTCTCTATACTACTCGGATTTTGATGTCTGTGTCCTTCTACATATTAGGAAACTTTTTGGCTATTATTTTATGGAATAAAACTAATCCCCCTTTTTATCTCTCTTCATCTCCTGTGACTCTTATGATACAAATGTTATTATGTTTTAATAAGTCACTGAATTCACTAAGTCTACCTTCATGGCCCATTACCTTGGTTTCCTTCTTCTTTTCACTCATTTTCTAGAATTTTCTCTTGTATACCTTAAATTCGTTCCTCTCCTTCATCCATCCTCATTTTTTATGGCCTCCACATGGGATTGCATCTTGGATTTAGTTGTTTGTTGGTTTTTGTTGTTGTTGTTGTTGTTGTTTTAATTTGATCTGATTAAATCTTAGTTCATTTATCATTGCAGTAAAGGATTCTCTAGTGTCTTCTATCCTTTTTTCAAGCCCACTTTCTATCCTAAAAATCATTGTTTTAAGGTCTAGTTCTGACATCATACTTATATTTGTATTGATTAAAAGCCTGGACATGAGTTTTCCTTCCTACTCATTCCTCTGGGGTAAACGTTTCCATATTTTCTATTTCTTCTGAAAATAAAAAAAAAGAAAGGGTTAAAGGGCGGAGCAAGATGGCGGAGGAGTAGGAGACCTAGATTTTGTCTGGTCTCAGGAATTCAGCTGAATAGGGATCAAACCATTCTGAACACCTACGAACTCAACAGGAGATCGAACAGGAGAGTAGCAACAACTCTCTGAACAGAGAAGCGACCACTTACTGGAAGGTAGGACGTGCGGAGAAGTGAATCCGAGGCGATATTCAGGAGGATAGACGGCGGGGGAGGGGCCTCCGCCAGCCGCTTCTGGCAAGTGCTAGAGCCACGGAGCACAAAATCAGACCTTTTAAAAGTTGGCTCGGCGGAGGGACGTCGCTGCAGTGGCTAAGCGGGGGGTGGAATCCTCCCGGGACAGTGTGGTCTCAGGACCCTTGGGGTCACAGAGAGACCGGGGGTGCCTGAGTGCAGCAGAGCTCCCAGGTATCAGAGCAGGGAAGCTGGCTGCAGAGACGGAGCAGAGTCGCGGGCTCTCAGCTCTGGGTTGCCACAAACTGTGATCTGCGGCCCAGTCGGGGCACGGCTCCCCCAGCAGGGACCCACCAAGCAGCAGATCCGGGGAGACTCCCCTTCCTTCCCGGGGAGGAGCGGTGCGGGAACGCACTGCAGGGATCTGCTGGGTTTGGAGACTCCGAGCGGGGTCGGGTGCCAGAGATAGCAGCGCTCGATCACAGGCCGGGTGAGCACAGAGTGCGGCCAGAGACTGGGGACACGGG
Source organism: Eumetopias jubatus (assembly GCF_037043125.1). Taxonomy (NCBI): domain Eukaryota; kingdom Metazoa; phylum Chordata; class Mammalia; order Carnivora; family Otariidae; genus Eumetopias; species Eumetopias jubatus. The sequence goes on from NW_028274813.1 coordinate 270,415, forward strand.
AGTGACTGCTTTTCTCTGGGGGCGCACTGAGGAGTGGGGCCCCGAGTTCTCGGCTCCTCCGGGCGGAGACTGGGAGGCCGCCATTTTCGCCCTGGTCCTCCAAAGCTGTACCGAGAGCTTGCAGGGAACAAAAGCTCCTGAGAGCAAACTGGAGCAGCTTCCTTAGCCCGGACCGACAAGGGCGGGGCAATTCCGCCTCCGGCAAAGACATTTGGAAACCACAGCAACAGGCCCCTCCCCCAGAAGATCAGCACAAACAGCCAGCAAGCCAAGACCAAGTTGATCGATCAAGGAGAATAGGAGAACTCCAGCGCTAGGGGAATACTGCACATAGATTCATGGCTTCTTTTTTTTTTTTTTTTTTTACCATGATTCATTATTTCATCAAAGTTAATTTTTGTTGACTTTTTTTTATTTTTCTTTTTCCCTTTTTCAACCAACATCTTATAAATCCCTTTTTTAAAAAAAAAAAAACATTTTTTATTTTTTTTTCATTTTTAGAGTCATATTTTATCCCTTCATAGTAGTTATCCTTGTTTTTGGCATATATATATAAGTTGTTCTCTCTTTAAAATTTTGAGGTACAGTTTCTTCTAACAGATCAAAATATACCCTAAACCACTAGTTTATGGCTTTGTTCTAGTCTCCTGCCTGATCACATTCTCTCCCTTTTTCCTTTTTTTTTTTTTCCTTAAATCTTCTTTCTTTTTTCAAACAACTTATCTTACCAAGTCCTTTTATAAAATCTTTTATAATTTTCATCTTTACAGTCATCTTCCATCCCTTCATTGTATCAACCCTTATTTTTTACCTATATGTCTTTCTTCCTTTAAAATTTTAGGAGGCACTTTTTTCTAACAGACCAAAATACGCCCAAAATCTAGTGTGTGGCACTGATCTATGCACTAGCCTGATCATATTTGATCATATTCTGCCTTTTCTGAATTGTTTTGTTTTTGTTTTTATCTTTTTTTTTCTTTTTTTTTCTTTTTCTCTTTCTTTTTTCTTTCTTTCCCTTTCTTTTCCCCTGGTTTCAGGTCTTTTCTGATTTGTATACAGTATATTTGCTGGGGACGTTGTAAACCTGTTAGCCTTTTGTTCTCTCATTCATCTATTCTCCTCTGGACAAAATGACAAGATGAAAGAAATCACCTCAGCAAAAAGAACAAGAGGTAGTACCGTCAGCCAGGGACCTTCTCAATACGGACATTAGTACGATGTCGGACCTAGAGTTCAGAATCGTGACTTTAAAGATACTAGCTGGGCTTGAAAAAAGCGTGGAAGTTATTAGAGAAACCCTTTCTGGAGAAATAAAAGAACTAAAATCTAACGAAGTTGAAATCAAAAAGGCTATTGATGAGGTGCAATCAAAAATGGGGGCACTAAATGCTAGGATAAATGAGGCAGAAGAGAGAATCAGCGATATAGAAGACCAAATGATGGAAAATAAAGAGGCTGAGAAAAAGAGAGAGAAACAACTACAGGATCACGAGGGCAGAATTCGAGAGATAAGTGATACGATAAGACGAAACAACATTAGAATAATTGGGATCCCAGAAGAAGAAGAGAGAGAGAGAGGGGCAGAAGGTATATTGGAGCAAATTATAGCAGAGAACTTCCCTAATGTGAGGAAGGAAACAGGCATTAAAATCCAGGAGGCACAGAGAACCCCTCTCAAAATCAATAAAAATAGGTCAACACCCCGACATCTAATAGTAAAACTTACAAGTCTCAGAGACAAAGAGAAAATCCTGAAAGCAGCTCGGGAGAAGAGATATGTAACCTACAATGGTAGAAACATTAGATTGGCAACAGACCTATCCACAGAGACCTGGCAGGCCAGAAAGGACTGGCAAGATATCTTCAGAGCACTAAACGAGAAAAATATGCAGCCAAGAATACTATATCCAGCTAGGCTATCATTGAAAATAGAAGGAGAGATAAAAAGCTTCCAGAACAAACAAAAACTAAAGGAATTTGCAAACACGAAACCAGCCCTCCAAGAAATATTGAGAGGGGTCCTCTAAGCAAAGAGAGAACCTAAAAGCAGCAAAGAGCAGAAACGAACACAGACAACAGACAGTTAACAGTCACCTTACAGGTAATACAATGGCACTAAATTCATACCTTTCAATAGTTACCCTGAATGTAAATGGGCTAAATGCCCCAATCAAAAGACACAGGCTATCAGATTGGATTAAAAAACAAGACCCATCAATATGCTGTCTGCAAGAGACTCATTTTACACCCAAAGACGCCCCCAGATTGAAAGTGAGGGGGTGGAAAACCATTTACCATGCTAATGGACACCAAAAGAAAGCTGGGGTGGCAATCCTTATATCAGACAAACTAGATTTTAAAACAAAGACTGTAATAAGAGATGAGGAAGGACACTATATCCTACTTAAAGGGTCTATCCAACAAGAAGATCTAACAATTGTAAATATCTATGCCCCGAACATGGGAGCAGCCAATTATATAAGGCAATTAATAACAAAAGCAAAGAAACACATTGACAACAATACAATAATAGTGGGGGACTTTAACACCCCCCTGACTGAAATGGACAGATCATCTAAGCAAAAGATCAACAAGGAAATAAAGACTTTAAATGACACACTGGACCAAATGGACTTCACAGACATATTCAGAACATTCCATCCCAAAGCAACGGAATACACATTCTTCTCTAGTGCCCATGGAACATTCTCCAGAATTGATCACATCATAGGTCACAAATCAGGTCTCAATCGGTACCAAAAGATTGGGATCATTCCCTGCATATTTTCAGACCACAATGCTTTGAAACTAGAACTCAACCACAGGGGCGCCTGGGTGGCTCAGTTGGTTAAGCGACTGCCTTCGGCTCAGGTCATGATCCTGGAGTCCCGGGATCGAGTCCCGCATCGGGCTCCCTGCTCGGCGGGGAGTCTGCTTCTCCCTCTGACCCTCCTCCCTCTGGTGCTCTCTATCTCTCATTCTGTCTCTCTCAAATAAATAAAATAAAAAATCTTAGAACTCAACCACAAGAGGAAAGTCGGAAAGAACTCAAATACATGGAGGCTAAAGAGCATCCTACTAAAGAATGAATGGGTCAACCAAGAAATTAAAGAAGAATTAAAAAAATTCATGGAAACCAATGAAAATGAAAACACAACTGTTCAAAATCTTTGGGATACAGCAAAGGCAGTCCTGAGAGGAAAGTATATAGCAATACAAGCCTTTCTCAAGAAACAAGAAAGGTCTCAAATACACAACCTAAACCTACACCTAAAGGAGCTGGAGAAAGAACAACAAAGAAAGCCTAAACCCAGCAGGAGAAGAGAAATCATAAAGATCAGAGCAGAAATCAATGAACTAGAAACCAAAAGAACAGTAGAACAGATCAACGAAACTAGGAGCTGGTTCTTTGAAAGAATTAACAAGATTGATAAACCCCTGGCCAGACTGATCAAAAAGAAAAGAGAAATGACCCAAATCAACAAAATCATGAATGAAAGAGGAGACATCACAAGCAACACCAAAGAAATACAAACAATTATAAGAACATATTATGAGCAACTCTATGCCAGCAAATTAGATAACCTGGAAGAAATGGGTGCATTCCTAGAGATGTATCAACTACCAAAATTGAACCAGGAAGAAATAGAAAACCTGAACAGACCTATAACCACTAAGGAAATTGAAACAGTCATCAAAAATCTCCCAAGAAACAAAAGCCCAGGGCCAGATGGCTTCCCAGGGGAATTCTATCAAACATTTCAAGAAGAATTAATACCTATTCTCCTGAAACTGTTCCAAAAAATAGAAATGGAAGGGAAACTTCCAAACTCATTTTATGAGGCCACCATTACCTTGATCCCAAAACCAGACAAAGACCCCATCAAAAAAGAGAATTACAGACCAATATCCTTGATGAACATGGATGCAAAAATTCTCACCAAAATACTAGCCAATAGGATCCAACAGTACATTAAAAGGATTATTCACCACGACCAAGTGGGATTTATTCCTGGGCTGCAAGGCTGGTTCAACATCCGCAAATCAATCAACGTGATACAATACATTAACAAAAGAAAGAACAAGAATCCTATGATCCTCTCAATAGATGCAGAAAAAGCATTTGACAAAGTACAACATCCTTTCTTGATCAAAACTCTTCAGAGTATAGGGATAGAGGGTACATACCTCAATATCATAAAAGCCATCTACGAAAAAACTACAGCGAATATCATTCTCAATGGGGAAAGGCTGAGAGCTTTTCCCCTAAGGTCAGGAACACGGCAGGGATGTCCACTCTCACCACTGCTATTCAACATAGTATTAGAAGTCCTAGCCACAGCAATCAGACAACAAAAAGAAATCAAAGGCATCCAAATCGGCAAAGAGGAAGTCAAACTCTCACTCTTTGCAGATGATATGATACTGTATGTGGAAAACCCAAAAGACTCCACCCCAAAACTGCTAGAACTCATACAGGAATTCAGTGAAGTAGCAGGCTATAAAATCAATGCACAGAAATCAGTGGCATTCCTATACACCAACAACAAGACAGAAGAGAGACAAATCAAGGAGTCGATCCCATTTACAATTGCACCCAAAACCATTAGATACCTAGGAATAAATCTAACCAAAGAGACAAAGGATCTGTACTCAGAAAACTATAAAATACTCAGGAAAGAAATTGAAGAAGACACAAAGAAATGGAAAAACGTTCCATGCTCATGGATTGGGAGAATCAACATTGTGAAGATGTCAATGCTACCTAGAGCAATCTACACATTCAATGCAATGCCCATCAAAATACCATCCACTTTTTTCAAAGAAATGGAACAAATAATCCTAAAATTTGTATGGAACCAGAAGAAACCCAGAATAGCCAGAGGAATACTGAAAAAGAAAAGCAAAGCTGGCGGCATCACAATTCCGGACTTCCAGCTCTATTACAAAGCTGTCATCATCAAGACAGTATGGTACTGGCACAAAAACAGACACATAGATCAATGGAACAGAATTGAGAGCCCAGAAATGGACCCTCACCTCTATGGTCAACTTATTTTTGACAAAGCAGGAAAGAATGTCCAATGGCAAAAAGACAGTCTCTTCAACAAATGGTGTTGGGAAAATTGGACAGCCACATGCAGAAGAATGAAACTGGAGCATTTCCTTACACCACACACAAAAATAGACTCCAAATGGTTGAAAGACCTAAACGTGAGACAGCAGTCCATCCAAATCCTAAAGGAGAACACAGGTAGCAACCTTTTTGACCTTAGCCGCAGCAACTTCTTCCTAGAAACATCGCCAAACGCACGGGAAGCCAGGGCAAAAATGAACTATTGGGATTTCATCAAGATAAAAAGCTTCTGCACAGCAAAAGAAACAGTCCACAAAACCAAAAGACAACCGACAGAATGGGAGAAAATATTTGCAAATGACATATCAGATAAAGGGCTAGTATCCAAAATCTATAAAGAACTTATCAAACTCAACACGCAAAGAACAGATAATCCAATCAAGAAATGGGCAGAAGACATGAACAGACATTTCTCCAAAGAAGACATCCAAATGGCCAACAGGCACATGAAAAAGTGCTCAACATCGCTTGGCATCAGGGTAATCCAAATCAAAACCTCAATGAGATACCACCTCACACCCGTCAGAATGGCTAAAATTAACAAGTCAGGGAACGACAGATGTTGGCGGGGATGTGGAGAAAGGGGAACCCTCCTACACTGTTGGTGGGAATGCAAGCTGGTGCAACCCCTCTGGAAAACAGTATGGAGGTTCCTCAAACAGTTGAAAATAGAGCTACCGTTCGATCCAGCAATTGCACTACTGGGTATTTACCACAAAGATACAAATGTAGGGACCCGAAGGGGTACGTGTACCCCAATGTTTATAGCAGCAATGTCCACCATAGCCAAACTGTGGAAAGAGCCAAGATGCCCATCGACAGATGAATGGATAAAGAAGAAGTGGTATATATACACAATGGAATATTATGCAGCCATCAAAAGGAATGAGATCTTGCCATTTGCAACGACGTGGATGGAACTGGAGGGTGTTATGCTGAGTGAAATAAGTCAATCAGAGAAAGACATGTATCACATGACCTCACTGATATGAGGAATTCTTAATCTCAGGAAAGAAACTGAGTGTTACTGGAGTGGTTGGGGGTGGGAGGGATGGGGTGGCTGGGTGATAGATATTGGGGAGGGTATGTGCTATGGTGAGCGCTGTGAATTGTGCAAGACTGTTGAATCACAGATCTGTACTTCTGAAACAAATAACGCAACATATTTTAAGAAAAAAGAAAAAGAAGAAGATAACAGGAGAGGAAGAAAAGGGGAGTATGTCAGAGGGGGAGACGAACCATGAGAGATGATGTACTCTGAAAAACAAACTGAGGGTTCTAGAGGGGAGGGGGGTAGGAGGATGGGTTAGCCTGGTGATGGGTATTGAGGAGGGCACGTTCTGCATGGAGCACTGGGTGTTATGAACAAACAATGAATCATGGAACACTGCACCAAAAACTAATGATGTAATATATGGTGATTAACATAACAATAAAAAATTAAAAAAAAAAAAGAAAGAAAGGGTTAAAAAAGTCAAGAAATGAAGATCCTGTGTTCTTTTGGTCTGCTTCTAAAAAGAATTTAGGTCACAAAATAAATAAAAATAAATATAAAATAAAATAAAGTAAAAATAGAAGTAATAAATATATATTTCTAAATATGAAAATGAAAATATAAGAAAAAATTAATAATAAAAATCAAGAAAGAATTGGAAAATAAATCAAAAAATAAAAATAAAAAACCTTAAGAATGAAAGTAGAAAGAAAGCTAGATCCTACTTCCCCTAGAGCTGAAACTTCGCAGCACTCAATGATCATTAGACTTGGTGAGAAGGAATAGATTCTGCTGATCTCAGGGAGGTGCCTGTTGTGATTATTCTCAGGGGTTTTGGCCTAGTGGAAATGCACATCTTGGGAGCAGGGTGCAGGGCTTGGTGTAAGTGGCTCTGGCCTCCAATAGGTAGAGCTGTTTTGCACTGATGGGTGGATTAAATATGGCATCTGCTCTCTGAACTGGTTTGGAAAGTTCACACCCCACACTCTTCAGTGAGTCTTCACAGGAAACTGTCCCCGGATTCCATCTGAACCCTGTGTTCACCCTGCCTGTGTTGGAGTTGTTCTATCTCAGGCACACGACTGAGTTTCAAAACCTCAAAATTAGGGACTCCCTTGGGGAAGACCCATGTTATTTTCCAGGGGACGGTCTCATAGCCTTTTTGCCTTTTGCCTACAGGTCTCAGGAAAGAGGTCATATGACCACACAGTGGTTCACCCTTCATGGCAAAGCAGAGCAGAAAGCCTGCAATTAGTCTCACTGTTTAATCAGGTTTCGGGCTCCTATGCCTTGTAACTGTGCATCACATTGGTGCCGCACATTCTTCTTATGGTTCAGGGGGTCCTCAGACCCTGTATTTCTGCCCCACTTTGACACTTCAGCAACTTTATTCCAGGCACATCCCCACAGTAGCAGACTTCTAAAAGTTCAGATTTTGCTCTCTGTTGCTATAATACATTGTCGGTAGCATCAGGAGGCTCACTCTTTCCCTGCAGTCATCACCACACTTGTATCACCCCCAAGACAAAACTGCACACCTCCTATATTCCAAAAGGTGGTTGATTTTCTATTTGTACACTTGCAGTTTTTGTTCTCTCACACCCCCGACTGATTTCTTGGTTGCTCAGAATGACTTGATAACTACCTAGCTGTGTTCCAGGGTTGAGACAAGTGTAGGGACTCTTACCCCTACTCCATCACACTTCCTCCCTCCCTCATTTATTTATAGCAAAGAGGGTGTGATAAATTCCTTCTGCTGTATATGCTGAAGCTCAGACTTGAAATCTGGTGTTGTGTTTCAGAATATCCTAACTTATTTCCCTCTCTATTCTGATCCAATGGTCTTATGATTCAATTACTGTTTGAGTGTGGAATCCCATTAAGTATTATGCAATTATTATATTATTTTGCAGTAAGTAATGGTTCACATATGTGGTCCATGTACATAACCTGACTCAATGACAGGCATAGAGAAGTATGCACCTCCTGGCAGTGAGCCTGGGCCTTTGAACAGGATATGATGTGTGCTCACAAAGGACAAGAATTGCGGGGACATTATTAGCACCACACCATGTCTCTTTACAGGGGAAGCAGGTGCATTTTGGATGGTATCCAAGTTGGCAGATTTCCTGATGCATAGGACCATTCAGGGATGGAAACTGGGGGATCTGGAGGCAGAACAGAAGTCCTTGTCTCATCCAGCAGGGTCAAAGTTTTTTTCTATTAGACTGAATTTCCTAAAAGTCAAAAGAAGCTGTCAAAAACTTAGAGTGGAGAGGCAGCCTGAATTTGTTGGTTTAGGATGGATATGATATATGAACTTTTGTTAAAATATCCCCAGAGCAGAATACATGGGACCATAATCTCATCAGTACCAGTAGGAGTATCTTTGGACAACGGATTCCATGAATCTCTGCAAGTCTGTGTTATTTTATCTTGAGGACGCTGTTTTCTCAAGCTTACCAGGAGACTGTGGATGTGACGACCATGTGTTCTTTGAGTCTGAGCCACACGATGCACAGTTGCCCCACCAGACAGCTGTCAGGTGTGTGTCTCAGTTCCTGCATATGAAAGCTGGTACAAATCAGGATGGAAATCCAAATCAAGAAACTTTCCATCAGCTAAAAGGGATGGAGGCTTTCGTTCAGGAATGACTTCACAACATGGGAAAGGACACATTCATGAAATAAAACATATGCACATGCCATGGAAGTTGGACGTGGGATAAAGTCCATCTACCTGTGTTCTATGGACCCCTGAAGACTGGTTTCTCTCAATGTCCCAAATCCCAGTTTCCCCAGGACTATGCGACTGATGGTGACACATGAGCAGATATATCCTGACTCTCTTTGTGAGCTTTCCTCCCAAGTACTGACTTAAGGCTGTAACCAATTTGTTTCTACACTGAACTGTGATATAATAGAACATTTAACTAACAGGCTTTGAAATCCCCTAGTGCCATCAAGCAGCTAAAGTCTGTCGATGATCTGAGGGAAGTGACAGCCAGAGTGTTTCCAGTATCCTGTTGTTAAATCAATTTTATGTCACTTAAAAAACCTAGGGGAAACCCATCATGGATGGACACGGTGACAGCATTCCCAAGGTCACAGGCAGACCCAAACAGGGACTGGCAGAGGGAGAGATTCTTCTGAAAGTAACTCCTGAAGACGCATCAATGTCCCAGCAGATCCTCTCCTGCCTCCCAGACTAGAATCATCTCATTGCCACAGAAACACAGACCCCAGATGGGAAATAGGACTGTGTCCACAGCCTGATATTGTTTCCACATAAAATTAAATTCATCAAATCCCTTAATGGACAGGGATTTGAATTATATGCTGGTCCTGTAATCCATTGCTATAAATCATACACTGGATTTCTGATAATGGTTACACCAAATTATCATTATGGGCATCAAGCTTTTCCAAAAAATGTCCTTAACCATGTACTCCCATGTTCTTATGGCCATCTTCACAAAAACTTCATAATTTTAATTGTGTTTTATTTATATTGCCATGTTTGACATTGAGCATTCCAAAACACCTATATAAAATAAGAACGTAACAGGGCAGAGAAACTCCCATATTGATGCAAAATTATCCCTCTGCATCTTCTTCACATTCACGGTTGTTATGGAAAGCATATAAATAATACATTCTCTGAGATCCACAGATACACCTCCAGGGCGAGAAGCAACTTTATTGTAATATCAGAAACTGGAAAGAATCCCGTCCCCAAACAACTATTTTAAAAAATAAAATGCTGCTATGTTCATTCATTTGAAAGGTGCCAACCATTAAAACCAGTGATGCGTTTTTAAGGTCTGTATTATATTATTTTTTTTTCAAAAATGCATTGCACTTTGAAAATGTTTACCTAAAAAAATAAGAAACATCTTTATATGACTCATCCATCAGAAAGGCTGAATACCAAACTTTTCCATCCACATGGGTGGGACTGGAGGAGATTATGCTAAGTGAAATAAGTCAAGCAGAGAAAGTCAATTAAAATATGGTTTCACATCTTTGTGGAACATCAGGAATAGCAGGGAGGACAATAGGAGAAGGAAGGGAAGAATGGGGGGCGGGAATTGGAAGGAGAGATGAACCATGAGAGACTATGGACTCAGAGACAAACAGGGTTTTAGAGAGGAGGGGGGATTGGTTATCCCAGTGATGGGTATTAAGGAGGGCACGTACTGCATGGAGCACTGGGTGTTATACGAAAACAATGGATCGTGAACGACCACTTCAAAAACTAATGATGTATTGTATGGTGACAAACAAAACATAATAAAATTTAAAAAAAGAAAAATAAATAAAATTAATTAATTAAAAAAAAAAGAACTGCAATATCACCTCCAAAAAGAATCTCTAAACTCCCCAGTACTTTTCCTATCTCACCTTAGTCAGTCACATCTCATCTTGTGTTACAATGACATGGATCCAGGTCTCTTCTCCATTAAACTCTGGGGAAATTCCAATGGAAGCCTATCACTCAAGGTCCACTTTGCAGGGACAAAGTCTGTGGAGAAGCTCTGACCGAATAAAACAGCAATCAAGGTGGCAACAGGCCATCACATAAAGAGAAAAGGATCAACTAATAAGAGTGCACAGTCATCTTACAAGGATGTTCATGAGCACAAGCCTATTAGCAAGGGGAAACCATGACCAAGTCAAAGCAACATTAAAAATAGAGGGTTCTTGCCAGAAATTGTGGGAATTCTAGCAATCTACATATGTGCATGAGCTAGATTTGCAAAATGGCCAAGCAAAGCATGATAGCCATATTTCTCAGGAAAAGTCAGTAAATTCCTATCAGAGGACGTGTTCATTGTTCAGGAAAATTTCAGAGCGACCTCTGAGCGTGCAAAGATTAGAACATGGCCTGAAGGGACAAGCCCCTGACTTTTTCTGGTACAGAAAAGTGCAGATTTTGAGCTTCAGAACAAAGGGAGACTGCATCATAAATGAAGGTCATGCGACATGGTCCACAGAGAGAAACAGACCCAATTCTAGGCAGGCCTTAATGGGGAGACCTGGAAGGCCCCTTGGAAGCATGGGGACACTGGGAAGCAGGAGGCAATAGATGCCTGTCTCAATATTAAGCTATTTACTCTGAAGTAATGTAATCCTCTGGACTGTCACACATGACCACCTCAACATGGGTGTGTCTGGAGGGGGTAATCCAGAATGGAGCAAATGGGTAGAACTATCATCCAGTCCATACTTCTCAATGACACTCATTCCAGAACCCTCAATATAAGGGCTGCATTTATTCTTTTTTGTATACCATATCTACAAATTATTTATTAGTCGTCTGTATATACTCATGTTTAAATTGATATGAGTAGATTAAAATAATTTTGAATTAAGCACTTCATAGTTAACTTTGCAAAATATTTTTTTCTTAGTAAATTCTATGTATTGGAATAATAAGATTTTTATTTTTTGTTATGTTAGTCACCATACTGTACATCATTAGTTTTGATGTAGTGTTCAATGATTTATTGTTTGTATATAACACCCAGTGCTCCATGCAATACATGACTTCCTTAACACCCATCACCAGGCTAACACATCCACACACGCTCTTCTCTGAAATCCACAGGCTGTTTCCCAGAGTCCTAGTCTCTCATGGTTCTCCTCTACCTCCAATTTCCCCCTGCTTCATGTTTCCCTTCCTTCTCCCATGTCCTTCATGCTATTTCTTATGTTCTACATATGAGTGAAACCAAATGCAATTGTCTTTTCTGCTTGATTTATTTCAGTTAGCATAATCTCCTCCAGTTCCATTCATGTCAATAAAAATGACGGGGAAGGCGGAGCAAGATGGCGGAGGAGTAGGAGAACTGGATTTCCTGTGGTCTCAGGAATTCAGCTGAATAGGGATCAAACTATTCTGAACACCTACGAACTCAACAGGAGATCGAAGAAGAGAGTAGCAACAACTCTCTGAACAGAAAAGTGACCAGCATCTGGAAGGTAGGACATGCGGAGAAGTGAATCCGAGGCGATATTCGGAGGATAGACGGCGGGGGAGGGGGCCTCCGTCGGCCGCTTCTGGCAAGTGATAGAGCCTCGGAGCACAAAATCGGAACTTTTAGAAGTCGGCTCCGCTGAAGGACGTCGCTCGCTCCAGTGGCTAAGCGGAGGGGGCGGGGGGGAACCCTCACGGGAAAGTGTGGTCTCAGGACCCTCGGGGTCACAGAAAGACCGGGGGTGCCTGAGTGCAGCAGAGCTCCCAGGTATTGGAGTGGGGAAGCCGGCTGCAGAGACGGAGCCAAGGCGTGGGCTCTCAGCTCGGGATTCCCATAAACTGTGATCCGCGGGCCAGTGGGGCTACTGCTCCTCCAGCAGGGACCCAACAAGCAGCAGAGCTCAGAGACTCCCCTTCCTCCCCCAGGAGGAGCGGTGCAGGAGCGCACCACAGGGATCTGCTGGGTTTGGAGACTCCACACGGGGTCGGGTGCCAGAAATAGAAACGCTCGGTCACAGCCCGGGTGAGCACGGAGTGCGGCCGGAGACCAGGGAGACGGGAGTGACTGCTTTTCTCTGGGGGTGCACTGAGGAGCAGCGCCCCGAGTTCTCAGCTCTTCCAGGTGGAGATTGGGAGGCCACCATTTTCACCCCGGTCCTCCAAAGCTGTACCGAGAGCTTGCAGGGAACAAAAGCTCCTGAGAGCAAACCCGAGCAGCTTGCTTAGCCCAGCTCGACAAGGGCGGGGCAATGCCGCCTCCGGCAAAGACACTTGGGAACCACGGCAACAGGCCCCTCCCACAGAAGATCAGCACGAACAGCCAGCAAGCCAAGAACAAGTTTACTGATCAAGGAGAATGGGACAACTCCAGCGCTAGGGGAATACTGCACATGGAATTCATGGCTTTTTTTACTATTATTCATTAGTTTTTCAAAGTTAATTTTTTAACTGTTTTTTTATTTTTGTTTTTCCCATTTTCAACCAACATCTTATCAATGTCTTTTTCAAAAAAATACTTTTTATTTTTCATTTTAGAGTCATATTTTATCCCTTCATAGTAGTTACCCTTATTTTTGGCATATATATATAAGTTGTTCTCTCTTTAAAATTTTAAGATACAGTTTCTTCTAACAGATCAAAATATACCCTAAATCACTAGTGTATGGCTTGGTTCTAGTCTCTTGCCTGATCACATTCTCTCCCTTTTTTTTCTTTTAACCTTCTTCTTTCTTTTTTCAAACAACTTCTTATTTTATCAATTCCTTTTATAAAATCTTTTATAATTTTTACTTTACAGTCATCTTCCATCCCTCCATTTGATCAACCCTTATTTTGTACATATATGTCTTTCTTCCTTTAAAATTTTAGGAGGCACTTTTATCTAACAGACCAAAATACGCCCAAAATCTAGTGTGTGGCAATGATCGATACACTAGCCTGATCATATTTGTTCATATTCTGTTTTTTTTGTATTGTTCTGTTTTTATTTTTATCTTTTTCTTTTTGTGTTTTTTTTCTCTTTCTTTTTTCGTTCTTTCCCTTTCTTTTCTCCTGATTACAGGTCTTTTCTGATTTGTATAAAGCATATTTGCTGGGGATGTTGTTAACCTGTGAGCATTTTGTTCTCTTATTCATCTATTCTCCTCTGGACAAAATGACAAGACGAAAAAAATCACCTCAGCAAAAAGAACAAGAGGTAGTACCATCAGCAAGGGACATACTCAATACGGACATTAGTACTATGTCGGACCTAGAGTTCAGAATCGTGACTTTAAAGATACTAGCTGGGCTTGAAACAAGCGTGGAAGTTATTAGAGAAACCCTTCCTCGAGAAATAAAAGAACTAAAATCTAACCAAGTCGAAATCAAAAAGGCTATTAATGAGGTGCAATAAAAAATGGGGGCACTAACTGCTAGGATAAATGAGGCAGAAGAGAGAATCAGCGATATAGAAGACCAAATGATGGAAAATAAAGAGGCTGAGAAAAAGAGAGAAACAACTACAGGATCACGAGGGCAGAATTTGAGATAAGCCATACGATAAGATGAAACAATATTAGAATAATTGGGAACCCAGAAGAAGAAGAAAGAGAGAGAGGGGAAGAAGGTATATTGGAGCAAATTATAGCAGAGAACTCCCCTAATGTGGAGAAGGAAACAGGCATCAAAATCCAGGAGGCACAGAGAACCCCTCTCAAAATCAATAAAAATAGGTCAACACCCCGACATCTAATAGTAAAACTTACGAGTCTCAGACACAAAGAGAAAATCCTGAAAGCAGCTCGGGAGAAGAGATATGTAACCTACAATGGTAGAAACATTAGATTGGCAAGAGACCTATCCACAGAGACCTGGCAGGCCAGAAAGGACTGGCATGAGATCTCCAGAGCATTAAATGAGAAAAATATGCAGCCAAGAATACTATATCCAGCTAGGCTCTCATTGAAAGTTGAAGGAGAGATAAAAAGCTCCCAGGACAAATAAAAACTAAAGGAATTTGCAAACACGAAACCAGCCCTCCAAGAAATATTGAAAGGGGTCCTCTAAGCAAAGAGAGAGCCTAAAAGCAGCATAGATCAGAAAGGAACACGGACAATATACAGTAAAAGTAACCTACACGCAATACAATTGCACTAAATGCATACCTTTCAATAGTTACCCAGAATGTAAATGGGCTAAATGCCCCAATCAAAAGACACAGGCTATCAGATTGGATTAAAAAACAAGACCCATCAATATGCGGTCTGCAAGAGACTCATTTTAGACCCAAAGACACCCCCACATTGAAAGTGAGGGAGTGGAAAACAATTTACCATGCTAATGGACACCAAAAGAAAGCTGGGGTGGCAATCCTTCTATCAGACAAATTAGATTTTAAAACAAAGCCTGTAATAAGAGATGAAGAAGGACACTATATCTTACTTAAAGGGTCTATCCAACAAGAAGATCTAATAATTGTAAATATCTATGCCCCTAACATGGGAGCAGCCAATTTTATAAGGCAATTAATAACAAAATGAAGAAACACTTTGACGACAATACAATAATACTGGGGGATTTTAACACCCCTTGACTGAAATGGACCGATAATCTAAGCAAAAGATCAACAAGGAAATAAAGACTTTAAATAAAACACAGGACAAATGGACTTCACAGACATATTCAGAACATTCCATCCCAAAGCAACGGAATACACATTCTTTTCTAGTGCCCATGGAACATTCTCCAGAATTGATCACATCCTAGGTCACAAATCAGGTCTCAATCGGTACCAAAAGATTGGGATCATTCCCTGCATATTTTCAGACCACAATGCTTTGAAACTAGAACTTAATCAGAAGAGGAAAGTTGGAAAGAACTCAAATACATGGAGGCTAAAGAGCATCCTACTAAAGACTGAATGGGTCAACCAGGAAATTAAAGAAGAATTAAAAAAATTCATGGAAACCAATGAAAATGAAAACACAACTGTTCAAAATCTTTGGGATACAACAAAGGCAGTCCTGAGAGGAAAGTATAGAGCAATACAAGCCTTTCTCAAGAAACAAGAAAGGTCTCAAATACACAACCTAACCCTACACCTAAAGGAACTGGAGAAAGAACAGCAAATAAAGCCTAAACCCAGCAGGAGAAGAGGAATCATAAAGATCAGAGCAGAAATCAATGAACTAGAAACCAAAAGAACAATAGAACAGATCAACAAAACTAGGAGCTGGTTCTTTGAAAGAATTAACAAGATGGATAAACCCCTGGCCAGACTTATCAAAAAGACAAGAGAAATGACCCAAATCAACAAAATCATGAATGAAAGAGGAGACATCACAACCAACACCAAAGAAATACAAACAATTATAAGAACATACTATCAGCAACTCTATGCCAACAAATTAGATAACCTGGAAGATATGGGTGCATTCCTAGAGATGTATCAACTACCAAAATTGAACCAGGAAGAAATAGAAAACCTGAACAGACCTATAACCACTAAGGAAATTGAAGTAGTCATCAAAAATCTCCCAACAAACAAAAGCCCAGGGCCAGATGGCTTCCCAGGGGAATTCTACCAGACATTTAAAGAAGAATTAATAGCTATTCTCTTGAAACTATTCCAAAAAATAGAAATGGTAAGAAAACTTCCAAACTCATTTTATGAGGCCACCATTACCTTGATCCCAAAACCAGACAAAGACCCCATCAAAAAGGAGAATTACAGACCAGTATCCTTGATGAATATAGATGCAAAAATTCTCCTCAAATACTAGCCAATAGGATCCAACAGTACATTAAAAGGATTATTCACCATGACCAAGTGGGATTTATCCCTGGGCTGCAAGGTTGGTTCAACATCCACAAAACAATCAACGTGATACAATACATTAACAAAAGAAAGAACAAGAATCATATGATCCTCTCAATAGATGCAGAAAAAGCATTTGACAAAGTATAGCATCCATTCCCGATCAAAACTCTTCAGAGTATAGGGATAGAGGGTACATACCTCAATATCATAAAAGCCATCTCTGAAAAACCCACAGCGAATATCATTCTCAAAGGGGAAAAGCTGAGAGCTTTTCCCCTAAGGTCAGGAACGCGACAGGGATGTCCACTATCACCACTGCTATTCAACATAGTATTAGAAGTCTTAGTCACAGCAATCAGACAACAAAAAGAAATCAAAGGCATCCAAATCAGCAAAGAGCAAGTCAAACTCTCACTCTTTGAAGATGATATGATACTGTATGTGGAAAACCCAAAAGACTCCACCCCAAAACTGCTAGAACTCATACAGGAATTCAGTCAAGTAGCAGGAGATAAAATCAATGCACAGAAATCAGTGGCACTCCTATACACCAACAACAAGACAGAAGAGGGACAAATCAAGGAGTCGATCCCATTTACAATTGCACCCAAAACCATAAGATACCTAGGAATAAATTTAACCAAAGAGGCAAAAGATCTGTACTCAGCAAACTATAAAATACTCATGAAAGAAATTGAAGAAGACACAAAGAAATGGAAAAACGTTCCATGCTCATGGATTGGAAGAACAAACATTGTGAAGATGTCAATGCTACCTAGAGCAATCTATGCATTCAGTGCAATCCCCATCAAAATACCATCCAATTTTTTCAAAGAAATGGAACAAATAATCCTAAAATTTGTATGGAACCATGAGACCCCGAATAACCAGCGGAATGTTGAAAAAGAAAAGCAAAGCTGGAGGCATCACAATTCCGGACTTCCAGCTCTATTACAAAGCTGTCATCATCAAGACAGTATGGTACTCGCACAAAAACAGACACATCAATCAATGGAACAGAATAGAGAGCCCAGAAATGGACCCTCACCTCTATGGTCAACTCAACTTTGACAAAGCAGGAAAGAATGTCCAATGGAATAAAGACAGTCTCTTCAACAAATGGTGTTGGGAAAATTGGACAGCCACATGCAGAAGAATGAAACTGGACCATTTCCTTACACCACACACAAAAATAGACTCCAAATGTTTGAAAGACTTAAACGTGAGACAGGAGTCCATCAAAATCCTAAAGGAGAACACAGGTAGCAACCTCTTCGACCTCAGCCGCAGCAAATTCTTCCTAGAAACGTTGCCAAAGGCAAGGGAAGCAAGGGCAAAAATGAAATATTGGGATTTCATCAAGATAAAATCTTTTGCACAGCAAAAGAAACAGTCCACAAAACCAAAAGACAACCGACAGAATGGGAGAAAATATTTGCAAATGACATATCAGATAAAGGGCTAGTATCCAAAATCTATAAAGAACTTATCAAACGCAACACCCAAAGAACAAATAATCCAATCAAGAAATGGGCAGAAGACATGAACAGACATTTTTCCAAAGAAGACATCCAAATGGCCAATAGACACTTGAAAAAGTGCTCCACATCGCTTGGCATCCGGGAAATCCAAATCAAAACCTCAATGAGATACCACCTCACACCAGTCAGAATGGCTAGAATTAACAAGTCAGGAAAAGACAGATGTTGGCAGGGATGCGGAGAAAGGGAAACCCTCCTACACTGTTGGTGGGAATGCAAGGTGGTGCAACCCCTCTGGAAAACAGTATGGATGTTCCTCAAACAGTTGAAAATAGAGCTACCATACGATCCAGCAATTGCTCTACTGGGTATTTACCCTAAGGATACAAATGTAGGGATCCGAGGGGGTACGTGCACCCCGAAGTTTATAGCAGCAATGTCCACAATAGCCAAACTGTGGAAAGAGCCATGATGTCCATCGACAGATGAATGGATAAAGAAGAGGTGGTATATATACACAATGGAATATTATGCAGCCATCAAAAGGAATGAGATCTTGCCATTTGCAACGATGTGGATGGAACTGGAGGGTGTTATGCTGAGTGAAATAAGTCAATCAGAGAAACATGTATATATGACCTCAATGATATGAGGAATTCTTAATCTCAGGAAACAAACTGAGGTTTGCTGGAGTGGTGGGGGGTGGGAGGTATGGGGTGGCTGGGTGATAGACATTGGGGAGGGTATGTGCTATAGTGAGCACTGTGAATTGTGCAAGAGTGCTGAATCATAGATCTGTACCTCTGAAACAAATAATGCAATATATGTTAAGAAAAAAGAAAAAGAAGAAGATAGCTAGAGGAAGAGAATGAAGGGGAGTAAGTCGGAGGGGGAGACGAACCATGAGAGACGATGGACTCTGGAAAACAAACTGAAGTTTCTAGAGGAGAGGTGGGTGGGGGGATGGGTTAGCCTGGTGATGGGTATTAAAGAGGGCACATTCTGCGTGGAGCACTGGGTGTTATGCACAAACAATGAATCATGGAACACTACATCAAAAACTAATGATGTAATGTATGGTGATTAACATAACAATAAAAAATTTTTAAAAATGGTGGTTATTCATACTATTTAATGGGTGAGTAATCTCCTACCTGAATCAACCAAAAACAGAAAATGGACAAAATATATTACAAAAATGATACCAGATGGAAATATATGAATGACATGAACCATCAGAAAGCTGCTAATACAAGCTGGTGGGGGGGAGCTGCTACAAGGACAGACAGATACAGAGGGGATGAAAGGATGGACAGAAAGACAAACAGCAAAACCAGAGATGACCAGACACAATGAAAACCCTCCAGGAATTCACAAGACATATGAGGACTGGCGTGGGCCTGGGCTTCTCACAGGACAAAGGATGGAGACCTCAGTCTCTGGGGCTGATAGCTGGGTGCCCTCCTTAACTACCTCTTTATCTCACTCTATCATGAGTTAGTCAGCAAGTCTTGCCAGTTACAAGTTCAAGACACACTCAGAATCCAACCATTTCCAAGCCCTTCACTGCTGCCACCCTGGACTGAGCTCCTATCAACTCTCACTTGGACACCAGCAAGAATCTCCTCACCTGCTTGATTCCAACCTCCCAGGTCCCTATCCCATCCCCAACTATTCTCCACACCACAGTCAGCAAGAGAATTTTACCATGTGGAGGAAGAGAAGATGGTTACTTGCTTTGGTCAGTCTTCCCTCCTCATACATAGGCACCAAAAAGGCACGTTCTTCTATTTCTGTTCATTGCTGTGTTCACAGGGACCAAGCAGGGCCATAGTTTGTGCAGTTAGAACAAAATAAATATTTATTAATGAATTACATAAGCAGATATGGAACTGTACCTTAAACTTCTGGGAAAGGAATAAAGGAACTGAATTTTGCATCTGTTTGTGGGACTTCAGGAGGCTCAGGGCTCTGAAATCATGCTTTGCTTTGTCATCATCACTGACTCTACAATGGCCTGTTCACAAGGTTCACTGAATGAACTAGTGGAAAGAATGTAAGATAGGGTTACTAACTTACAAGATGCCTAGAACTGACCTGGGCAGAATTCGGATGCTGTTATATCCGCATGCACAGGAGCAGGAGATGAGTAAAGAGTAGAGTTCATATGTCTTGTCAAGACTACCGGAAAAACACTATTCAGCATGGACTGACTGAATTCTGTACCAGCGATGCATGGTACAAAGGTGATGAAGATAAGTGTTGTATTCGGGGACTAAGAAAATTGGAGTTGCCTCTGCCTCTATTAGCTGGTGAACAAGTGCAAGTACCTCGGTGGTGTACCTGTTCTGAGGGAGATGCACACAGGGAGTATTTGGGAGCCACAGAGAAGTGAGTGATGATCCTTATCCAAGGAGGCCAAGTGGTCAAGGAAGGACTTATGAGAAAGATTTTCCTTGAGCTGAACCAAGTCTTATGAGGATGTTTAGCAGATGAGAAAAAGCACATTTAGTGAAGAAGGCACAGAGGTTCCTGGGAGGAAGCTAACAAAACAGGGATGGACAGGAATTGCTTGTAGCACGTGTTCCTCTAAGGACAGAGCCTGTGCTTTCCAGAGTTCGTGGACACTCCTCCTCTCCAACTCACATTTTCCCCAAAACAAAGTGAGCTACAAAGTGGATAAGAGAGTTGAAAACATGAGGCATAATCATGGAGGGGAATCAAATATCTGACATCCACCCCAGGTTATGGGAGGACTGACACGTGCATATTATGCACACTATTTCCTTTTATTATCAGCACTTACAAGAGAAGAAATTGTCTTCACAACACCTCTGCCCCAAAGCATGACATGGCTGCTGGGAGGCTCCCTGTGGGTCCACACAGTGTTGTTCCTGCTTCTACAGTTCCCGATGCGTCCCCAATGGAGTGCCTGACTCCTTTGCTCTAAATATAATTAGTGCAAAGAAGAGGACAGAATCTGATACACAATATTATTCCTCAGGAAAGACATGATGTACATCCTAACTTAGTGGTTGATGGTCCTTATTTTCTGATTAAAATAGAAAACTGGGAGGGGGTCAAAGGGGCAATAGATTACACTGTCCTGATACAGGGACTTTACAGTCTAGTCAGAGTTAAAACCCACAGTCAAGGTCCACGATGCCTCAAAGTAAATAAGTACTTGAAGTCAGTAGGAGACACACAGGGGTGGAGTCTCCTTATGAGCCTCAGAATTGTAGGAAAACAGTTCTCTACAAGAGGAGAGTCCATACGTGTCAGGTGAGCTCTGTGGGGTGTGGGGAGAGGTGGCTGCAGAAATGGGTCCTCTCCATGCCCTGGTGACAAAGAAAGAAGGCTCCTGGTTTGAAGCAAAGAGCAGCTCCTGTGCCCATGTGGTGCCTGCAGCTCACACCTGAGGTTAGCAGTGGAATCTAGTGGAGAACATGGGACATAGGGGCACAGTCAGAAGCTGAACACTGTTGTAACTTCCATCCCCCATCCTGAGTTGTGAATTTTCTTGTGCAGAGGTTTCTTCTGCGGCCTGGCCAGTTCCTCCCTTGCTGCTCTTCATCCCAGTTCCTGGCCTCTTCCATTGCCTGGACTCTCAGAGCCTCTACCTCAACATTCTCCTGTCCACCTGCTCTGCCTCTTGGTCTCTTCTCCAAGCCAGCAGATCATGTTACCAAACAGCAAGGGATTGAATCTCCTTCTGGGACCAAGAGCTCCTGGGATAGGAGGGTGTGTTGATGAGCCTTGAAGCAAGGGGCTTCCTTCTGCTGTTTCAGGTCCTCCTCTGGCTGCTGCTACCAAGCCTGTGCCTTCAGAGCTGCCAGTCATTAAACCAATCATTCCTGATACACACAGCAACACGGCTTTATGCACAGGGATTCCTGATGAGCCAAGGAAGCCCTACTAAATAGTACATATGATACCATTATCTATTTCTGAATTCTACAAAATTAAAGGTAGTCTAAAGTGACATGAGAAAAATCAGTAGTTATGTGGGGACAGGGTGACGAGGGGAAGAGGAAGTAGTAATTCCAAGATAAGTACAGGACATTTTAGGGAGAATTGATGTGCTCACTCTTGATAATATTGATTTTAACACCGGTGTTTATCATATCCCACACTCTGTGTGTGTGTAGTTCATCCTGTGCCAAGTACACACATCAGAGCTATTACAGGTAATCACACAGATGATTCTGGAGGAACACAGAGAGAGTAAACTTTGAGAGACTTGAAATTACACCTTCACAATCCTGATTCTCTCTGTAATTCAGGTAAACCCTAGAACAAGCAAAATCATTCTCTCCCCATTACATAAGGGGTTCCACCTTCCTCATGAGCCTGCCCACTCTGTCCCAAGGGGGGTTTCAGGGATGCAGCACAGTACTGTGGAAGGAGCACCGACTTATATCCTGGGGCTCACTCTCACCCCATAAATGCTCTTGGACAACTCACAGACCTTCCACAATTCTAGGTGTAGTTTCACATCACTTAAGGGGGAACATGACACCTAAACCCCAAGACTTATGTTTACATGTAAAACCAAAGTAGTACATGGAGGCCAAGAATATACACTGGAAAGTTATCAAATATAAATGATATTTTTTAAAAGTGATGAATAGCACCACATCAACGGCAGTCACACCTGCTCTGGGCAATGGCCCTCTCTGCCAGCATAGATCCCAAGTTGAATATATATTCAGAGGACATGCAAATAGGGCCCTCCCTCTGCTGATTAAACCAGGTGAGCCCCAAGCCTTGCAGCTGGGACAGGAGACCCAGCCCCGGATTCCCCAGGTGTTCTCATTCAGAGATCAGGAGAGAACACAGACAACTCACCATGGAGTTTGCACTTGGCTGGCTTATCCTTGTTGCTCTTTTAAAAGGTAATTTATGGTAAACAAGACACATTGAGTGTATGAGTGTATGTGAGTGAGAGACAGATTGGTTGTGTGACAGTTTCCTGACCAGGATGTTTTGTGTCTGCAGGTGTCCAGTGTGAGGTGCAGCTGGTGGAGTCTGGGGGAGACCTGGTGAAGCCTGGGGGGTCCCTGAGACTCTCCTGTGCAGCCTCTGGATTCACCTTCAGCAGCTACTACATGTACTGGGTCCGCCAGGCTCCAGGGAAGGGGCTGCAGTGGGTCACATATATTAGCAGTGATGGAAGTAGCACAAAGTATGCAGACTCTGTGAAGGGCCGATTCACCATCTCCAGAGACAACGGCAAGAACACGCTGTATCTGCAGATGAACAGCCTGAGAGCCGAGGACACGGCCGTGTATTACTGTGCGAAGGACACGGTGAGGGGATGTCAGTGTGAGCCCATACAGAAACCTCACTGTAGGAGGTGATCTGGACCACCAGGGGGTGCACACTTCTCACCATTTTGTCTTTAAGGCTCAGAAGCAGATGCAGCTGGAGGATATGGAAGGTTTCCTCCCAGGGCCAGGCTTCCTCTCTAATTATTGCCGTTTCCCCCAGGGAGCCTCTCTGCACACATAGTTCTGTGCTACCTATTCATTCTCTGACATAAATAAAAAGTTGAAGAACTACTATACAAGCAACTGCAGAAGTCACTGTTACTTGCACTTGCTTGTTCCTGGACGTAAATATGAATGAATTACTAATATCTCCATACAAATCCCCTGAATACTGTCAAGAGTCCCAGCTGCACCCACTGTGTATCATAGGAGAATCCAGCTAAGTGTGCAAGCTTGCAAGAACTACATTCTGGATATGGGGCTACAGTGGCATCAACAATCCAAAGCCAGAGAAGAAAGATCCCTGGTGGGGCTCACTGTCTTAAACCATGTTCCCAACAATGTTAGTGGCAGCGTGGGAAACAGAGGAACCCCACCAGGACATGGTGTGGATGTAGAGTAGGTTGATCATACACACAGACACAAGCACACAAAAATGAGAACATAAAACTTTCATCCCCTTTATCATCTTGTCTGTTGAGAGCAGGGCAGACCTCTCCTCAAGTCATAACTGCTTGGATGGAGCCAAGGAAGGTCACTGGCTCAGGGGGTGTGCTGTGGGTCAGTGGGGGGATGGGGTCCTGTTCATGGGAGGGGCTTCTGTGGAGCCAGTCTCCCACCTGCATCAAAGGAGGGAGAACTGGTGTGTTCTACTTAGAGTTTCCTTCTGTGAGGCAGGAAGAGAAGAGTGAGGAATGAAGGTCAAGGCGCTAACAGGCAATAATCAAAAGATACCTTGTGATGACTAATTCGACTAAACACCTGTGAAAATGGCAAGAACAAAAGGAGAAATGGCCATTCTGAGTAGAAAATGATTCGAATACTTGGAAATTTAGAAGAACAATCCATGGAAACATCACAAGTAGAAAGAGAATGATAGAAATAGACTGAGTTCTACCCAGTGTCTGCAGTGGAAGCAGTCCAGTCCCCAAGGTCACAAACTGGCTCTGACGTCCTTGTGTTTGCTGTGTGCACACAGAGACCAGAAGTTCCTACTGGATCCATGAGAATCCTCAGGCTGAGGTACTGGATGGGGGAGCCTTCCACCTGCGGGGAATAACATATTATCTTTCAGTTCCTGATATCAGCTCAATGTGTATGACCTCCACTATCATGGGTTGAATCCTAAGGACATTGTGATGGATGGAGGAGGACCAGCCTTAGGGAATCATTTAGGTCAGGAGGGTGCAGTCTCATGACAGGATTAGTGCCCTTATACCACAGGACTAGGAAATCTCCCTGCCCCTGACCCCATGTGAGGTGACAGGGAAAGAACACACTAGGAGGTGGGAACCATCCAGACACCAAATGTCTGCACCTTGACCTGGACCTCCCAGAATCTAGGACTATGAGAAATGAGTGTCTGTTGTTTAAAACCACGCAGTCAGTGTACATTGTTACAGCAGCTGGAACAGACTGAGACCTTAGTGACACATGAACCCAAGCACCGATGCTCTGGCATTTCCCTGCTGCATTTGTTTGGAAAGTACCTAGTAAGTTCCTTCAGTGAGGTTCAAGGGTGCATTTCTCACATGTTCCCTCCCACAGATAGGACTAACCAGTACTCTCCTAGGACTCTGTGAAAGGACACAGTGGACACACTGAGGGAGAAAGGTGGTACAAGGGAGTCAGGGTTTCCCAGAATATGTGGAACTTTAATTTAATGATGCTGTTTTTTCAGTCTTCCAGAAGATGTGGATGTGATGACTCTGTGGGATTTGAGTCTGATCATCACTTTAGAGAGTTGTGTTTTACTGAGAGACCTGAGGTTAAGCCCCTTTGTTCCCTTGCATCTTTCAGGATTCGTTCCTTGTCTGTGTTGTATTTTGTGAGTATGACTACGATATGCCTTGGTGATAGTCAGCTTTTTAATAGCAGTTCTCTATACTACTTGGATTTTGATGTCTGAGTCCTTCTGCATATTAGGAAACTTTTTGGCTATTATTTTATGGAATAAAACTAATCCCCCTTTTTATCTCTCTTCATCTTCTGTGACTCTTATGATACAAATGTTATAATGTTTTAATAATCCCTGAGTTCCCTAATCTATCTTCATGGCCCATTACCTTGGTTTCCCTCTTCTTTTCACTCATTTTCTTTAATTTTATCTTGTATACCCTGGATTCGCTCCTCTCCTTCATCCATCCTCATTTTTTATGGCCTCCACTTGGGATTGCATCTTGGATTTAGTTGTTTTTGGGTTGTTGTTGTTGTTGTTGTTTTTTAATTTGGGCCTGATTCAATTTCAGTTCATTTATCACTGCAGTAAGGGATTCTCTAGTGTTTTCTATCCTATTTTAAAGCCCAGTTTGTATCCTAAAAATCATTGTTTTAAGGTCTAGTTCAGACATCATACCTATATTTGTATTGATTAAAAGCCTGTGCATGAGATTTACTTCATATTCATTCCTCTGGGGTAAATTTTCCATACTTTCATTTTTTTTTTTTCAGAAAATAAAAAAAGAACGGGGTAAAAAAAATCAAGAAACGAAGATCCTGGGTTGGTTGGTCAGAATGACTTGATACCTAACCAGCTGCATTCCAGGGTTGAGACAAGTGTAGGGACCCTTACCCCTACTCCATCACACTTCCTCCATCCCCTTTTACTTATAGCAAAGAGGGTGTTAAATTCCTTCTGCTGTATATGCTGAAGCTCAGACTTGAAATCCGGGGTTGTATTTCAGAATATCCTAACTTATTTCCCTCTCTACTCTGATCCAGTGGTCTTATGATTGAATTGCTGTTTGAGTGTGCAAACCCATTAAGTATTATGCAATTATTATATTATTTTGCAGTAAGTAATGGTTCACATATGTGGCCCATATACATAACCTGACTTAATGAGTGGCACAGGGAAGAACGCACCTCCTGGCAATGAGCCCAGGGCTTTGAACAGGATATGATGTGTGCTCCCAAAAGTCAAGAATTGCAGGAACAATATTAGCATCACACCATGTCTCTCTACAGGGGAAGCAGGTGCATTTTTGGATGGTATGGCAACTCGGCAGTCTTCCTGATGTACAGGAACCATTCAGGAATGGAAACTGGGGGATCTGGAGGCAGAACAGATGTCCTTGTCTCATCCTGCAGGATCAAAGTTTTTCTTTTATTAGGCTGAATTTCCTAAAAGTCAAAAGAAGCTGTCAAAAACTTAGAGTGGAGAGGCACCCTGAATTTTTGGTTTAGGATGGATATGATATCTGAAACTTTTTTAAATGTCCCCACAGCAGAATGTATGGGACCATAATCCCATCAGTGCCAGTGGGCGTATATTTGGACCACAGACTCCATGCATCTCTGAAAGTATGTGTAATTTTACCTTGAGGACGCTGTTTTCTCAAACTTACCAGGAGACTGTGGATTTGATGACCAAGTGTTGTTTGAGTCTGAGCCACACCATGCACAATTGTCCCACCAGACAGCTGTCAGGTGTATGTCTCAGTCCCTGGATTTGAAACATGGTACAACTCAGGATGGAAACCCAAATCAAGAAACTTTCCATCAGCTAAAAGGGATGGAGGCTTTGGTTCAGGAATGACTTCACAACATGGGAAAGGACACATTCAAGAAATAAAATATATGCACATGCCATGGAAGGTGTACGTGCGATAAAGTCCATCTCCCTGTGTTCTATGGCACCCGAAGCCTGGTTTCTCACCTCCCAGGTTGCCCAGGAATATGCTACTGATGGCAACACATGAGCAGATATATTCTGACTCTCTTTGTGAGCTTTCCTCCCATGTATTGACTCAAGTCTATAACCAATTTGTCTGTACCCTGAACCATGCTATAATAGATCATTTAACTAACAGGCTTTGAAATCACCTGGTGCCACCAAGCAGCTAAAGACTGTAGATGATCTGAGGGAAGTGACAGCCAGAGTGTTTCCAGTATCTTAAGGTTAAATCAACTTTATGTCACTTTAAAAACCTAGGGGACCCCCATCATGGATGAACATGGTGAAAGCATTCCCAAGGTCACAGGCAGACAGAAATAGGGATGGGCCGAAGGGAGAGATTCTTCTGAAAGTAACTCCTGAAGAAGCATCAATGTCCCACCAGATCCTCTCCTGCCTCCCAGACTAGAATCATCTCATTGCCACAGAAACACAGACCCCAGAGGGGAAATAGGACTGTGTCCACAGCCTGATATTATTTCCACATAAAATTAAATTCATCAAATCCCTTAATGGACAGGGATTTGAATTATATACTGGTCCTGTAATCTATTGCTCTAAATGATACTCTGGATTTCTGATAAGGGTTGCAACAAATTATCGTTATGGGCATCAAGCTTTTCCAAAAAATGGGTTAACCTTGTTACGCCCATGTTCTTACAGCCATCGTCACAGAAACTTCATAATTTTAACTGTGTTTTATTTATATTCCCATGTTTGACATTGATCATTCAAAACACCTATATAAAATAGGAACTTCACAGGGCAGAGATACTCCCATATGGATGTAAAAATGTCCCTCTGCATCTTCTTCACTTTCATGGTTGTTATGGAAAGCATATAAATAATATGCTTTCTGAGATTCAGAGATACATCTCCAGGGTGAGAAGCAACTTTATTGTAATATCAGAAACTGGAAAGAATCCCGACCACAAACAACTATTTTAAAAAATAAAATCCTGCTATATTCATTCATTTGAAAGGTGCCAATCATTAAAATGAGTGGTACTTGAGATGTCTGGGTGGCTGAGTTTTAGGCATCTGACTTCAGCTCTGGTCATGGTCCGGGGCCCTAGGATCGAGCCCTGCATTGGGCTCCCTGCTCGGCAGGGAGCCTGATTCTCCCTCTCCCCCTGCTTGTGTTACCTCTCTTGCTGTGTCTCTCTCTGTCAAATAAATAAATAAAGTTTTCAAAAAAATAAATAATATAAATAAAAAATAAAACCAATGGTTCTTTTTATATGGTCTATATTATTTTTTTTCAAAAATGCATTGCACTTTGACAATGTTTATTTAAAAAAATAAAGAAACATCTTTAAGAACTGCAATATCACCTCCAAAAGAAATCTCTAAACTCTCCAGTACTTTTCCTATCTCACATTAGTCACTCACAACTTATCTTGTGTTACAATGATGTGTATTCAGGTCTCCTCTCCATTAAACTCTGGGGAAGTTCCAGTGGAAGCCTGTCTATCACTCAAGGTCCACTTTGCAGGGACAAATTCTATGGAGAAGCTCTGGACTGAATAAAACAGCAATCAAGGTGGCAACAGGCCATCACATAAAGAGAAAAGAACCAACTAATAAGAGTGCACAGTCATCTTACAAGGATGTTAATGAGCAAAAGACTACTAGCAAGGGGAAACCATGACCAAGTCAAAGCAACATTAAAAATAGAGGGTTCTTGCCAAAAATTGTGGGAATTCTAACAATCTACATATGTGCATGAACTAGATTTGCAAAATGGCCAAGCAAAGAGTGATAGTCATATTTCTCAGGAAAGGTCAGTAAATTCCTATCAGAGGACATGTTCATTGTTCAGAAAAATTTCAGAGCGACCTCTGAGCATGCAAAGATTAGCTCATGGCCTGAAGGGACAAGACCCTGACTTTCTCTGTTAGAGAAAAGTGCAGATTTTTAGCTTCAGAACAAAGGAACACTGCATCATAAATGAAGGTCATGCAACTTGGTCCAGAGAGAGAAAGAGAACCCAATTCTAGGCAGGCCTTAATGGGGAGACCTGGAAGGCCACTTGGAAGCTTAGGGGCACTGGGAAGCAGGAGGCAATGGATGCCTGTCTCAATTTTAAGCTATTTGCTCTGAAGTAATGTAATCCCTCTGGACTGTCACACATGACCACCTCAACATGGGTTTATCGGGAGGGGGTAATCCAGAATGGAGCAAATGGAGTATAACTATCATCCAGTCCATACTTCTCAATGACACTCATTCCAGAACCCTCAATATAAGGGCTGCATTTATTTTTTTATACATATCTACAAATTATTTATTAGGCATCTGTATATACTCATGTTCAAATTGATATGAGTAGATTAAAATACTTTGGAATTAAGCACTTTATAGTTAACTTTGCAAATATTTTCTCTTAGTAAATTCTAAGTATTGGAATAATAAGATTTTTAATTTTTTGTTATGTTATGTTAGTCACCATACCGTACATCATTAGTTATTGATGTAGTGTTCCATGATTCATTGTTTGCGTATGACACCCAGTGGTCCATGCAATACATGGCGTCCTTAATACCCATCACCAGGCCAACCTATCCACTCACCTCCTCTCCTCTGAAACCCTCAGTCTGTTTCCCAGAGTCCTAGTCTCTCATGGTTCTCCTCCATCTATAATTATCCCTTGCTTCATTTTTCCCTTCCTGTTCCTAATGTCCTCCAAGCTATTTCTTATGTTCCACATATGAGTGAAACCATATGACAATTGTCTTTTCTGCTTGACTTATTTCACTTAGCATAAGCTCCTCCAGTTCCATTCATGTCGAAAAAATGGTGGGTATTCATCCCATCTAATGCCTGGGTAATCTCCTACCCGAATCAAACAAAAAGAGAAAATGGGCAAAATACATTACAAATATGATACCAAATGGAAATATATTAATGACATGAACCATCAGAAAGCTGCTAATACAAGCTGGTGGGGGGAGCTGCTACAAGGGCAGAAAGACACAGAGGGGACCAAACGATGGACAGAAAGACAAATAGCCAAACCAGAGATAACCAGACACAATGAAAACCCTCCAGGAATTCACAAGAGATATGACGACTGGTGTGGACCTGCACTTCTCACAGGACAAAGGATGGAGACCTCAGTCTCTGGGGCTGATAGCTGGGTGCCCTCCTTAACTACCTCTTTATCTCACTCTATCACGAGTTAGTCAGCAAGTCTTGCCAGTTACAAGTTCAAGACACACTCAGAATCCAACCATTTCCAACCCCGTCACTGCTACCACCCTGGACTGAGCTCCTATCAACTCTCACTTGGACACCAGCAAGAATCTCCTCACCTGCTTGATCCCAACCTCCCAGGTCCCTATCCCATCCCCAACTATTCTCCACACCACGGTCAGCAAGAGAATCTGATCATGTGGAGGAAGACAGGATGGTTACTTACTTTGGTCTGTCTTCCCTTCTCATAGGTAAACCCCATGAAGGCAAGTACTTCTATTTCTGTTCATTGCTGTGTTCACAGGGACTAAGCAGGGCCACATATTGTGCAGTTAGAACAAAATAAATATTTGTTAAAAAATTACATAAGCAGTTATGGAACTCTAACTTAGACTTCTGAGAAAGAAATAAAGGAACTGCATTTTTCATCTGTTTGTGGGACTTCAGGAAGCTCAGGGCTCTGGAAATCATGTTTGCTTTGTCATCATCACTGACTCTACAATGGCCTGTTCACAAGGTTCACTGAATGAACTAGTGGAAAGAATGTAAGATAGGGTTACTAACTTACAAGGTGCCTAGAACTGACCTGGGCAGAATACGGATGCAGTTATATCCCCATGCACAGGAGCAGGAGATGAGTAGAGTAGATTTCATAAGTCATCTCAAGTCTACAGGAAAAACACTATTCAGCAGGGACTGACTGAATTCTGTACCAGCGATACACGGTACAAAAGGTGATGAAGATAACTGTTCTATTCAAGGATTAAGAAAATTGGAGGCATCTCTACCTCTATTAGCTGGTGAACAAGTGCAAGTACCTTGGTGGTGTACCTGTTCTGAGGGAGATGCACACAGGGAGCATTTGGGAGCCACAGAGAAGTGAGTGATGATCCTTATCTGAGGAGGCCAGGTGGTCAAGGAAGGACTTATGAGAAAGATTTTCCTTGAGCTGAACCAAGTCTTATGACGATGTTTAGCAGATGAGAAAAAAGCACATTTAGTGAAAAAGGCACAGAGGTTCCTGGGAGGAAGCTAACAAAACAGGGATGGACAGGAAACGCTTGTAGCACAGGTTCCTCTAAGGCCAGAACCTGTGCTTTCCAGAGTTCGTGGACACTCCTCCTCTCAAACGAACCATTTTCCACAATACAGAGTGAACACAAAGTGGATAAGAGAGTTAAAAACATCATGAGACATAATCAGGGAAGGGAATCAAATATCTGGCATCCACCCCAGGTTATGGGAGGACTGACACATGTGTGTAATGCACAGTGTTCCCTGTTATCATCAGCACTTACAAGGGAAGAAATTGTCTTCACAACACCTCTGCCCCAAAGCATGACATGGCTGCTGGGAGGCTCCCTGTGGGTCCACACAGTGTTATTCCTCCTTGTACAGTTCCCGATGTGTCCCCATTGGAGTGCCTGTCTCCTTTGCTCTAAATTCAATTTGTGCAAAAAGAGGACAGAACTTGATACACAATATTATTCCTCAGGAAAGACATGATGTACATCCTTACTTAGTGGTGATGGTCCTTATTTTCTGATTAACATAGAAAACTGGGAGGGGGACAGAGGGGCAATAGATTACACTGTCCTGATACAGGGACTTTACAGTCTAGTCAGAGTTAAAATCCACAGTCAAGGTCCACGATGGCTCAAAGTAAATAAGTACTTGAAGTCAGTAGGAGACACGCATGAGTGGAGCCTCCTTATGGGCCTCAGTATTTTAGGAAAACAGTTCTCAACAAGTGGAGAGTCCATACGTGTCAGGTGAGCTCTGTAGGGTGTGGGGAGAGGTGGCTGCAGAAATGGGTCCTCTCCATGCCCTGGTGACAAAGAAAGAAGACTCCTGGTTTGAAACAAAGAGCAGCTCCTGTGCCCATGTGGTGCCTGCAGCTCACACCTGAGGTTAGCAGTGGAATCTAGTGGAGAACATGGGACATAGGGGCACAGTCAGAGGCTGAATACTGTTGTAACTTCCACACCCTGGTACCTGAGTCTTGAATTTTCTTGTACATAGGTTTCTTCTGCAGCCTGGCCAGTTCTACCCTCGCTGCTCTTCATCCCAGCACCTGGCCTCTTCCATTGCCTGGACTCTCAGAGCCTCTACCTCAACATTCTCCTGTCCACCTGCTCTGCCTCTTGGTCTCTTCTCCACAGCCAGCAGATCATGTTACAGACAGTAAGGGATTGAAACTCCTTCTGGGACAAAGAGCTCCTGGGATAGGAGGGTGTGTGGATGAGCCTTGCAAAAAGGGGCTTCCTCCTGCTGCCTCAGGTCCTCCTCTGGCTGCTGCTTCCAAGCCTGTGCCTTCAGAGCTGCTGGTCATTAAACCAATGATTCCTGATACACACAGCAACACGGCTTTATGCACAGGGATTCCTGCTGAGCCAAGGAAGCCCTACTAAATAGTACATAGGATACCATTATCTATTTATGAATTCTACAAAATTAAACCTAGTCTAAGTTGACATGACAAAGTTCAATAGTTATGTGGGGACAGGGTGAAGATGGGAAGAGAGAGGAGGAATTCCAACGTACGTACAGGACATTTTGGGGAGAATTAATGTGCTCACTCTCGATAATATTGATTTTGACACCAGTGTTTATCATATCACACACTCTACATGTGTGTAGTTCATCCTGTGCCAAGTACACACATCAGAGCTTTTACAGGTAATCACAGAGGTGATTCTCAGAGAGAGTAAATTTGAGAGACTTGAAATTACACCTTCATAATCCTGATTCTCTGTGTATTTCAGGTAAACTCTAGAAGAAGCAAAATCATTCTGTCCCCATTACAGGAGGGATTCCACCTTCCTTATGAGCCTGTCCACTCCGTCCCAAGGGGGGTGTCAGGGATGCAGCACAGTACTGTGGAAGGAGCACCGACTTATATCCTGGGGCTCACCCTCACCCCATAAATGCTCTTGGACAACTCACAAGCCATCCACAATTCTAGGTGTAGGTTCACATCACATAAGGGGGAACATGACACCTAAACCCCAAGACTTATGTTTACATGTAAAAACAAAGTAGTACATGGAGGCCAAGAATATACACTGGAAAGTTATCAAATATAAATGATATATTTTTTAAAGTGATGAATAGCACCACATCAACGGCAGTTACACCTGCTCTGGACACTGCCCTCTCTGTCAGCATAGATACCAAGGTGAATATATATTCAGAGGACATGCAAATAGGGCCCTCCCTCTGCTGATTAAACCAGCTGAGCCCCAACCCTTGCAGCTGGGACAGGAGACCCAGCCCCGGGATCCCCAGGTGTTCCCATTCAGTGATCAGGAGAGAACACAGACAACTCACCATGGAGTTTGCACTTGGCTGGGTGTTCCTTGTTGCTCTTTTAAAAGGTAATTTATGGTGAACAAGTCACATTGAGTGTACGAGTGTATTTGAGTGAGAAAGATTGGTTGTGTGACAACTTCCTGACCAGGATGTCTCGTGTCTGCAGGTGTCCAGTGTGAGGTGCAGCTGGTGGAGTCTGGGGGAGACCTGGTGAAGCCTGGGGGGTCCCTGAGACTCTCCTGTGCAGCCTCTGGATTCACCTTCAGTAGCTATGGCATGAGCTGGGTCCTCCAGGCTCCAGGGAAGGGGCTGCAGTGGGTCGCATATATTAGCAGTGATGGAAGTAGCACAAAGTACGCAGACTCTGTGAAGGGCCGATTCACCATCTCCAGAGACAACGGCAAGAACACGCTGTATCTGCAGATGAACAGCCTGAGAGCCGAGGACACGGCCGTGTATTACTGTGCCAGTGACACAGTGAGGGGAACTCGGTGTGAGTCCAGACACAAACCTCACTGTAGAAGGGGATCTGGACCACCAGGGGGTGCACACTATGCACAATTTTGTCTTTAAGGCCCAGGAGCAGATGCAGCTGGAGAGTATGGCAGGGTCTGGGGCTTCCTCTCTAATTATCGCTGTTTCCCCCAGGGAGCCTCTCTGCACACATAGTTCTGTGCTACCTATTCATTCTCTGACATAAATAAAAAGTTGAAGAACTGCTATACCTGTAAGCGCAAAAGTCAGTGTCACTTGCACTTGCTTGTTCCTGGACCTAAATATGAGTGAATTACAAATATCTCCATGCAAATCCCCTGAATACTGTCAAGAGTCCCAGCTGCACCCACTGTGTATCATAGGAGAATCCAGCTAAGTGTGCAAGCTTGCAAGAACTACATTCTGGATATGGGGCTGCAGTGACATCAACAATCCAAAGCCAGAGACGAAAGATCCCTGGTGGGGGCTCACTGTCTTAAACCATGTTCCCAACAATGTTAGTGGCAGCGTGGGAAACAGAGGGACCCCACCAGGACATGGTGTGGATATAGAGTCTGTTGATTGCACACACAGACACAAACACACAAAAATGAGAACATAAAACTTTCATCCCCTTTACCATCTTGTCTCTTGAGAGCAGGGCAGGCCTCTCCTCAAGACATAACTGCTTGGATGGAGCCAAGGAAGGACACTGGCTCAGGGGGTGTGCTGTGGGTCAGTGGGGGGATGGGGTCCTGTTCATGGGAGGGGCTTCTGTGGAGCCAGTCTCCCACCTGCATCAAAGGAGGGAGAACTGGTGTGTTCCTGTTAGAGTTTCCTTCTGTGAGGCACGAAGAGAAGAGTGAGGGATGAAGGTCAAGGCGCTAACAGACAATAATCAAAAGATACCATGTGATGACTAATTCGACTAAACACATGTGAAAATGGCAAGAACAAAAGAGAAATGGCCATTCTGAGTAGAAAATTATTCCAATCCTTGGAAATTTAGAAGAACAATCCATGGAAACATCACAATTAAAAAGACAATGATGGAAGTAGACTGAGTTCTACCCATGTCTGCAGTGGAAGCTGTCCACTCCCCAAGGTCACAAACTGGCTCTGACATCCTTGTGTTTGCTGTGTGCACACAGAGACCAGAAGGTTCTACTGGATCCATGAGAATCCTCAGGCTGAGGTGCTGGATGGGGGAGCCTTCCACCTGCGGGGAATAACTAATTATCTTTCAGTTGCTGTTATCAGCTCAATGTGTATGACCTCCACTATCACAGGTTGAATCCTAAGGACATTGTGATGGATCAAGGAGGACCAGCCTTAGGGAATCATTTAGGTCAGGAGGGTGCAGTCTCACGACAGGATTACTGCCCTTATACCACAGGACTGGGAAATCTCCCTGCCCCCTGACCCCATGTGAGGTGACAGGGAAAGAACACACTAGGAGGTGGGTGCCCTCCAGACACCACATGTCTGCACCTTGACCTGGACTTCTCAGAACCCAGAACTGTGAGGAATGGGTGTCTGTTGTTTAAAACCACCCACTCCATGTACATTGTTACAGCAGCTGGAACAGACTGAGACGTTAGTGACACACGAACCCAAGCACTGATGCTCTGGCATTTCCCTGCTGCATTTGTTGGGGAAAGTACCTGGTAATTTCCTTCAGTGAGGTTCCAGGGTGGATTTCTCACTTGTTCCCGCCCGCAGATAGGACTAACCAGTACTCTCCTAGGACTCTGTGAAAGGACACAGTGAGCACACTGAGGGAGAAACCTGGTACAAGGGAGTCAGGTTTTCCTAGAGGATGTGGAACTTTAATTTAAGGATGCTGTTTTTTCAATCTTCCAGAAGATGTGGATGTGATGACTGTGAGATTTGAGTCTGATCATCACTTTATAGAGTTGTGTTTTACTGAAAGCCCTGAGGTTAAGCCCCTTTGTTCCGTTGTTCCTTCCAGAATCTTTCCTTGACTGTGTTGTAGTTTGTGAGTTTGTCTACAAAATGCCTTAGAGATAGTCAGCTTTTGTTGAATTTAATAGGAGTTCTCTGTACTACTGGATTTTGATATCTGTGTCCTTCTGCATATTAGAGAACTTTTTGGTTATTATTTCATGGAATAAAACTAATCCCCCTTTTTATCTCTTTTCATCTTCTGTGACTCTTATGATACAAATGTTATAATGTTTTAATAAGTCCCTGAGTTCCCTAATCTACCTTCATGGCCCATTACCTTGGTTTCCCTCTTCTTTTCACTCATTTTCTTTAATTTTATCTTGTATAGCACGGATTCGCTATGCTCCTTCATCCATCCTCATTTTTTATGGCCTCTACATGGGATTGCATCTTGGATTTAGTTGTTTTTGTTGTTGATGTTATTGTTGTTGTTGTTGATATTATTGTTGTTGTTGTTTTAATTTGGGTCTGATTAAATTTTAGTTCATTTATCATTGCAGTAAGGGATTCTCTAATGTCTTCTATCCTTTTTAAAGCCCAGTTTATATCCTAAAAATTATTGTTGTAAGTTCCATTTCACACATAATACCTATATTTGTATTGATTAAAAGCCTGTCCATGAGATTTACTCCTATTCATTCCTCTGGGGAAAATTTTCCATACTTTCTTTTTATTTTTCAGAAAATAAAAAAGAATGGGGTAAAAAAAAATCAAGAAATGAAGATCCTGGGTTTCTTTTGGTCTGCTTCTAAAAAAGAATATAGATCAAAAAAAATAAAAATAAATATAAAATAAAGTAAAGTACTAATAGAAGTAATTAATATATATTTATAAAAATAAAAATGAAAAACAAAATATAAAAAGGTAATAATAAAAATAAAGAATAATTGCAAAATAAATCAAAAAATAAAAATAAAAAACTTTAAGAATAAAAGAAGAAAGCTAGATCCTACTTCCCTTAGAGCTGAAACTTCACAGCACTCAATGATCATTAGACTTGGTGAGAAGGAATAGATTCTGCTGATCCCAGGGAGGTGCCTGTTGTGGTTATTCTCAGGGGTTCTGGCCTAGTGGAAATGCCCATCTTGGGAGCAGGGTGCACGGCTTGGTGTAAGCGGATCTGGCCTCCAATAGGTAGAGCTGTTTTGCACTGATGGGTGGGTTAAATATGGCATCAGCTCTAAACTGGTGTTGTAAGTTCGCAGCCTCCACTCTTCATTGAGCCTTCACAGAACAGCAATCAATCCTTTTTTTCCCTGGTTTCCATCTGAACCCTGTGTTCACCCTGCCTTTGTTGGAGCTGCTTTAACTCAGGCACGTGACTGAGTTTCAAAACTTCAAATTTAGGGACTCTCTTGGGGTGGACCTATGCTATTCTCTAGCAGAGGGTCTAATAGCCCTTTGCCTTTGGCCTGCAAGTCTCAGGAAAGAGGTCACATGACCACACAGTGGTTCACCATTTATGGCAAAGCAGAGCAGAATGCCTGCACTGAGACTCACCCTTCGACTAGATTTCAGGCTCCTATGCCTAGTAACTGTGCATCACATTGGTGCCGCACATTCTTCTTATGGCTCAGGAGATCCTCAGACCCCGTATTTCTGCCCCACTTTGCCACTTCAGCAACTTTATTCCAGGCACATCCCCACAGTAGCGGACTTCGAAAAGTTCAGATTTTGCTCTTTGCTGCTATAATACATTGTCGGTAGCTTCAGGAGGCTCACTCTTTCCCTGCGGTCATCACCACACTTGTATCACCCAGAAGACAAATCTGCACACCTCCTACATTCCAAAAGGTGGTTGATTTCCTATTTGTACACTTGCAGTTTTCGACTCTCAGACATCTGACTGATTTCTTGGTTGCTCAGAATGACTTGATAACTACCTAGCTGTGTTCCAGGGTTCAGACAAATGTAGGGACCCTTACCCCTACTCCATCACACTTCCTCCCTCCCTTGATTACTTATAGCAAATAGCGTGTGATAAATTCCTTCTGCTGTATATGCTAAAGCTCAGACTTGTAATCTGATGTTGTATTTCAGAATATCCTAACTTATTTCCCTCTCTACTCTGATCCAGGGATCCTATGGTTCAATTTCTGTTTGAGTTTGCAATCCCATTAAGTATTATGCAATTATTATATTATTTTGCAGTAAGTAATGGTTCACATATGTGGCCCATATACATAACCTGACTCAATGAGTGGCCTAGAGAAGAATGAACCTCCTGACAGTGAGCCCGGGTCCTTGAACAAGATATGATGTGTGCTCCCAAAGGACAACAATTGCAGGAACATTATTAGCACCACACCATGTTTCTCTACAGGGGAAGCAGGTGCATTTTTGGATGGTATGGCAAGTCGGCAGGCTTCCTGATGCACAGGAACCACTCAGGAATGGAAACTGGAGGATCTGGAGACAGAACAGAAGTCCTTGTCTCATCCAGCAAGGTCAAAATTTTTCTTCTATTAGACTGAATTTCCTAAAAGTCAAAAGAAGCTGTCAAAAACTTAGAGTGGAGAGGCAGCCTGAATTTGTTGGCTTAGGATGGATATGATATCTGAACCCTTTTTAAATGTCCCCACAGCAGAATGCATGGGACCATAATCCCATCAGTGCCAGCGGGAGTTACTTTGGATAACAGAGTCCATGCATCTCTGAGAGTTTGTATAATTTTACCTTAAGGACACTGTTTTCTCAAATTTAGCAGAAGACTGTGGATTTGATGACCATATGTTCTTTGAGTCTGAGCCACACCATGCACAATTGTCCCACCAGACAGCTGTCAGGTGTGTGTCTCAGTCCCTGGATATGAAAGCTGGTACAACTCAGGATGGACACCCAAATCAAGAAACTTTCCATCATCTAAAAGTGATGGAGGCTTTGGTTCAGGAATGACTTCACAACATGGGAAAGGACACATTCAAGAAATAAAATATATGCACATTCAATGGAAGGTGGACGTGGGATAAAGTCCATCTACCTGTGTTCTATGGACCCCTGAAGACTGGTTTCTGTCAATGTCCCACCTCCCAGGTTCCCCAGGACTATGCGACTGATCGTGACACATGAGCAGATATATTCTGACTCTCTTTGTGAGGTTTCATCCCAAGTACGGACTTAAGGCTGTAACCAATTTGTTTCTACACTGAACTGTGATATAATAGAACATTTAACTAACAGGCTTTGAAATCACCTGGTACCATCAAGAAGCTAAAGACTGTAGATGATCTGAGGGAAGTGACAGCCAGAGTGTTTCCAGTGTTTTAAGGTTAAATCAATTTAAGTCACTTAAAAAGCCTAGGGGACCCCCATCATGGATGTACATGGTGACAGCATTTCCAAGGTCACAGAAGACCCAGACCCTGGCAGAAGGGAGAGATTTTTCTAAAAGTAACTCCTGAAGAAGCATCAATGTCCCAGCAGATCCTCTCCTGCCTCCCAGACTAGAATCATCTCATTGCCACAGAAACACAGACCCCAGATGGGAAATAGGACTGTGTCCACAGCCTGATATAATTTCCACATAAAATTAAATTCATCAAATCCCTTAATGGACAGGGATTTCAATTATATGCTGGCCCCGAAATCTATTGCTCTAAATGATACTCTGGATTTCTTTCTTTTTTTATATATATTTTTATTTTTTATTGTTATGTTAATCATCATATATTACATCATTAGTTTTTGATGTAGTGTTCCATGATTCATTGTTTGTGCATAACACCCAGTGCTCCACGCAGAACGTGCCCTCTTTAATACCCATCACCAGGCTAACCCATCCCCCCAACCCCCTCCCCTCTAGAAACCTGTTTGTTTTTCGGAGTCCATTGTCTCTCATGGTTCATCTCCCCCTCCAACTTGCTCCCCTTCATTCTTCCCCTCCTGCTATCTTTTCCTTTTTTTTTTTTCTTAACATATATTGCATTATTTGTTTCAGAAGTACCAATCTATGATTCAACAGTCTTTCACAATTCACAGCGCTCACCATAGCACATACCCTCCCCAATGTCTGTCACCCAGCCACCCCGTCCCTCCCACCCCCCACCACTCCAGCAACCCTCAGTTTGTTTCCTGAGATTAAGAATTCCTCATATCAGCGAGGTCATATGATACATGTCTTTCTCTGATTGACTTATTTCACTCAGCATAACACCCACCAGTTCCATCCATGTAGTTGCAAATGGCAAGATCTCATTCCTTTTGATGGCTGCATAATATTCCATTGTGTATATATACCACTTCTTCTTTATCCATTCATCTGTCAATGGACATCTTGGCTCTTTCCACAGTTTGGCTATTGTGGACATTGCTGCTATAAACATTGGGGTGCACGTTCCCCTTTGGATCCCTACATTTGTATCTTTGGGGTAAATACCCAGTAGTGCAATTGCTGGATCGTATGGTAGCTCTATTTTCAACTGTTTGAGGAACCTCCATACTGTTTTCCAGAGGGGTTGCACCAGCTTGCATTCCCAAAAACAGTGTAGGAAGGTTCCCCTTTCTCCACATCCCTGCCAACATCTGTCGTTTCCTGACTTGTTAATTCTAGCCATTCTCACTGGTGTGAGGTGGTATCTCATTGAGGTTTTGATTTGGATTTCCCTGATGCCGAGCGATGTGGAGCACTTTTTCATATGTCTGTTGGCCATTTGGATGTCTTCTTTGGAAAAATGTCTGTTGATATCTTCTGCCCATTTCTTGATTGGATTATTTGTTCCTTGGGTGTTGAGTTTGATAAGTTCTTTATAGATTTTGGATACTAGCCCTTTATCTGATATGTCATTTGCAAATATTTTCTCCCATTCTGTCGGTTGTCTTTTGGTTTTGTGGACTGTTTCTTTTGCTATGTAAAAGCTTTTTATCTTGATGAAATCCCAATAGTTCATTTTTGCCCTTGCTTCCCTTGCCTTTCGTGATGTTTCTAGGAAGAAGTTGCTGCAGCTGAGGTCGAAGAGGTTGCTACCTGTGTTCTCCTTTAGGATTTTGATGGACTTCTGTCTCATGTTTAGGTCTTTCAACCATTTGGAGTCTATTTTTGTGTGTGGTGTAAGGAAATGGTCCAGTTTCATTCTTCTGCATGTGGCTGTCCAATTTTCCCAACACCATTTGTTGAAGAGACTGTCTTTATTCCATTGGACATACTTTCCTGCTTTGTCAAAGATGAGTTGACCATAGAGGTGAGGGTCCATTTCTGGGCTCTCGATTCTGTTCCATTGATCAATGTGTCTGTTTTTGTGCCAGTACCATACTGTCTTGATGATGACAGCTTTGTAATAGATCTGGAAGTCAGGAATTGTGCTGCCACCAGCTGTGCTTTTCTTTTTCAAGATTCCTCTGGCTATTTGGGATCTCTTCTGGTTCCATACAAATTTTAGGATTATTTGTTCCATTTCTTTGAAAAAAGTGGTTGGTATTTGGATGGGGATTGCATTGAATGTGTAGATTGCTCTAGGTAGCACTGACATCTTCACAATGTTGGTTCTTCCAATCCATGAGCATGGAACGTTTTTCCATTTCTTTGTGTCTTCTTCAATTTCTTTCATGAGTATTTTATAGTTTTCTGAGTACAGATCCTTTGCCTCATTGGTTAAATTTATTCCTAGGTATCTTATGGTTTTGGGTGCAATTGTAACTGGGATTGACTCCTTGATTTGTCTCTCTTCTGTCTTATTGTTCGTGTATAGGAGTGCCACTGATTTCTGTGCATTGATTTTGTCTCCTGCTACTTTACTGAATTCCTGTATGAGTTCTAGCAGTTTTGGGGGGGAGTCTTTTGGGTTTTCCACATACAGCATCATATCATCTGCAAAGAGTGAGAGTTTGACTTCTTCTTTGCCGATTTGGATGCCTTTGATTTCTTTTTGTTGTCTGATTGCTGTGGCTAGGACTTCTAATAATATGTTGAATAGCAGTGGTGATAGTGGCATTCCTGCCGCGTTCCTGGCCTTACGGGAAACGCTCTCAGTTTTTCCCCATTGAGAATGATATTCGCTGTGGGTTTTTCATAGATGGCTTTTATGATATTGAGGTATGTACCCTCTATCCCTATACTCTGAAGAGTTTTGATCAAGAAAGGATGCTG
Source organism: Eumetopias jubatus (assembly GCF_037043125.1). Taxonomy (NCBI): domain Eukaryota; kingdom Metazoa; phylum Chordata; class Mammalia; order Carnivora; family Otariidae; genus Eumetopias; species Eumetopias jubatus. Next base: position 312,502 of record NW_028274813.1, read on the forward strand.
TACTTTGTCAAATGCTTTTTCTGCATCTATTGAGAGGATCATATGACTCTTGTTCTTTCTTTTGTTAATGTATTGGATCACGTTGATTGATTTGCGGATGTTGAACCAACCTTGCAGCCCAGAGATAAATTCCACTTGATCATGGTGAATAATCCTTTTAATGTACTGTTGGATCCTAATAGCTAGTAGTTTGGTGAGAATTTTTGCATCCATGTTCATTAAGGATATTGCTCTGTAATTCTCCTTTTTGATGGGGTCTTTGTCTGGTTTTGGGATCAAGGTAATGGTGGCCTCATAAAATGAGTTTAGAAGTTTTCCATCCATTTCTATTTTTTGGAACAGTTTCAGAAGAATAGGTATTAATTCTTCTTTAAATGTTCGATAGAATTCCCCTAGGAAGTCATCTGGCCCTGGGCTTTTGTTTGTTGGGAGATTTTTGATGACTGCTTCAATTTCCTTAGTGGTTATAGGTCTGTTCAGGTTTTCTATTTCTTCCTGGTTCAGTTTTGGTAGTTGATACATCTCTAGGAATGCACCCATTTCTTCCAGGTTATCTAATTTGCTGGCCTAGAGTTGCTCATAATATGTTCTTACAATTGTTTGTATTTCTTTGGTGTTGGTTGTGATCTCTCCTCTTTCCTTCATGATTTTGTTGATTTGGGTCATTTCTTCTGTCTTTTTGATAAGTCTGGTCAGGTGTTTATCCATCTTGTTAATTCTTTCAAAGAACCAGCTCCTAGTTTCGTTGATCTGTTCTACTGTTCTTTTGGTTTCTAGTTCATTGATTTCTGCTCTGATCTTTATTATTTTTCTTCTCCTGCTGGGTTTAGGCTTTATTTGCTGTTCTTTCTCCAGGTCCTTTAGGTGTAGGTTAGGTTGTGTATTTGAGACCTTTCTTGTTTCTTGAGAAAGGCTTGTATTGCTCTATACTTTCCTCTCAGGACTGCCTTCGCTGTATCCCAAAGATTTTGGACAGTTGTGTTTTCATTTTCATTGGTTTCCATGAATTTTTTAAATTCTTCTTTAATTTCCTGGTGGACCCATTCATTCTTTAGTAGGATGCTCTTTAGCCTCCATGTATTTGAGTTCTTTCTGACTTTCCTCTTGTGATTGAGTTCTAGTTTCAAAGCATTGTGGTCTGAAAATATGCAGGGAATGATCCCAGTCTTTTGGTACTGGTTGAGACCTGATTTGTGACCTAGGATGTGATCAATTCTGGAGAATGTTCCATGGGCACTAGAGAAGAATGTGTACTCCGTTGCTTTGGGATGGAATGTTCTGAATATGTCTGTGAAGTCCATTTGGTCTAGTGTTTCATTTAAAGTCTTTATTTCCTTCTTGATCTTTTGCTTAGATGATCTGTCCATTTCAGTCAGGGGGTTGTTAAAGTCCCCCACTATTATTGTATTGTTGTCAATGTGTTTCTTTGCTTTTGTTATTAATTGCCTTATATAATTGGCTGCTCCACTATTAGGGGCATAGATATTTACAATTGTTAGATCATCTTGTTGGATAGACCCTTTAAGTAAGATATAGTGTCCTTCTTCATCTCTTATTACAGTCTTTGTTTTAAAATCTAATTTGTCTGATATAAGAATTGCCACCCCAGCTTTCTTTTGGTGTCCATTACCATGGTAAATTGTTTCCCACCCCCTCACTTTCAATGTGGGGTTGTCTTTGGGTCTAAAATGAGTCTCTTGCAGACAGCATATTGATGGGTCTCGTTTTTTTAATCCAATCTGATAGCCTGTGTCTTTTGATTGGGGCATTTAGCCCATTTACATTCAGGGTAACTATTGAAAGTTAGGAATTTAGTGCCATTGTATTGCTTGTAAGGTGACTGTGACTGTATATTGTCTGTGTTGCTTTCTGATCTATGCTGCTTTTAGGCTCTCTCTTTGCTTAGAGGACCCCTTTCAATATTTCTTGGAGGACTGGTTTCGTGTTTGCAAATTCCTTTAGTTTTTGTTTGTCCTGGAAGCTTTTTATCTCGCCTTCTATTTTCAATGACAGCCTTGCTGGATATAGTATTCTTGGCTGCATATTTTTCTCGTTTAGTGCTCTGAAGATATCTTGCCAGTCCTTTCTGGCCTGCCAGGTCTGTGTGGATAGGTCTGTTGCCAGTCTAATGTTTCTACCATTGTAGGTTACATATCTCTTCTCCCGAGCTGCTTTCAGGATTTTCTCTTTGTCTCTGAGACTCGTAAGTTTTACTATTAGATGTCGGGGTGTTGACCTATTTTTATTGATTTTGAGAGGGGTTCTCTGTGCCTCCTGGATTTTGATGCCTGTTTCCTTCCTCACATTAGGGAAGTTCTCTGCTATAATTTGCTCCAATATACCTTCTCCCCCTCTCTCTCTTTCTTCTTCTTCTGGGATCCCAATTATTCTAATGTTGTTTTGTCTTATCGTATGGCTTATCTCTCGAATTCTGCCCTCATGATCCCGTAGTTGTTTCTCTCTCTTTTTCTCAGCCTCTTTATTTTCCATCATTTGGTCTTCTATATCGCTGATTCTCTCTTCTGCCTCATTTATCCTAGCCGTTAGTGCCCCCCAGTTTTGATTGCACCTCATCAATAGCCTTTTTGATTTCGACTTGGTTAGATTTTAGTTCTTTTATTTCTCCAGAAAGGGTTTCTCTAATAACTTCCACGCTTTTTTCAAGCCCAGCTAGTATCTTTAAAGTCATGATTCTGAACTCTAGGTCCGACATCGTACTAATGTCAGTATTGAGTAGGTCCCTGGCAGACGGTACTACCTCTTGTTCTTTTTGCTGAGGTGATTTTTTTCGTCTTGTCATTTTGTCCAGAGGAGAACAAATAAATGAGAGAACAAAATGGTAACAGGTTAACAACGTCCCCAGCAAATATACTCTATACAAAGCAGAAAAGATCTGAAACCAGGGGAAAAGAAAGGGAAAGAAAGGAAAAAGAAAGAGGAAAAAAAAAGAAAAAGAAAAAGATAAAAACAAACAAAAACAGAACAAAACAAAACAAAAAAAACAGAATATGATCAAATATGATCAGGCTAGTGCATAGATCAGTGCCACACAGTAGATTTTGGGTGTATTTTGGTCTATTAGAAGAAAGTGCCTCCTAAAATTTTAAAGGAAGAAAGACTTGTATATGTACAAAATAAGGGTCGATACAATGAAGGGATGGAAGATGACTGTAAAGATGAAAATTATAAAAGCTTTTATAAACGGAATTGATAAGAAGTTGTTTGAAAGAAGAAAGAAGAAGATTTAAAAAAAAGAAAAAAGGAAAGAAAAAAAGTGGGAGAGACTGTGATCAGGCAGGAGACTAGAACAAAGCCATACACTAGTGATTTAGGGTATATTTTGATCTGTTAGAAGAAACTGTATATCAAAATTTTAAAGAGAGAAGAACATATATATATGCCAAAAATAAGGGTAACTACTATGAATGGATAAAATATGACTCTAAAAATGAAAAATAAAAAATGTTTTTTTAAAAAAGGGATTGATAAGATGTTGGTTGAAAAAGGGAAAAAGAAAAATAAAAAAAAACAGTTAAAAAAATTAACTTTGAAAAACTAATGAATCATGGTAAATAAGCCATGAATTCTATGTGCAGTATTCCCCTAGCGCTGGAGTTCTCCCGTTCTCCTTGATCGGTAAACTTGGTCTTGGCTTGCTGGCTGTACGTGCTGATCTTCTGGGGGAGGGGCCTGTTGCCGTGGTTCCCAAGTGTCTTTGCCAGAGGCAGAATTGCCCCACCCTTGTGGGTCCGGGCTAAGCAAGCTGCTCAGGTTTGCTCTCAGGAGCTTTTGTTCCCTGCAAGCTCTCGGTACAGCTTTGGAGGACCAGGGTGAAAATGGTGGCCTCCCACTCTCTGCCCAGAGGAGCTGAGAATTCGGGGCCCCGCTCCTCAGTGCGCCCCCAGAGAAAAGCAGTCAATCACTTCCGTCTCCCCAGTCTCCGGCCACACTCCGTGCTCATCCGGCCTGTGACCGAGAGTTTCTAACTCTGGCACCCAACACCATGTGGAGTCTCCAAACCCAGCAGATCCCTGCTGTGCACTCCCGCGCCACTCCTCCTTGGGGAGGGAGAGGAGTCTCCCCGGCTCTGCTGCTTGCTGGGTCCCTGATGGAGGCGCAATGGCCGACTGGGCCGCGGATCACAGTTTATGGCCACCCTGAGCTGCGAGTCCGCGCCTCGGCTCCGTCTCTGCAGCCTGCTTCCCCGCTCTGATACCTGGGAGCTCTGATGCACTCAGGCACCCCCGGTCTTTCTGTGACCGCGAGGTTCCTGAGTCCACACTGTCCCGCGAGGTTTCCACCTCCCGCTTAGCCACTGGAGTGACGTCCCTCAGCGGAGCCAACTTCTAAAAGTTCCGATTTTGTGCTCCGCGGCTCTATCACTTCCCAGAAGTGGCCGAAGGAGGCCCACTCCCCCGCCGTCTATCCTCCCGAATATCGCCTCGGATTCACTTCTCCGCACGTCCTACCTTCTAGTAAGTGGTCGCTTCTCTGTTCAGAGAATTGTTGCTACTCTCTTCTTCGATCTCCCGTTGAGTTCGTAGGTGTTCACAATGGTTTGATGCCTATTCAGCTGCATTCCTGAGACCAGATGAAATCCAGGTCTCCTACTCCTCCGCCATCTTGCTCCACCCCCCGATACTCTGGATTTCTGATAATGGTTACACCAAATTATCACTCTGAGCATCAAGCTTTACCAAAAAATGGGTTAACCTTGTTACGCCCATGTTTTTACGGCCATCTTCACAGAAAATTCATAATTTTAATTGTGTTTTATTTATATTCCCATGTTTGACATTGATTATTCAAAAACACCTATATAAAACAGGACCTTAACAGGGCAGAGAAACTCCCATATGGATGCAAAAATGTTCCTCTGCATCTTCTTCGCGTTCATGGTTGTTATGGAAAGCATATAAATAATACATTCTCTGAGATCCAGAGATACAGATCCAGGGTGAGAAGCAACTTTATTGTAATATCAGAAACTGGAAAGAATCCCGACCACAAACAACTATTTTAAAAAATAAAATCCTGCTATATTCATTCATTTGAAAGGTGCCAACCATTAAAATCAGTGGTACTTGGGGGCGCCTGGGTAGCTGAGTTGTTAGGCGTCTGCCTTCGGCTCGGCCCATAGTCCTGGGGTCCTGGGATCAAGCCCCACATCGGGGACCCTGCTCAGCAGGGAGCCTGATTCTCCCTCTCCCTCTGCTTGTGTTACCCCTCTCCCTGTGTCTCTCTCTGTCAAATAAATAAAGTCTTTGAAAAAAATAAATAAAATAAATAAAAAATAAAACCAGTGGTTATTTTTTATGGTCTGTATCATATTTTTTTTCAAAAATGCATTACACTTTGACAATGTTTACTTAAAAAAATAAAGAAACATCTTTAAGAACTGCAATATCACCTCCAAAAGGAATCTCTAAATTCCCCAGAACTTTTCCTTTCTCACATTAGACAGTCACATCTTATCTTGTGTTACAATGACATGGATCCAGGTCTCCTCTCCATTAAACTCTGGGGAAGTTCCAGTGGAAGCCTGTCTATCACTCAAGGTCCACTTTGCAGGGACAAAGTATATGAAGAAGCTCTGGACCGAATAAAACAGCAATCAAGGTGGCAACAAGCCATCATATAAGGAGAAAAGGAGCAACTAATAACAGTGCACAGTCATCTTACAAGGATGTTCATGAGCACAAGACTATTAGCAAGGGGAAACCATGACCAAGTCAAAGCAACATTAAAAATAGAGGGTTCTTGCCAGAAATTGTGGGAATTCTAACAATCTACATGTGTGCATGAGCTAGATTTGCAAAATGGCCAAGCAAAGAGTGATAACCATATTTCTCAGGAAAAGTCAGTAAATGCCTATCAGAGGACCTGTTCATTGTTCAGGAAAATTACAGAGTGACCTCTGAGTGTGCAAAGATTAGCTCGTGGACTGAAGGGACAAGACCCTGACTTTCTCTGTTAGAGAAAATTGCAGATTTTTAGCTTCAGAACAAAGGAACACTGCATCATAAATGAAGGTCATGTGACGCGGTCCAGAAAGAGAAAAAGAACCCAAGTCTAGGCAGGCCTTAATGGGGAGACCTAGAAGCCACGTGGAAGCTTAGGGGCACTGGGAAGCAGGAGGCAATGGATGCCTGTCTCAATTTTAAGCTATTTGCTCTGAAGTAATGTAATCCCTCTGGACTGTCACACATGACCACCTCAACATGGGTGTGTCTGGAGGGGGTAATCCAGAATGGAGCAAATGGGGTAGAACAATCGTCCAGTCCATACTTCTCGATGACACTCATTCCAGAACCCTCAATATGAGTGCTGCATTTATTTTTTATACATATCTACAAATTATTTATTAGTCATCTGTATATACTCATGTTCAAATTGATATGAGTAGATTAAAATACTTTGGAATTAAGCACTTCATAGTTAACTTTGCAAATATTTTTTTCTTAGTAAATTCTAAGTATTGGAATAATAAGATTTTTTATTTTTTTGTTACGTTATGTTAGTCACCATACCGTACATCATTACTTTTGATGTAGTGTTCCATGATTCATTGTTTGCAAATAACACCCAGGGCTCCATGCAATACATGACTTCCTTAATACCCATCACCAGGCCAACACATCCACTCACCTCCTCTCCTCTGAAACCCTCAGTCTGTTTCCCAGAGTCCTAGTCTCTCATGGTTCTCCTCCATCTATAATTATCCCTTGCTTCATTTTTCCCTTCCTGTTTCTAATGTCCTCCAAGCTATTTCTTATGTTCCACATATGAGTGAAACCATATGACAATTGTCTTTTCTGCTTGACTTATTTTACTTAGAATAATCTCCTCCAGTTCCATTCATGTCGATAAAAATGGTGGGTATTGATCCTATCTAATACCTGGGTCATCTCCTACCTGAATCAACCAAAAACAGAAAATGGACAAAATATATTACAAAAATGATACCAGATGGAAATATATGAATGACATGAACCATCAGAAAGCTGCTAATACAAGCTGGTGGGGGGGAGCTGCTACAAGGACAGACAGATACAGAGGGGACCAAAGGATGGACAGAAAGACAAACAGCAAAACCAGAGATGACCAGACACAATGAAAACCCACCAGGAATTAACAAGAGATATGAGGATTGGGGTGGAACTGGGCTTTTCATGGGACAAAGGATGGGGACCTCAGTCTCTGGGGCTGATAGCTGGATGCCCTCCTTAACTACCTCTTTATCTCACTCTATCACGAGTTAGTCAGCAAGTCTTGCCAGTTACAAGTTCAAGACACACTCAGAATCCAACCATTTCCAACCCCGTCACTGCTACCACCCTGGACTGAGCTCCTATCAACTCTCACTTGGACACCAGCAAGAATCTCCTCACCTGCTTGATCCCAACCTCCCAGGTCCCTGTCCCATCCCCAACTATTCTCCACACCACAGTCAGCAAGAGAATCTTACCATGTGGAGGAAGACAGGATGGTTACATGCTATAGTCAGTCTTCCCTCCTCATAGGTAAACCCCATGAAGGCAAGTTCTTCTATTTCTGTTCATTGCTGTGTTCACAGGGACTAAGCAGGGCCATAGTTTGTGCAGTTAGAACAAAATAAATACTTGTGAAAGAATTACATAACCAGTTATGGAACTGTACCTTAGAATTCTGGGACAGGAATAAAGGAACTGCATTTTGCATCTGTTTGTGGGACTTCAGGAGGCTCAGGGCTCTGAAATCATGCTTTGTTTTGTCATCATCACTGACTCTACAATGGACTGTTCACAAGGTTCACTGAATGAACTAGTGGAAAGAATGTAAGATAGGGTTACTAACTTACAAGGTGCCTAGAACTGACATGGCCAGAATTCGGATGCTGTTATATCCCAATGCAGAGGTACAGGGGATGAGTAAAGAGTAGATGTCATAAGTCATGTCAAGTCTACAGGAAAAACACTATTCAACAGGGACTGACTGAATTCTGTACCACTGATACACGGTAAAAAGTTGATGAAGATAACTGTTGTATTCAGGGACTAAGAAAATTGGAGGTGTCTCTGCCTCTAATAGCTGGTGAACAACTGCAAGTACCTTGGTGGTGTACCTGTTCTGAGGGAGATGCACAGAGGGAGAAATTGGGAGCCACAGAGAAGTAAGTGATGATCCATAGCAGAAGAGGCCAGGTGGTCAAGGAAGGACTTATGAAAAAGATTTTCCTTGAGCTGAACCAAGTCTTATGAGGATGTTTAGCAGAAGAGAAAAAAGCACATTTAGTGAAAAAGGCACAGACGTTCCTGGGAGGAAGCTAACAAAACAGGGATGGACAGGAAACACTTGCAGCACATGTTCCTCTAAGGACAGAACCTGTGCTTTCCAGAATCCTGGACACTCCTCCTCTCAAACGAACCATTTTCCCCAATACAAAGTGCGTGACAAAGGAGGTAAGAGAGTTAAAAACAACATGAGACATAATCGGGGAGGGGAATCAAATATCTGGCATCCACCCCAGGTTATGGGAGGACTGACGCATGTGTGTAATGCACAGTGTTCCCTGTTATCGTCAGCACTTACAAGGGAAGAAATTGTCTTCACAACACCTCTGCCCCAAAGCATGACATGGCTGCTGGGAGGCTCCCTGTGGGTCCACACAGTGTTATTCCTCCTTGTACAGTTCCTGATGCATCCCCATTGGAGTGCCTGTCTCCTTTGCTCTAAATTCAATTTGTGCAAAAAGAGGACAGAACCTGATACACAATATTATTCCTCAGGAAAGACATGATGTACATCCTAACTTAGTGGTTGATGGTCCTTATTTTCTGATTAACATAGAAAACTGGGAGGGGGTCAAAGGGGCAATAGATTTGCACTGTCCTGATACAGGGACTTTACAGTCTAGTCAGAGTTAAAACCCACAGTCAAGGCCCTGATGCCTCAAAGTAAATAAGTACTTGAAGTCAGTAGGAGACAGACACGCATGTGTGGAGCCTCCTTATGGGCCTCAGTATTTTAGGAAAACAGTTCTCTACAAGAGGAGAGTCCATACGTGTCAGGTGAGCTCTGTGGGGTGTGGGGAGAGGTGGCTGCAGAAATGGGTCCTCTCCATGCCCTGGTGACAAAGAAAGAAGGCTCCTGGTTTGAAGCAAAGAGCAGCTCCTGTGCCCAGGTGGTGCCTGCAGCTCACACCTGAGGTTAGCAGTGGAATCTAGTGGAGAACAAGGGACATAGGGGCACAGTCAGAGGCTGAACACTGTTGTAACTTCCACACCCTGGTACCTGAGTCGTGAATTTTCTTGTGCACAGGTTACTTCTGCGGCCTGGCCAGTTCCTCCCTCGCTGCTCTTCATCCCAGTTCCTGGCCTCTTCCATCGCCTGGACTTTCAGAGCCTCTACCTCAACATTCTCCTGTCCACCTGCTCTGCCTCTTGGTCTCTTCTCCACAGCCAGCAGATCATGTTACCAAACAGCAAGGGATTGAATCTCCTTCTGGGACCAAGAGCTCCTGGGATAGGAGGGTGTGTGGATGAGCCTAGAAACAAGGGGCTTCCTTCTGCTGTTTCAGGTCCTCCTCTGGCTGCTGCTTCCAAGCCTGTGCCTTCAGAGCTGCCGGTCATTAAACCAATGATTCCTGATACACACAGCAACACGGCTGTACGCACAAGGACTCCTGCTGAGCCAAGGAAGCCCTACCAAATAGTACATATGATACCATTATCTATTTCTGAATTCTACAAAATTAAAGGTAGTCTAAAGTGACATGAGAAAAATCAGTAATTATGTGGGGACAGGGTGAATAGGGGAAGATGGAGGAGGAATTCCAAGATAAGTACAAGACATTTTAGGGAGAATTGATTGTTCACTCTCGATCATGTTGATTTTTACACCAGTGTTTATCATATCCCACACTCTGCATGTGTGTAGTTCATCCTGTGCCAAGTACACACATCAGAGCTATTACAGGTAATCACACAGATGATTCTGGAGGAACACAGAGAGAGTAAACTTTGAGAGACGTGAAATTACACCTTCACAATCCTGATTCTCTCTGTATTTCAGGTAAACTCTAGAACAAGCAAAATCATTCTGTCCCCATTACAGGAAGGGTTCCACCTTCCTCATGAGCCTGCCCACTCTGTCCCAAGGGGGGTGTCAGGGATGCAGCACAGTACTGTGGAAGGAGCACCGACTTATATCCTGGGGCTCACTCTCACCCCATAAATGCTCTTGGACAACTCAAGAACCTTCCACAATTCTAGGTGTAGGTTCACATCACTTAAGGGGGAACATGACACCTAAACCCCAAATTTATGTTTACATGTAAAACGAAAGTATTACATGGAGGCCAAGAATATACACTGGAAAGTTATCAAACAGTAAATGATATTTTTTAAAAGTGATGAATAGCACCACATCAACGGCAGTCACACCTGCTCTGGACACTGCCCTCTCTGTCAGCATAGATACCAAGTTGAATATATATTCAGAGGACATGCAAATAGGCCCTCCCTCTGCTGATTAAACCTGCTGAGCCCCAGCCCTTGCAGCTGGGAGAGGAGACCAGCCCCGGGTTCCCCAGGTGTTCCCATTCAGTGATCAGGAGAGAACACAGACAACTCACCATGGAGTTTGCACTTGGCTGGGTTTTCCTTCTTGCTCTTTTATAAGGTAATTTATGGTGAACAAGACACATTGAGTGTATGAGAGTATGTGAGTGAGAGAAGAGTGGTTGTGTGACAGTTTCCTGACCAGGATGTTTTGTGTCTGCAGGTGTCCAGTGTGAGGTGCAGCTGGTGGAGTCTGGGGGAGACCTGGTGAAGCCTGGAGGGTCCCTGAGACCCTCCTGTGCCGCCTCTGGATTCACTTTCATTGACTATGGCATGAGCTGGGTCTGCTAGCCTCCAGGGAAGGGGCTACACTGGGTCGCAACTATTAGCTATGATGGAAGAGGCACGTACTGTGCAGACTCTGTGAAGGGCTAAATCACCATCTGCAGAGACAACAGCAAGAACACGCTGTCTCTGCAGATGAACGGCCTGAGAGCCGAGGACATGGCCGTGTATTACTGTGCCATTGACACAGTGAGGGGACGTCAGTGTGAGCCCAGACACATACCTCCCTGTAGGAGGTGATCCGGCCTCCACTGTGTGCACACTACTCCCCAATTCTGTTTTAAGCCCCAGGAGCAGGTGCAGATGGAGGTTATGGGCAGGAATCTTGTCAGAGTCTGGGCCTTCTTCTCCATTTATAGCTGTTTCCCCCAGGGAGATTCCCTGTTCACATGTTTCTGTGCTTACCTATTCATTCTCTGATTTGAAACTTGGTTTTAATAGGAAAAAAAACTATTCTAATACACACAAATCACAGAGTAGCTTACACTTGCTTACTGTTGTCTCTAAATGTGAATAAATTACAAATATCTCCACGTACCTCCACTGAACCTTAGAGAAGTCCCAGCAGCAATCCCTGTGCATCACAGGACCACCGTGCTTAATGTGAAAGCTTGTTAGAAGCAGCATAAAGTGCATGCTGGACAGGAGGCTACAGTGGCATCAATAATCCAAAGCAAGGGAAGAAAAAAACCTGGTGTGAACACGCTTGAACCATGCTCACAGCATCAATATTACTGATAGCAGGGGAAAGCAGAGGTTTCCCCCCCCCCACCAGGTGTGGTGTAGATGTGGAGTCTGATGATCACACACAAACACACACAAACACACACACACACGAGTATAAATCTTTATCACCGTCATTATCATATCTGCTGAGAACAGGGCAGACCTCTCATCAAATCAAATGCTTGGATAGGTCCAGGGATGTACACTGGCTCAGGGTGTATGTTGTGGGTCACTGGTGGCGAAGGAGTCCTGCTCATGGGAGGGGCTTGTGTGGAGTTAATCTCCCAGCTGCATCAAAGGCTGGCAAATCCATGAGATCTTGGTAGATTTCCCCTGTGTGGGCTCTGAGGAGAAAAGGGACGAATGAAGGTCAAGCACTAGCCACAATAATAAAAACATGTGGTATGATGACTAATTCTACTAAACAATATGAAAACTTGGAGAACAAAAGAGAAAAATTGCCATTCTAAGGAAAAGCAGTCAGAACCCTTGCAAAATACGAATGATCCATGGAAGCAGCTGAAATTATAAAATGATCATAGAAATAGACCAAAGTCTTACCCAATGTCTGCAGTGAAAGCTATCCACTCCCCAAGGTCAACAGCTGGTTCTGAAGGTCTTGTGTTCACTGTGTGCACACAGAGACCAGAAGCTTCCAGTGAATACATGAGAATCCTCATGCTGAGTGGTCCACTGGAGGAACCTTCCTCCTGCAGAGAACAACTAATTGATCCTTCAGTTGCTGGTATCAGCTCAGAGTGTGACCTCTAGCATCCCCATGATGAAACCAAACACTAATGTGATGGGAGGAGGAGGTGGGGCCTTCAGGAAGCACTTAGGTCAGGAGGGCACAGTCTCATGCTGGGATTAGTGCCCTTATACACCAGGGAAAACTCCCTGCCCCCTGGCACCATGTGAGGTGAAAGGGCAAAGATGGGCTAAGACATGGGTGCTCTCCAGACACCAAACCTGCCTGCATCTTCACCTGGGACTTCCCAGAATACAGAAATGTGAGAAATGAGTGTCTATTTCTTTTTAAAAAAAAAAATTATTATGTTCCGTTAGTCCCCATACAATATGTCATTGGTTTACGATGTAGTGATCCACGATTCATTGTTATTGTATAACACCCAGTGATCCATGCAGTAAGTGCCCTCCTTAATATCCATCACCGGGCAAGCCCATCCCCCCTCCCCCCTCCCCTCTAACACCCTCAGTTTGTTTCTCTGAGTCCATAGTCTCTCATGGTTCCTCTCTCCATCCGGTTTCTCCCCCTTCATTTTTACTTTCCTTCTCATTATGTCCTCCATGATATTCCTTATGGTCCACAAATAAATAAAACATATGATAATTGACAGTCTCTGCTTGACTTATTCACTTAGCATAGTCTCCTCCAATCCCACCCATGTTGATGTAAAAGTTGGGTATTCATCCTTTCTGATGGCTGAGTAATATTCCATTGTATATATGGACCACATCTTCTTTATCCATTCATCTGTTGAAGGGCATCTCGGCTCTTTCCACAGTTTGGCTATTGCAGACACTGCTGCTATGAACATTGGGGTGCATATGGTCCTTCTTTTCACTACATCTGTGTCTTTGGGGTAAATACCCTGGAGTGCAATTGCTGGGTCATAGGGTAGCTCTTTTTTTAATTTTCTGAGGAAACCCCACACTGTTTTCCAAAGTGGCTGTACCAACTTGCATTCCCACCAACAGCGTAAGAGGGTTCCCATTTCTCCACAACCTTTCCAACATTTGCTCTTTCTTGCTTTGGCAATTTTTGCCATTCTAACTCCTGTAACGTGGTATCTCAATGTGGTTTTGATTTGAATTTCCCTGATGGCTAATGATGAACATTTTTTCATGTGTCTGTTAGCCATTTGTATCTCTTCTTCACAGAAGTGTCTTTTCATATCTTCTGCACATTTTTGACTTGATTATTTGTTTTTTGGGTGTTGAGTTTGAGAAGTTCTTTCTAGATCTTAGATACCAGCCCTTTATCTCCAGTGTCATTTGCAAATATCTTCTCCCGTTCTGTGGGTTGCCTCTTTGTTTTGTTGAATGTTTCCTTTGTTGTGCAGCAGCTTTTTATCTTCTTGAAGTCCCAAAAGTTCATTTTTGCTTTTCTTTCACTAGCCTTTGGAGACGTATCTTCAAAGAAGTTGCTGTGTCCGATGTTAAAGAGGTTACTGCCTATGTTCTCCTCTAGGATTTTGATGGATTCCTCTCTCATATTGATGGCTTTCATCAATTTTGACTTTATCTTTGCGTATGGTGTTAGAGAATGGTTGAGTTTCCTTCTTCTGTATATAGCTGTCCAATTTTCCCAGCACCATTTATTGAAGGGAATGTCTTTTTTCCGTTGCATATGTTTTCCTACTTTGTCAAAGATTATTTGACCATAGAGTTGAGGGTCCATATCTGGGTTCTCTATTCTGTTCCACTGGTCTGTGTCTGTTTTTGTGCCAGTACCATGCTGTCTTGGTGATTACTGCTTTGTAATAGAGCTTGAAATCAGGCAACGTGATGCTTCCAGCTTCATTTTTCTTTTAAACATTTCCTTGGCGATTCAGGGTCTTTTCTGATTCCATACAAAATACAAATTTTAGGATTGTTTGTTCCAGCACTTTGAAAAATGTCATTGGAAATTTGATCAGAATGGCACTGAAAGTATAGATTGCTCTGGGCAGCATAAATGTTTTAACAATGTTTATTCTTCCAATCCATGAGCATGGATTTTTTTTTTCCATTTTTTGTGTCTTCTGCAATTTCTTTCATGAGTGTTCTGTAGTTCCTAGGTTATAGATTATAGTTCCTCTTTGTGCCATCACATGGTCATCTCTTGGGGTGTTAACCTCCTCTTTTGTCTCCCAGCCTCCACCAGTCCAACTGGAACAGAGCCCACCTTACTGACCCCATTTTAACATAATCACCTCTTTAAAGGCTTTGTCTCCAAATACAGACTCATCCTGAGGGGCTGGAAGTTAGGGCTTCAACAGATGAATTGGGGAGGAACACATTTTAGCCCATAAGAGTCACTTCCATTTGAGTTCCTGCTGCTGTTGCCAACCCCAATCCTGTTCTTGGGAACCCACTTTCATTTCCCTCTCTGACCACATGGACTCTCAGGACCTCCCCTTGTGAACGTACAGAATGCAAAGGACAATGCTAGAGCCCAGGACTCCTGCCCCTGCCTCTTCTGCAAGGACCGGGGCCAGAAAAATGACCTTGGACTCCAAGAAGAAACACTGAACTCCCCAACAAACAACCATGCCCAACCCACTCTTGCTTATTTAAGCTCTTTCACCCAAAGGCCATTGTTTGGGGGTGACCTCTGGGTCCTCAGGCCTGGAAGTCATACAAGGGTACAAGGGTGAGCCCAGCAGGCATGGACTTTGGCCACAATCAGCTAACCAAACAGATAAACATGGGAGTACAAACTGTGGCAAGGGTCATTCGTTCATCCACAGACGTTTATAGAACCCCTCTGTGTGTCTGGAACCGTCCCGGGACCTGGAGATAAATGAAGGAAACCCCCAAATATCCCTGCACTGGTGAAGCTACGTTCTTACATGGAGAGATGATGCAATAAAAAAATAACAAAGAATAAAAGAGAAAAGTTGAGCATGACGCATGTCTTTTGATGACAAGTGTTGTGGCGAGTGAGCTTGACCGGGCGCCATGATTCTACAAAGAGAGCCCAGGGAGGAAAGGACACTGGCACCCATCACCTTGACTAAGTGGTGGAAAGCTTAACATCCCCCCCACCGCCCCCTGTGATGGTGTAGGAGGCGGGGCCCTTGGGAGGTGATTAGGTCACGGGTTTAGAGCCCCCATCAATGGGATTCATGCCCTTGGAAAAGACACAGCAGACAGTTTCTTTGATCCTTCTCGTGGCAGGGCATGGACCAGAAAATGGTGACCAGGAAGAAGGCTCTCCTCCCACCATGCTGGCCATGATCT
Source organism: Eumetopias jubatus (assembly GCF_037043125.1). Taxonomy (NCBI): domain Eukaryota; kingdom Metazoa; phylum Chordata; class Mammalia; order Carnivora; family Otariidae; genus Eumetopias; species Eumetopias jubatus. Next base: position 328,080 of record NW_028274813.1, read on the forward strand.
CGGACTTCCAGCCTCGGGAACGGTGAGAAAAACGTTAAGGAAGGAAAAAAGGAAAGCAGAGGAGGGGATAGGAATGGGATTGGGTTGTAAAGGCCAAAACTGGAGGCCAGTGAAGGAAGAACACAGGGTGCCAAGAGAGACAGCTGGGGAGACCTTCTGTAGCTGGGGGTCCAGAGGGAGTTCTGAGGTGGTGGCATTGAAGCCGAGATCTGAGGGACAAGCAGGCCTGAACTGGGCAAAGATTATGAGCAAGACTCAGAGGGGGAGAGTGAGTCCTGCTCACAGAACTGAAAGAGCCTGCTCCGTGGTTAGTCCAACTACAGCCTCCTCGATTGTACTAAGAGCTGAGCATTCACCATATGCCTGAGGGCGGGGCGTCCTCCAGAGTCTTCTCTCTGAGCCCCTCCTTCTGCCTCAGCCTCCCAGAGAGGCTGCCATGAACCATCTGTGGATTCCATCAGGTCTCTATCCTTCGCAAATATTAAGGGCTCCGGGTCCAGGGTGAGGGCAGGAGTGGGAAGGTGGGACTGGTAGGTGGGAGGGAGTGGGAGGAAGAGTATGAGAGGTGGGCTGGGACGTGTGGGGCTGAGCCTCTGCTCCTGGGTGTGCTGAGTGAGGTGCTCATGAGCCGACACACAATGTGTCCATTTGTCCCTTGCAACGTGGAATGGTCATAATGATGCCAGCTCACCAGGTTGCTCAAATGCTGGGAGCAAATCAGGCAAAGGGAAGAAGCTTTGACCCTACAGCAGCGTTTCTCAAACATAACTGGGGGAGCGTGTTAAAAATTCATTTTCCTGGCGCCACCCAAGGAAGGAACATGTTTGAGGCCGGGTCTTGAGCAAGCCTCCCTCAGATTCAGACGCACACGCAGAGTTTGTGTCTCCAGTGGTCGGGGTGCATGGCCACGCAGGGCTATCCTACTGGGCCTAGGCCCCAGGCACTCCATGCCCCCTCCTCCCCGAACCTGCCACCCACCTACACTCAGGGCCTGAAGACCCTCATCCTCCAGGGGCTCACGGGCCTGGATGCTTTTGGCTTTCAGGTGTTTTTCTGGCAAATTCATGCAGGGCAACCACCAGGTAACAAATACACAAAACCTGGGTGCTCCTTGGAGCTCATGCCCACTGTGAGAGCTCAGAGAGCACTTCCTCAGGACTCTGCCCCGAGGTCCCTGCCCAGGGAGCTGTCCTGACTCCCCCAAGCCAGGCCCTGGGAGCCCAGCTCCCCATGCCTCCCTCTAGCATTTTCCACACCATAGTTAGCATCTTTCTACGTGCCTGTGGCTCTCAAAGACCATGACGTCCGTGAGGGCCCTGAGTCGTCTACACCCCAGGGCCTGGCACAGGCCTTGGCCCACAGTGCTCTCGGATGAATGAATGAGGGCCCGGCCAGCTGGCTCCAGAGGATTCTATTCCTCTGCAAGTCCTCAGGTCCCTGCCCGAGACTTCTGTCTTCCTGGGGTGGGACCCCCACCACATACCTGCTGGTGGGGTTGCTGATAACATACAGGATGCCCAGCTAAATAAGAACTCCAGGAAATAAATCACTTTTTAGTAGAAGTATGGCCCAGACATTGTGAGGCATTTTTGCGCGCTAATTCTGTCAGCTCTGTGTGTAGGGAGCAAGGATGAGCCAGAAGCACACTCCCATTGGCCAGAAGCCAACAGTCTCACTGCAGAGATGGGGGATGTGACAGTCACGGCGACCGCAGGGCGAGAGGAGGGGGACACATCTGGGCTAGTCAGAGGAGGGTCGGTTCCACCAGAAAGGACCACGGGAGGCCTCCTGCCACATGATGTGCAGCCCAGAGTATAACAAAGTTGTTGACTCACCCATAGCCTGAGACAGAATGTTCTGGGAGGATTCCTTGTTTGTAAAGGATTTGAAACCCTCCCTTCTCTGGTCCAAACTGGGTGCCGTGGGTTCTGCAGGGACAGCTCTGCTCTGGGGAGTGTACTTCGGGCCCCTGCAGTCTGCTGTCCCAGCAGCAGGGGTGGGGTGTGGGGGGTCTAAACCATGTGGGGAGGGGAGGCCGGCAGGGCTTCAAGTGGGACAGGGCCCTGAGCGACCCCTATCCTTAAAGAGATTCTGTAGCAAACGGGCTGGAGGAGTGCACTCAGCTCGGGGGTCACATCACCCCAGGTGAGACGTAGGAGGTCATTGATGGGACACCCCCCTGCTGGGGGAGTGGAAACTGCCCACAGCTGGGGACAGGGTCTGAGGACAGTGGAGACTGCTGGAGGGGGCATGGGAGGAAGCGAGGGTGCACAGACCCCCTCAACCATGCCCGCCTTTATGGAGGTCTCCGCAGCCTACGGCGCACTTCCCGTCCCTCAAGCCTAACATCAGAAAACTCTCAGCGCTGGGCCGCCAGCCATGTTTTCCAGACCAACCCGGGCACCCGTCCACAGGCTGGCACAGAGCGTGGGCAAAGCCAGGAGGCTGGGGTCAGGACCCGCTGCCTTCAGCCGGGCCCCCGGGTCTGAGGTCAATGCGCCACCACGGCGGGGCCAGGACAGGCACTGTATCTCCCGGAGAGGGCAGGAGCCTGGGCTCCCCATGACCCGGAGCCTGCCCCATGTCTCTGTGCCTCCATTTCCCTGAGCTGTAAAAACAGAACACTTGCACCTACCCAGGGTACCTATGCGAGTATCACGAGTTCTTAGCAGAAAGGAGAGGACAGAGCCGGTGTGTTACCTCATGGTCATGACCGGGCCTCTGTGGGCCAACGAAGAATGGGTCCGTTTGCTTTAAAACGGGGCTGGCGGGGGGGGGGGGGCAGAAAGAACAGCCCGTGACTGAGGCACCCTCCCCTCCATGGGTCATAGGCTTTAGCATGAAGTTGACCTGCTTTCTTACACAACCTTCCGATTTCCCTGTTCTCTTCCCCTGATGCTAAGAGCTCGGCGGGCGGAGGATGCGGCTCGGGGTTCATCTCTTGCTGTGTAATAAATCACTCCGAAAGTCCGGTTTCAAAGGGTCAGGAATCCCGGGGAGGCTGAGCCGGGGCGGGGGGGGAGGCGCGGTTTCTGGCCCAGGGCCCCTCCTGAGTTACAGTGAAGTCACGGGCAGGGGGCTGTTGTCTTAGGAAAAAGTGGCTGCGCAGACTGAACGAGGAGCGGATGGGTGCGTGAGGAGGGTGTCCCTGCACCACTGGACACAGGGGGAGAATCTACGGCTTGGGAACTCAGGGTCCATCAGGGGGTCGGTAGTAAGTCGAGCCTGGGCTGCTCTGACCCCAAAGTCCCTGCTCAGCAGGAATTCTCAGACGCCGCCTCGAACGGGAAACGGGAGCAGATGATGGCAAGCCGCTGCCCCCTTCAAGGGACATTTGACCGAGGAGCACGCAAAGCAGAGGCGGGAAGGCTCCCTGCTCGGCCAAATCCTCCCGCAGCCCCCTGCGAATCCGCGGGGCACAGCCGGGACAGCGCCGAGGGGACGTGGCAAAGGCGCCGCGGATCTGCAGCCACACGAAGCCGGGTCGGCGCTAACACGGCGGGAGAGAGGCCTGGGTGTCAGACAGCGGCGGGCGGCTCTCAGTACCTCTCCAGCCGAGAGCAGAGGCCACTCCCCGGCCTGGAGGAGAGAAGGCACGCCCGCCCTGGGGCTGGGGCAGTTACTTGTCAGGGTCTCCTTTCTTCCTCCCAAGAATTCTTTAAGGAGTGATGATTGACAAAAGAGGTTCAGAGGTGAAGGGACTAGCCTAAGGTCACCCAGCGGGGAGGTGGCACAGAGCCGGGCCGTGGGAGGAGCCTGGCTGAGCGGGGGCCCTTCCCATGACCGCCGCCTCCCCAGACTCCAGGAAGAAGGTCTCTGGAAGGGGCTGGTCTTTGTCCCTCCCAGTATCCCCTGCTCTGTGGAGGTGGGACACCCTCTTCTTGGGATTCCTGCCCTAACCCCCCCACCCCCCGTCAGGCGTACCTGAGCCAGGTTGGCCCTCAGGAATCAGAGGCAACAACGGGAAGGCAATAACTATGGAAAACGGAAAACAGATAGCAATGGTCAAGTTTGCAACACCCAAGTCAATTCCGGCCCGATGGATGCCGTATGTGGCTGGGGACAGTAACAGTGACCATCCCCCAGACGGAGCACCTGCCAGCCCCATGTCCGGGGCTGAGCACGTGAGGTCCAACTTCCACATCTTCCCTTTCCAGGCAGGTGCAAGAGACACACGCCTACAGACCCCAGTGACCAGGGCCATTTCTGGCCTCTGTCTGTCCCTCTCTGCACTGCCAGCCTCCCTGAGCCTTAGCAGGAGGCTCCTGGAGACCTTGGTCCTGACCCCGCCAAAGCCAGGTTGAACCTCCCAGCTCCCTTTGGGCTGCTTGCCGGGTCCATCTCAAGTCCCAAAAACATGCCCATCTGCAGTCCCAGGTAGGACGTGGTGACAGACAGGGACAGAGCTCCCATTCGCCTGCGACCCCACTCCATATAAAGGAGGCAGCCTTCCCTACTCCGATCCACAGGCAAGTGACACCTTATAAAAATATTGACCCCAACACCTGTACAAGAATTATACTCCCAAGGGGCGCCTGGGTGGCTCAGTCAGTTAAGTGGTTGACCCTTGGTTTTGGCTCAGGTCAGATCTCGAGGTTGTGGGATCAAGCCCAACATTGGGTTCCATGCTCAGCGTGGAGTCTGCTTCAGATTCTTTCTCTCCCTCTCCCTCTGCCCCTCCTGCTCACTTTCCCTCTCTCGAAAATAAATAAATGAAATCTTAAAAAAAAAAGAATTATTCTCCCACAATTGGCATTTTTCTCTCATATGTTCAAGGACAGAAATCCTTCTATTGATTGATTGATTGATTGATTGATTGATTGAGGCTGGAAGGTATAGAGAGCCTGGATTTGGCATTGGGTTGGTTCTGCCCAAGCTCCACCAGCTCCACCGTTGAACAGCTAAGGGTCCTCAGGCAAGTCGTGAGCTCCCCTTTCAGGAGGCTGGCACAGACCAAAGCTTGGTGACAACGCTTCAGATGGAAAAGGGACAGAGATCTTTTCAACGGAAGGAGGTACCAGAGCTATACAAAGAGGTGGTCAGTCTGGAGCAGCGGACATGGATGATCTAGTCGATGTTCTGCCTGCAGACGAGGCAGCACCCTCCCGGCCCCACCCAGAGGGCCGCCCAGTGGCCCTGAATGAAGGAATGACGATCTCAGGTCTCGGGGAGAAGCAGAGGGTTCTCAGGACTGGGAGGCCATGGGGGCAAGAAAGAGAAGGGGAGAGAGAGAAGATCCCAGTGGGGAAGGGCTCCCCTGCCATCGGTGGGCTGGAGTAAAAGGGAGAGCTAGAGGGGGGGTGGAAACAGAGGAGGAGGACCCGGCAAACAGACCCCAGGACTGGCGGAGCAGGAAGATAGAAGGAGCCTGGGCCCCCGACCAGGTGCAGCGACCGCATCACCCCACCACACACCCTGAACTTGCGTGAGTGAGAAGTCAACTGTAGACTGGTTTGGGCCACCATTTCTTTAGGATTCTGTGTAATTTTTTTTAAAGATTTTATTTATTTATTTGACAGAGAGAGAGCACAAGCAGGGGGAAGGACGGAAGCAGAGGGAGAAGCAGGCCTCCCGCGGAGCAGGGAGCCCGAGGCGGGGCTCGATCCCAGGACCCTGGGATCATGACCTGAGCCGAAGGCAGGCGCTTAGCGACTGAGCCACCCAAGCGCCCCTGGGATTCTGTGTAATTTAAAAATATGTATTCAATTCTGAAAATATTTGGGACCTAAAAGGGCATTAAGTCACCATTTTAGGGAGGGTGGAACCAGAACTCCCCTTAGTCACCTCAGGGTGTCCTGGCCAGCACATACTTCAGAAGGACCCTAAGACACAGCCTGTCCTACGGACGCTTGCACTCCATGTTATGTCACTGACCCTTTATGTGGCCGTCGGGAAAATGTCGCTATCTGCACTTGTAGAGACGAGGAGCTCAAGCCCGAGGGATTTCCAGTTGCCTGAGGCCACAGAGCTGGCGAGGTTCACGGCATGCCCAGCCACACCCTTACCGGTAATCCGGTGGTTTCCAAACTGTGCTCTGTGGCACCCTACAGTCTGTCAGACGTGGTCATGGATGGCGGGTCGTGACCATGAGGGATCAAGGGTAAGGTTTTCTCAGGAGCCCAAGAAAGACCTGGGATTCGAGAGAGATGTCCCCACGGCTCTTAGTGCGAATGACGAGTGAAGGGCCCTGGGGTGAAGAAGAGGCCTCCCAGACGGATCGTGCCGGGGACCAGAGGCCCCTAACACCTGTGCCCCACTATGCTCGGGGTCCTCAGACTGACACCCCAAATTCAGAATGGGGGAGGCGCGCCTCAAAATGCAAATCAATCTACAGGCAAATAAAGAGTGTTGTATTTTTTTAATATATCTGAGTGTGTGTAAGAAGATTCGCATCACATACACAAACATGTCAAAGAAAGTGACTTGAAAAAGAAATCACAACAAAATGTTACCTGGGGGGTGACATTTGGGGGACAATTTTCCAGGGCCCTTCTGTGTATTTTCTGGGTTTTCACATGTTCCTCAACGAATATTTCATAAATAAAAGATAAAAATGAAAAGGGAGAGTAGTTTTTTGTTTTGTTTTGTTTTAAGAAGCAAGTTAGGGACTGTTCCTGTAACTGGATTATTCCACTTGATCTAATAAATTCATGTTACCAAAAATGCATAGTTGGACATTCCAGCCTAAAAACAGAACCCTGGGGGCGTCCCTGCCAACATTTCCCAAGCAAGGGGAGGAGTTCTTCACATGGATAAATAGGCATCAGTGCCCACGAAAATCCAGCACTTGCGGCAGGCGATGGCTTTAGAATCCGCTGAGGACACCTGGCTGCAGAGGCAGGTAATCCATGATGCTGTCTATCCCATGACCAAAGGAACCCATTTTTCTTCTGTGGTTTTAGGCCTTGGCCTGGAGCCTGTGAGGTGGCAGGGGGCCTGGTAAAGGCGTCCCAGAGCGCTGGGGACGGTTCCGGTGCTGGCCCCGAAGGCCATGCCCTCTGAAGACACGTCTTCCCTCCGGGTCTGAGTTTTCACATCTGCAGAGGGCAGACACACCACAAGAGCCACTATCGCTGTTTCTGCTCCCACACTTTGGGATTCTGAGTTTAGATAGCTGTGTACCTCCACACACCAGACCCTCTGGACCACAACTGCCCCGAGGGGCATGGGGCACCTCCTCTTGTCTGGCCCCGGGCACTGCTTTCACGGGGAGGTGCAGATGGAAATGATGGAGGGGGTCCCTCTGGGCAGAGCCCATGGGGTCTCCAAGGGGAATGGTCCCTCAGCTCTTCTCCCCTCCGGGGACCCCAGCCAAACAGACAGGCAGGCAGTGTTTGTCCAGCAACTGAAAAGACAGGCTGCTCAGAAACAGAGCCAGCCTGCCAACTTGCTCAAACAAAGTTCTTTCTCCCCAGAAATAATTCGGAGGTGGGGGGGGTGGGGTGGGATGTTTAACTCTTCCAAAGAAAGGGTTGATTAACCCAAGAGTAAACAGACAGTTGAGGCAATTCAGCTGCTGAGGCTGGTCTGAAGGGGTGTCCACTGGCCTCTCGATGGGAAGCAGCTCAACTGCCCTCCCTTCCCCACGACCTCTCCCCACCTCCCCTCCTCACCTTCCCCTCCCACCTCTGAAACTGACCTTTTCTATTCTGAACTCTGGGCCCCTAGTAGGCAGGGGCTGAAGGTCAGTAACCCTGTTGGCTGCCCCTCCCTCCTGTCGTTCCTGCAATAGCTCCATCCCCTCCCCCCGTGGAGTCGCAGCTCTGGCCTGGCAGGTGGTTTCAGAGAGCGGGTGGCGTATGGGAGGAGAGCCGCCTCTGCAACATCCCTTATGAGCCCGGCACCTTCATGGTTTCTCTCCCTTGAGCTTACTCAGTGTGTTGTACAGAGATGGGAATGGAGGCTCAGAGAGGGTCAGTCACTTGCTTGTCACCACACAGCAGGACAAGTAGCCCAAAGGAAATCCCAGTCCAGGTCTCTGCGGCTCTGAAGCCCACACTGCTTTCTCCCTACCAGAAGTCTGGAGCCAGGCTAAGGGGACTCCTCTCCCTGCTCCCCCACCCGCCTGATGACTGTGGGCGAGCCCCTTACCACTCCATGCCAGGTTCCTCCACTGGGGAAAATGGCAACAACTGCAGTACTTATCTCAAGTGTACTGTAATCATGCACGTTGGGTGCCCACGAGCGTGCCTGCCCAAGAAAGTCACGAAACTAACAGAAGCAGAGACTGGAACACAGGCCACATGGGGGTGGCAGTGGGAGGCAAGGGGGCACCATCTGGCCCGCCAACACTGAAAGGGCTTTGTTTTTCAGAGTTGAGGACAGAGGGAATGTCGACCCTCTTGGCTCTGGGGCTCCTGGTGGCTGGGCTCTGCCCCACTGTCCACTGCATCCCGGGGGGCGTGCTTGACCCGCAGAATGTCACCCAGGAGGACCTACACAATGAGACACCTGTGGACAACTCGGATTAGCCTCCAGCAACACCGACTTCACCCTCAGCCTCTATAAGCAGTTGGCTTCAAAGACGCCCAATAAGAATGTCATCTCCCCGCTGAGTGTCTCCAGCGCCTTGCCCTTCCTATCCCTGGCGGCCCAAAGCACCACCCTGACGGAGATCCTTGAAGGCCTCGAGTTCAACCTCACAGAGACCCCTGACACCGAAATCTACCGGGGTGTCCAGCACCTCCTGCAAACCCTCTGCCAACCCAGCAACGAGCTGCAGCTGAGCGTGGGCAGTGCCATGTTCATCAGCGAGCAGCTGAGGAAGATGCCAGGGTCCTATACACCTCTGAGGCCTTCTCCACCAGCTTCCAGGACTCCGCTGCCGCCCAAAAGCTCATCAATGACTATGTGAAGATTCGGACCCAGGGGAAAACTAGATTTGGTCAAGGACCTTGACCTGAACACAGCCATGGTCCCGGTGAATTACATCTTCCTTAAAGGTGAGTAACTGGTTTGGGGTTTGGAAGGAGTATAATTTGTTCAAATAATCATTCTGCTCCTTTTGCTCTCTCTTCATGTTGTGGGACCCCATAATGAGAATGTTATTATGTTTTTTTTTTTTTTGATGATGATTCTCAACTTTGATTTTTATTTCATCTAAGTTTCCACTTTTAGCTAAAAAACACAGTGCAAGTAAAATATATTTATGCTGAAAAGGTTTTCATTTCTTTTAACTTTACGGCTTTACAAACTACAGCAAAGAAAACGCGTCTGTACAGATGCCGACCGCACGTCCGGAAGGAGCCGCTGCGTGGCCTCTCCTGAGCAGAAAGGTGACCACGCTCCGGGCGAGCGCGCGATGAGCTCCGTGCTCCTCGGGGACTCTGGCGAGGGAGGAGACGGGGACATAAATAGTCTAAAAAATCAGTTTGCTTTGCCAACTGACTAATACAAAAATAAAATAAATGAAATGAGGTCATTGCTGTAGACACACACCTACGCAGTAAGTTGGGCTGAATAAACCAAAATGCACAAATAATGTAGAAACCGCTACGAGGTGACAGAGGGCAGCTAATTATTTGCTAAACGATTCCATCTTTTTTTATATATGGCTTGTTTGGCAAGAAGGCCACTCAATCAAAGATGAGTTAAGAGTTAATTGTCCGTTCAGAGTGCCCACGGGCCTCTGTGTTCTCTGTTACAGAAACGTGTTTTCTTCCATACTGAAGAGTTGACTTAGAAACAGGAATAAAAAACTGTTCCGTTGTAAAGAGGTGGCTGTTTTTTAAACAATATCCCATTTGCTTGTTACAAAAGGCGTAATCTGCAAATATATAAAAACGTCCCAGGCGTCTCCATCCGCGATGCCGCGCCCGCCCTGTGCTACTTAAGGAATGCTTTGTAGAGCAGCAGTGAATGGCTTGTCTCACGCTCATTCTCTAAACAAAATATGAGGTCCCTGAGGTTGACCCGCGTGATCCTTCGTCGTGTGAACTGTCTGGGGGTTCCAACACCGGAGCTGCCTGGGACCGCCGAGCCTGGGCCCGACCCCTGGGGGCAGCTGGAAGTTCTGGATGTTGGTCGGGTTCTGAGGCGGCTGCGGCAGGCGGGGGGCGAGGACCGTGGGCGTCAGCGTGACCCGGATCCCGCCGGTGGTGGCCGAGGGCGTCCTGGGCAGGCTCTGGGGCCCCGCGCTGGCCGAGCCCTTGGGCAGCCCGGTGGGGGTGCCAGGGGCCGGCGGCGACGGCGGCGGCGGCAGTCCAGCGGCGGCGGCGGCGGGCAGCGCCCCTTGCATAGTTGGCCCGAGGATCATGCCGGCCCCCGCGCCGGCCGGGCCAGGGCCTGCGGGGGCGCGGGCGCCGGCTGCACCGCCGTCTTGGGCGAGTCGGCCTTGGCCACCTGCGCGGGCGCGGCGGCGGCGGCGGCGGGCCCCGGCTGACTGTTGGCGGCGGGAGGCGGGGCGGGCGCGGGGGCCGGGGCGGGGCGAGGGCCGGGGCGGGCGCGAGGGCGGGCGCGGGCGCGGCGCTGCCCCCGTTCTGCGCGGCCGCCGGGGCTCCGGCCGGGGGGCCGGGCGGCCGGGCGAGGCTGGCGGCGGCAGGCGGCGGCGGCGGCGGCGGCAGGGGGCGCGGGGGGCGCGGCGGGCGCAGGGGGCGCGGGTGGCGAGGGGGCGCGGGGCGCGGGCGCGGAGGGGGCGCCGAGGAAGGGCGGCGTCTGGATGACAGTGGCGGCGGCGGCGGCAGGCGCGGGCGGCGGCGCGGGCGCGGGCCCGTTGTGGAGCAGGCTGACAGCAGGTGCGGCGGCGGCGCGGAGCGAGGTCCCCAGCGCGGCGCTCCCATTCAAAGTTTGCGCGGCGCCGGGGCCGCCGGGCGGGCCGTTGCGGGCGGTGGGCTGGGCGGCGGGCGCGGCCGTGGCCCCCGGCGCGCAGGCCCCGGGCCCGGGCCCGGCCCCCGCGCCCGCGCCGGCCTCGAGTGCGTTCAGCTTCGCGGCGGGCCCTGCGGGGGGCGGCTCCGGCGCCGCTGCGGGCGCGCCCTCGGCCGGCACGGCCGCTCCGGCTCCGACACGGTTCCCGAGCGCGCCGGCGGCCGCGGCCCGCGCCTCGGGCGCGCGGGGCGCGAGGTGGTGGTGGTGGGCCGCGCTGGCCGCCAGCTGCGACTCGAGCGAGCCCACCAGGTCGCTCACCACTTTCCCGTCCGCCTCGCTGTTGAAGAAGACCTCGCCCAGCGGATCCGAGCCCGCCGCCATCTTCCCTCCTCGGCCCGTTATTATGTTTTAATAAGTCACTGATTTCCCGAAGTCTACCTTCGTGGTCCATCACCTTTATTTCCTTCTTCTTTCTGCTTCATTCGTTTCCATAATTTTATCTTCTATACCACTGACTTGATCCACTGCTTTGTCCATCCTCGTTTTTATGGCCTCCACTTGGGAATGCATCTGCAGTATAAACAGGGCTTGGTGTGAGCAGCTGCCCCTCCACTAGGCGGCCCTATTTTGCTCCCAAAGGATTTCAGGAACAAGGGGTGGGAGGAATAAAGCAGCACCTTACTCTCTAGCCCTGGACCTGGAAGTTCATGCCCCAAACTCTTAAGGGAACCCTCACAAAAGAGCAATCACTCTTGTCTCCTCAATTTCCACAGAGCCTAATGGTCACCCTGCCTATGTCAGAGCGTTTTTGTCTCAGGCGGTGATTATTTCGAAACGCCCAATTTTATTGTATTTATTTTTTAAAGATTTATTTATTTATTTTTATGAGTGCGAGGAAGAGGGAGAGAGAGAGAACAAGTGGGGGGTGGAAAGAGGAAGAGTCAAACTCTCTGCTGAGCAGGGAGCCCAGTGTGGGGCAAGACCCCAGGACTCTGAGAACATGACCTGACCTGAAGGCAGCTGCTTAACCAACTGAGCCACCCAGGAACCCTCAAAACTCCAAATTCAATCAATCCCACAGAGTGGACACACACCGTTCCTCCCACAGAGGGTTTCACCACATTTTTGCCATTTTCTGGCCAGTCCCTGGAAAGGGGTCACAGGACCCTATAGCAGTTCACAGTTTATGGTGACACAGACCAGAAAGCCGGCCCAGAGACTCACTGTTCTTAGTTGGCTTCCCTGTACCTATCCCTGAAAGCAGTGCAGCACGTTGTCAGCACCAGTTTTTCTTGTAACCCAGGGATCCTCAGAATACACTGTCACTCTTGGCATGCTGCCCTGTTCACCACCTGAGTACCTTTAAACTCTTATGACCCCCATGGTAGCCAACTTCACAAATTCCAGATTTTGACCTCCACTATTTGGCAGTAGCCTCCATAAATGGTCAACCTTCCCACGCTGCATCCACAGCTATATCTCCCCCAAGTCAACCCTCTGTACCTCCTACCTTCCAAAGTTTGGTTGCTTCTCTACTTGTAGACTTGCAGGTTTTGTTCTCTCTGAGCTCTGATCGATTTCTCAGGTGTGCAGAATGATTTGATAACTACCCAGGTTTGTTCCAGGGTGGAGACAAGCTTAGGCTCCTAATCTGCCACCAGCTTACCTCCTCTCCAGAGATAGACTATTTTTAATTATGGATTTTTGATTTCTCATTTATTATATTTATGTATTCATTATATCACATCTTGTGCCTCTTTAATACCCATCACTCAGTTACCCTTATCCCCCAACACCCCCTCTCTTCTGTACCCCTCTGTTTGTTTCCTGGAGTCCAGAGTCTCTCCTGATTTGTCTCCTCTCTGGTTTCTTCCCATTCAGTTTTCCCTCCCCTCCTCTGGTCCTCCATGCAATTCCATATGTTGCATGCATGAGTGAAACAGTATGATAACCGTCTTTCTCTGATTGACTTATATCATTTAGCCTGAGAGCTTCCAGTTCCATCCATGTTCCATGGGGTAACCGGTGATGGATATTGAGGAGGGCATGTGATATGATGAGCACTGGGTGTTATAGGCAACTCATGAAACATTGAACACTACATCAAAAACTAATGACGTACTATATGCTGGCTAACTGAACATAATAAAAAACGAAAACAGCTAGCAGGACCAATTATCTTCATTCATTGCTTCTGAGGTTAAGATGCTAGAAGGAATGTTTTACATATTGTGTTGGCGGGGGGGACACATAGCTAGGTACCATAGGACATATTGATAGGACAATGGAAAAAGAAGACTGATGGTGGAGGACAGATTAATGAAATTAATGAAAGAAAGTGATGAGGAGAAAAAAAAACAGCACAAATTGTAGATGTTCATTTCCACCTAGAAGAAGACAATCAGGAAGATGTATGAAGGAGACAGCTGGTGTCCTTAAAGTTTTGCACAACAAAAAGAAAGCCTATTGTTTTTGAAGGACAAAAACAGATATTCTTTGGACTTATATTCAATCTGCTTCCTACTCTAATTATGTGATTGCTGACGAAATTGGGAAAGTCTCCTTGGTGATGTTTTCTTAGCAATCTTATTAGACACTGCTTTCTATTCATCCACCATCTTCACTGCTCTATAGTAACCTCTTCCAAGAGGATGTGAGTTACTGGAGGTCAGTACCCTGGCTTTATCTTTCTTTTCCTTGCCAGAGAATCATAATTCATTTGAATAAATAAGTAGAATATTGGTTATTTTTATTTATTTAATTTTTTAGCTTTTTTATTTTTTTAATTTTTTATTGTTATGTTAATCACCATACATTACATCATTTGTTCTTGATGTAGTGTTCCATGATTCATTGTTTGTGTATAACACCCAGTGCTCCACGCAGAACGTGCCCTCCTTAATACCCATCACCAGGCTAACGCATCCCCCCACCCCCTCCCCTCTAGAACCCTCAGTTTGTTTTTCAGAGTCCATCGTCTCTCATGGTTCGTCTCCCCCTCTGACTTACTCCCCTTCATTCTTCCCCTCCTGCTATCTTCTTCTTTTTCTTTTTTCTTAACATATCTTGCATTATTTGTTTCAGAAGTACAGATCTGTGATTCAACAGTCTTGCACAATTCACAGCTTTTTTAGCTTTTTTAAAAAATATATTTTATTATGTTATGTTAGTCACCATACAATACATCATTCGTTTCTGATGTAGTGTTCCATAATTCATTGTTTGCGTATAACACCCAGTGCTCCATGACATACGTGCCCACTTTAATACCCATCACTGGGCTAACCCATCCCCCCACCACCCTCCCCTCTAGAACCCTCAGTTTGTTTCTCAGAGTCCACAGTCTCTCATGGTTCATCTCTCCCTCCGATTCCCCCCCTTCATTTTTCCCTTCCTTCCCCTAATGTCCTCCAAGCTATTCCTTATGTTCCACACATAAGTGAAACCATATGATAATTAACTTTCTCTGCTTGACCTATTTCACTTAGCCTAATCTCCTCCAGTTCCATCCATGTGGATGTAAAAGTTCAGTATTCATCCTTTCTGATGGCTGAGTAATATTTCATTGTATATATGGACCACATCTTCTTTATCCATTCATCTGTTGAAGGGCATCTCGGCTCTTTCCACAGTTTGGCTATTGCACACATTGCTGCTTTGAACATTAGGGTGCATATGGCCCTTCATTTCACTACATCTATGTCTTTGGGGTAAATACCCAAGAGTGCAATTGCTGGGTCCTAGGGTAGCTCTATTTTTAATTTTTTGAGGAACCTCCACACTTTTTTTCAAAGTGGCTGCACCAACTTGCATTCCCACCAACAGTGTAAGAGGGTTCCCCTTTCTGCATAAGCTTTCCAAAATTTGTTGTTTCTTGCCCTTTCAAATTTTGCCATTCTAACTGGTGTAAGGTGGTATCTCAATGTGGTTTTGATTTGAATTTCCCTGATGGATAATGATGATGAAACTTTTTCATGTGTCTGTTAGCCATTTGTATGTTAGATAAATATTCTTTTTTTGTATTAGCTAAATGGGGCCAACCCCATTTATATGAAAGTATACGTAGAGCATTAACATCCTAACAAGTTCGAGTGGATTCATGTTAAGTGTAACCAGTGGTGCATAGGGAATATGATCAATGGTGTTGTAATAGCATGGTGTGGTGTCAGGAGGTAGCTAGACTTGTGGTGAACCCAGCATAATGTATAAACTTATGGAATCACTATGTTGTACACCTAAACTAATGTAACAGTTTGTGTCAACTATACTTCAATAAATACTTAAGCAAAAAAGAACAATTGTAGATATTAATATGTTACCCTTCTATCAACTCTACACAATTAAATGAGTAATGCCAGGAAACTCTCACAAATGTGCAGACAGTGTCCTATAAGGGACAGGACTAAAGTCCAATCCTGAGGCTCTAGCACAGAAGTGCTGATCCACATGTCAGGTGCCCTGGAATAAATGAGGCTCCACTGGGAGGTGGTTTGGGGTGAAATCATGCAGTTGACATGCTAAAAACCACTGTGCTTTACACTTCAAAAATTTTAGGGTGCCACATAGCATGCAGTGTGCTTTTCTAAAATAAGATAATTAAAAACAGGCATTTTTAACAATTGACAGAAAATCTAAGATCGTATGATTGTATATATATATATATTTTTTTAATTTGCAGTCACCACTAATATTTTGCTGCAATTCAGGTAGAAACAGAAATTATGCCTCCAAATGTCATAAACACTGGGATCTTGGATGATGAAACTCTATTTTTTCCATTCACCAATTTTATTCCTAACTAGTAGTGGACATTGATTAACTAAAACAGTCATGGAGTTGGGGCACCTGGGTGGCTAAGTTGGTTAATCATCTGCCTCGGATCAGGTCATGTACCCAGGATCCTGGGATCAAGCCTCGAATTTGGCTCCATTCTCACTGGGGAGCCTGCTTTTCCATTTCCTCCCCGTTCGTGCCCTCTCTTGCTATCTCTCTCCATATCTCTGTCTCTCACTATCAAATACATAAATCAAATATTTTAAAACATAAAATGAAATGTTCATCGGTCTCCCTGTGGTGACTTTGGATTGATCTTAAAACCACAGCTGTCCTTCCTAGCTCATCTGTGTCCACAACTCTTGGGCAACCTGTCCAGACACATGCCTCCCATGTCCTGCCTGCGTGTGATAGTCCTGATCTCCTGGAGCAGGCTGGTTCACACAGAATGCTGCTGGGCACTCAGGAAGCATGGCCAAGTGGCAGCTGGCATTCCCTTGCACCTCCCATTCCTCTGCAGGGAACAAGCCCAAGCTTGAGGAGGCCTGTGTACCATGTGCTCTTCCCTTCCTCTTCACCACCTGGCACCACCCAGGAATTCCAGGACCTGCTTCTGAAGAGAATTCTCAGACCAATAGCAATTTCATAATTGGGAACAACGGTGGGCACAAATTCAGATTTTAGCTGCATGGAAAGGGGACCTTTCCCTTCACTCTCAGAAGATGGAGCAGAGATTTATACCAGAGACATGGTCACTAGGTCAAGCCCTACCAGGAGAAGGAGTTGACCCTCACTTTACTGAGAGAGGCTACATTTCCCATACAACAGAACCTGTGACACTATAACCTGTGAAGGCAAAGACCTCAGGGGCTATAGGACACAAATAGAAGGAAACTTCTTGTAATACTTCAGGTGAGGGACCTCAAGTTGCACGCCCCTTGGGTCTCATCACCCTCAGCCTTTCAAGTGACCATGGGTTCTGCTCTTGCATCTCACAGCCCAGTTTTCAGGGCTCCTATTTGCAGGCCCAAGATGGACAGGACGTGACTGCCCTTGTCTGTCCTGAGCTCCGGCCCCAGGCTCACCCACACAGTGGTAATATCAAGATCATCACCTAAGTATCATCACCTCTAAAGCTCAAATCTAAACTTATAGGTCAGGTATAGTGAGACAGTGGGTTACTTCCATCCGGCGGTAAAAAGCTCTTCATCAATACACCTGTGATAGCGCAAAACATTTCTTTTCCCTCTAATTCCCGCCCCCCTTCATATTCCCCTTCCTTCTCCCTATGTCCTCCATGCTATTCCCTTATGTTCCACAAAGAAGGGAAACCATTTGATAATTGTCTTTCTCTGTTTGGCTTAGTTCACTTAGCATAGTTTCCGTCAGTGCAATCCATGTTGACGCAAATGTTGGGTATTCATCCTTTCTGATGGCTGAGTAGCATTCCATTGTATATATGGACTGCATATTCATAATAAAAATATTAAAAAAAACAAAACAGCATTTCTTTCAATAAAATACAATTGTAGGGTAAGCAAGTGATGGCAGGGACTCACCTTCCTGTTCAAAAATAATAAAGTGTAATTTAAGATGCTGTCACCAACCCTAAAGTATTTGTATACCCATCTTGACAAACCCCATTAGGTTTTAGAGCCTGAGAATATTTTTCTCAGGCTTCAGCTTCTGGCCTTTTTGTTCTGAGATCAACCCATCCTTTTTGTTGGAAGCTGGAACACCTTTGAAGGTGAGCACTTTCATCAGTCTGTTTCTTGTCAGTGGAACTTGTGAGTCCAGAAATCTTTCATTTTCTTCTGTCTGCTATTAAAAAACATCCTCTGACAGAGACTGATAAGGAAGTCTTGTTGCAGGATTCCTGCTCACCTCTGAATATAGAAACTTATAGCTGAGTATTTACAGACCAGGAGCCTGCTGAGGGGTGAAAGATGGGCTACAGGTAGAAGGAGACATCCTCTGGAATGGAGGGTCTGTAGTGCTCATGATGGGAGGGTCTCTAATTGCATGTTGGATAAATGGGGAAGGGGGAAAAGGAGTCCCTGAAACTCTGCAGAGGTCTGTGACACCAACAAGTCACTGGGAGCATCAGGGGGCGCTCACAACCACCAGGGAAACTCAGGAACCATGGAGCTCATGGTCCAGGACAAGTGGTTGGTAGAAGAATGATCTCCTCGCAAGGGTTTTCAGCTCCATGCTCTGCAAACTTCTTCCTGACACAAACACGGTAAACAGTTTGGAAAAGCTGTTGAACCAGAAGTATCTTCCTTTCTTGGAATCAATCCTCATAATGTTAAGACCCACATTTGTGAAGTGCCAGGTAAAGGGAAAAGTTTAACTTGTGTGATCATGGCAATAACTGTGAGATTAGAAATAGAAGGATCTCCATTTCATAGAGGAGGAAACTTCCCTACATAACAGCATCCATTCTGATCTCAGGTGTTCTGAGTTTCATTGTTTGCTGATGATTCCACCATTTTATTTTACTGAGGATTACCATGGAGATGTACAGAGACATCATGTGTAAATGCCCCTTGTGTTTGTTGAAAACCCACAACCTCTCCATCAGCTCTATGATTCTCTCTCTCTCTCTCTCTCTCTCTCTCTCTCTCTCTTTCTCTGAGTCTCAGTGTCTCCAAGTTTCTGAGACAAAAAGGTGGTCTCCACCTTTCAGTCATTTTGGGAATCTTGAAACTCAGGAAGACTGCAAACCTCACTAATATGACCAACTCTGACCTGAAGGTGGTTCAGAGGAGCAGACAGGTCCGGTGGTAGGGAGCACAGGCCAAGACACGGGCTCACTCTCACTTGCTGTGTGCTCTTGGACACTCAGAAAGTCTGTCTGTGCTGCAGTGTGTATGTATCCACCTGTAAAATGGTGATAAATTTGTACCTACATTACATGTTTGGGGTACATATGTGGAAACAAGGAATAAAATGTGGGCTAATTAATGACCTCAGCAAAATCACATAAGGAGAAAGAACAATTTTCTGGAAGATATCATGCATACAGATTCTGCCAGGACCCTCACACCTGCTCTGAGTGTCTGCCATCTTGAGGATGTTACCTACCAAATTTTCTATATGGTCAGATGACATGCCAATAGGGCCCACCATTTGCTGATTTAAACCTGCGCAGCCCAGATCCTCAGTGTGAGTGGAGCCATAGCCCCGGGATCTCTATGGAAACATTCAGTGATCAGGACAGAACACAGACAACTCACCATGGATTCTGTGCTTGGCTGGGTTTTCCCTGTTGCTCTTTTCAAAGGTAATTTATGTGGATAAGAGGCATTGAGTATGTGGTGGATATGAGTGAGAAAAACAGGGGATGCGTGACATTATCCTGACCAGGATACTGTATCTGCAGGTGTCCAGTGTGAGGTGCACCTGGTGGATCCTGGGGGAGACCTGGTGAAGCCTGGCAGTACCTTGAGACACTCCTGTGCAGCCTCTGGATTCACCTTCAGTAGCTATGCCATGTGCTGGGTCCGCCAGGCTCCAGGGAAGGGGCTGCAGTGGGATGCAGGTATTAGCAGTGGTGGAAGTTACATATACTCCACAGACTCTATGAAGGGCCGATTTACCATCTCCAGAAACAATGGTAAGAACATGCTGTATCCGCAGATGAACAGCCTGAGAGCTGAGGACACAGCTGTGTATTACTGTGCAAAGGACACAGTGAGGGAAATCACTGTGAGCCCAGAGACAAAGCTCACAGAAGTGGATCTGGACCACCAGGGGGTGCACAGTACTCACCAATTCTGTATTTAAGCCCCAGGCGCAGCTGCAGATGGAGGTTAAGTGCAGGTTTCCTGTCAGGATTCCTCTTTATACAGCAGTTTCCACCACCACACCCCCCCCACCGGGAGCCTCTCTGCACACATGATACTTTGCTTTCCTATTTACTCTCTGACTTAAAAATTTGGAAAACAACTATACTAACAAGCACAAAAGATAGTGTCACTTACCTTTGCTTCTACCTGTCCCTAAATATCAATGAATTACAAATATCTCCATGCACATCATCTTAACACTTATAGAAGTCCCAACTGCACTCATTGATATCACAGGAACACCCAGCTCAATGTGCAAGCTTGTTAGAAGCACCATAAATTGCATGCCAGACAGGAGGCTACAGCAGCATCAACAATCCAAAGCAAGAGAATTAAGAGCCCTGGTGGAAGTCACTATCTTGACCATGCTCACAGAGTCAATGTTAATGACAGCATTGGAAAACAGAGGGACCCCCTTTGTCCCCTAGAGGGACCAGGATATGATGCGGACATGGATTTTGATGATGACACCACACACACACACACACACACACACACACACACACACACACATGAGAGTATAAAACCTTTATCATTTCCACCATAATGTCTGCTCAGAGTAGGGCAGGCTCTCAACAACTCATAACTGCTTGGAGAAAGCCAGGGAAGGACACTGGTTTAGGGTGTGTGTTGTGGGTCAGTGGTATGGATGGGATCCTGCTCAGGGGAGGGGATTGTGTGGAGTCAGTCTCCCACCTGCATCAAAGGAGGGAGAACCCGTGGGTTCTTGTTAGATATTCCATCAGCGACGAAGTAGGGGAAGAGGGAGGAATGAAGGTCATCAAGCTAGTGGACAATAATCAAAAATCACTATGTGATGAATAATTCCACTAAACATGAATGAAAACTTGGAGAACAAAAGAGAGAAATGACCATACTAAGTAGAGAAATTCTGGATCATTGGAAAATAAAAAGAAGGATCCATGGAAAATCAAAATTATAAAGTCATGATAGAAGTAGACTGAGTTCTACCCAGTGTCTGGGGTGGAAGATATCCAGTCCCCAAAGTCACCAGCTGGTTCTGCAGGTCTTGGATTTGCTGCATGCCTGCAGAGACCAGAAGCTTCTATGATCCATGAGAATCCTCAGGTTGACGTGCTGGATGGGAGGAGGCTTCCACCTGCAACTAATTGATCCTCCAGGTGCTGATATCAGCTCAATGTGTATGACCACTACCATCACCATGTTAAACCTAATGACAATGTGATGGGAGGAGGAGGTGGGGCCTTAGTGAAGCACTTAGGTCAGGTGAGTGCAGCTTCATTATGGGAAGAGTGCCCTTATACAGCAGGACTGGGAAAGCTCCCTGCTCCCTGAACCCATGTGAGGTGACAGGGAAAGGACACACTAGGATGTGGGTGCTCTCCAGACACCAGATCTGTCTGCACCTTGACCTGGGACTTCACAGAATCCAGAACTCTGAGAAATGAGTATTTGTTCTCAAAACCTTCTGGTCCATGTACATTGTAACAGCAGCTGGAACAGACTAAGACATTAGTGACACATGAACCCAAGCACTGATGCTCTGCAGTTTCCCTGCTGCATTTGTTGTGAAACGTCCCTGATAAGCTCCTGCAGTGAGTTTCAAGGGTGTATTTCTCACATGTTCGCTCCTGCAGATAGGACTAACCAGTTGACTATCCTCGGACTCTGTGAAAAGACACAGTGCACACATAGAGCGAGAACCTTGGTACAAGGGAGTCAGGGTTTCTGAGCGATTGTAGAGCTTTAATTTAAGGATGCTGTTCTTTCAAACCTTCCAGAACATGTGGATGTGATGACTCTGTGGGATCTAAAAGGGATCTCCCCCTTTTAACCTTTCTTAAACTTCTGGGACTCCAATGCTATGAATGTTATTATGTTTTAAAAGCCACTGAATTCCCTAAGTCTACCTTTGTAGTCCATTATCTTGGTTTCCATCTTCTTTGCACTCATTATTTTCTATACTTTTATTTTGTATATAACTGATTTGATCCTCTCCTTAATTCAACACACTTTTATGGCCTCCACTTGGGATTGATTCTTGGTTTTAGTATTTTTAATTTGGGCCTGACCGATTTTAGCTCATTTATCTCTGCAGTAAGAGTTTATCTAATGTCTTCTATCCTTTTTTCAAGTCCAGCTAGTACACTAATAAACATTGTTTCAACTTCTACTTCAGACTTCTTACTTACTTTTGTATTAATTAATCCCTGACCATGAAATTTACATCCTATTCATTCTTCTGTGGTGGCTGTTGTTTTTGAAGAGAATAAAAGAACAGAGGGGTAAAAAGACAAAAATCATGAAATGTAGGTCCTGGGTTTGTTTTGGTCTGCTCCTTGAGAGAATATAGAATACAAAATTAAAATAAATAAATATAAAATAAAATGAAAAAAGAAAAAGAAATATAGGCATAATACATTCACAAAAATAAAAATTAAAAAAATAATAATAATAAAAAGTAAAATGTCAATGGTATTTTGGTAGGGATGGCATTGGACGTGTAGATTGCTCTGGGTAGTATAGGCTTTTTAACCATGTTTATTCCTCCAATCCATGAACATGGAATGTTTTTTCCATCACTTTGTGTCTGCCTCAATTTTTTTCATAAGTGTTCTATAGTTTCTAGTGTACAGATCTTTTACATCTTTGGTTATGGTTATTCCTGTGTATCTTATGGTTTGGGGTGCAATTGGAAATGGGATCAATTGCTTAATTTCTCTTTTTTCAGTCACATTGTTAGTGTATAGAAATGCTATATTTTATGGAACAAGCAAAGACCCTGAACCACAAGGGGGATTTTAAAAAAGAAAACCAAACTTGGGGGCATCACAAAGCCTGACTTCAAGCTGTATTACAAAGCTGTGATCATCAGGACAGCATGGTACTGGCACAAAAACAGCCACATAGATCAATGGAACAGAATAGAGAGCCCATAAATGGACCCTCGAGACTGTTCAACTATTCTTTGACAAAGCAGGAAAGAATATCCAAGGGGAAAAAAGACAGCTTCTGAAATAAATGGTGCTGGGTAAATTGGACAGCCACATACAGAAGAATGAACCTGGACAATTACACCATACAAAAGATGAACTTAAAATGGGTGAAGGACATAAATGTGAGACAGGAATCCATCAAAAGCCTAGAGGGGAACCCAGGAAGTAACCTCTTCCAACTTGGCCGCAGCAACTTCTTACAAGACATATCCCTAAAGGCAAGAGAAACAAAAGCAAAAATGAAATATTTGGACATCATCAAGCTAAAAACTTCCGGACACCAAAGCAAACTGCTAACAAAACTAAAAGGCAAACTTCAGAATGGGTGAAGATATTTGCAAATGACATTGCAGATAAGGGGCTGGTCTCTGAGATCATTAAATAACTCATCAAACTCAAGACTCCAAAAGTAAATAATGCAGTCAAAAGATGGGCAGAAGACATGAACAGTCACTTCTCCAAAGAAGACATACAAATGGCTAAGAGACACATGAAAAACTACTCCACATCACTTTCCATCAGGGAAATACAAACCAAACCACAATGAGATACCACCATACACAAGATATAATGGCAAAAATTAACAAGACAGCAAATGTTGGCGAGGATGTGGTGATTTTAAGCTAAAGACTGTAGTTAGAGACACAGAAGGACACTATATCATTCTTAAAGGCTCTATCCAACAAGAAGATCTAACAATTGTAAATATCTATGCCCTGAATATGGGAGCACCCATCTATATAGCCAAACGTTTACCAAAATAAAGAGTCATATTGATAACAATACGCCAATTGTAGGAGACCTCAATATTCCACTTTCAGCAATAGAAAGATCATCTAAGAAGAAAACCAACAAAGAAACAAGAGCTTTGAATGACACACTGGACCAGATGGACATCAAAGATATACACAGAACATTCCACCCTAAAACAACAGAATACTCATTCTTCTCGGGCGCACATGGAACTTTCTCCAGAATAGACCACATACTGAGTCACAAATCAGATCTCAACCAATACCAAAAGATTGAGATTATTCCCTGCATATTCTCAGACCACAATGCTTTAAAACTGGAACTCAATCACAAGAAAAAACTTGGAAGAAATTCAAACACTTAGAAGCTAAAGACCACTCTGCTCAAGAATATTTGGGTCAACCAAGAAATCAAAGAAGAACTTAAAAAATTCATGGAAACCAATGAGAATGAAAACACACCAGTCCAAAACCTATGGGATATTGCAAAGGGGGTCCTAAGGAGGAAATACATAGACATCCAAGCCTCACTCAAAAAAAAAAAAAAGAAAAGGAAAGAAAAAGAAAAATCCCGAATTCACCAACTAACTCTACACCTTAAACAACTAGAGAAAAAGGAACAAACAATACCTAAGCCATGCATTTGAAGAGAAATAATTAAAATTAGAGCAGAGATCAATGACTTAGAAACCAGAAGCACAGTAGAACAGATCAAAACTAGAAGATGGTTCTTTGAAAGAATTAATAATATCAATAAACCACTGGCCAGACTTATCCAAAAGAAATGAAAATGGACACAAATTAATAAAATTATGAATGAAAGCAGAGAGATCACAACTAACACCAAGGAGATAGAAACAATTACATGAAATTATTATCAACAACTATATGCCAATAAGCTGAGCGACCTGGATTAAATGGATGCCTTCCTGGAAACCTATAAACTCCCAAGATTGAAACAGGAAGAAATTGACAACGTGAATAGGCCAATAACCAGTAACGAGATTGAAGCAGTGATCAAAAACCTACCAAAAAAAAAAAAAAAAAGTCCAGGGCCTGATGGATTCCCTGGGGAATTCTACCAAACATTCAAAGAAGAAATAATACTTATTCTCCTGAAGCTGTTTCAAAAAATAGAAACAAAAGGAAAGCTTCCAGACTCATTCTATGAGGCCAGAATTACCTTAATCCCCAAACCAGGCAAAGACCTGATCAAAAAAGAGAATTTCAGACCAATATCCCCGATGAATATGGATTCCAAAATTCTCAACAAGATCCTAGTTAGTAAGATCCAACAATACATTAAAAGGATCATCCACTACGACCAAGTGGGATTTATCCCCAGGATGCAATGATGGTTCAACATTTGCAAATCCATCAATGTGATAGAACACATTAGTAAGTGGAGAGAGAAGAACCATATGTTCCTCTCAATTGATGCAGAAAAAGCATTTGACAAGATACAACGTCCTTTCCTGATTAAAACCCTTCAGAATATAGGGCTAGAGGGAACATCCCTTAAGTTCATTAAATCCATCCATGAAAAACCCACAGCAAATATCATCCTCAATGGGGAAAAGATGAGAGCCTTTCCCTCAAAATCAGGAGCACGACAAGGAGGCCCACTCTCACCAATATTGTTCAACATAGTACTAGAAGTCCTAGCAACAGCAGTCAGACAAAAAGAAATAAAAGGTATTCAAAATGGCAAAGAAGAACTCAAACTCTCTCTCTTTGCAGATGACATGATACTTTATGTGGAAGACCCCAAAGACTCCACCCCCAAATTACTAGAACTCATACAGCAATGCAGTAATGTGGCAGGATACAAAATCAATGCACAGAAATCAGTTGCTTGCTTCTACTCAAAACACAACTGTAGAAAGAGAAATCAGAGAAATGATTCCATTTACCACAGCACCAAAAACCATAACACACCTCGGAATAAAACTATCCAAGGAGGGAAAGGATCTATACCCTAGGAACTACAGAACACTCATGAAAGAAATTGAAGAAGACACAAGAAGAAGGAAAAATATTCCATGCTCATAGATCGGAAGAATAAACATTGTTAAAATGTCTATGCTACCCAGAGCAATCTATACCTTCAATGCCATCCCGATCAAAATTCCAATGATAAGGAAGACTTGATGCAGGTTTCCTGCTCTCCTCTGAATACATAAATTTATAGCTGAGTTTTTAAAGACAAGGAGCATACTGAAGGTTGAAATATGGGAAAAGGGTCGAGGAGACATCCTTTGAAAAGAAGAGTCTGTAGTGCTCAAGAAGGGACGGTGTCTCCTTGCAAGTTCGATAAATGGGCGGGAGAAAATGTGACCCTGTATCTCTGCAGAGGTCTGTGACATCAACAGGTGCTCTGGGACCATCAGGAGGCGCTCACATCAACCAGCGGAACTCAGGAATCATGGAGCTCATGATCCAGGACAAAAGGTTGGTTGAGGGCTGGTCCTCACTCAAGGCTTTTCAGCTCCATGCTCTGCAAACTGCTTCCTGACACGAACACTGTAAACAGTTTGGAAAAACTGTCAAAACACAGTTGTGTCTTCCTTTCCTTGAATCAGTAATCATAATGTAAATACTCAAATTTGTGATGTACCAGGCTATGGAAAAATTTAACTGTAGGATCATGGCAATAGCTGTGGGATTAGAAGTAGAATGATCTCCATTTCACAAGTGAGAACATTTCCCTAAATAACAGCATCCATTCTGATCTCAGATGTTGAGAGTTTCATGTCTGCTAATGATTCCACCATTTTATTTTTATTGAGGCTTTCCATGGATATGTACAGAGACATCATGTGCAAATGCCCCTTGGGTTGCTGAAAACGTGCAGTGTCTCCATCAACTCTGTGACTCTCTCTAGGATTCTTAGTGTCTCCAAGATTTTAGAAATTTGGTGGTCTCCACCCTTCACTCAGTTTGGTAATCTGGAAACTCAGGAAGCCTGCAAACCTCACTACTTATGACTAAGTGATCTGGAGGTATTTCAGGGGGGCAGGCATGTCCCATGGTGGGGAGCACAGGGCCAAACATGGGTTCACACTTACCTGATGGGTGCTCTTGGATGCTCAGAGAGCCCTTCTGTGCTGCAATGTATACCTATCCACCTATAAAATGGTGATAAATGGGTACATATATCACATATGATTTACAGAGAACAAGACACATGGAGTATGTGAGTGGATATGAGTCAGAGAAAGAGCGTATATGTGACAGTTTCCTGACCAGGATGTCTTGTGTTTGAAGATGTCCAGTGTGAGGTGCAGCTGGTAGAGTCTGGGGGAGACCTGGTGAAGCCTGGTGGTGGGGTCCCTGATATTCTCCTTTGCAGATTCTTGATTCACCTTCAGAAGGTACTACATGAGCTGGGCCCACTAGGCTCCAGTCAGTAGGCTGCAGTGGGTCGCAAGTATTGATGATGTTGGAAGTAGCACAAGCTATTTAGACTCTGTGAAGGGCTGATCCACCATCTCCAGAGACAATGGCAGGAACGTGTTGTATCTGTAGATGAACAGCCTGAGAGCAAAGGATAAGGCTGTATAATACTGTGAAAGTGACAGTGTGAGGGGACATCAGTGTGAGCTCAGACACAAACCACACTGTAGACCAGAATCTGAGGCAACAGTGGGGGCACACTATTCACTAATTCTGTCTTTAAAAGCCACGAGCAGATGAAGGTGGAGGAAAGGGGCAGGTGTCTTGTCAGATTCTGGGGTTTCCTCTCCATAGAGCAGTTTCCCCCAGGAAACCTCTCTCCACACGTGATTCTGTGCTTACCTATTTACTCTCTGGTGTAAAAAAAATAAGAAATCAACTGTACTAACAAGCACAAAAGACAGTGTCACTTGCACTTGCTTGTTTCTGGACCTAAACATCAATGGATTACAAATATCTCCATGCATATTATGTGAATATTTTCAGGAGTCCCAGCTACACTCATTGTGCATCACAGGATGACTCAGCTCAATGTGCTAACTTGCTAGAAGCAGCATAAAGTGCATGCTGGACATGGGGCTAAAGGGGCATCAAAAGTCCAAAGAACATGAATAAAGACCATGGAGAGGGTCACTGTCTGGAACCAAGGTCACTGCCTCAATATTACTGACAGCATGTAAAAGCAGAGAGAAACCCACAAGCACGTTGTGTGAATGTGGACGCTGATGGTATCTCTCTCTCTCTCTCTCTCTCTCTCGATCTCTCTCTCTCTCTCTCTCTCACACACACACACACATGAGAGAGAGTATAAAAATATATCACTTTCACTCATCAGAGGGTCATGAGTTAAGTCAATCTCCTACCCTCATCAAAGGAGGGAGAACACAGGGGTTCTTACATTTCCCATGGGTGGGGTGTGAGAAGAGGGAGGGATGAAGATTAAGGAGCTAACAGGCAATAATCAAAGGATAGGTTGTGATGACTAATTCACTAAAGAATATGAAAACTTGGAGAACAAAAAAAGACAAATGGCCATTCTAAGGAGACAATGGTCTGAATCTGTGGAAAATGAGAAGAATGTCACGGGAAAAGCACAAATTTTAAGATGATAATAGAAGTGGACTGAAGGCTTAACCAGTGTCTAAGAAGGAAGCTGTCCACTCCCCAAGGTCACCAGCTGAAGGTTCTGAAGATCTTGTGTTCACTGTGTCTTTGCAGAGACCAGCAGATTCTGCTGGATTTATGAGAACCTTCAGGTTGAGATGCCGGTTGGGAGAAGCCTTCCACCTGCAGTGAGTCACTAATTGATCCTTCGGTTGCTGATAGCTTCTCAATGTGTAAGACTTGTACCATCACAGGTTGAAACTTAAGGAGAATGTGGTGGAAGGAGGTGGTGGGACCTGAGGGAAGCACTTAGGTCAGGAGGGTGCAGCCTCATGACAGGATTACTGCCCTTATAGAGCAGGATTGGGAAAGCTCCCGGCCCCTGACCCATGTGAGGTACCGGGGAAAGGACACACTAGGATGTGGGGCTCTCCAAACACCAAAACCTTCTCCGCCTTGACCTGGGACTTCCAGAATTCAGAACTGTGAGGAATGGCTGTCTGTTATATAAAACCACCCACTCCATGTACATTGTTACAGCAGCTGGAAGAGACTGAGACATTAGTGACACACGAACCCAAGCACTGATGCTCTGGCGTTTCCCTGCTGCATTTGTTGGAAAACTACCTGGTAAGTTCCTTCAGTGAGGTTCAAGGGTGGATTTCTCACATGTCCCTCCCACAGATAGGACTAACCAGTACTCTCCTAGGACTCTGTGAAAGGACACAGTGGACACACAGAGGGAGGACTTTTAAACAAAGGAGTCAGGGTTTCTGAGGCTGAGGGCCTTTATTTTAAGGATGCTGTTTATTCATCCTTTCCAGAAGACGTGGATGTGATCACCCTGTGGGTTTTGAGTCTGATCATCACCTTACAGAGTTGTGTTCTACTGATTGCCACGAGGTTTGCGCCTGTCCCTGGTTGTATTGTTGGTAACCCGTGTCCCATTTGAAACCCCTCTGCATCTGTGACTCTTCCTGTGGTCGTGCGGGTAGGTTCCGTGTGATGTGTTCATTACTGGGAACACTCAAAGGCACTTCCTTTTGCCTGCAACCCTTTTTCTAATGGTTCCCCGCACTACCCACGGAACATGTCCTAGTGTCCTGCCAGAGTTGTCATTGGTAATGTCACACCATCACAGACTCCTGGGAGCCCCACATGCATGTTGCTTGTTTCCTGGGGATGAGCACTGCCTAGGAACCCACCTGCACCCTCTATAACATAAGCACATTGTTATACTTTATTCCCTGTGAGCAATGGTGTCAGCTGGTCTCTGTCCAGGTCCACACACACACACACACACACACACTGTCAAGTACAGTCATCAAAGCTATTTGGGATAATCACAGAGATGACTCTGACAGAACGCAGAGATAGTGAAATATTAGGGACTGGAAAATACAACTGCATGAACCCGATTCTCTGTATTTCAGGTAAGCTCGAGAATAAGCACAATCATCCCTCCCATTTCGGGAGGGGCTCCACATTCTTAATGAGCCTGCCCACTCTGTTCTGCAGGTAGTTCAGAGTTCAGGGATGTTGTAAGTCCTGTGGGAGGAGCACAGAACAGATACCGGGGTCACCCTTACCCAATGGGTGTTCTTGGACACTCACAAATCCTCTAAAATTCCGGGTATATGTTCACATATCTTAATGGTGTCACATGAAATCTACATCTAAAGATTTCTGTGCATGTGTAAAAAAAGGGTAGCCCGTGGAGGCTAAGACTGTGATCTGGAAAACCATATAATCAAAAATATATTTTCCCAAATTCTTTCAATAGCAACAAATCAAAGGCAGTCACATCTGCTCTGGTCACTGCCCTCTCTGTCAGCATAGATCACAAGTTGGCTATTTAGTCAGAGGACATGCAAATGTGGCCCTCCCTCTGCTGATTAAAACTGCCCAACCCTAACCCTGCAGCTGGGAGAGGAGCCCCAGGCTTGGGATTCCCAGGTGTTCCCCTTCATAATCAGGACAGAACACAGACAACTCACCATGGAGTTTGTGTTTCACTGAGTTTTCTTTGTTGCAATTTTAAAAGGTAATTTATGGAGAACAAGAGACATGAGTCTCTTGAGTATGTGAGTGGATATGAGTGAGAGAAACAGTGGATGTGTGTGACAGTTTCCTGACCAGGATGTCTTGTGTCTGCAGGTGTCCAGTGTGAGGTGCAGCTGGTGGAGTCTGGGGGAGACCTGGTGAAGCCTGGAGGGTCCCTGAGACTCTCCTGTGCAGCCTCTGGATTCACCTTCAGTAGCTATAGCATGAGCTGGGTCCGCCAGGCTCCAGGGAAGGGGCTGCAGTGGGTCGCATGGATTAAGTATGATGGAAGTAGCACAAACTACGCAGACTCTGTGAAGGGCCGATTCACCATCTCCAGAGACAACGGCAAGAACACGCTGTATCTGCAGATGAACAGCCTGAGAGCCGAGGACACGGCCGTGTATTACTGTGCCAGTGACACAGTGAGGGGAACTCGGTGTGAGTCCAGACACAAACCTCACTGTAGAAGGGGATCTGGACCACCAGGGGGTGCACACTACTCACCATTTTGTCTTTAAGGCCCAGGAGCAGATGCAGCTGGAGAGTATGGCAGGGTCAGGGGCTTCCTCTCTAATTATCGCTGTTTCCCCCAGGGAGCCTCTCTGCACACATAGTTCTGTGCTACCTATTCATTCTCTGACATAAATAAAAAGTTGAAGAACTGCTATACCTGTAAGCGCAAAAGTCAGTGTCACTTGCACTTGCTTGTTCCTGGACCTAAATATGAATGAATTACAAATATCTCCATGCAAATCCCCTGAATACTGTCAAGAGTCCCAGCTGCACCCACTGTGTATCATAGGAGAATCCAGCTCAGTGTGCAAGCTTGCAAGAACTACATTCTGGATATGGGGCTACAGTGGCATCAGCAATCCAAAGCCAGAGAAGAAAGAACCCTGGTGGGGCTCATTGTCTTAAACCATGTTCCCAACAATGTTAGTGGCAGCGTGGGAAACAGAGGGACCCCACCAGGACATGGTGTGGATGTAGAGTATGTTGATTATACAGACACACACACACACACACACACACAAACACAAACACACAAACATGAGAACGTAAAATTTCCATCCCCTTTACCATCTTATCTGTTGAGAGCAGGGCAGGTCTCTCCTCAAGACATAACTGCTTGGATGGAGCCAAGGAAGGACACTGGCTCAGGGGGTGTGCTGTGGGTCAGTGGGGGGATGGGGTCCTGTTCATGGGAGGGGCTTCTCTGGAGCCAGTCTCCCACCTGCATCAAAGGAGGGAGAACTGGTGTGTTCTTGTTAGAGTTTCCATCTGTGAGGCAGGAAGAGAAGAGTGAGGGATGAAGGTCAAGGTGCTAACAGACAATAATGAAAAGATACCAAGTGATGACTAATTCGACTAAACACATGTGAAAATGGCAAGAACAAAAGGAGAAATGGCCATTCTAAGTAGAAAATGATACGAATCCTTGGAAATTTAGAACAATCCATGGAAACATCACAAGTAGAAAGATAATGATAGAAGTAGTCTGAGTTCTACCCATGTCTGCAGTGGAAGCTGTCCACTCCCCAAGGTCACAAACTGGTTCTGACATCCTTGTGTTTGCTGTGTGCACACAGAGACCAGAGGTTTCTACTGGATCCATGAGAATCCTCAGGCTGAGGTGCTGGACGGTAGGAGCCTTCCACCTTCCGGGAATAACTAATTATCTTTTAGTTGCTGATATCAACGCAATGTGTATGACCTCAACCATCAGAGGTTGAATCCTAAGAACATTGTGATGGATCAAGGAGGACCAGCCTTAGGGAATCATTTAGGTCAGGAGGGTGCAGACTCACGACAGGATTACTGCCCTTATACCACAGGACTGGGAAATCTCCCTGCCCCCTGACCCCATGTGAGGTGACAGGGGAAGAACACACTAGGAGGTGGGTGCCCTCCAGACACCACATGTCTGCACCTTGACCTGGACTTTCCAGAATACATAACTGTGAGAAATCAGTGTCTGCTGTATAAAATGACCCAGACCATGTATATTGTTACAGCAGCTGGAACAGACTGAGACATTAGTGACACATGAACCCAAGCACTGATGCTCTGGCATTTCCCTGCTGCATTTGTTGGGAAAGTACCTGGTAAGTTCCTTCAGTGAGGTTCCAGGGTGGATTTCTCACTTGTTCCCTCCCGCAGATAGGACTAACCAGTACCCTCCTAGGACTCTGTGAAAGGACACAGTGGACACACAGAGGGAGAAACCTGGTACAAGGGAGTCAGGGTTTCCCAGATTATGTGGAACTTTAATTTAAGGATGATGTTTTTTCAGTCTCCCAGAAGATGTGGATGTGATGACTGTGAGATTTGAGTCTGATCATCACTTTACAGAGTTGTGTTGTACTGAAAGCCCCTTTGTTCCCTTGCTCCTGCCAGAATCTTTACTTGTCTGTGCTGTATTTTGTGACTTTAACGACAATATGCCTTGGTGATAGTCAGCTTTTTAATAGCAGTTCTCTATACTACTCGGATTTTGATGTCTGTGTCCTTCTGCATATTAGGAAACTTTTTGGCTATTATTTTATGGAATAAAACTAATCCCCCTTTTTATCTCTCTTCATCTTCTGTGACTCTTATGATACAAATGTTATTATGTTTTAATAAGTCACTGAATTCACTAAGTCTACCTCATGGCCCATTACCTTGGTTTCCTTCTTCTTTTCACTCATTTTCTAGAATTTTCTCTTGTATACCTTAAATTCGTTCCTCTCCTTCATCCATCCTCATTTTTTATGGCCTCCACATGGGATTGCATCTTGGATTTAGTTTTTTGTTGGTTTTTGTTGTTGTTGTTGTTGTTTTAATTTGATCTGATTAAATTTTAGTTCATTTATCATTGCAGTAAAGAATTCTCTAGTGTCTTCTATCCTTCTTTCAAGCCCACTTTCTATCCTAAAAATCATTGTTTTAAGGTCTAGTTCACACATCATACTTATATTTGTATTGTTTAAAAGCCTGGACATGAGTTTTCCTTCCTACTCATTCCTCTGGGGTAAACGTTCCATATTTTTTTATTTTTTCTGAAAATAAAAAAAGAAAGGGTTAAAAAAGTCAAGAAATGAAGATCCTGGGTTTCTTTTGGTCTGCTTCTAAAAAAGAATTTAGGTCGCAAAATAAATAAAAATAAATATAAAATAAAATAAAGTAAAAATAGAAGTAATAAATATATATTTCTAAATATGAAAATGAAAATATAAGAAAAAATTAATAATAAAAATCAAGAAAGAAGAATTGGAAAATAAATCAAAAAATAAAAATAAAAAAACCTTAAGAATGAAAGTAGAAAGAAAGCTAGATCCTACTTCCCCTAGAGCTGAAACTTCGCAGCACTCAGTGATCATTAGACTTGGTGAGAAGGAATAGATTCTGCTGATCTCAGGGAGGTGCCTGTTGTGATTATTCTCAGGGGTTTTGGCCTAGTGGAAAGGCACATCTTGGGAGCAGGGTGCAGGGCTTGGTGTAAGTGGCTCTGGCCTCCAATAGGTAAAGCTGTTTTGCACTGATGGGTGGGTTAAATATGGCATCTGCTCTCTAAACTGGTTTGGAAAGTTCACACCCCGCACTCTTCAGTGCGTCTTCACAGGAAACTGTCCCCGGATTCCATCTGAACCCTGTGTTCACCCTGCCTGTGTTGGAGCTGCTCTATCTCAGGCACACGACTGAGTTTCAAAACCTCAAAATTAGGGACTCTCTTGGGGTAGACCCATGTTATTTTCCAGGGGACGGTCTAATAGACTTTTTGCCTTTTGCCTACAGGTCTCAGGAAAGAGGTCACATGACCGCACAGTGCTTCACCCTTTATGGCAAAGCAGAGCAGAAAGCCTGCAATTAGTCTCACTGTTTAATCAGGTTTCGGGCTCCTATGTCTAGTAACTGTTCATCACATTGGTGCCACACATTCTTCTTATGGCTCAGGGGGTCCTCAGACCCTGTATTTCTGCCCCACTTTGACACTTCAGCATCTTTATTCCAGGCACATCCCCACAGTAGCAGACTTCTAAAAGTTCAGATTTTGCTCTCTGTTGCTATAATACATTCTCGGTAGCTTCAGGAGGCTCACTCTTTCCCTGCGGTCATCACCACACTTGTATCACCCCCAAGACAAAACTGCACACCTCCTATATTCCAAAAGGTGGTTGATTTTCTATTTGTACACTTGCAGTTTTTGTTCTCTCACACCCGCGACTGATTTCTTGGTTGCTCAGAATGACTTGATAACTACCTAGCTGTGTTCCAGGGTTGAGACAACTGTAGGGACCCTTACCCCTACTCCGTCACACTTCCACCCTCCCTCATTTATTTATAGCAAAGAGGGTGTGATAAATTCCTTCTGCTGTACATGCTGAAGCTCAGACTTGAAATCTGGTGTTGTGTTTCAGAATATCCTAACTTATTTCCCTCTCTATTCTGATCCAATGGTCTTATGATTCAATTGCTGTTTGAGTGTGGAATCCCATTAAGTATTATGCAATTATTATATTATTTTGCAGTAAGTAATGGTTCACATATGTGGTCCATGTACATAACCTGACTCAATGACAGGCATAGAGAAGTATGCACCTCCTGGCAGTGAGCCCGGGCCTTTGAATAGGATATGATGTGTGCTCCCAAAGGACAAGAATTGCGGGGACATTATTAGCACCACACCATGTCTCTTTACAGGGGAAGCAGGTGCATTTTGGATGGTATGGCAAGTTGGCAGATTTCCTGATGCACAGGACCATTCAGGGATGGAAACTGGGGGATCTGGAGGCAGAACAGAAGTCCTTGTCTCATCCAGCAGGGTCAAAGTTTTTTTCTATTAGACTGAATTTCCTAAAAGTCAAAAGAAGCTGTCAAAAACTTAGAGTGGAGAGGCAGCCTGAATTTGTTCGCTTAGGATGGATATGATATATCAACTTTTGTTAAAATGTCCCCACAGCAGAATGCATGGGACCATAATCTCATCAGTACCAGTAGGAGTATCTTTGGACAACGGATTCCATGAATCTCTGCAAGTCTGTGTAATTTTATCTTGAGGATGCTGTTTTCTCAAACTTACCAGGAGACTGTGGATGTGACGACCATGTGTTCTTTGAGTCTGAGCCACACGATGCACAGTTGCCCCACCAGACAGCTGTCAGGTGTGTGTCTCAGTTCCTGGATATGAAAGCTGGTACAAATCCGGATGGAAATCCAAATCAAGAAACTTTCCATCAGCTAAAAGGGATGGAGGCTTTCGTCCAGGAATGACTTCACAACATGGGAAAGGACACATTCATGAAATAAAACATATGCACATGCCATGGAAGGTGGACGTGGGATAAAGTCCATCTACCTGTGTTCTATGGACCCCTGAAGACTGGTTTCTCTCAATGTCCCACCTTCCAGGTTCCCCAAGACTATGCTACTGATGGTGACACATGAGCAGATATATTCTGACTCTCTTTGTGAGCTTTCCTCCCAAGTACTGACATAAGGCTGTAACCAATTTGTTTCTACCCTGAACTGTGATATAATAGAACATTTAACTAACAGGCTTTGAATCCCCTAGTGCCATCAAGCAGCTAAAGTCTGTCGATGATCTGAGGGAAGTGACAGCCAGAGTGTTTCCAGTATCCTGTTGTTAAATCAATTTTATGTCACTTAAAAAACCTAGGGGAAACCCATCATGGATGGACACGGTGACAGCATTCCCAAGGTCACAGGCAGACCCAAACAGGGACTGGCAGAGGGAGAGATTCTTCTGAAAGTAACTCCTGAAGAAGCATCAATGTCCCAGCAGATCCTCTCCTGCCTCCCAGACTAGAATCATCTCATTGCCACAGAAACACAGACCCCAGATGGGAAATAGGACTGTGTCCACAGCCTGATATTATTTCCACATAAAATTAAATTCATCAAATCCCTTAATGGACAGGGATTTGAATTATATGCTGGTCCTGTAATCCATTCCTGTAAATCATACACTGGATTTCTGATAATGGTTGCACCAAATTATCATTATGGGCATCAAGCTTTTCCAAAAAATGTCCTTAACCTTGTACTCCCATGTTCTTATGGCCATCTTCACAAAAACTTCATAATTTTAATTGTGTTTTATTTATATTGCCATGTTTGACATTGAGCATTCCAAAACACCTATATAAAATAAGAACGTAACAGGGCAGAGAAACTCCCATATTGATGCAAAATTATCCCTCTGCATCTTCTTCACATTCATGGTTGTCATGGAAAGCATATAAATAATACATTCTCTGAGATCCACAGATACACCTCCAGGGCGAGAAGCAACTTTATTGTAATATCAGAAACTGGAAAGAATCCCGTCCCCAAACAACTATTTTAAAAAATAAAATGCTGCTATGTTCATTCATTTGAAAGGTGCCAACCATTAAAACCAGTGATGCGTTTTTAAGGTCTGTATTATATTATTTTTTTTTTCAAAAATGCATTGCACTTTGAAAATGTTTACCTAAAAAAATAAGAAACATCTTTATATGACTCAGCCATCAGAAAGGCTGAATACCAAACTTTTCCATCCACATGGGTGGGACTGGAGGAGATCATGCTAAGTGAAATAAGTCAAGCAGAGAAAGTCAATTAAAATATGGTTTCACATCTTTGTGGAACATCAGGAATATCATGGAGGACATTAGGAGAAGGAAGGGAAGAATGGGGGGCAGGAATTGGAGGGAGAGATGAACCATGAGAGACTATGGACTCAGAGACAAGCAGGGTTTTAGAGGGGAGGGCCGAGGGGGGATTGGTTAGGCCGGTTATGGGTATTAAGGACGGCACATACTGCATGGAGCACTGGGTGTTATACGAAAACAATGGATCGTGGACGACCACTTCAAAAACTAATGATGTATTGTATGGTGACAAACAAAACATAATAATATTTTTTTAAAAAGAAAAATAAATAAAATTAATTAATTTAAAAAAAACTGCAATATCACCTCCAAAAAGAATCTCTAAACTCCCCACTACATTTCCTATCTCACATTAGTCAGTCACACCTCATCTTGTGTTGCAATGACATATATCCAGGTCTCCTCTCCTTAAACTCTGGGGAAATTACAATGGAAGCCTGTCTATCACTCAAGGTCCACTTTGCAGGGACAAAGTCTGTGGAGAAGCTCTGGACCGAAAAAAACAGCAATCAAGGTGGCAACAGGCCATCACATAAAGAGAAAAGGACCAACTAATAAGAGTGCCCAGTCATCTTACAAGAATGTTAATGAGCACAAGCCTATTAGCAAGGGGAAAGCATGACCAAGTCAAAGCAACATTAAAAATAGAGGGTTCTTGCCAGAAATTGTGGGAATTCTAGCAATCTACATATGTGCATGAGCTAGATTTGCAAAATGGCCAAGCAAAGCATGATAGCCATATTTCTCAGGAAAGGTCAGTAAATTCCTATCAGAGGATGTGTTCATTGTTCAGGAAAATTTCAGAGCGACCTCTGAGCGTGCAAAGATTAGAACACGGCCTGAAGGGACAAGTCCCTGACTTTCTCTGTTAGAGAAAAGCGCAGATTTTGAGCTTCAGAACAAAGGGAGGCTGCATCATAAATGAAGGACATGCGATGTGGTCCACAGAGAGAAAGAGACCCAATTCTAGGCATGGGGAGACCTGGAAGGCCCCTTGGAAGCATGGGGACACTGGGAAGCAGGAGGCAATGGATGCCTGTCTCAATTTTAAGCTATTTACTCTGAAGTAATGTAATCCTCTGGACTGTGACACATGACCACCTCAACATGGGTGTGTCTGGAGGGGGTAATCCAGAATGGAGCAAATGGGGTAGAACTATCATCCAGTCCATACTTCTCAATGACACTCATTCCAGAACCCTCAATATGAGGGCTGCATTTATTCTTTTTTGTATGCCATATCTACAAATTATTTATTAGTCATCTGTATATACTCATGTTCAAATTGATATGAGTAGATTAAAATACTTTGGAATTAAGCACTTCATAGTTAACTTTGCAAATATTTTTTTCTTAGTAAATTCTAAGTATTGTAATAATAAGATTTTTATTTTTTGTTATGTTAGTCACCATACTGTACATCATTAGTTTTGATGTAGTGTTCAGTGATTCATTGTTTGTGTATAACACCCAGTGCTCCATGCAATACATGACTTCCTTAACAC
Organism: Eumetopias jubatus; assembly: GCF_037043125.1. Taxonomy (NCBI): domain Eukaryota; kingdom Metazoa; phylum Chordata; class Mammalia; order Carnivora; family Otariidae; genus Eumetopias; species Eumetopias jubatus. The sequence continues at coordinate 366,004 of NW_028274813.1, forward strand.
CCATCACCAGGCCAACACATCCACTCACGCTCCTCTCCTCTGAAACCCTCAGGCTGTTTCCCAGAGTCCTAGTCTCTCATGGTTCTCCTCGACCTAAAATTTCCCCCTGCTTCATGTTTCCCTTCCTTCTCCCAGTGTCCTTCATGCTATATCTTATGCTCTACATATGAGTAAAACCAAATGCAATTGTCTTTTCTGCTTGACTTATTTCACTTAGTATAATCTCCTCCAGTTCCATTCATGTCTATAAAAATGACGGGGAAGGCAGAGCAAGATGGCGGAGGAGTAGGAGAACTGGATTTCCTCTGGTCTCAGGAATTCAGCTGAATAGGGATCAAACCATTCTGAACACCTACGAACTCAACAGGAGATCGAAGAAGAGAGTAGCAACAACTCTCTGAACAGAAAAGTGACCACCTTCTGGAAGGTAGGACATGCGGAGAAGTGAATCCGAGGCGATATTCGGGACGATAGACGGCGGGGGAGGGGGCCTCTGTCGGCCGCTTCTGGCAAGTGATAGAGCTGCGGAGCACAAAATCGGAACTTTTAGAAGTCGGCTCCTCTGAGGGACGTCGCTCGCTCCAGTGGCTAAGCGGTGTGGGGGCGGGAGGAACCCTCGTGGGAAAGTGTGGTCTCAGGACCCTCGGGGTCACAGAAAGGCCCGAGGCGCCTGAGTGCAGCAGAGCTCCCAGGTGTTGGAGTGGGGAAGCCGGCTGCAGAGACGGAGCCGAAGCGCCGGGTCTCAGCTCGGGGTTGCCATAAACTGTGATCCGGGGCCCAGTCTGGCCAATGCTCCTCCATCAAGGACCCAACAAGCAGCAGAGCCGGGGAGACTCCCCTTCCTCCCCGGGGAGGAGCGGTGCGTAAGCGCACCGCAGGGATCTGCTGAGTTTGGAGACTCCAGACGGGGTCCAGTGCCAGAGATAGAAACGCTCGGTCACAGGCCAGGTGAGCACGGAGTGCGGCCGGAGACCGGGGAGATGGGAGTGACTGCTTTTCTCTGGGGGCGCACTGAGGAGCGGGGCCCCGAGTTCTCAGCTCCTCTGGATGGAGATTGGGAGGCCGCCATTTTCACCCTGGTCCTCCAAAGCTGTACCGAGAGCTTGCAGGGAACAAAAGCTCCTGAAAGCAAACCCAAGCAGCTTGCTTAGCCCAGACCGACAAGGGCGGGACAATGCCGCCACCAGCAAAGACATTTGGGAACCACGGCAACAGGCCCCTCCCCCAGAAGATCAGCACCAACAACCAGCAAGCCAACCAAGTTTACCGATCAAGGAGAACAGGAGAACTCTAGCGCTAGGGGAATACTGCAAATAGAATTCATGGCTTTTTTTACTTGATTCATTAGTTTTTCAAAGTTAATTTTTTAAATGTTTTTTTTATTTTTATTTTTCCCATTTTAAACCAACATCTTATCAATCCCTTTTTTAAAAAAGGCATCAAAATCCAGGAGGCACAGAGAACCCCTCTCAAAATCAATAAAAATAGGTCAACACCCCGACATCTAATAGTAAAACTTACGAGTCTCAAAGACAAAGAGAAAATCCTGAAAGCAGCTTGGGAGAAGAGATATATAACCTACAATGCTAGAACTATTAGATTGGCAACAGACCTATCCACAGAGACCTGGCAGGCCAGAAAGGATTGGCATGAGATCTTCAGAGCATTAAACGAGAAAAATATGCAGCCAAGAATACTATATCCAGCTAGGCTCTCATTGAAAATTGAAGGAGAGATAAAAAGCTTCCAGGACAAACAAAAACTAAAGGAATGTGCAAACAGGAAACCAGCCCTCCAAGAAATATTGAAAGGCGTCATCTAAGCAAAAAGAGAGCCTAAAAGCAGCATAGATCAGAAAGGAACACAGACAATATACAGTAACAGTCACCTAAAGGCAATAAAATGGCACTAAATTCATACCTTCCAATAGTTACCCAGAATGTAAATGGGCTAAATGCCCCAATCAAAAGACACAGGCTATCAGATTGGATTAAAAAACAAGACCCATCAATATGCTGTCTGCAAGAGACTCATTTCAGACCCAAAGACACCCCCAGATTGAAAGTGAGGGGGTGGAAAACCATTTACCATGCTAATGGACACCAAAAGAAAGCTGGGGTGGCAATCCTTCTATCAGACAAATTAGATTTTAAAACAAAGACTGTAATAAGAGATGAAGAAGGACACTATATCCTACTTAAAGGGTCTATCCAACAAGAAGATCTAACAATTGTAAATATCTATGCTCCTAACATGGGAGCAGCCAATTTTATAAGGCAATTAATAACCAAAGTGAAGAAACACATTGACGACAATACAATAATAGTGGGGGATTTTAACACCCCCCTGACTGAAATAGACAGATCATCTAAGCAAAAGATCAACAAGGAAATAAAGACTTTAAATGAAACACTGGACCAAATGGACTTCACAGATATATTCAGAACATTCCATCCCAAAGCAACAGAATACACATTCTTCTCTAGTGCCCATGGAACATTCTCCAGAATAGATCACATCCTACGTCACAAATCATGTCTCAACTGGTACCAAAAGATTGGGATTATTCCCTGCATATTTTCAGACCACAATGCTTTGAAACTAGAACTCAATCACAAGAGGACAGTCGGAAAGAACTCAAATACATGGAGGCTAAAGAGCATCCTACTAAAGAATGAATGGGTCAACCAGGAAATTAAAGAAAAATTTATAAAATTCATGGAAACCAATGAAAATGAAAACACAACGTTCAAAATCTTTGGGATACAGCAAAGGCAGTCCTGAAAGGAAAGTATACAGCAATACAAGCCTTTCTCAAGAAACAAGAAAGGTCTCAAATACACAACCTAACCCTACACCTAAAGGAGCAGGAGAAAGAACAGCAAATAAAGCCTAAACCCAGCAGGAGAAGAGAAATAATAAAGATCAGAGCAGAAATCAATGAAATAGAAACCAAAAGAACAGTAGAACAGATCAACGAAACTAGGAGCTGGTTCTTTGAAAGAATTAACAAGATGGATAAACCCCTGGCCAGACTTATCAAAAAGACAAGAGAAATGACCCAAATCAACAAAATCATGAATGAAAGAGGAGAGATCACAACCAACACAAAGAAATACAAACAATTCTAAGAACATATTATGAGCAACTCTATGCCAACAAATTAGATAACCTGGAAGAAATGGGTGCATTCCTAGAGATGTATCAACTACCAAACTGAACCAGGAAGAAATAGAAAACCTGAACAGACCTATAACCACTTAGGAAATTGAAGCAGTCATTAAAAATCTCCCAACAAACAAAAGCCCAGGGCCAGATGGCTTCCCAGGGGAATTCTATCAGACATTTAAAGAAGAATTAATACCTATTCTCCTGAAACTGTTCCAAAAAAATAGAAATGGTAGGAAAACTTCCAAACTCATTTTATGAGGCCAGCATTACCTTGATCCCAAAACCAGACAAAGATCCCATCAAAAAGGAGAATTACAGACCAATATCCTTGATGAACATGGATGCAAAAATTCTCACCAACATCCTAGCCAATAGGATCCAACAGTACATTAAAAGGATTATTCACCACGACCAGGTGGGATTTATCCCTGGGCGGCAAGGTTGGTTCAACATCCGCAAATCAATCAACGTGCTACAATACATTAACAAAAGAAAGAACAAGAGTCATATGATCCTCTCAATAGATGCAGAAAAAGCATTTGACAAAGTACAGCATCCTTTCTTGATCAAACCTCTTCAGAGTATAGGGATAGAGGGTACATACCTCAATATCATAAAAGCCATCTATGAAAAACCTACAGCGAATATCATTCTCAATGGGGAAAAGCTGAGAGCTTTTCCCCTAAGGTCAGGAACGCGATAGGGATGTCCACTATCACCACTGCTATTCAACATAGTATTAGAAGTCCTAGCCACAGCAATCAGACAACAAAAAGAAATCAAAGGCATCCAAATCGGCAAAGAGGAAGTCAAACACTCACTCTTTGCAGATGATATGATGCTGTATGTGGAAAACCCAAAGGACTCCACCCCAAAACTGCTAGAACTCATACAGGAATTCAGTCAAGTAGCAGGATATAAAATCAATACACAGAAATCAGTGGCAACCCTATACACCAACAACAAGACAGAAGAGAGACAAATCAAGGAGTCGATCCCATTTACAATTGCACCCAAAACCATAAGATACCTAGGAATAAATTAAACCAAAGAGGCAAAGGATCTGTACTCAGAAAACTATAAAATATTCATGAAAGAAATTGAAGAAGACACAAAGAAATGGAAAAACGTTCCATGCTCATGGATTGGAAGAACCAACATTGTGAAGATGTCAATGCTACCTAGAGCAATCTACACATTCAGTGCAATCCCCATCAAAATAACATCCACTTTTTTCAAAGAAATGGAATTCTGTACCAGCGATGCATGGTACAAAGGTGATGAAGATAAGTGTTGTATTTGGGGACTAAGAAAATTGGAGGCGCCTCTGCCTCTATTAGCTGGTGAACAAATACAAGTACCTCGGTGGTGTACCTGTTCTGAGGGAGATGCACACAGGGAGCATTTGGGAGCCACAGAGAAGTGAGTGATGATCCTTATCTGAGGAGGCCAGGTGGTCAAGGAAGGACTTATGAGAAAGATTTTCCTTGAGCTGAACCAAGTCTTATGAGGATGTTTTGCAGATGAGAACAAAGCACATTTAGTGAAAAAGGCACAATGGATCCTAGGAGGAAGCTAACAAAACAGGGAGGGACAGGAATCACTTGTAGCACCTGTTCCTCTAAGGACAGAAACTGTGCTTTCTAGAGTTCCTGGACACTCCTCCTCTCAAACTCACCATTTTCCCCAAAACAAAGTGAGCTACAAAGAGGATAAGAGAGTTGAAAACATCATGAGACATAATAAGGGAGGGGAATCAAATATCTGACATCCACCCCAGGTTATGGGAGGACTGACACGTGCATATAATGCACAGTATTCCCTTTTATTCTCAGCACTTACAAGGGAAGAAATTGTCTTCAAAATATCTCTGCCCCAAAGCATGACATGGCTGCTGGGAGGCTCCCTGTGGGTCCACACAGTGTTGTTCCTGCTTCTACAGTCCCCGATGCGTCCCCATTGGACTACCTGACTCCTTTGCTCTAAATTTAATTAGTGCAAAAAGAGGACAGAACCTGATACACAATATTATTCCTCAGGAAAGACATGATGTACATCCTAACTTAGTGGTTGATGGTCCTTATATTCTGATTAAAATAGAAAACTGGGAGGGGGTCAAAGGGGCAATAGATTTGCACTGTCCTGATACAGAGACTTTACAGTCTAGTCAGAGTTAAAACCCACAGTCCAGGTCCACGATGGCTCAAAGTAAATAAGTACTTGAAGTCAGTAGGAGACACACAGGGGTGGAGCCTCCTTATGAGCCTCAGAATTGTAGGAAAACAGTTCTCTACAAGAGCAGAGTCCATACATGTCGGTTATGCTCTGTGGGGTGTGGGGAGGTGTGGCTGCAGAAATGGGTCCTCTCCATGCCCTGGTGACAAAGAAAGAAGGCTCCTGGTTTGAAGCAAAGAGCAGCTCCTGTGCCCAGGTGCTGCCTGCAGCTCACACCTGAGGTTAGCAGTGGAATCTAGTGGAGAACATGGGACATAGGGGCACTGTCAGAGGCTGAACACTGTTGTAACTTCCACACCCTGGTACCTGAGTCGTGAATTTTCTTGTGCACAGGTTTCTTCTGCAGCCTGGCCAGTTCCTCCCTCGCTGCTCTTCATCCCAGTTCCTGGCCTCTTCCATTGCCTGGACTCTCAGAGCCTCTACCTCAACATTCTCCTGTCCACCTGCTCTGCCTCTTGGTCTCTTCTCCACAGCCAGCAGATCATGTTACCAAAGAGCAAGGGATTGAATCTCCTTCTGGGACCAAGAGCTCCTGGGATAGGAGGGTGTGTGGATGAGCCTTGCAAAAAGGGGCTTCCTCCTGCTGCCTCAGATCCTCCTCTGGCTGCTGCTTCCAAGCCTGTGCCTTCAGAGCTGCCGGTCATTAAACCAATGATTCCTGATACACACAGCAACACGGCTGTACGCACAAGGATTCCTGCTGAGCCAAGGAAGCCCTACTAAATAGTACATATGATACCATTATCTATTTATGAATTCTACAAAATTAAAGCTAGTCTAAAGTGACATGAGAAAGATCAACAGTTATGTGGGGACAGGGTGACGAGGGGAAGATGGAGGAGGAATTCCAAGATAACTACAGGACATTTTAGGGAGAATTGATGTGCTCACTCTCGATAATATTGATTTTGACACCAGTGTTTATCATATCCCACACTCTGCGTGTGTGTAGTTCATCCTGTGCCAAGTACACACATCAAAGCTATTACAGGTAATCACAGAGATGATTCTGGAGGAACACAGAGAAAGTAAACTTTGAGAGACTTAAAATTACACCTTCATAATCCTGATTCTCTCTGTATTTCAGGTAAACTCTAGAACAAGCAAAATCATTCTGTCCCCATTACATAAGGGGTTCCACCTTCCTCATGAGCCTGCCCACTCTGTCCCAAGGGGGGTGTCAGGGATGCAGCACAGTACTGTGGAAGGACCACCGACTTATATCCTGGGGCTCACTCTCACCCCATAAATGGTCTTGGACAACTCGCAAACTGTCCACAATTCTAGGTGTAGGTTCACATCACTTAAGGGGGAACATGACACCTAAACCCCAAGACTAATGTTTACATGTAAAACCAAAGTAGTACATGGAGGCCAAGAATATACACTGGAAAGTTATCAAATATAAATGATATTTTTTTAAAGTGATGAATAGCACCACATCAACGGCAGTTACACCTGCTCTGGACACTGCCCTCTCTGTCAGCATAGATACCAAGTTGAATATATATTCAGAGGACATGCAAATAGGGCCCTCCCTCTGCTGATTAAACCAGCTGAGCCCCAACCCTTGCAGCTGGGACAGGAGACCCAGCCCCGGGATCCCCAGGTGTTCTCATTCAGTGATCAGGAGAGAACACAGACAACACACCATGGAGTTTGCACTTGGCTGGGTTTTCCTTGTTGCTCTTTTAAAAGGTAATTTATGGTGAACAAGACACATTGAGTGTATGAGAGTATGTGAGTGAGAGAAGAGTGGTTGTGTGACAATTTCCTGACCAGGATGTTTTGTGTCTGCAGGTGTCCAGTGTGAGGTGCAGCTGGTGGAGTCTGGGGGAGACCTGGTGAAGCCTGGGGGGTCCCTGAGACTCTCCTGTGCAGCCTCTGGATTCACCTTCAGTAGCTATGGCATGAGCTGGGTCCGCCAGGCTCCAGGGAAGGGGCTGCAGTGGGTCGCGTATATTAGCAGTAGTGGTAGTAGCACAAACTACGCAGACTCTGTGAAGGGCCGATTCACCATCTCCAGAGACAACGGCAAGAACACGCTGTATCTGCAGATGAACAGCCTGAGAGCCGAGGACACGGCCGTGTATTACTGTGCCAGTGACACAGTGAGGGGACCTCAGTGTGAGTCCAGACACAAACCTCACTGTAGAAGGGGATCTGGACCACCAGGGGGTGCACACTACTCACCATTTTGTCTTTAAGGCCCAGGAGCAGATGCAGCTGGAGAGTATGGCAGGTTTCCTCCCAGGGTCTGGGGCTTCCTCTCTAATTATCGCTGTTTCCCCCAGGGAGCCTCTCTGCACACATAGTTCTGTGCTACCTATTCATTCTCTGACATAAATAAAAAGTTGAAGAACTGCTATACCTGTAAGCGCAGAAGTCAGTGTCACTTGCACTTGCTTGTTCCTGGACCTAAATATGAATGAATTACAAATAACTCCATACAAATCCCCTGAATACTGTCAAGAGTCCCAGCTGCACTCACTGTGTATCATAGGAGAATCCAGCTCAGTGTGCAAGCTTGCAAGAACTACATTCTGGATATGGGGCTACAGTGGCATCAACAATCCAAAGCCAGAGAAGAAAGATCCCTGGTGGGGGCTCACTGTCTTAAACCATGTTCCCAACAATGTTAGTGGCAGCGTGGGAAACAGAGGGACCCCACCAGGACATGGTGTGGATGTAGAGTATATTGATTATACACACAGACACAAGCACACAAAAATGAGAACATAAAACTTTCATCCCCTTTACCATCTTGTCTCTTGAGAGCAGGGCAGGCCTCTCCTCAAGACATAACTGCTTGGATGGAGCCAAGGAAGGACACTGGCTCAGGGGGTGTGCTGTGGGTCAGTGGGGGGATGGGGTCCTGTTCATGGGAGGGGCTTCTGTGGAGCCAGTCTCCCACCTGCATCAAAGGAGGGAGAACTGGTGTGTTCCTGTTAGAGTTTCCTTCTGTGAGGCACGAAGAGAAGAGTGAGGGATGAAGGTCAAGGTGCTAACAGACAATAATCAAAAGATACCATGTGATGACTAATTCGACTAAACACCTGTGAAAATGGCAAGAACAAAAGGAGAAATGGCCATTCTGAGTAGAAAATGATTCCAATCCTTGGAAATTCAGAAGAACAATCCATGGAAACATCACAAGTAGAAAGATAATGATGGAAGTAGACTGAGTTCTACCCATGTCTGCAGTGGAAGCTGTCCACTCCCCAAGGTCACAAACTGGTTCTGGCATCCTTGTGTTTGCTGTGTGCACACGGAGACCAGAGGTTTCTACTGGATCCATGAGAATCCTCAGGCTGAGGTGCTGGATGGGAGGAGCCTTCCACCTGCGGGGAATAACCTATTATCTTTCAGTTCCTGATATCAGCTCAATGTGTATGACCTTGACCATCACAGGTTGAATCCTAAGGATATTGTGATGGATGGAGGAGGACCAGCCTTAGGGAATCATTTAGGTCAGGAGGGTGCAGTCTCATGACAGGATTACTGCCCTTAAACAGCAGGACTGGGAAATCTCCCTGCTCCCTGACCCCATGTGAGGGGACAGGGAAAGAACGCACTAGGAGGTGGGAACCATCCAGACACCAAATGTCTGCACCTTGACCTGGACCTCCCAGAATCCAGAACTGTGAGAAATGAGTGTCTGTTGTTTAAAACCACGCAGTCAGTGTACATTGTTACAGCAGCTGGAACAGACTGAGACATTAGTGACACCGAACCCAAGCACTGATGCTCTGGAGTTTCCCTGCTGCATTTGGTGGGAAAAGTACCTGGTAAGTTCCTTCAGTGAGGTTCCAGGGTGGATTTCTCACATGTTCCCTCCCACAGATAGGACTAACCAGTACTCTCCTAGGACTCTGTGAACGGACACAGTGGACACACAGAGGGAGAAACTTGGAACAAGGGAGTCAGGGTTTCCCAGAGTATTGGAACTTTAATTTAAGGATGCTGTTTTTTCAGTCTCCCAGAAGATGTGGATGTGATGACTGTGAGATTTGAGTCTGATCATCACTTTACAGAGTTGTGTTTTACTGAGAGCCCTGAGGTTAAGCCCCAAGCCCCTTTGTTCCCTTGCATCTTTCAGGATTCGTTCCTCGTCTGTGTTGTATTTTGTGAGTATGACTACGATATGCCTTGGTGATAGTCAGCTTTTTAATAGCAGTTCTCTGTACTACTCGGATTTTGATGTCTGTGTCCTTCTGCATATTAGAGAACTTTGTGGCTATTACTTCATGGAATAAAACTAATCCCCCTTTTTATCTCTCTTCATCTTCTGTGACTCTTATGATACAAATGTTATAAGGTTGTAATAAGTCCCTGAGTTCCCTAATCTACCTTCATGGCCCATTACCTTGGTTTCCCTCTTCTTTTCACTCATTTTCTTTAATTTTATCTTGTACACCACGGATGCGCTCCCCTCCTTCATCCATCCTCATTTTTTATGGCCTCCACTTGGGATTGCATCTTGGATTTAGTTGTTTGTGGGTTTTTGTTGTTGTTGTGGTTGTTTTAATTTGGGCCTGATTCAATTTCAGTTCATTTATCACTGCAGTAAGGGATTCTCTAGTGTCTTCTCTCCTTTTTTAAAGCCCAGTTTGTATCCTAAGAATCATTGTTTTAAGGTCTAGTTCAGACATCATACCTATATTTGTATTGATTAAAAGCCTGTGCATGAGATTTACTCCTATTCATTCCTCTGGGGTAAATTTTCCATACTTTCATTTTATTTTTCAGAAAATAAAAAAGAACTGGGTAAAAAATCAAGAAATGAAGATCCTGGGTTTGTTTTGGTCTGCTTCTATAAATGAATATAGGTCAAAAAATAAATAAAATTAATATAAAATAAAGTAATAATAGAAGAAATTAATAAAATAAAAAAAGAAAGCTAGATCCTACTTCCCCTAGAGCTGAAACTTCACAGCACTCAGTGATCATTAGACTTGGTGAGAAGGAATAGATTCTGCTGATCTCAGGGAGGTGCCTGTTGTGGTTATTCTCAGGGGTTCTGGCCTAGTGGAAATGCCCATCTTGGGAGCCGGGTGCAGCGCTTGGTGTAAGCGGCTCTGGCCTCCAATAGGTAGAGCTGTTTTGCACTGATGGGTGGGTTAAATATGGCATCTGCTCTAAACCGGTGTTGTAAGTTCGCACCCTGCACTCTTCATTGAGCCTTCACAGAACAGCATTCAACCCGTATTTGTCCCCGGTTGCCATTTGAACCCTGTGTTCACCCTGCCTTTGTAGGAGCCGCTCTATCTCAGGCACATGACTGAGTTTCAAAACTTCAAAATTCAGGAGTCACATGGGGTGGACCTATGCTATTTTCTAGCAGAGAGTCCCTTAGCCTTTTTGCCTTTTGCCTGCAAGTCTCAGGAAAGAGGTCTCATGACCACACAATGGTTCACCATTTATGGCAAAGCAGAGCAGAATGCCTGCACTGAGACTCACCCTTCGACGAGGTTTCAGGCTCCTATGCCTGGTAACTGTTCATCACATTGGTGCCACACATTCTTCTTATGGCTCAGGGGGTCCTCAGACCCTGTATTTCTGCCCCACTTTGCCACTTCAGCATCTTTATTCCAGGCACATCCCCACAGTAGCGGACTTCGAAAAGTTCAGATTTTGCTCTCTGCTTCTATAATACATTGTCGGTAGCTTCAGGAGGCTCACTCTTTCCCGGCGGTCATCACCACACTTGTATCACCCAGAAGACAAATCTGCACACCTCCTACATTCCAAACGGTGGTTGATTTTCTATTTGTACACTTGCAGTTTTCAACTCTCAGACTTCTGAGGGATTTCTTGGTTGGTCAGAATGACTTGATAACGACCTAGCTGTGTTCCAGGGTTGAGACAAGTGTAGGGACCCTTACCCCTACTCCATCAAACTTCCTCCCTCCCTTGTTTACTTAGAGCAAAGAGGGTGTTAAATTCCTTCTGCTGTATATGCTGAAGCTCAGACTTGAAATCCGGGGTTGTATTTCAGAATATCCTAACTTATTTCCCTCTCTACTCTGATCCAGTGGTCTTATGATTGAATTGCTGTTTGAGTGTGCAAACCCATCAAGTATTATGCAATTATTATATTATTTTGCAGTAAGTACTGTTTCACATATGTGGCCCATATACATAACCTGACTCAATGAGTGGCACAGAGAAGAATGCACCTCCTGGCAATGAGCCCAGGGCTTTAACAGGATATGATGTGTGCTCCCAGAAGTCAAGAATTGCAGGAACATTATTAGCATCACACCATGTCTCTCTACAGGGGAAGTAGGTGCATTTTTGGATGGTATGGCAAGTCGGCAGGCTTCCTAATGCACAGGAACCATTCAGGAGTGGAAACGGCGGGATATGGAGGCAGAAGAGATGTCCTTGTCTCATCCAGCAGGGTCAAAGTTTTTCTTCTATTAGGCTGAATTTCCTAAAAGTCAAAAGAAGCTGTCAAAAACTTAGAGTGGAGAGGCAGTCTGACTTTGTTGGTTTAGGATGGTTATGATATCTGTTGGTTTAGGATGGATATGATATCTGAAACTTTTTTAAATGTCCTCACATCAGAATGCATGGGACCATAATCCCATCAGTGCCAGTGGGAGTATATTTGGACAACAGAATCCATGTATCTCTGAGAGTATGTGTAATTTTACCTTGAGGACGCTGTTTTCTCAAACTTACCAGGAGACTGTGGATTTAACTACCATATGTTCTTTGAGTCTGAGCCACACGATGCACAGTTGTCCCACCAGACAGCTGTCAGGTGTGTCTCAGTACCTGGATATGAAAGCTGGTACAACTCAGGATGGAAACCCAAATCAAGAAATTTTCCATAGCTAAAAGGGATGGAGGCTTTGGTTCAGGAATGACTTCACAACATGGGAAAGGACACATTCAAGAAATAAAATATATGCACATGCCATGGAAGGTGTACATGCGATAAAGTCCATCTCCCTGTGTTCTATGGCACCTGAAGCCTGGTTTCTCACCTCCCAGGTTCCCCAGGAATATGCTACTGATGGCAACACATGAGCAGATATATTCTGACTCTCTTTGTGAGCTTTCCTCCCATGTATTGACTCAAGGCTATAACCAATTTGTCTGTACCCTGAACCGTGCTATAATAGATCATTTAACTAACAGGCTTTGAAATCACCTGGTACCACCAAGCAGCTAAAGACTGTAGATGATCTGGAGGGAAGTGACAGCCAGAGTGTTTCCAGTATCTTGATGTTAAATCAATTTAAGTCACTTCAAAAACCTAGGGGACCCCCATCATGGATGGACATGGTGACAGCATTCCCAAGGTCACAGGCAGACCGAAATAAGGATGGGCCGAAGGGAGAGATTCTTCTGAAAGTAACTCCTGAAGAAGAATCAATGTCCCAGCAGATCCTCTCCTGCCTCCCAGACTAGAATCATCTCATTGCCACAGAATCACAGACCCCAGATGGGAAATAGGACTGTGTCCACAGCCTGATATTATTTCCACATAAAATTAAATTCATCAAATCTCTTAATGGACAGCGATTTGAATTATATGCTGGTCCTGTAATCTATTGCTCTAAATGATACTCTGGATTTCTGATAAGGGTTACACCAAATTATCATTATGGGCATCAAGCTTTTCCAAAAAATGGGTTAACCTTGTTACGCCCATGTTCTTACAGCCATCATCACAGAAACTTCATAATTTTAATTGTGTTTTATTATATTCCCATGTTTGACATTGATCATTCAAAAACACCTATATAAAATAGGAACTTAACAGGGCAGAGAAACTCCCATATTGATGCAAAAATGTCCCTCTGCATCTTCTTCACGTTCATGGTTGTTATGGAAAGCATATAAGTAATACATTCTCTGACATCCAGAGATACATCTCCAGGGTGAGAAGCAACTTTATTGTAATATCAGAAACTGGAAAGAATCCCGACCACAAACAACTATTTTAAAAAATAAAATTCCTGCTATATTCATTCATTTGAAAGGTGCCAACCATTAAATGAGTGGTACTTGAGGTGTCTGGGTGGCTGAGTTTTAGGCATCTGACTTCGGCTTGGGTCATGGTCCCGGGGTCCTGGGATCGAGCCCCGCATTGGGCTCCCTGATCGGCAGGGAGCCTGATTCTCCCTCTCCCCCTGCTGTGTTACCTCTCTCGCTGTGTCTCTCTCTGTCAAATAAATAAATAAAATTTTCAAAAAAATAAATAATATAATAAAAATTAAAACCAGTGGTTCTTTTTATATGGTCTGTATTGTATTATTTTTTTTTCAAAAATGCATTGCACTTTGACAATGTTTACTTAAAAAAATAAAGAAACATCTTTAAGAACTGCAATATCACCTCCAAAAGGAATCTCTAAAGTCCCCAGTACTTTTCCTATCTCACATTAGTCACTCACAACTTATCTTGTGTTCCAATGATGTGTATTCAGGTCTCCTCTCCATTAAACTTTGGGGAAGTTCCAGTGGAAGCCTGTCTATCACTAAAGGTCCACTTTGCAGGGACAAACTCTATGGAGAAGCTCTGGACTGAATAAAACAGCAATCAAGGTGGCAACAGGCCATCACATAAGGAGAAAAGGACCAAATAATAACAGTGCACATTCATCTTACAAGGATGTTCATGAGCACAAGACTATTAGCAAGGGGAAACCATGACCAAGTCAAAGCAACATTAAAAATAGAGGGTTCTTCCCAGAAATTGTGGGAATTCTAACAATCTACATATGTGCATGAGCTAGATTTGCAAAATGGCCAAGCAAAGAGTGATAGTCATATTTCTCAGGAAAAGTCAGTAAATTCCTATCAGAGGATGTGTTCATTATTCAGGAAAATTGCAGAGTGACCTCTGAGCGTGCAAAGATCAGCTCATGGCCTGAAGGGACAAGACCCTGACTTTCTCTGGTACAGAAAAGTGCAGATTTTGAGCTTCAGAACAAAGGGAGGCTGCATCATAAATGAAGTTCATACGACTCAGTCCAGAGAGAGAAAGAGAACCCAATTCTAGGCAGGCCTTAATGGGGAGACCTGGAAGGCCACATGGAAGCTTAGGGACACTGGGAAGCAGGAGGCAATAGATACCTGTCTCAATTTTAAGCTATTTGCTCTGAAGTAATGTAATCCCTCTGGACTGTCACACATGACCACCTCAACACGGGTGTATCTGGAGAGGGTAATCCAGAATGGAGCAAATGGAGTAGAACTATCATCCAGTCCATACTTCTCGACGACACTCATTCCAGAACCCTAAATATGAGTGCTGCATTTATTTTTTTATACCATATCTACAAATTATTTATTAGGCATCTGTATATACTCATATTCAAATTCATATAAGTAGATTCAAATACTTTGGAATTAAGCACTTCATAGTTAACTTTGCAAATATTTTTTTCTTAGTAAATTCTAAGTATTGGAATAATAAGATTTTTATTTTTTTGTTATGTTATGTTAGTCACCATACCGTACATCATTAGTTATTGATGTAGTGTTCCATGAATCATTGTTTGCGTATAACACCCAGTGGTCCATGCAATACATGACGTCCTTAATACCCATCACCAGGCCAACCCATCCACTCACCTCCTCTCCTCTGAAACCCTCAGTCTGTTTCCCAGAGTCCTAGCCTCTCATGGTTCTCCTCCACCTATAATTATCCCCTGCTTCATTTTTCCCTTCCTTCTCCCAATGTCCTCCAAGCTGTTTCTTATGTTCCACATATGAGTGAATCCATGTGACAATTGTCTTTTTTCCTTGACTTATTTCACTTAGCATAATCTCCTCCAGTTCTATTCATGTCGATAAAAATGGTGGGTATTGATCCTATCTAATGCCTGGGTAATCTCCTACCCGAATCAACCAAAAACAGAAAATGGGCAAAGTATATTACAAATATGACACCAAATGAAAATATATGAATGACCTGAACCATCAGAAAGCTGCTAATACAAGCTGGTGGGGGGAGCTGCTACAAGGACAGACAGACACAGAGGGGACCAAATGATGGACAGAAAGACAAACAGCAAAGCCAGAGATGACCAGACACAATGAAAACCCTCCAGGAATTCACAAGAGATATGAGGACTGGTGTGGACCTGCACTTCTCACAGGACAAAGGATGGAGACCTCAGCCTCTGGGGCTCCTTAACTGCCTCTTTATCTCACTCTATCACGAGTTAGTCAGCAAGTCTTGCCAGTTACAAGTTCAAGACACACTCAGAATCCAACCATTTCCAACCCCTTCACTGCTGCCACCCTGGACTGAGCTCCTATCAACTCTCACTTGGACACCAGCAAGAATCTCCTCACCTGCTTGATTCCAACCTCCTAGGGCCCTGTCCCATCCCCATCTATTCTTCACACCCCGGTCAGCAAGAGAATCTTACCATGTGGAGGAAGACAGGATGGTTACATGCTATAGTCAGTCTTCCCTCCTCATAGGTAAACCCCATGAAGGCAAGTTCTTCTATTGCTGTTCATTGCTGTGTTCACAGGGACTAAGCAGGGCCATAGTTTGTGCAGTTAGAACAAAATAAGTATTTGTTAATGAATTACATAAGCAGTTATGAAACTCTACCTTAGACTTCTGAGAAAGAAATAAAGGAACTGCATTTTGCATCTGTTTGTGGGACTTCAGGAGGCTCAGGGCTCTGAAATCATGCTTTGCTTTGTCATCATCACTGACTCTACAATGGCCTGTTCACAAGGTTCACTGAATGAACTAGTGGAAAGAATGTAAGATAGGGTTACTAAATTACAAGGTGCCTAGAACTGACCTGGCCAGAATTCAGATGCTGTTATATCCCGATGCACAGGAGCAGGGGATGAGTAGAGTAGATTTCAAAAGTCATCTCAAGTCTACAGGAAAAACACTATTCACAGGGACTGACTGAATTCTGTACCAGCGATGCATGGTACAAAGGTGATGAAGATAACTGTTCTATTCAGGGACTAAGAAAATTGGAGGCGCCTCTGCCTCTATTAGCTGGTGAACAAGTACAAGTACCTCGGTGGTGTACCTGTTCTGAAGGAGATGCACAGAGGGAGAAATTGGGAGCCACAGAGAAGTGAGTGATGATCCTTATCCGAGGAGGCCAGGTGGTCAAGGAAGGACTTATGAGAAAGATTTTCCTTGAGCTGAACCAAGTCTTATGAGGATGTTTAGCAGATGAGAAAAAAGCACATTTAGTGAAAAAGGCACAGAGGTTCCTGGGAGGAAGCTAACAAAACAGGGATGGACAGGAAACGCTTGTAGCACAGGTTCCTCTAAGGACAGAACATGTGCTTTCCAGAATCCTGGACACTCCTCCTCTCAAACGAACCATTTTCTCCAATACAAAGTGACCTACAAAGGGGCTAAGAGAGTTAAAAACATCATGAGACATAATCAGGGAGGGGAATCAAATATCTGGCATCCACCCCCGTTTATGGGAGGACTGACGCATGCATGTAATGCACAGTGTTCCCTGTTATCGTCAGCACTTACAAGGGAAGAAATTGTCTTCACAACACCTCTGCCCCAAAGCATGACATGGCTGCTGGGAGGCTCCCTGTGGGTCCACACAGTGTTGTTCCTGCTTCTACAGTTCCCGATGCATCCCCATTGGAGTGCCTGTCTCCTTTGCTCTAAATTCATTTGTGCAAAAAGAGGACAGAACCTGATACACAATATTATTCCTCAGGAAAGACATGATGTACATCCTAACTTAGTGGTTGATGGTCCTTATTGTCTGATTAACATAGAAAACTGGGAGGGGGTCAAAGGGGCAATAGATTTGCACTGTCCTGATACAGGGACTTTACAGTCTAGTCAGAGTTAAAACCCACAGTCCAGGTCCCCGATGCCTCAAAGTAAACAAGTACTTGAAGTCAGTAGGAGACACACAGGGGTGGAGCCTCCTTATGAGCCTCAGTATTGTAGGAAAACAGTTCTCAACAAAAGGAGATTCCATACGTCTCAGTTATGCTCTGTGGGGTGTGGGGAGGTGTGGCTGCAGAAATGGGTCCTCTCCATGCCCTGGTGACAAAGAAAGAAGGCTCCTGGTTTGAAGCAAAGAGCAGCTCCTGTGCCCAGGTGGTGCCTGCAGCTCACACCTGAGGTTAGCAGTGGAATCTAGTGGAGAACATGGGACATAGGGGCACAGTCAGAGGCTGAACACTGTTGTAACTTCCACACCCTGGTACCTGAGTCGTGAATTTTCTTGTGCAGAGGTTACTTCTGCAGCCTGGCCAGTTCCTCCCTTGCTGCTCTTCATCCCAGTTCCTGGCCTCTTCCATTGCCTGGACTCTCAGAGCCTCTACCTCAACATTCTCCTGTCCACCTGCTCTGCCTCTTGGTCTCTTCTCCACAGCCAGCAGATCATGTTACCAAACAGCAAGGGATTGAATCTCCTTCTGGGACCAAGAGCTCCTGGGATAGGAGGGTGTGTGGATGAGCCTGGAAACAAGGGGCTTCCTTCTGCTGTTTCAGGTCCTCCTCTGGCTGCTGCTTCCAAGCCTGTGCCTTCAGAGCTGCCGGTCATTAAACCAATGATTCCTGATACACACAGCAACACGGCTGTAAGCACAAGGATTCCTGCTGAGCCAAGGAAGCCCTACTAAATAGTACATATGATACCATTATCTATTTATGAATACTACAAAATTAAAGCTAGTCGAAGTTGACATGACAAAGATCAATAGTTATGTGGGGACAGGGTGAAGAGGGTAAGAGAGAGGAGGAATTCCAAGATAACTACAGGACATTTTAGGGAGAACTGATGTGCTCACTCTCGATAATATTGATTTTGACACCAGTGTTTATCATATCACACACTCTGCATGCGTGTAGTTCATCCTGTGACAAGTACACACATCAGAGCTATTACAGATAATCACAGAGGTGATTCTGGAGGAACACAGAGAGAGTAAACTTTGAGAGACTTGAAATTACACCTTCACAATCCTGATTCTCTCTGTATTTCAGGTAAACTCTAGAACAAGCAAAATCATTCTGTCCCCATTACATAAGGGGTTCCACCTTCCTCATGAGCCTGCCCACTCTGTCCCAAGGGGGGTTTCAGGGATGCAGCACAGTACTGTGGAAGGACCACCGACTTATATCCTGAGGCTCACTCTCACCCCATAAATGCTCTTGGACAACTCACAGACCTTCCACAATTCTAGGTGTAGGTTCACATCACTTAAGGGGGAACATGACACCTAAACCCCAAGACTTATGTTTACATGTAAAACCAAAGTAGTACATGGAGGCCAAGAATATACACTGGAAAGTTATCAAATATAAATGATATTTTTTAAAAGTGATGAATAGCACCACATCAACGGCAGTCACACCTGCTCTGGACACTGCCCTCTCTGTCAGCATAGATCCCAAGTTGAATATATATTCAGAGGACATGCAAATAGGGCCCTCCGTCTGCTGATTAAACCAGCTGAGCCCCAACACTTGCAGCTGGGAGAGGAGACCAGCCCCGGGTTCCCCAGGTGTTCCCATTCAGTGATCAGGAGAGAACACAGACAACTCACCATGGAGTTTGCACTTGGCTGGGTGTTCCTTGTTGCTCTTTTAAAAGGTAATTTATGGTGAACAAGTCACATTGAGTGTACGAGTGTATGTGAGTGAGAGAAAGATTGGTTGTTTGACAATTTCCTGACCAGGATGTTTTGTGTCTGCAGGTGTCCAGTGTGAGGTGCAGCTGGTGGAGTCTGGGGGAGACCTGGTGAAGCCTGGGGGGTCCCTGAGACTCTCCTGTGCAGCCTCTGGATTCACCTTCAGCAGCTACTACATGTACTGGGTCCGCCAGGCTCCAGGGAAGGGGCTGCAGTGGGTCGCAGCTATTAGCAGTAGTGGTAGTAGCACAAACTACGCAGACTCTGTGAAGGGCCGATTCACCATCTCCAGAGACAACGGCAAGAACACGCTGTATCTGCAGATGAACAGCCTGAGAGCCGAGGACACGGCCGTGTATTACTGTGCCAGTGACACGGTGAGGGGACATCAGTGTGAGTCCAGACACAAACCTCACTGTAGAAGGGGATCTGGACCAGCAGGGGGTGCACACTATGCACAATTTTGTCCTTAAGGCCCAGGAGCAGATGCAGCTAGAGGATATGGCAGGTTTCCTCCCAGGGTCTGGGGCTTCCTCTCTAATTATAGCCGTTTCCCCCAGGGAGCCCCTCTGCACACATAGTTCTGTGCTACCTATTCATTCTCTGACATAAATAAAAAGTTGAAGAACTGCTATACCTGCAAGCGCAAAAGTCAGTGTCACTTGCACTTGCTTGTTCCTGGACCTAAATATGAATGAATTACAAATATCTCCATGCAAATCCCCTGATTATTTTCAAGAGTCCCAGCTGCACTCACTGTGTATCATAGGAGAATCCAGCTCAGTGTGCAAGCTTGCAAGAAGTGCACTCTGGATATGGGGCTACAGTGACATCAACAATCCAAAGCCAGAGAAGAAAGATCCCTGGTGGGGCTCACTGTCTTAAACCATGTTCCCAACAATGTTAGTGGCAGCGTGGGAAACAGAGGGACCCCACCAGGACATGGTGTGGATGTAGAGTATGTTGATTGCACACACAGACACACACACACACACACACACACACAAACACACAACATGAGAACATAAAACTTTCATCCCCTTTACCATCTTGTCTCTTGAGAGCAGGGCAGGCCTCTCCTCAAGACATAACTGCTTGGATGGAGCCAAGGAAGGACACTGGCTCAGGGGGTGTGCTGTGGGTCAGTGGGGGGATGGGGTCCTGTTCATGGGAGGGGCTTCTGTGGAGTCAGTCTCCCACCTGCATCAAAGGAGGGAGAACTGGTGTGTTCTTGTTAGAGTTTCCATCTGTGAGGCAGGAAGAGAAGAGTGAGGGATGAAGGTCAAGGTGCTAACAGACAATAATCAAAAGATACCAAGTGATGACTAATTCGACTAAACACCTGTGAAAATGGCAAGAGCAAAAGGAGAAATGGCCATTCTAAATAGAAAATGATACGAATCCTTGGAAATTTAGAACAATCCATGGAAACATCACGAGTAGAAAGATAATGATAGAAGTAGACCGAGATCTACCCGTATCTGCAGTGGAAGCTGTCCACTCCCCAAGGTCACAAACTGGCTCTGACGTCCTTGTGTTTGCTGTGTGCACACAGAGACCAGAGGTTTCTACTGGATCCATGAGAATCCTCAGGCTGAGTTGCTGGATGGGGGAGCCTTCCACCTGCGGGGAATAACCTATTATCTTTCAGTTCCTGGTATCAGCTCAATGTGTATGACCTCAACCATCAGAGGTTGAATCCTAAGGATATTGTGATGGATCAAGGAGGACCAGCCTTAGGGAATCATTTAGGTCAGGAGGGTGCAGACTCACGACAGGATTACTGCCCTTATACCACAGGACTGGGAAATCTCCCTGCCCCCTGACCCCATGTGAGGTGACAGGGGAAGAACACACTAGGAGGTGGGTGCCCTCCAGACACCACATGTCTGCACCTTGACCTGGACTTTCGGGAATACATAACTGTGAGAAATCAGTGTCTGCTGTATAAAATGACCCAGACCATGTATATTGTTACAGCAGCTGGAACAGACTGAGACATTAGTGACACACGAACCCAAGCACTGATGCTCTGGCATTTCCCTGCTGCATTTGTTGGGAAAGTACCTGGTAAGTTCCTTCAGTGAAGTTCAAGGGTGGATTTCTCACATGTTCCCTCCCACAGATAGGACTAACCAGTACCCTCCTAGGACTCTGTGAAAGGACACAGTGGACACACAGAGGGAGAAACCTGGTACAAGGGAGTCAGGGTTTCCCAGATTATGTGGAACTTTAATTTAAGGATGATGTTTTTTCAGTCTCCCAGAAGATGTGGATGTGATGACTGTGAGATTTGAGTCTGATCATCACTTTACAGAGTTGTGTTGTACTGAAAGCCCCTTTGTTCCCTTGCTCCTGCCAGAATCTTTACTTGTCTGTGCTGTATTTTGTGACTTTAACGACAATATGCCTTGGTGATAGTCAGCTTTTTAATAGCAGTTCTCTATACTACTCGGATTTTGATGTCTGTGTCCTTCTGCATATTAGGAAACTTTTTGGCTATTATTTTATGGAATAAAACTAATCCCCCTTTTTATCTCTCTTCATCTCCTGTGACTCTTATGATACAAATGTTATTATGTTTTAATAAGTCACTGAATTCACTAAGTCTACCTTCATGGCCCATTACCTTGGTTTCCTTCTTCTTTTCACTCATTTTCTAGAATTTTATCTTGTATACCTTAAATTCATTCCTCTCCTTCATCCATCCTCATTTTTTATGGCCTCCACATGGGATTGCATCTTGGATTTAGTTGTTTGTTGGTTTTTGTTGTTGTTGTTGTTGTTGTTTTAATTTGATCTGATTAAATTTTAGTTCATTTATCATTGCAGTAAAGGATTCTCTAGTGTCTTCTATCCTTTTTTCAAGCCCACTTTCTATCCTAAAAATCATTGTTTTAAGTTCCAGTTCAGACATCATACTTATATTTGTATTGATTAAAAGCCTGGACATGAGTTTTCCTTCCTATTCATTCCTCTGGGGTAAACGTTTCCATATTTTCTATTTCTTCTGAAAATAAAAAAAGAAAGGGTTAAAAAAGTCAAGAAATGAAGATCCTGTGTTTCTTTTGGTCTGCTTCTAAAAAAGAATTTAGGTCACAAAATAAATAAAAATAATTATAAAATAAAATAAAGTAAAAATAGAAGTAATAAATATATATTTCTAAAAATAAAAATGAAAATATAAGAAAAAATTAATAATAAAAATCAAGAAAGAAGAATTGGAAAATAAATCAAAAAATAAAAATAAAAAACCTTAAGAATGAAAGTAGAAAGAAAGCTAGATCCTACTTCCCCTAGAGCTGAAACTTCCCAGCACTCAATGATCATTAGACTTGGTGAGAAGGAATAGATTCTGCTGATCTCAGGGAGGTACCTGTTGTGATTATTCTCAGGGGTTTTGGCCTAGTGGAAATGCACATCTTGGAAGCAGGGTGCAGGGCTTGGTGTAAGTGGCTCTGGCCTCCAATAGGTAGAGCTGTTTTGCACTGATGGGTGGATTAAATATGGCATCTGCTCTCTGAACTGGTTTGGAAAGTTCACACCCCACACTCTTCAGTGAGTCTTCACAGGAAACTGTCCCCGGATACCATCTGACCCTGTGTTCACCCTGCCTGTGTTGGAGCTGCTCTATCTCAGGCACACGACTGAGTTTCAAAACCTCAAAATTAGGGACTCCCTTGGGGTAGACCCATGTTATTTTCCAGGGGACGGTCTCATAGCCTTTTTGCCTTTTGCCTACAGGTCTCAGGAAAGAGGTCATATGACCACACAGTGCTTCACCCTTCATGGCAAAGCAGAGCAGAAAGCCTGCAATTAGTCTCACTGTTTAATCAGGTTTCGGGCTCCTATGCCTAGTAACTGTGCATCACATTGGTGCCGCACATTCTTCTTATGGTTCAGGGGGTCCTCAGACCCTGTATTTCTGCCCCACTTTGACACTTCAGCATCTTTATTCCAGGCACACCCCCACAGTAGCAGACTTCTAAAAGTTCAGATTTTGCTCTCTGTTGCTATAATACATTGTCGGTAGCATCAGGAGGCTCACTCTTTCCCTGCAGTCATCACCACACTTGTATCACCCCCAAGACAAAACTGCACACCTCCTATATTCCAAAAGGTGGTTGATTTTCTATTTGTACACTTGCAGTTTTTGTTCTCTCACACCCCCGACTGATTTCTTGGTTGCTCAGAATGACTTGATAACTACCTAGCTGTGTTCCAGGGTTGAGACAACTGTAGGGACCCTTACCCCTACTCCGTCACACTTCCTCCCTCCCTCATTTATTTATAGCAAAGAGGGTGTGATAAATTCCTTCTGCTGTATATGCTGAAGCTCAGACTTGAAATCTGGTGTTGTGTTTCAGAATATCCT
Organism: Eumetopias jubatus; assembly: GCF_037043125.1. NCBI lineage: Eukaryota > Metazoa > Chordata > Mammalia > Carnivora > Otariidae > Eumetopias > Eumetopias jubatus. The sequence goes on from NW_028274813.1 coordinate 389,407, forward strand.
AACTTATTTCCCTCTCTATTCTGATCCAATGGTCTTATGATTCAATTACTGTTTGAGTGTGGAATCCCATTAAGTATTATGCAATTATTATATTATTTTGCAGTAAGTAATGGTTCACATATGTGGTCCATGTACATAACCTGACTCAATGACAGGCATAGAGAAGTATGCACCTCCTGGCAGTGAGCCTGGGCCTTTGAACAGGATATGATGTGTGCTTCCAAAGGACAAGAATTGCAGGGACATTATTAGCACCACACCATGTCTCTTTACAGGGGAAGCAGGTGTATTTTGGATGGTATGGCAAGTTGGCAGATTTCCTGATGCACAGGACCATTCAGGGATGGAAACTGGGGGATCTGGAGGCAGAACAGAAGTCCTTGTCTCATCCAGCAGGGTCAAAGTTTTTTTCTATTAGACTGAATTTCCTAAAAGTCAAAAGAAGCTGTCAAAAACTTAGAGTGGAGAGGCAGCCTGAATTTGTTGGTTTAGGATGGATATGACATATCAACTTTTGTTAAAATATCCCCAGAGCAGAATGCATGGGACCATAATCTCATCAGTACCAGTAGGAGTATCTTTGGACAACGGATTCCATGAATCTCTGCAAGTCTGTGTTATTTTATCTTGAGGACGCTGTTTTCTCAAACTTACCAGGAGACTGTGGATGTGACGACCATGTGTTCTTTGAGTCTGAGCCACATGATGCACAGTTGTCCCACCAGACAGCTGTCAGGTGTGTGTCTCAGTTCCTGGATATGAAAGCTGGTACAAATCAGGATGGAAATCCAAATCAAGAAACTTTCCATCAGCTAAAAGGGATGGAGGCTTTCGTTCAGGAATGACTTCACAACATGGGAAAGGACACATTCATGAAATAAAACATATGCACATGCCATGGAAGGTGGATGTGGGATAAAGTCCATCTACCTGTGTTCTATGGACCCCTCAAGACTGGTTTCTCTCAATGTCCCAAATCCCAGGTTCCCCAGGACTATGCTACTGATGGTGACACATGAGCAGATATATTCTGACTCCCTTTGTGAGCTTTCCTCCCAAGTACTGACTTAAGGCTGTAACCAATTTGTCTGTACCCTGAACTATGATATAATAGAACATTTAACTAACAGGCTTTGAAATCCCCTAGTGCCATCAAGCAGCTAAAGTCTGTCGATGATCTGAGGGAAGTGACAGCCAGAGTGTTTCCAGTATCCTGTTGTTAAATCAATTTTATGTCACTTAAAAAACCTAGGGGAAACCCATCATGGATGGACACGGTGACAGCATTCCCAAGGTCACAGGCAGACCCAAACAGGGACTGGCAGAGGGAGAGATTCTTCTGAAAGTAACTCCTGAAGAAGCATCAATGTCCCAGCAGATCCTCTCCTGCCTCCCAGACTAGAATCATCTCATTGCCACAGAAACACAGACCCCAGATGGGAAATAGGACTGTGTCCACAGCCTGATATTATTTCCACATAAAATTAAATTCATCAAATCCCTTAATGGACAGGGATTTGAATTATATGCTGGTCCTGTAATCCATTCCTATAAATCATACACTGGATTTCTGATAATGGTTGCACCAAATTATCATTATGGGCATCAAGCTTTTCCAAAAAATGTCCTTAACCTTGTACTCCCATGTTCTTATGGCCATCTTCACAAAAACTTCATAATTTTAATTGTGTTTTATTTATATTGCCATGTTTGACATTGAGCATTCCAAAACACCTATATAAAATAAGAACGTAACAGGGCAGAGAAACTCCCATATTGATGCAAAATTATCCCTCTGCATCTTCTTCACATTCATGGTTGTTATGGAAAGCATATAAATAATACATTCTCTGAGATCCACAGATACACCTCCAGGGCGAGAAGCAACTTTATTGTAATATCAGAAACTGGAAAGAATCCCATCCCCAAACAACTATTTTAAAAAATAAAATGCTGCTATGTTCATTCATTTGAAAGGTGCCAACCATTAAAACCAGTGATGCGTTTTTAAGGTCTGTATTATATTATTTTTTTTTTCAAAAATGCATTGCACTTTGAAAATGTTTACCTAAAAAAATAAGAAACATCTTTATATGACTCAGCCATCAGAAAGGCTGAATACCAAACTTTTCCATCCACATGGGTGGGACTGGAGGAGATCATGCTAAGTGAAATAAGTCAAGCAGAGAAAGCCAATTAAAATATGGTTTCACATCTTTGTGGAACATCAGGAATAGCAGGGAGGACAATAGGAGAAGGAAGGGAAGAATGGGGGGTGGGAATTGGAAGGAGAGATGAACCATGAGAGACTATGGACTCAGAGACAAACAGGGTTTTAGAGAGGAGGGGGGATTGGTTAGCCCGGTGATGGGTATTAAGGAGGGCACGTACTGCATGGAGCACTGGGTGTTATATGAAAACAATGGATCGTGGACGACCACTTCAAAAACTAATGATGTATTGTATGGTGACAAACAAAACATAATAAAATTTAAAAAAAGAAAAATAAAATTAATTAATTAAAAAAAAAGAACTGCAATATCACCTCCAAAAAGAATCTCTAAACTCCCCAGTACTTTTCCTATCTCACCTTAGTCAGTCACATCTCATCTTGTGTTACAATGACATGGATCCAGGTCTTTTCTCCATTAAACTCTGGGGAAATTCCAATGGAAGCCTATCACTCAAGGTCCACTTTGCAGGGACAAAGTCTGTGGAGAAGTTCTGACCGAATAAAACAGCAATCAAGGTGGCAACAGGCCATCACATAAGGAGAAAAGGACCAACTAATAAGAGTGCACAGTCATCTTACAAGGATGTTCATGAGCACAAGACTATTAGCAAGGGGAAACCATGACCAAGTCAAAGCAACATTAAAAATAGAGGGTTCTTGCCAGAAATTGTGGGAATTCTAGCAATCTACATATGTGCATGAGCTAGATTTGCAAAATGGCCAAGCAAAGCATGATAGCCATATTTCTCAGGAAAGGTCAGTAAATTCCTATCAGAGGATGTGTTCATTGTTCAGGAAAATTTCAGAGCGACCTCTGAGCGTGCAAAGATTAGAACATGGCCTGAAGGGACAAGCCCCTGACTTTTTCTGGTACAGAAAAGTGCAGATTTTGAGCTTCAGAACAAAGGGAGACTGCATCATAAATGAAGGTCATGCGACATGGTCCACAGAGGGAAAGAGACCCAATTCTAGGCAGGCCTTAATGGGGAGACCTGGAAGGCCCCTTGGAAGCATGGGGACACTGGGAAGCAGGAGGCAATAGATGCCTGTCTCAATCTTAAGCTATTTACTCTGAAGTAATGGAATCCTCTGGACTGTCACACATGACCACCTCAACATGGGTGTGTCTGGAGGGGGTAATCCAGAATGGAGCAAATGGGTAGAACTATCATCCAGTCCATACTTCTCAATGACACTCATTCCAGAACCCTCAATATAAGGGCTGCATTTATTCTTTTTTGTATACCATATCTACAAATTATTTATTAGTCATCTGTATATACTCATGTTCAAATTGATATGAGTAGATTAAAATAATTTTGAATTAAGCACTTCATAGTTAACTTTGCAAAATATTTTTTTCTTAGTAAATTCTATGTATTGGAATAATAAGATTTTTATTTTTTGTTATGTTTGTCACCATACTGTACATCATTAGTTTTGATGTAGTGTTCAATGATTTATTGTTTGTATATAACACCCAGTGCTCCATGCAATACATGACTTCCTTAACACCCATCACCAGGCTAACACAACCACACACGCTCTTCTCTGAAATCCACAGGCTGTTTCCCAGAGTCCTAGTCTCTCATGGTTCTCCTCTACCTCCAATTTCCCCCTGCTTCATGTTTCCCTTCCTTCTCCCATGTCCTTCATGCTATTTCCTTTGTTCTACATATGAGTGAAACCAAATGCAATTGTCTTTTCTGCTTGATTTATTTCACTTAGCATAATCTCCTCCAGTTCCATTCATGTTGATAAAAATGACGGGGAAGGCAGAGCAAGATGGCGGAGGAGTAGGAGAACTGGCTTTCCTCTGGTCTCAGGAATTCAGCAGAATAGGGATCAAACCATTCTGAACACCTACGAACTCAACAGGAGATCGAAGAAGAGAGTAGCAACAACTCTCTGAACAGAAAAGTGACCACCTTCTGGAAGGTAGGACATGTGGAGAAGTGAATCCGAGGCGATATTCGGAGGATAGACGGCAGGGGAGGGGGCCTCCGTCGGCCGCTTCTGGCAAGTGATAGAGCCTCGGAGCACAAAATCGGAAATTTTAGAAGTCGGCTCCGCTGAAGGACGTCACTCGCTCCACTGGCTAAGCGGAGGGGCGGGGGGGGGAACCCTCGCGGGAAAGTGTGGTCTCAGGACCCTCGGGGTCACAGAAAGACCGGGGGTGCCTGAGTGCAGCAGAGCTCCCAGGTATTGGAGTGGGGAAGCCGGCTGCAGAGACAGAGCCAAGGCGTGGGCTCTCAGCTCGGGGTTGCTATAAACTGTGATCCGCGGGCCAGTGGGGCCACTGCTCCTCCAGCAGGGACCCAACAAGCAGCAGAGCTCGGAGACTCCCCTTCCTCCCCCAGGAGGAGCGGCGCGGGAGCGCACCGCAGGGATCTGCTGGGTTTGGAGACTCCACACGAGGTCAGGTGCCAGAAATAGAAATGCTCGGTCACAACCCAGGTGAGCACGGAGTGCGGCCGGAGACCAGGGAGACGGAAGTGACTGCTTTTCTCTGGGGGCGCACTGAGGAGCAGGGCCCCGAGTTCTCAGCTCTTCCAGGTGGAGATTGGGAGGCCACCATTTTCACCCCGGTCCTCCAAAGCTGTACCGAGAGCTTGCAGGGAACAAAAGCTCCTGAGAGCAAACCCGAGCAGCTTGCTTAGCCCAGCTCGACAAGGGCGGGGCAATGCCGCCTCCGGCAAAGACACTTGGGAACCACGGCAACAGGCCCCTCCCCCAGAAGATCAGCACAAACAGCCAGCAAGCCAAGAACAAGTTTACCGATCAAAGAGAAGAGGACAACTCCAGCGCTAGGGGAATACTGCACATGGAATTCATGGCTTTTTTTTACTATTATTCATTAATTTTTCAAAGTTAATTTTTTAACTGTTTTTTTATTTTTGTTTTTCCCATTTTCAACCAACATCTTATCAATGTCTTTTTCAAAAAAATACTTTTTATTTTTCATTTTAGAGTCATATTTTATCCCTTCATAGTAGTAACCCTTATTTTTGGCATATATATATAAGTTGTTCTCTCTTTAAAATTTTAAGATACAGTTTCTTCTAACAGATCAAAATATACCCTAAATCACTAGTGTATGGCTTGGTTCTAGTCTCTTGCCTGATCACATTCTCTCCCTTTTTTTTCTTTTAATCTTCTTTCTTTTTTCAAACAACTTCTTATTTTATCAATTCCTTTTATAAAATCTTTTATAATTTTTACTTTACAGTCATCTTCCATCCCTCCATTTTATCAACCCTTATTTTGTACATATATGTCTTTCTTCCTTTAAAATTTTAGGAGGCACTTTTATCTAACAGACCAAAATACGCCCAAAATCTAGTGTGTGGCAATGATCGATACACTAGCCTGATCATATTTGTTCATATTCTGTTTTTTTTGTATTGTTCTGTTTTTGTTTTTATCTTTTTCTTTTTGTGTTTCTTTTCTCTTTCTTTTTTCATTCTTTCCCTTTCTTTTCCCCTGATTACAGGTCTTTTCTGATTTGTATAGAGCATATTTGCTGGGGATGTTGTTAACCTGTGAGCATTTTGTTCTCTTATTCATCTATTCTCCTCTGGACAAAATGACAAGATGAAAAAAATCACCTCAGCAAAAAGAACAAGAGGTAGTACCATCAGCAAGGGACGTACTCAATACGGACATTAGTACTATGTCGGACCTAGAGTTCAGAATCGTGACTTTAAAGATACTAGCTGGGCTTGAAACAAGCGTGGAAATTATTAGAGAAACCCTTTCTGGAGAAATAAAAGAACTAAAATCTAACCAAGTCGAAATCAAAAAGGCTATTAACGAGGTGCAATAAAAAATGGGGGCACTAACTGCTAGGATAAATGAGGCAGAAGAGAGAATCAGCGATATAGAAGACCAAATGATGGAAAATAAAGAGGCTGAGAAAAAGACAGAGAAACAACTACAGGATCATGAGGGCAGAATTTGAGATAAGCGATACGATAAGATGAAACAATATTAGAATAATTGGGAACCCAGAAGAGGAAGAAAGAGAGAGAGGGCCAGAAGGTATATTGGAGCAAATGATAGCAGAGAACTCCCCTAATGTGGGGAAGGAAACAGGCATCAAAATCCAGGAGGCACAGAGAACCCCTCTCAAAATCAATAAAAATAGGTCAACACCCCGACATCTAATAGTAAAACTTACGAGTCTCAGAGACAAACAGAAAATCCTGAAAGCAGCTCGGGAGAAGAGATATGTAACCTACAATGGTAGAAACATTAGATTGGCAACAGACCTATCCACAAAGACCTGGCAGGCCAGAAAGGACTGGCATGAGATCTCCAGAGCATTAAACGAGAAAAATATGCAGCCAAGAATACTATATCCAGCTAGGCTCTCATTGAAAATTGAAGGAGAGATAAAAAGCTCCCAGGACAAATAAAAACTAAAGGAATTTGCAAACACGAAACCAGCCCTCCAAGAAATATTGAAAGGGGTTCTCTAAGCAAAGAGAGAGCCTAAAAGCAGCATAGATCAGAAAGGAACACAGACAATATACAGTAACAGTCACCTAAAGGCAATACAATGGCACTAAATTCATACCTTTCAATAGTTACCCAGAATGTAAATGGGCTAAATGCCCCAATCAAAAGACACAGGCTATCAGATTGGATTAAAAAACAAGACCCATCTATATGCGGTCTGCAAGAGACTCATTTTAGACCCAATGACACCCCCACATTGAAAGTGAGGGGGTGGAAAACCATTTACCATGCTAATGGACACCAAAAGAAAGCTGGGGTGGCAATCCTTATATCAGACAAATTACATTTTAAAACACTGTAATAAGAGATGGAGAAGGACACTATATCCTACTTAAAGGGTCTATCCAACAAGAAGATCTAACAATTGTAAATATCTATGCCCCTAACATGGGAGCAGCCAATTTTATAAGGCAATTAATAACCAAAGTGAAGAAACACTTTGACGACAATACAATAATAGTGGGGGATTTTAACACCCCTTGACTAAAATGGACCGATAATCTAAGCAAAAGATCAACAAGGAAATAAAGACTTTAAATGAAACACAGGACAAATGGACTTCACAGACATATTCAGAACATTCCATCCCAAAGCAACGGAGAACACATTCTTCTCTAGTGCCCATGGAACATTCTCCAGAATTGATCACATCCTAGGTCACAAATCAGGTCTCAACCGGTACCAAAAGATTGGGATTATTCCCTGCATATTTTCAGACCACAGTGCTTTGAAACTAGAACTTAATCAGAAGAGGAAAGTTGGAAAGAACTCAAATACATGGAGGCTAAAGAGCATCCTACTAAAGAATGAATGGGTCAACCAGGAAATTAAAGAAGAATTTAAAAAATTCATGGAAACCAATGAAAATGAAAACACAACTGTTCAAAATCTTTGGGATACAACAAAGGTAGTCCTGAGAGGAAAGTATAGAGCAATACAAGCCTTTCTCAAGAAACAAGAAAGGTCTCAAATACACAACCTAACCCTACACCTAAAGGAGCTGGAGAAAGAACAGCAAATAAAGCCTAAACCCAGCAGGAGAAGAGAAATCATAAAGATCAGAGCAGAAATCAATGAACTAGAAACCAAAAGAACAGTAGAACAGACCAACGAAACTAGGAGCTGGTTCTTTGAAAGAATTAACAAGATGGATAAACCCCTGGCCAGATTTATCAAAAAGACAAGAGAAATGACCCAAATCAACAAAATCATGAATGAAAGAGGAGACATTACAACCAACACCAAAGAAATACAAACAATTATAAGAACATACTCTCAGCAACTCTATGCCAACAAATTAGATAACCTGGAAGATATGGGTGCATTCCCAGAGATGTATCAACTACCAAAATTGAACCAGGAAGAAATAGAAAACCTGAACAGACCTATAACCACTAAGGAAATTGAAGCAGTCATCAAAAATCTCCCAACAAACAAAAGCCCAGGGCCAGATGGCTTCCCAGGGGAATTCTACCAGACATTTAAAGAAGAATTAATAGCTATTCTCTTGAAACTATTCCAAAAAATAGAAATGGTAGGAAAACTTCCAAACTCATTTTATGAGGCCAGCATTACCTTGATCCCAAAACCAGACAAAGACCCCATCAAAAAGGAGAATTACAGACCAGTATCCTTGATGAATATAGATGCAAAAATTCTCACCAAATACTAGCCAATAGGATCCAACAGTACATTAAAAGGATTATTCACCATGACCAAGTGGGATTTATCCCTGGGCTGCAAGGTTGGTTCAACATCCGCAAAACAATCAACGTGATACAATACATTAACAAAAGAAAGAACAAGAATCCTATGATCCTCTCAATAGATGCAGAAAAAGCATTTGACAAAGTATAGCATCCTTTCCTGATCAAAACTCTTCAGAGTATAGGGATAGAGGGTACATACCTCAATATCATAAAAGCCATCTCTGAAAACCCACAGCGAATATCATTCTCAAAGGGGAAAAGCTGAGAGCTTTTCCCCTAAGGTCAGGAACGCGGCAGGGATGTCCTATATCACCACTGCTATTCAACATAGTATTAGAAGTCCTAGTCACAGCAATCAGACAACAAAAAGAAATCAAAGGCACCCAAATCAGCAAAGAGCAAGTCAAACTCTCACTCTTTGAAGATGATATGATACTGTATGTGGAAAACCCAAAAGACTCCACCCAAAAACTGCTAGAACTCATACAGGAATTCAGTCAAGTAGCAGGAGATAAAATCAATGCACAGAAATCAGTGGCACTCCTATACACCAACAACAAGACAGAAGAGGGACAAATCAAGGAGTCGATCCCATTTACAATTGCACCCAAAACCAGAAGATACCTAGGAATAAATTTAACCAAAGAGGCAAAAGATCTGTACTCAGGAAACTATAAAATACTCATGAAAGAAATTGAAGAAGACACAAAGAAATGGAAAAACGTTCCATGCTCATGGATTGGAAGAACAAACATTGTGAAGATGTCAATGCTACCTAGAGCAATCTACACATTCAGTGCAATCCCCATCAAAATACCATCCAATTTTTTCAAAGAAATGGAACAAATAATCCTAAAATTTGTATGGAACCATGAGACCCCGAATAGCCAGCGGAATGTTGAAAAAGAAAAGCAAAGCTGGAGGCATCACAATTCCGGACTTCCAGCTCTATTACAAAGCTGTCATCATCAAGACAGTATGGTACTCGCACAAAAACAGACACATCAATCAATGGAACAGAATAGAGAGCCCAGAAATGGACCCTCACCTCTATGGTCAACTCATCTTTGACAATGCAGGAAAGAATATCCAATGGAATAAAGACAGTCTCTTCAACAAATGGTGTTGGGAAAATTGGACAGCCACATGCAGAAGAATGAAACTGGACCATTTCCTTACACCACACACAAAAATAGATTCCAAATTGTTGAAAGACCTAAACGTGAGACAGAAGTCCATCAAAATCCTAAAGGAGAACACAGGTAGCAACCTCTTCGACCTCAGCCACAGCAAATTCTTCCTAGAGACATTGCCAAAGGCAAGGGAAGCAAGGGCAAAAATGAGCTATTGGGATTTCATCAAGATAAAAAGCTTTTGCACAGCAAAAGAAACAGTCCACAAAACCAAAAGACAACCAACAGAATGGGAGAAAATATTTGCAAATGACATATCAGATAAAGGGCTAGTATCCAAAATCTATAAAGAACTTATCAAACTCAACACCCAAAGAACAAATAATCCAATCAAGAAATGGGCAGAAGACATGAACAGACATTTTTCCAAAGAAGACATCCAAATGGCCAATAGACACTTGAAAAAATGCTCCACATCGCTCGGCATCCGGGAAATCCAAATCAAAACCTCGATGAGATACCACCTCACACCAGTCAGAATGGCTAGAATTAACAAGTCAGGAAAAGACAGATGTTGGCGGGGATGCGGAGAAAGGGAAACCCTCCTACACTGTTGGTGGGAATGCAAGGTGGTGCAACCCCTCTGGAAAACAGTATGGAGGTTCCTCACACAGTTGAAAATAGAGCTACCATACGATCCAGCAATTGCTCTACTGGGTATTTACCCTAAGGATACAAATGTAGGGATCCGAGGGGGTACGTGCACCCCCGATGTTTATAGCAGCAATGTCCACAATAGCCAAACTGTGGAAAGAGCCATGATGTCCATCGACAGATGAATGGATAAAGAAGAGGTGGTATATATACACAATGGAATATTATGCAGCCATCAAAAGGAATGAGATCTTGCCATTTGCAACGATGTGGATGGAACTGGAGGGTGTTATGCTGAGTGAAATAAGTCAATCAGAGAAACATGTATATATGACCTCAATGATATGAGGAATTCTTAATCTCAGGAAACAAACTGAGGTTTGCTGGAGTGGTGGGGGGTGGGAGGTATGGGGTGGCTGGGTGATAGACATTGGGGAGGGTATGTGCTATAGTGAGCACTGTGAATTGTGCAAGAGTGCTGAATCACAGATCTGTACCTCTGAAACAAATAATGCAATATATGTTAAGAAAAAAGAAAAAGAAGAAGATAGCTAGAGGAAGAGAATGAAGGGGAGTAAGTCGGAGGGGGAGACGAACCATGAGAGACGATGGACTCTGGAAAACAAACTGAAGTTTCTATAGGAGAGGTGGGTGGGGGGGTGGGTTAGCCTGGTGATGGGTATTAAAGAGGGCACATTCTGCGTGGAGCACTCGTGTTATGCACAAACAATGAATCATGGAATACTACATCAAAAACTAATGATGTAATGTATGGTGATTAACATAACAATAAAAAATTTTTAAAAATGGTGGGTATTCATACTATTTAATGGGTGAGTAATCTCCTACCTGAATCAACCAAAAACAGAAAATGGACAAAATATATTACAAAAATGATACCAGATGGAAATATATGAATGACATGAACCATCAGAAAGATGCTAATACAAGCTGGTGGGGGGAGCTGCTACAAGGACAGACAGATACAGAGGGGACCAAAGGATGGACAGAAAGACAAACAGCAAAACCAGAGATGACCAGACACAATGAAAACCCTCCAGGAATTCACAAGACATATGAGGACTGGCGTGGGCCTGGGCTTCTCACAGGACAAAGGATGGAGACCTCAGCCTCTGGGGCTCCTTAACTACCTCTTTATCCCACTCTATCACGAGTTAGTCAGCAAGTCTTGCCAGTTACAAGTTCAAGACACACTCAGAATCCAACCATTTCCAAGCCCTTCACTGCTGCCACCCTGGACTGAGCTCCTATCAACTCTCACTTGGACACCAGCAAGAATCTCCTCACCTGCTTGATTCCAACCTCCCAGGTCCCTATCCCATCCCCAACTATTCTCCACACCACAGTCAGCAAGAGAATTTTACCATGTGGAGGAAGAGAAGATGGTTACTTGCTTTGGTCAGTCTTCCCTCCTCATACATAAGCACCAAAAAGGCACGTTCTTCTATTTCTGTTCATTGCTGTGTTCACAGGGACCAAGCAGGGCCATAGTTTGTGCAGTTAGAACAAAATAAATATTTGTTAATGAATTACATAAGCAGATATGGAACTGTACCTTAAACTTCTGGGAAAGGAATAAAGGAACTGAATTTTGCATCTGTTTGTGGGACTTCAGGAGGCTCAGGGCTCTGAAATCATGTTTGCTTTGTCATCATCACTGACTCTACAATGGCCTGTTCACAAGGTTCACTGAATGAACTAGTGGAAAGAATGTAAGATAGGGTTACTAACTTACAAGTTGCCTAGAACTGACCTGGGCAGAATTCGGATGCTGTTATATCCGCATGCACAGGAGCAGGAGATGAGTAAAGAGTAGAGTTCATATGTCTTCTCAAGACTACCGGAAAAACACTATTCAGCATGGACTGACTGAATTCTGTACCAGCGATGCATGGTACAAAGGTGATGAAGATAAGTGTTGTATTCGGGGACTAAGAAAATTGGAGTTGCCTCTGCCTCTATTAGCTGGTGAACAAGTGCAAGTACCTCGGTGGTGTACCTGTTCTGAGGGAGATGCACACAGGGAGTATTTGGGAGCCACAGAGAAGTGAGTGATGATCCTTATCCGAGGAGGCCAGGTGGTCAAGGAAGGACTTATGAGAAAGATTTTCCCTGAGCTGAACCAAGTCTTATGAGGATGTTTAGCAGATGAGAAAAAGCACATTTAGTGAAGAAGGCACAGAGGTTCCTGGGAGGAAGCTAACAAAACAGGGATGGACAGGAATCGCTTGTAGCGCGTGTTCCTCTAAGGACAGAGCCTGTGCTTTCCAGAGTTCGTAGACACTCCTCCTCTCCAACTCACATTTTCCCCAAAACAAAGTGAGCTACAAAGTGGATAAGAGAGTTGAAAACATCATGAGACATAATCATGGAGGGGAATCAAATATCTGACATCCACCCCAGGTTATGGGAGGACTGACACGTGCATATAATGCACAGTATTCCCTTTTATTATCAGCACTTACAAGAGAAGAAATTGTCTTCAAAATATCTCTGCCCCAAAGCATGACATGGCTGCTGGGAGGCTCCCTGTGGGTCCACACAGTGTTATTCCTCCTTGTACAGTTCCCGATGCATCCCCATTGGAGTGCCTGTCTCCTTTGCTCTAAATTCAATTAGTGCAAAGAAGAGGACAGAACCTGATACACAATATTATTCCTCAGGAAAGACATGATGTACATCCTACCTTAGTGGTTGATGGTCCTTATTTTCTGATTAACATAGAAAACTGGGAGGGGGTCAAAGGGGCAATAGATTTGCACTGTCCTGATACAGGGACTTTACAGTCTAGTCAGAGTTAAAACCCACAGTCCAGGTCCACGATGGCTCAAAGTAAATAAGTACTTGAAGTCAGTAGGAGACACACAGGGGTGGAGCCTCCTTATGAGCCTCAGAATTGTAGGAAAACAGTTCTCTACAAGAGGAGAGTCCATACGTGTCAGGTGAGCTCTGTGGGGTGTGGGGAGAGGTGGCTGCAGAAATGGGTCCTCTCCATGCCCTGGTGACAGAGAAAGAAGCCTCCTGGCTTGAAGCAAAGAGCAGCTCCTGTGCCCAGATGGTGCCTGCAGCTCACGCCTGAAGTTAGCAGTGGAATCTAGTGGAGAACATGGGACATAGGGGCACAGTCAGAAGCTGAACACTGTTGTAACTTCCATCCCCCATCCTGAGTCGTGAATTTTCTTGTGCAGAGGTTTCTTCTGCGGCCTGGCCAGTTCCTCCCTCGCTGCTCTTCATCCCAGTTCCTGGCCTCTTCCATCGCCTGGACTCTCAGAGCCTCTACCTCAACATTCTCCTGTCCACCTGCTCTGCCTCTTGGTCTCTTCTCCACAGCCAGCAGATCATGTTACCAAAGAGCAAGGGATTGAATCTCCTTCTGGGACCAAGAGCTCCTGGGATAGGAGGGTGTGTGGATGAGTCTAGAAACAAGGGGCTTCCTTCTGCTGCCTCAGATCCTCCTCTGGCTGCTGCTTCCAAGCCTGTGCCTTCAGAGCTGCCGGTCATTAAACCAATGATTCCTGATACACACAGCAACACGGCTGTATGCACAAGGATTGCTGCTGAGCCAAGGAAGCCCTACTAAATAGTACATATGATACCATTATCTATTTATGAATTCTACAAAATTAAAGGTAGTCTAAAGTGACATGAGAAAAATCAGTAGTTATGTGGGGACAGGGTGACGAGGGGAAGAGGAAGTAGTAATTCCAAGATAAGTACAGGACATTTTAGGGAGAATTGATGTGCTCACTCTTGATAATATTGATTTTAACACCTGTGTTTATCATATCACACACTCTGCGTGTGTGTAGTTCATCCTGTGCCAAGTACACATCAGAGCTATTACAGGTAATCACAGAGATGATTCTGGAGGAACACAGAGAGAGTAAACTTTGAGAGACTTAAAATTACACCTTCACAAACCTGATTCTCTCTGTAATTCAGGTAAACCTTAGAACAAGCAAAATCATTCTGTCCCCATTACATAACGGGTTCCACCTTCCTCATGAGCCTGCCCACTCTGTCCCAAGGGGGGTTTCAGGGATGCAGCACAGTACTGTGGAAGGAGCACCGACTTATATCCTGGAGCTCACTCTCACCCCATAAATGCTCTTGGACAACTCACAGACCTTCCACAATTCTAGGTGTAGTTTCACATCACTTAAGGGGGAACATGACACCTAAACCCCAAGACTTATGTTTACATGTAAAAACAAAGTAGTACATGGAGGCCAAGAATATACACTGGAAAGTTATCAAATATAAATGATATTTTTTAAAAGTGATGAATAGCACCACATCAACGGCAGTTACACCTGCTCTGGACACTGCCCTCTCTGTCAGCATAGATCCCAAGTTGAATATATATTCAGAGGACATGCAAATAGGGCCCTCCCTCTGCTGATTAAACCAGCTGAGCCCCAACCCTTGCAACTGGGACAGGAGACCCAGCCCCGGATTCCCCAGGTGTTCCCATTCAGTGATCAGGAGAGAACACAGACAACTCACCATGGAGTTTGCACTTGGCTGGCTTATCCTTGTTGCTCTTTTAAAAGGTAATTTATGGTAAACAAGATACATTGAGTGTATGAGTGTATATGAGTGAGACAAAGATTGGTTGTGTGACAGTTTCCTGACCAGGATGTTTTGTGTCTACAGGTGTCCAGTGTGAGGTGCAGCTGGTGGAGTCTGGGGGAGACCTGGTGAAGCCTCGAGGGTCCCTGAGACTCTCCTTTGCAGCCTCTGGATTCACCTTCAGCAGCTACTACATGAGCTGGGTCCGCCAGGCTCCAGGGAAGGGGCTGCAGTGGGTCGCATATATTAGCAGTGATGGAAGTAGCACAAGCTATGCAGACTCTGTGAAGGGTCGATTCACCATCTCCAGAGACAATGGCAAGAACACGCTGTATCTGCAGATGAACAGCCGAGGACACGGCCGTGTATTACTGTACAAGGGACACGGTGAGGGGATGTCAGTGTGAGCCCATACAGGAACCTCACTGTAGGAGGTGATCTGGACCACCAGGGGGTGCACACTTCTCACAATTTTGTCTTTAGGGCTCAGAAGCAGATGCAGCTGGAGGATATGGAAGGTTTCCTCCCAGGGCCAGGCTTCCTCTCTAATTATTGCCGTTTCCCCCAGGGAGCCTCTCTGCACACATAGTTCTGTGCTACCTATTCATTCTCTGACATAAATAAAAAGTTGAAGAACTACTATACAAGCAACTGCAGAAGTCACTGTTACTTGAACTTGCTTGTTCCTGGACCTAAATATGAATGAATTACTAATATCTCCATACAAATCCCCTGAATACTGTCAAGAGTCCCAGCTGCACTCACTGTGTATCATAGGAGAATCCAGCTAAGTGTGCAAGCTTGCAAGAACTACATTCTGGATATGGGGCTACAGTGGCATCAACAATCCAAAGCCAGAGAAGAAAGATCCCTGGTGGGGCTCACTGTCTTAAACCATGTTCCCAACAATGTTAGTGGCAGCGTGGGAAACAGAGGAACCCCACCAGGACATGGTGTGGATGTAGAGTATATTGATTATACACACAGACACAAGCACACAAAAATGAGAACATAAAACTTTCATCCCCTTTACCATCTTGTCTGTTGAGAGCAGGGCAGACCTCTCCTCAAGTCATAACTGCTTGGATGGAGCCAAGGAAGGACACTGGCTCAGGGGGTGTGCTGTGGGTCAGTGGGGGGGATGGGGTCCTGTTCATGGGAGGGGCTTCTGTGGAGTCAGTCTCCCACCTGCATCAAAGGAGGGAGAACTGGTGTGTTCTACTTAGAGTTTCCATCTGTGAGGCAGGAAGAGAAGAGTGAGGAATGAAGGTCAAGGCGCTAACAGGCAATAATCAAAAGATACCTTGTGATGACTAATTCGACTAAACACCTGTGAAAATGGCAAGAACAAAAGGAGAAATGGCCATTCTGAGTAGAAAATGATTCGAATACTTGGAAATTTAGAAGAACAATCCATGGAAACATCACAAGTAGAAAGAGAATGATAGAAATAGACTGAGTTCTACCCATGTCTGCAGTGGAAGCAGTCCAGTCCCCAAGGTCACAAACTGGCTCTGACGTCCTTGTGTTTGCTGTGTGCACACAGAGACCAGAGGTTTCTACTGGATCCATGAGAATCCTCAGGCTGAGGTGCTGGATGGGGGAGCCTTCCACCTGCGGGGAATAACGTATTATCTTTCAGTTGCTGGTATCAGCTCAATGTGTATGACATCCACTATCACGGGTTGAATCCTAAGGACATTGTGATGGATCGAGGAGGACCAGCCTTAGGGAATCATTTAGGTCAGGAGGGTGCAGTCTCATGACAGGATTACTGCCCTTATACCACAGGACTAGGAAATCTCCCTGCCCCTGACCCCATGTGAGGTGACAGGGAAAGAACACACTAGGAGGTGGGAACCATCCAGACACCAAATGTCTGCACCTTGACCTGGACCTCCCAGAATCCAGGACTATGAGAAATGAGTGTCTGTTGTTTAAAACCATGCAGTCAGTGTACATTGTTACAGCAGCTGGAACAGACTGAGACCTTAGTGACACAGGAACCCAAGCACTGATGCTCTGGCATTTCCTTGCTGCATTTGTTTGGAAAGTACCTGGTAAGTTCCTTCAATGAGGTTCAAGGGTGCATTTCTCAGATGTTCCCTCCCACAGATAGGACTAACCAGTACTCTCCTAGGACTCTGTGAAAGGACACAGTGGACACACTGAGGGAGAAAGGTGGTACAAGGGAGTCAGGGTTTCCCAGAATATGTGGAACTTTAATTTAAGGATGCTGTTTTTTCAGTCTTCCAGAAGATGTGGATGTGATGACTCTGTGGGATTTGAGTCTGATCATCCCTTTACAGAGTTGTGTTTTACTGAGAGCCCTGAGGTTCAGCCCCAAGCCCCTTTGTTCCCTTGCATCTTTCAGGATTCGTTCCTTGTCTGTGTTGTATTTTGTGAGTATGACTATGATATGCCTTGGTGATAGTCAGCTTTTTAATAGCAGTTCTCTGTACTACTTGGATTTTGATGTCTGAGTCCTTCTGCATATTAGGAAACTTTTTGGCTATTATTTTATGGAATAAAACTAATCCCCCTTTTTGTCTCTCTTCATCTTCTGTGACTCTTACGATACAAATGTTATAATGTTTTAATAAGTCCCTGAGTTCCCTAATCTACCTTCTTGGCCCATTACCTTGGTTTCCCTCTTCTTTTCACTCATTTTCTTTAATTTTATCTTGTATACCATGGATTCGCTCCTCTCCTTCATCCATCCTCATTTTTTATGGCCTCCACTTGGGATTGCATCTTGGATTTAGTTCTTTTGGGTTTTTGTTGTTGTTGTTGTTGTTGTTTTAATTTGGGCCCGATTCAATTTCAGTTCATTTATCACCGCAGTAAGGGATTCTCTAGTGTCTTTTATCCTATTTTAAAGCCCAGTTTGTATCCTAAAAATCATTGTTTTAAGGTCTAGTTCAGACATCATACCTATATTTATATTGATTAAAAGCCTGTGCATGAGATTTACTTCCTATTCATTCCTCTGGGGTAAATTTTCCATACTTTCATTTTTTTTTTCAGAAAATAAAAAAAGAACGGGGTAAAAAAAATCAAGAAACGAAGATCCTGGGTTAGTTTTTGTCTGCTTCTAAAAAAGAATATAGGTCAAAAAATAAACAAAATTAAATATAAAATAAAGTAATAATAGAAGAAATTAATAAAATAAAAGAAGAAAGAAAGCTAAATCCTACTTCCCCTAGAGCTGAAACTTCACAGCACTCAATGATCATTAGACTTGGTGAGAAGGAATAGATTCTGCTGATCTCAGGGAGGTGCCTGTTGTGGTTATTCTCAGGGGTTCTGGCCTAGTGGAAATGCCCATCTTGGGAGCCGGGTGCAGCGCTTTGTGTAAGCGGCTCTGGCCTCCAATAGGTAGAGCTGTTTTGCACTGATGGGTGGGTTAAATATGGCATCTGCTTTAAACCGGTGTTGTAAGTTCGCACCCTGCACTCTTCATTGAGACTTCACAGAACAGCACTCAACCCTTTTTTGTCCCCGGTTTCCATTTGAACCCTGTGTTCACCCTGCCTTTGTTGGAGCTGCTCTATCTCAGGCACGTGACTGAGTTTCAAAACTTCAAAATTCAGGAATCATATGGGGTGGACCTATGCTATTTTCTAGCAGAGAGTCTCATAACATTTTTGCCTTTTTCCTGCAAGTCGCAGGAAAGAGGTCACATGACCACACAGTGGTTCACCATTTGTGGCAAAGCAGAACAGAATGCCTGCCCTGAGATCACCCTTCGACCAGGTTTCAGGCTCCTATGCCTGGTAACTGTTCATCACATTGGTGCCACACATTCTTCTTATGGCTCAGGGGATCATCAGACCCTGTATTTCTGCCCCACTTTGCCACTTCAGCAACTTTATTCCAGGCACATCCCCACAGTAGCGGACTTCGAAAAGTTCAGATTTTGCTCTCTGCTTCTATAATACATTGTCGGTAGTTTCAGGAGGCTCACTCTTTCCCTGCTGTCATTACCACACTTGTATCACCCAGAAGACAAATCTGCACACCTCCTACATTCCAAAAGGTGGTTGATTTTCTAAATGTACACTTGCAGTTTTCGACTATCAGGGCTCTGACTGATTTCTTGGTTGGTCAGAATGACTTGATACCTAACCAGCTGCATTCCAGGGTTGAGACAAGTGTAGGGACCCTTACCCCTACTCCATCACACTTCCTCCATCCCCTTTTACTTATAGCAAAGAGGGTGTTAAATTCCTTCTGCTGTATATGCTGAAGCTCAGACTTGAAATCCGGGGTTGTATTTCAGAATATCCTAACTTATTTCCCTCTCTACTCTGATCCAGTGGTCTTATGATTGAATTGCTGTTTGAGTGTGCAAATCCATTAAGTATTATGCAATTATTATATTATTTTGCAGTAAGTAATGGTTCACATATGTGGCCCATATACATAACCTGACTTAATGAGTGGCACAGGGAAGAACGCACCTCCTGGCAATGAGCCCAGGGCTTTGAACAGGATATGATGTGTGCTCCCAAAAGTCAAGAATTGCAGGAACAATATTAGCATCACACCATGTCTCTCTACAGGGGAAGCAGGTGCATTTTTGGATGGTATGGCAAGTCGGCAGTCTTCCTGATGTACAGGAACCATTCAGGAATGGAAACTGGGGGATCTGGAGGCAGAACAGAAGTCCTTGTCTCATCCTGCAGGATCAAAGTTTTTCTTTTATTAGGCTGAATTTCCTAAAAGTCAAAAGAAGCTGTCAAAAACTTAGAGTGGAGAGGCACCCTGAATTTTTGGTTTAGGATGGATATGATATCTGAACCTTTTTTTAAATGTCCCCACAGCAGAATGCATGGGACCATAATCCCATCAGTGCCAGTGGGAGTATATTTGGACAACAGACTCCATGCATCTCTGAGAGTATGTGTAATTTTACCTTGAGGACGCTGTTTTCTCAAACTTACCAGGAGACTGTGGATTTGATGACCAAGTGTTGTTTGAGTCTGAGCCACACCATGCACAATTGTCCCACCAGACAGCTGTCAGGTGTGTGTCTCAGTCCCTGGATTTGAAACATGGTACAACTCAGGATGGAAACCCAAATCAAGAAACTTTCCATCAGCTAAAAGGGATGGAGGCTTTGGTTCAGGAATGACTTCACAACATGGGAAAGGACACATTCAAGAAATAAAATATATGCACATGCCATGGAAGGTGTACGTGCGATAAAGTCCATCTCCCTGTGTTCTATGGCACCCGAAGCCTGGTTTCTCACCTCCCAGGTTGCCCAGGAATATGCTACTGATGGCAACACATGAGCAGATATATTCTGACTCTCTTTGTGAGCTTTCCTCCCATGTATTGACTCAAGTCTATAACCAATTTGTCTGTACCCTGAACCGTGCTATAATAGATCATTTAACTAACAGGCTTTGAAATCACCTCGTGCCACCAAGCAGCTAAAGACTGTAGATGATCTGAGGGAAGTGACAGCCAGAGTGTTTCCAGTATCTTAAGGTTAAATCAACTTTATGTCACTTTAAAAACCTAGGGGACCCCCGTCATGGATGAACATGGTGAAAGCATTCCCAAGGTCACAGGCAGACGGAAATAGGGATGGGCCGAAGGGAGAGATTCTTCTGAAAGTAACTCCTGAAGAAGAATCAATGTCCCAGCAGATCCTCTCCTGCCTCCCAGACTAGAATCATCTCATTGCCACAGAATCACAGACCCCAGATGGGAAATAGGACTGTGTCCACAGCCTGATATTATTTCCACATAAAATTAAATTCATCAAATCCCTTAATGGACAGGGATTTGAATTATATGCTGGTCCTGTAATCTATTGCTCTAAATGATACTCTGGATTTCTGATAAGGGTTGCACCAAATTATCGTTATGGGCATCAAGCTTTTCCAAAAAATGGGTTAACCTTGTTACACCCATGTTCTTACAGCCATCATCACAGAAACTTCATAATTTTAACTGTGTTTTATTTATATTCCCATCTTTGACATTGATCATTCAAAACACCTATATAAAATAGGAAGTTCACAGGGCAGAGATACTCCCATATGGATGTAAAAATGTCCCTCTGCATCTTCTTCGCGTTCATGGTTGTTATGGAAAGCATATAAATAATATGCTTTCTGAGATTCAGAGATACATCTCCAGGGTAAGAAGCAACTTTATTGTAATATCAGAAACTGGAAAGAATCCCGACCACAAACAACTATTTTAAAAAATAAAATCCTGCTATATTCATTCATTTGAAAGGTGCCAATCATTAAAATGAGTGGTACTTGAGATGTCTGGGTGGCTGAGTTTTAGGCATCTGACTTCAGCTCTGGTCATGGTCCGGGGCCCTAGGATCGAGCCCTGCATTGGGCTCCCTGCTCGGCAGGGAGCCTGATTCTCCCTCTCCCCCTGCTGTGTTACCTCTCTCGCTGTGTCTCTCTCTGTCAAATAAATAAATAAAGTTTTCAAAAAATAAATAATATAAATAAAAAATAAAACCAGTGGTTCTTTTTATATGGTCTGTATTATTTTTTTTTAAAATACATTGCACTTTGAAAATGTTTATTTAAAAAAATAAAGAAACATCTTTAAGAACTGCAATATCACCTCCAAAAGAAATCTCTAAACTCTCCAGTACTTTTCCTATCTCACATTAGTCACTCACAACTTATCTTGTGTTACAATGATGTGTATTCAGGTCTCCTCTCCATTAAACTCTGGGGAAGTTCCAGTGGAAGCCTGTCTATCACTCAAGGTCCACTTTGCAGGGACAAATTCTATGGAGAAGCTCTGGACTGAATAAAACAGCAATCAAGGTGGCAACAGGCCATCACATAAAGAGAAAAGGACCAACTAATAAGAGTGCACAGTCATCTTACAAGGATGTTAATGAGCAAAAGACTACTAGCAAGGGGAAACCATGACCAAGTCAAAGCAACATTAAAAATAGAGGGTTCTTGCCAAAAATTGTGGGAATTCTAACAATCTACATATGTGCATGAACTAGATTTGCAAAATGGCCAAGCAAAGAGTGATAGTCATATTTCTCAGGAAAGGTCAGTAAACTCCTATCAGAGGACGTGTTCATTGTTCAGAAAAATTTCAGAGCGACCTCTGAGCGTGCAAAGATTAGCTCATGGCCTGAAGGGACAAGACCCTGACTTTCTCTGTTAGAGAAAAGTGCAGATTTTTAGGTTCAGAACAAAGGAACACTGCATCATAAATGAAGGTCATGCGACTTGGTCCAGAGAGAGAAAGAGAACCCAATTCTAGGCAGGCCTTAATGGGGAGACCTGGAAGGCCACTTGGAAACTTAGGGGCACTGGGAAGCAGGAGGCAATGGATGCCTGTCTCAATTTTAAGCTATTTGCTCTGAAGTAATGTAATCCCTCTGGACTGTCACACATGACCACCTCAACATGGGTTTATCGGGAGGGGGTAATCCAGAATGGAGCAAATGGAGTAGAACTATCATCCAGTCCATACTTCTCAACGACACTCATACCAGAACCCTCAATATAAGGGCTGCATTTATTTTTTTATACATATCCACAAATTATTTATTAGGCATCTGTATATACTCATGTTCAAATTGATATGAGTAGATTAAAATACTTTGGAATTAAGCACTTCAGAGTTAACTTTGCAAATATTTTCTCTTAGTAAATTCTAAGTATTGGAATAATAAGATTTTTAATTTTTTGTTATATTATGTTAGTCACCATACCGTACATCATTAGTTATTGATGTAGTGTTCCATGATTCATTGTTTGCGTATGACACCCAGTGCTCCATGCAATACATGGCGTCCTTAATACCCATCACCAGGCCAACCCATCCACTCACCTCCTCTCCTCTGAAACCCTCAGTCTGTTTCCCAGAGTCCTAGTCTCTCATGGTTCTCCTCCATCTATAATTATCCCTTGCTTCATTTTTCCCTTCCTGTTCCTAATGTCCTCCAAGCTATTTCTTATCTTCCATATATGAGTGAAACCATATGACAATTGTCTTTTCTGCTTGACTTATTTCACTTAGCATAAGCTCCTCCAGTTCCATTCATGTCGAAAAAATGATGGGTATTCATCCCATCTAATGCCTGGGTAATCTCCTACCCGAATCAAACAAAAACAGAAAATGGGCAAAATACATTACAAATATGATACCAAATGGAAATATATGAATGACATGAACCATCAGAAAGCTGCTAATACAAGCTGGTGGGGGGAGCTGCTACAAGGACAGACAGATACAGAGGGGACCAAACGATGGACAGAAAGACAAACAGCCAAACCAGAGATAACCAGACACAATGAAAACCCTCCAGGAATTCACAAGAGATATGAGGACTGGTGTGGACCTGCACTTCTCACAGGACAAAGGATGGAGACCTCAGCCTCTGGGGCTCCTTAACTACCTCTTTATCCCACTCTATCACGAGTTAGTCAGCAAGTCTTGCCAGTTACAAGTTCAAGACACACTCAGAATCCAACCATTTCCAACCCCGTCACTGCTACCACCCTGGACTGAGCTCCTATCAACTCTCACTTGGACACCAGCAAGAATCTCCTCACCTGCTTGATCCCAACCTCCCAGGTCCCTATCCCATCCCCAACTATTCTTCACACCACGGTCAGCAAGAGAATCTGATCATGTGGAGGAAGACAGGATGGTTATTTACTTTGGTCTGTCTTCCCTTCTCATAGGTAAACCCCATGAAGGCAAGTTCTTCTATTTCTGTTCATTGCTGTATTCACAGGGACTAAGCAGGGCCACATATTGTGCAGTTAGAACAAAATAAATATTTGTTAAAAAATTACATAAGCAGTTATGGAACTCTACCTTAGACTTCTGAGAAAGAAATAAAGGAACTGCATTTTTCATCTGTTTGTGGGACTTCAGGAAGCTCAGGGCTCTGGAAATCATGTTTGCTTTGTCATCATCACTGACTCTACAATGGCCTGTTCACAAGGTTCACTGAATGAACTAGTGGAAAGAATGTAAGATAGGGTTACTAACTTACAAGGTGCCTAGAACTGACCTGGGCAGAATACGGATGCAGTTATATCCCCATGCACAGGAGCAGGAGATGAGTAGAGTAGATTTCATAAGTCATCTCAAGTCTACAGGAAAAACACTATTCAGCAGGGACTGACTGAATTCTGTACCAGCGATACACGGTACAAAAGGTGATGAAGATAACTGTTCTATTCAAGGATTAAGAAAATTGGAGGCATCTCTACCTCTATTAGCTGGTGAACAAGTGCAAGTAACTTGGTGGTGTACCTGTTCTGAAGGAGATGCACAGAGGGAGAAATTGGGAGCCACAGAGAAGTGAGTGATGATCCTTATCTGAGGAGGCCAGGTGGTCAAGGAAGGACTTATGAGAAAGATTTTCCTTGAGCTGAACCAAGTCTTATGACGATGTTTAGCAGATGAGAAAAAAGCACATTTAGTGAAAAAGGCACAGACGTTCCTGGGAGGAAGCTAACAAAACAGGGATGGACAGGAAACGCTTGTAGCACAGGTTCCTCTAAGGCCAGAACCTGTGCTTTCCAGAGTTCGTGGACACTCTTCCTCTCAAATGAACCATTTTCCACAATACAGAGTGAACACAAAGTGGATAAGAGAGTTAAAAACATCATAAGACATAATCAGGGAGGGGAATCAAATATCTGGCATCCACCCCAGGTTATGGGAGGACTGACACATGCATGTAATGCACAGTGTTCCCTGTTATCATCAGCACTTACAAGGGAAGAAATTGTCTTCACAACACCTCTGCCCCAAAGCATGACATGGCTGCTGGGAGGCTCCCTGTGGGTCCACACAGTGTTATTCCTCCTTGTACAGTTCCCGATGCATCCCCATTGGAGTGCCTGTCTCCTTTGCTCTAAATTCAATTTGTGCAAAGAAGAGGACAGAACCTGATACACAATATTATTCCTCAGGAAAGACATGATGTACATCCTAACTTAGTGGTTGATGGTCCTTATTTTCTGATTAACATAGAAAACTGGGAGGGGGTCAAAGGGGCAATAGATTTGCACTGTCCTGATACAGGGACTTTACAGTCTAGTCAGAGTTAAAACCCACAGTCCAGGTCCACGATGGCTCAAAGTAAATAAGTACTTGAAGTCAGTAGGAGACACGCATGTGTGGAGCCTCCTTATGAGCCTCAGGATTGTAGGAAAACAGTTCTCAACAAGTGGAGAGTCCATACGTGTCAGGTGAGCTCTGTAGGGTGTGGGGAGAGGTGGCTGCAGAAATGGGTCCTCTGCATGCCCTGGTGACAGAGAAAGAAGACTCCTGGTTTGAAGCAAAGAGCAGCTTCTGTGCCCATGTGGTGCCTACAGCTCACACCTGAGGTTAGCAGTGGAATCTAGTGGAGAACATGGGACATAGGGGCACAGTCAGAGGCTGAATACTGTTGTAACTTCCAAACCCTGGTACCTGAGTCTTGAATTTTCTTGTACATAGGTTTCCTCTGCAGCCTGGTCAGTTCCTCCCTCACTGCTCTTCATCCCAGTTCCTGGCCTCTTCCATCGCCTGGACTCTCAGAGCCTCTACCTCAACATTCTCCTGTCCACCTGCTCTGCCTCTTGGTCTCTTCTCCACAGCCAGCAGATCATGTTACAAACAGTAAGGGATTGAATCTCCTTCTGGGACCAAGAGCTCCTGGGATAGGAGGGTGTGTGGATGAGCCTTGCAAAAAGGGGCTTCCATCTGCTGCCTCAGATCCTCCTCTGGCTGCTGCTTCCAAGCCTGTGCCTTCAGAGCTGCCGGCCATTAAACCAATGATTCCTGATACACACAGCAACACGGCTTTATGCACAGGGATTCCTGCTGAGCCAAGGAAGCCCTACTAAATAGTACATATGATACCATTATCTATTTATGAATTCTACAAAATTAAACCTAGTCTAAGTTGACATGACAAAGTTCAATAGTTATGTGGGGACAGGGTGAAGAGGGGAAGAGAGAGGAGGAATTCCAACGTACGTACAGGACATTTTGGGGAGAATTGATGTGCTCACTCTCGATCATGTTGATTTTTACACCAGTGTTTATCATATCACACACTCTACATGCGTGTAGTTCATCCTGTGACAAGTACACACATCAGAGCTTTTACAGGTAATCACAGAGGTGATTCTGGAGGAACACAGAGAGAGTAAACTTTGAGAGACTTGAAATTACACCTTCACAATCCTGATTCTCTCTGTATTTCAGGTAAACTCTAGAACAAGCAAAATCATTCTGTCCCCATTACATAAGGGGTTCCACCTTCCTCATGAGCCTGCCCACTCTGTCCCAAGGGGGGTTTCAGGGATGCAGCACAGTACTGTGGAAGGAGCACCGACTTATATCCTGGGGCTCACTCTCACCCCATAAATGCTCTTGGACAACTCACAAACCATCCACAATTCTAGGTGTAGGTTCACATCACATAAGGAGGAACATGACACCTAAACCCCAAGACTTATGTTTCCATGTAAAACCAAAGTATTACATGGAGGCCAAGAATATACACTGGAAAGTTATCAAACAGTAAATGATATTTTTTAAAAGTGATGAATAGCACCACATCAACGGCAGTTACACCTGCTCTGGACACTGCCCTCTCTGTCAGCATAGATACCAAGTTGAATATATATTCAGAGGACATGCAAATAGGGCCCTCCCTCTGCTGATTAAACCACCTGAGCCCCAACCCTTGCAGCTGGGACAGGAGACCAGCCCCGGGATCCTCAGGTGTTCCCATTCAGTGATCAGGAGAGAACACAGACAACACACCATGGAGTTTGCACTTGGCTGGGTGTTCCTTGTTGCTCTTTTAAAAGGTAATTTATGGTGAACAAGTCACATTGAGTGTACGAGTGTATTTGAGTGAGAGAAAGATTGGTTGTGTGACAACTTCCTGACCAGGATGTCTTGTGTCTGCAGGTGTCCAGTGTGAGGTGCAGCTGGTGGAGTCTGGGGGAGACCTGGTGAAGCCTGGAGGGTCCCTGAGACTCTCCTGTGCAGCCTCTGGATTCACCTTCAGTAGCTATGGCATGAGCTGGGTCCGCCAGGCTCCAGGGAAGGGGCTGCAGTGGGTCGCAGCTATTAGCAGTAGTGGTAGTAGCACAAACTACGCAGACTCTGTGAAGGGCCGATTCACCATCTCCAGAGACAACGGCAAGAACACGCTGTATCTGCAGATGAACAGCCTGAGAGCCGAGGACACGGCCGTGTATTACTGTGCCAGTGACACGGTGAGGGGACATCAGTGTGAGTCCAGACACAAACCTCACTGTAGAAGGGGATCTGGACCAGCAGGGGGTGCACACTATGCACAATTTTGTCCTTAAGGCCCAGGAGCAGATGCCGCTAGAGGATATGGCAGGTTTCCTCCCAGGGTCTGGGGCTTCCTCTCTAATTATCGCCGTTTCCCCCAGGGAGCCCCTCTGCACACATAGTTCTGTGCTACCTATTCATTCTCTGACATAAATAAAAAGTTGAAGAACTGCTATACCTGCAAGCGCAGAAGTCAGTGTCACTTGCACTTGCTTGTTCCTGGACCTAAATATGAATGAATTACAAATATCTCCATGCAAATCCCCTGATTATTTTCAAGAGTCCCAGCTGCACTCACTGTGTATCATAGGAGAATCCAGCTCAGTGTGCAAGCTTGCAAGAAGTGCACTCTGGATATGGGGCTGCAGTGGCATCAGCAATCCAAAGCCAGAGAAGAAAGATCCCTGGTGGGGCTCACTGTCTTAAACCATGTTCCCAACAATGTTAGTGGCAGCGTGGGAAACAGAGGGACCCCACCAGGACATGGTGTGGATGTAGAGTATATTGATTATACACACACACACACTCACACACACACACACACAAACACAAACACACAAACATGAGAACATAAAACTTTCATCCCCTTTACCATCTTGTCTCTTGAGAGCAGGGCAGGCCTCTCCTCAAGACATAACTGCTTGGATGGAGCCAAGGAAGGACACTGGCTCAGGGGGTGTGCTGTGGGTCAGTGGGGGGATGGGGTCCTGTTCATGGGAGGGGCTTCTGTGGAGTCAGTCTCCCACCTGCATCAAAGGAGGGAGAACTGGTGTGTTCTTGTTAGAGTTTCCATCTGTGAGGCAGGAAGAGAAGAGTGAGGGATGAAGGTCAAGGTGCTAACAGACAATAATCAAAAGATACCAAGTGATGACTAATTCGACTAAACACCTGTGAAAATGGCAAGAGCAAAAGGAGAAATGGCCATTCTAAATAGAAAATGATACGAATCCTTGGAAATTTAGAACAATCCATGGAAACATCACAAGTAGAAAGATAATGATAGAAGTAGACCGAGATCTACCCGTGTCTGCAGTGGAAGCTGTCCACTCCCCAAGGTCACAAACTGGCTCTGACGTCCTTGTGTTTGCTGTGTGCACACAGAGACCAGAGGTTTCTACTGGATCCATGAGAATCCTCAGGCTGAGGTGCTGGATGGGGGAGCCTTCCACCTGTGGGGAATAACTAATTCTCTTTCAGTTCCTGGTATCAGCTCAATGTGTA
Organism: Eumetopias jubatus; assembly: GCF_037043125.1. Classification (NCBI taxonomy): domain Eukaryota; kingdom Metazoa; phylum Chordata; class Mammalia; order Carnivora; family Otariidae; genus Eumetopias; species Eumetopias jubatus. Next base: position 417,807 of record NW_028274813.1, read on the forward strand.
TGACCTCCACTATCATGGGTTGAATCCTAAGGACATTGTGATGGATCGAGGAGGACCAGCCTTAGGGAATCATTTAGGTCAGGAGGGTGCAGTCTCATGACAGGTTTACTGCCCTTATACCACAGGACTGGGAAATCTCCCTGCCCCCTGATCCCAAGTGAGGTGAAAGGGAAAGAACACACTAGGAGGTCGGTGCCCTCCAGACACCACATGTCTGCACCTTGACCTGGACTTCTCAGAACCCAGAACTGTGAGGAATGGGTGTCTGTTGTTTAAAACCACCCACTCCCTGTACATTGTTACAGCAGCTGGAACAGACTGAGACATTAGTGACACATGAACCCAAGCACTGTTGCTCTGGCATTTCCCTGCTGCATTTGTTGGGGAAAGTACCTGGTAAGTTCCTTCAGTGAGGTTCCAGGGTGGATTTCTCACTTGTTCCCTCCCGCAGATAGGACTAACCAGTACTCTCCTAGGACTCTGTGAAAGGACACAGTGGACACACAGAGGGAGAAACCTGGTACAAGGGAATCAGGTTTTCCTAGAGGATGTGGAACTTTAATTTAAGGATGCTGTTTTTTCAATCTTCCAGAACATGTGGATGTGATGACTGTGAGATTTGAGTCTGATCATCACTTTATAGAGTTGTGTTTTACTGAAAGCCCTGAGGTTAAACCCCTTTGTTCCGTTGTTCCTTCCAGAATCTTTCCTTGACTGTGTTGTAGTTTGTGAGTTTGTCTACAAAATGCCTTAGAGATAGTCAGCTTTTGTTGAATTTAATAGGAGTTCTCTGTACTACTTGGATTTTGATATCTGTGTCCTTCTACATATTAGAGAACTTTTTGGCTATTACTTCATGGAATAAAACTAATCCCCCTTTTTATCTCTCTTCATCTTCTGTGACTCTTACGATACAAATGTTATAATGTTTTAATAAGTCCCTGAGTTCCCTAATCTACCTTCATGGCCCATTACCTTGGTTTCCCTCTTCTTTTCACTCATTTTCTTTAATTTTACCTTGTATAGCACGGATTCGCTACTCTCCTTCATCCATCCTCATTTTTTATGGCCTCTACATGGGATTGCATCTTGGATTTAGTTGTTTTTGTTGTTGATGTTATTGTTGTTGTTGTTGATATTATTGTTGTTGTTGTTTTAATTTGGGTCTGATTAAATTTTAGTTCATTTATCATTGCAGTAAGGGATTCTCTAATGTCTTCTATCCTTTTTAAAGCCCAGTTTATATCCTAAAAATTATTGTTGTAAGTTCCATTTCACACATAATACCTATATTTGTATTGATTAAAAGCCTGTCCATGAGATTTACTCCTATTCATTCCTCTGGGGAAAATTTTCCATACTTTCTTTTTATTTTTCAGAAAATAAAAGAAGAATGGGGTAAAAAAAATCAAGAAATGAACATCCTGGGTTTCTTTTGGTCTGCTTCTAAAAAAGAATATAGATCAAAAAATAAATAAAAATAAATATAAAATAAAGTAAAGTACTAATAGAAGTAATTAATATATATTTATAAAAATAAAAATGAAAAACAAAGTATAAAAAGGTAATAATAAAAATAAAGAATAATTGGAAAATAAATCAAAAAATAAAAATAAAAAACCTTAAGAATAAAAGAAGAAAGCTAGATCCTACTTCCCCTAGAGCTGAAACTTCACAGCACTCAATGATCATTAGACTTGGTGAGAAGGAATAGATTCTGCTGATCTCAGGGAGGTGCCTGTTGTGGTTATTCTCAGGGGTTCTGGCCTAGTGGAAATGCCCATCTTGGGAGCAGGGTGCACGGCTTGGTGTAAGCAGATCTGGCCTCCAATAGGTAGAGCTGTTTTGCACTGATGGGTGGGTTAAATATGACATCAGCTCTAAACTGGTGTTGTAAGTTCGCAGCCTCCACTCTTCATTGAGCCTTCACAGAACAGCAATCAATCCTTTTTTTCCCTGGTTTCCATCTGAACCCTGTGTTCACCCTGCCTTTGTTGGAGCTGCTCTAACTCAGGCACGTGACTGAGTTTCAAAACTTCAAAATTAGGGACTCTAATGGGGTGGACCTATGCTATTCTCTAGCAGAGGGTCTAATAGCCCTTTGCCTTTGGCCTGCAAGTCTCAGGAAAGAGGTCACATGACCACACAGTGGTTCACCATTTATGGCAAAGCAGAGCAGAATGCCTGCACTGAGACTCACCCTTCGACTAGATTTCAGGCTCCTATGCCTAGTAACTGTGCATCACATTGGTGCCGCACATTCTTCTTATGGCTCAGGGGATCCTCAGACCCTGTATTTCTGCCCCACTTTGCCACTTCAGCAACTTTATTCCAGGCACATCCCCACAGTAGCGGACTTCGAAAAGTTCAGATTTTGCTCTTTGCTGCTATAATACATTGTCAGTAGCTTCAGGAGGCTCACTCTTTCCCTGCTGTCATCACCACACTTGTATCACCCAGAAGACAAATCTGCACACCTCCTACATTCCAAAAGGTGGTTGATTTCCTATTTGTACACTTGCAGTTTTCGACTCTCAGACATCTGACTGATTTCTTGGTTGCTCAGAATGACTTGATAACTACCTAGCTGTGTTCCAGGGTTCAGACAAATGTAGGGACCCTTACCCCTACTCCATCACACTTCCTCCCTCCCTTGATTACTTATAGCAAATAGCATGTGATAAATTCCTTCTGCTGTATATGCTAAAGCTCAGACTTGTAATCTGATGTTGTATTTCTGAATATCCTAACTTATTTCCCTCTCTACTCTGATCCAGGGATCCTATGGTTCAATTTCTGTTTGAGTTTGCAATCCCATTAAGTATTATGCAATTATTATATTATTTTGCAGTAAGTAATGGTTCACATATGTGGCCCATATACATAACCTGACTCAATGAGTGGCCTAGAGAAGAATGAACCTCCTGACAGTGAGCCCTGGTCCTTGAACAAAATATGATGTGTGCTCCCAAAGGACAACAATTGCAGGAACATTATTAGCACCACACGATGTCTCTCTACAGGGGAAGCAGGTGCATTTTTGGATGGTATGGCAAGTTGGCAGTCTTCCTGATGCACAGGAACCACTCAGGAATGGAAACTGGAGGATCTGGAGACAGAACAGAAGTCCTTGTCTCATCCAGCAAGGTCAAAATTGTTCTTCTATTAGACTGAATTTCCTAAAAGTCAAAAGAAGCTGTCAAAAACTTAGAATGGAGAGGGAGCCTGACTGTTGGTTTAGGATGGATATGGTATCTGAACCCTTTTTAAATGTCCCCACAGCAGAATGCATGGGACCATAATCTCATCAGTGCCAGCGAGAGTTACTTTGGATAACAGAGTCCATGCATCTCTGAGAGTTTGTATAATTTTACGTTAAGGACACTGTTTTCTCAAATTTAGCAGAAGACTGTGGGTTTGATGACCATATGTTCTTTGAGTCTGAGCCACACCATGCACAATTGTCCCACCAGACAGCTGTCAGGTGTGTGTCTCAGTCCCTGGATATGAAAGCTGGTACAACTCAGGATGGACACCCAAATCAAGAAACTTTCCACCATCTAAAAGTGATGGAGGCTTTGGTTCAGGAATGACTTCACAACATGGCAAAGGACACATTCAAGAAATAAAATATATGCACATTCAATAGAAGGTGGACATGGGATGAAGTCCATCTACCTGTGTTCTATGGACCCCTGAAGACTGGTTTCTCTCAATGTCCCACCTCCCAGGTTCCCCAGGACTATGCGACTGATGGTGACACATGAGCAGATATATTCTGACTCTCTTTGTGAGGTTTCCTCCCAAGTACGGACTTAAGGCTGTAACCAATTTGTTTCTACCCTGAACTGTGATATAATAGAACATTTAACTAACAGGCTTTGAAATCACCTGGTACCATCAAGAAGCTAAAGACTGTAGATGATCTGAGGGAAGTGACAGCCAGAGTGTTTCCAGTGTCTTAAGGTTAAATCAATTTAAGTCACTTAAAAAGCCTAGGGGACCCCCATCATGGATGTACATGGTGACAGCATTTCCAAGGCCACAGAAGACCCAGACCCTGGCAGAAGGGAGAGATTTTTCTAAAAGTAACTCCTGAAGAAGCATCAATGTCCCAGCAGATCCTCTCCTGCCTCCCAGACTAGAATCATCTCATTGCCACAGAAACACAGACGCCAGATGGGAAATAGGACTGTGTCCACAGCCTGATATTATTTCCACATAAAATTAAATTCATCAAATCCCTTAATGGACAGGGATTTCAATTATATGCTGGCCCCGAAATCTATTGCTCTAAATGATACTCTGGATTTCTTTCTTTTTTTATATATATTTTTATTGTTATTGTTATGTTAATCATCATATATTACATCATTAGTTTTTGGTGTAGTGTTCCATGATTCATTGTTTGTTCATAACACCCAGTGCTCCACGCAGAACGTGCCCTCTTTAATACCCATCACCAGGCTAAGCCATCCCCCCAACCCCCCGCCCCTCTAGAAACCTCAGTTTGTTTTTCGGAGTCCATTGTCTCTCATAGTTCGTCTCCCCCTCCAACTTGCTCCCCTTCATTCTTCCCCTCCTGCTATATTTTCCTTCTTTTTTTTTCTTAACATATATTGCATTATTTGTTTCAGAAGTACCGATCTATGATTCAACAGTCTTGCACAATTCACAGCGCTCACCATAGCACATACCCTCCCCAATGTCTGTCACCCAGCCACCCCATACCTCCCACCCCCCACCACTCCAGCAACCCTCAGTTTGTTTCCTGAGATTAAGAATTCCTCATATCAGCGAGGTCATATGATACATGTCTTTCTCTGATTGACTTATTTCACTCAGCATAACACCCACCAGTTCCATCCATGTAGTTGCAAATGGCAAGATCTCATTCCTTTTGATGGCTGCATAATATTCCATTGTGTATATATACCACTTCTTCTTTATCCATTCATCTGTCGATGGACATCTTGGCTCTTTCCACAGTTTGGCTATTGTGGACATTGCTGCTATAAACATTGGGGTTAACGTACCCTTTGGATCCCTACATTTGTATCTTTGGGGTAAATACCCAGTAGTGCAATTGCTGGATTGTATGGTAGCTCTATTTTCAACTGTTTGAGGAACCTCCATACTGTTTTCCAGAGTAGTTGCACCAGCTTCCATTCCCACCAAAATTGTAGGAGGGTTCCCCTTTCTCCACATCCCCGCCAACATCTGTCGTTTCCTGACTTGTTAATTCTAGCCATTCTCACTGGTGTGAGGTGGTATCTCATCGAGGTTTTGATTTGGATTTCCCTGATGCCGAGCGATGTGGAGCACTTTTTCATGTCTGTTGGCCATTTGGATGTCTTCTTTGGAAAAATGTCTGTTCATGTCTTCTGCCCATTTCTTGATTGGATTATTTGTTCTTTGGGTGTTGAGTTTGATAAGTTCTTTATAGATTTTGGATACTAGCCCTTTATCTGATATGTCATTTGCAAATATTTTCTCCCATTCTGTTGGATAGATCTGGAAGTCAGGAATTGTGCTGCCACCAGCTGTGCTTTTCCTTTTCAAGATTCCTCTGGCTATTTGGGATCTCTTCTGGTTCCACACAAATTTTAGGATTATTTGTTCCATTTCTTTGAAAAAAGTGGTTGGTATTTGGATGGGGATTGCATTGAATGTGTAGATCGCTCTAGGTAGCACTGACATCTTCACAATGTTGGTTCTCCCAATCCATGAGCATGGAACGTTTTTCCATTTCTTTGTGTCTTCTTCAATTTCTTTCATGAGTATTTTATAGTTTTCTGAGTACAGATCCTCTGCCTCATTGGTTAAATTTATTCCTAGGTATCTTATGGTTTTGGGTGCAATTGTAACTGGGATCGACTCCTTGATTTGTCTCTCTTCTGTCTTATTGTTCGTGTATAGGAGTGCCACTGATTTCTGTGCATTGATTTTATATCCTGCTACTTTACTGAATTCCTCTATGAGTTCTAGCAGTTTTGGGGTGGAGTCTTTTGGGTTTTCCACATACAGTATCATATCATCTGCAAAGAGTGAGAGTTTGACTTCTTCTTTGCCGATTTGGATGCCTTTCATTGCTTTTTGTTGTCTGATTGCTGTGGCTAGGACTTCTAATAATATGTTGAATAGCAGTGGTGATAGTGGACATCCCTGCCGCGTTCCTGGCCTTACGGGAAAAGGTCTCAAATTTTCCCCATTGAGAATGATATTCGCTGTGGGTTTTTCATAGATGGCTTTTATGATATTGAGGTATGTACCATCTATCCCTATACTCTGAAGAGTTTTGATCAAGAAACGATGCTGTACTTTGTCAAATGCTTTCTCTGCATCTATTGAGAGGATCATATGACTCTTGTTCTTTCTTTTGTTAATGTATTGGATCACGTTGATTGATTTGCGGATGTTGAACCAACCTTGCAGCCCAGGGATAAATCCCACTTGATCATGGTGAATAATCCTTTTAATGTACTGTTGGATCCTAATGGCTAGTATTTTGGTGAGAATTTTTGCATCCATGTTCATCAAGGATATTGGTCTGTAATTCTCCTTTTTGATGGGGTCTTTGTCTGGTTTTGGGATCAAGGTAATGGTGGCCTCATAAAATGAGTTTGGAAGTTTTCCATCCATTTCTATTTTTTGGAACAGTTTCAGAAGAATAGGTATTAATTCTTCCTTAAATGTTCGATAGAATTCCCCTAGGAAGTCATCTGGCCCTGGGCTTTTGTTTGTTGGGAGATTTTTGATGACTGCTTCAATTTCCTTAGTGGTTATAGGTCTGTTCAAGTTTTCTATTTCTTCCTGGTTCAGTTTTGGTAGTTGATACATCTCTAGGAATGCACCCATTTCTTCCAGGTTATCTAATTTGCTGGCCTAGAGTGGCTCATAATATGTTCTTACAATTGTTTGTATTTCTTTGGTGTTGGTTGTGATCTCTCCTCTTTCCTTCATGATTTTGTTGATTTGGGTCATTTCTCTTGTCTTTTTGATAAGTCTGGTCAGGTGTTTATCCATCTTGTTAATTCTTTCAAAGAACCAGCTCCTAGTTTCGTTGATCTGTTCTACTGTTCTTTTGGTTTCTAGTTCATTGATTTCTACTCTGATCTTTATTATTTTTCTTCTCCTGCTGGGTTTAGGCTTTATTTGCTGTTCTTTCTCGAGGTCCTTTAGGTGTAGGGTTAGGTTGTGTATTTGAGACCTTTATTGTTTCTTGAGAAAGGCTTGTATTGCTCTACACTTTCCTCTCAGGACTGCCTTTGGTGTATCCCAAAGATTTTGAACAGTTGTGTTTTCATTTTCATTGGTTTCCATGAATTTTTTAAATTCTTCTTTAATTTCCTGGTGGACCCATTCATTCTTTAGTAGGATGCTCTTTAGCCTCCATGTATTTGAGTTCTTTCTGACTTTCCTCTTGTGATTGAGTTCTAGTTTCAAAGCATTGTGGTCTGAAAATATGCAGGGAATGATCTCAGTCTTTTGGTACCGGTTGAGACCTGATTTGTGACCTAGGATGTGATCAATTCTGGAGAATGTTCCATGGGCACTAGAGAAGAATGTGTACTCCGTTGCTTTGGGATGGAATGTTCTGAATATGTCTGTGAAGTCCATTTGGTCTAGTGTTTCATTTAGTCTTTATTTCCTTGTTGATCTTTTGCTTAGATGATCTGTCCATTTCAGTCAGGGGGGTGTTAAAGTCCCCCACTATTATTGTATTATTGTCAATGTGTTTCTTTGCTTTTGTTATTAATTGCCTTATATAATTGGCTGCTCCACTATTAGGGGCATAGATATTTACAATTGTTAGATCATCTTGTTGGATAGACCCTTTAAGTAAGATATAGTGTCCTTCTTCATCTCTTATTACAGTCTTTGTTTTAAAATCTAATTTGTCTGATATAAGAATTGCCACCCCAGCTTTCTTTTGGTGTCCATTAGCATGGTAAATTGTTTTCCACACCCTCACTTTCAATGTGGGGGTGTCTTTGGGTCTAAAATGAGTCTCTTGCAGACAGCATATTGATGGGTCTCATTTTTTTAATCCAATCTGATAGCCTGTGTCTTTTGATTGGGGCATTTAGCCCATTTACATTCAGGGTAACTATTGAAAGATAGGAATTTAGTGCCATTGTATTGCTTGTAAGGTGACTGTGACTGTATATTGTCTGTGTTCCTTTCTGATCTATGCTGCTTTTAGGCTCTCTCTTTGCTTAGAGGAAACCTTTCAATATTTCTTGGAGGACTGGTTTCGTGTTTGCAAATTGCTTTAGTTTTTGTTTGTCCTGGAAGCTTTTTACCTCTCCTTCTATTTTCAATGACAGCCTTGCTGGATATAGTATTCTTGGCTGCATATTTTTCTCATTTAGTGCTCTGAAGATATCATGCCAGTCCTTTCTGGCCTGCCAGGTCTGTGTGGATAGGTCTGTTGCCAGTCTAATGTTTCTACCATTGTAGGTTACATATCTCTTCTCCCGAGCTGCTTTCAGGATTTTCTCTTTGTCTCTGAGACTCGTAAGTTTTACTATTAGATGTCGGGGTGTTGACCTATTATTATTGATTTTGAGAGGGGTTCTCTGTGCCTCCTGGATTTTGATGCCTGTTTCCTTCCCCACATTAGGGAAGTTCTCTGCTATAATTTGCTCCAATATACCTTCTGCCCCTCTCTCTCTTTCTTCTTCTTCTGGGATCCCAATTACTCTAATGTTGTTTTGTCTTATCGTATCACTTATCTCTCGAATTCCGCCCTCATGATCCTGTAATTGTTTCTCTCTCTTTTTCTCAGCCTCTTTATTTTCCATCATTTGGTCTTCTATATCGCTGATTCTCTCTTCTGCCTCATTTATCCTAGCAGTTAGTGCCCCCATTTTTGATTGCACCTCATCAATAGCCTTTTTGATTTCGACTTGGTTAGATTTTAGTTCTTTTATTTCTCCAGAAAGGGTTTCTCTAATAACTTCCACGCTTTTTTCAAGCCCAGCTAGTATCTTTAAAGTCATGATTCTGAACTCTAGGTCCGACATCGTACTAATGTCAGTATTGAGTAGGTCCCTGGCAGACAGTACTACCTCTTGTTCTTTTTGCTGAGGTGATTTTTTTCGTCTTGTCATTTTGTCCAGAGGAGAACAGATAAATGAGAGAACAAGATGGTAACAGGTTAACAACGTCCCCAGCAAATATACTGTATACAAATCAGAAAAGACCTGAAACCAGGGGAGAAGAAAGGGAAAGAAAGGGAAAAGAAAGAGGAAAAAAAAAGAAAAAGAAAAAGAAAAAGATAAAAACAAACAAAAACAGAACAAAACAAAACAAAAAAACAGAATATGATCAAATATGATCAGGCTAGTGCATAGATCAGTGCCACACAGTAGATTTTGGGTGTATTTTGGTCTATTAGAAGAAAGTGCCTCCTAAAATTTTAAAGGAAGAAAGACTTGTATATGTACAAAATAAGGGTCGATACAATGAAGGGATGGAAGATGACTGTAAAGATGAAAATTATAAAAGCTTTTATAAACGGAATTGATAAGAAGTTGTTTGAAAGAAGAAAGAAGAAGATTTAAAAAAAAGAAAAAAGGAAAGAAAAAAAGTGGGAGAGACTGTGATCAGGCAGGAGACTAGAACAAAGCCATACACTAGTGATTTAGGGTGTATTTTGATCTGTTCGAAGAAACTGTATATCAAAATTTTAAAGAGAGAAGAACATATATATATGCCAAAAATAAGGGTAACTACTATGAATGGATAAAATATGACTCTAAAAATGAAAAATAAAAAATATTTTTTTAAAAAAGGGATTGATAAGATGTTGGTTGAAAAAGGGAAAAATAAAAATAAAAAAAAAACAGTTAAAAAATTAACTTTGAAAAACTAATGAATCATGGTAAAAAAGCCATGAATTCTATGTGCAGTATTCCCCTAGCGCTGGAGTTCTCCCGTTCTCCTTGATCGGTAAACTTGGTCTTGGCTTGCTGGCTGTTCGTGCTGATCTTCTGGGGGAGGGGCCTGTTGCTGTGGTTCCCAAATGTCTTTGCCAGAGGCAGAATTGCCCCACCCTTGTCGGTCCGGGCTAAGCAAGCTGCTCAGGTTTGCTCTCAGGAGCTTTTGTTCCCTGCAAGCTCTCGGTACAGCTTTGGAGGACCAGGGTGAAAATAGTGGCCTCCCACTCTCTGCCCAGAGGAGCTGAGAATTCGGGCCCCGCTCCTCAGTGCGCCCCCAGAGAAAAGCAGTCAATCACTCCCGTCTCCCCAGTCTCCGGCCGCACTCCGTGCTCACCCGGCCTGTGACCGAGAGTTTCTAACTCTGGCACCCACACCATGTGGAGTCTCCAAACCCAGCAGATCCCTGCTGTGCACTCCCGCACCACTCCTCCTTGGGGAGGGAGGGGAGTCTCCCCGGCTCTGCTGCTTGCTGGGTCCCTGGTGGAGGCGCAATGGCCGACTGGGTCGCGGATCACAGTTTATGGCCACCCTGAGCTGCGAGTCCGCGCCTCGGCTCTGTCTCTGCAGCCTGCTTCCCCGCTCCGATACCTGGGAGCTCTGCTGCACTCAGGCAACCCCGGTCTTTCTGTGACCCCGAGGGTCCTGAGACCACACTGTCCCGCGAGGTTTCCACCTCCCGCTTAGCCACTGGAGTGACGTCCCTCAGCGGAGCCAACTTCTAAAAGTTCCGATTTTGTGCTCCGCGGCTCTATCACTTGCCAGAAGTGGCCGAAGGAGGCCCACTCCCCCGCCGTCTATCCTCCCGAATATCGCCTCGGATTCACCTCTCCGCACGTCCTACCTTCTAGTAAGTGGTCGCTTCTCTGTTCAGAGAGTTGTTGCTACTCTCTTCTTCGATCTCCCGTTGAGTTCGTAGGTGTTCACAATGGTTTGATGCGTATTCAGCTGCATTCCTGAGACCAGATGAAATCCAGGTCTCCTACTCCTCCGCCATCTTGCTCCACCCCCCGATACTCTGGATTTCTGATAATGGTTACACCGAATTATCACTATGAGCATCAAACTTTCCCAAAAAATGGGTTAACCTTGTTACGCCCATGTTTTTACGGCCATCTTCACAGAAAATTCATAATTTTAATTGTGTTTTAATAATATTCCCATGTTTGACATTGATTATTCAAAAACACCTATATAAAACAGGACCTTAACAGGGCAGAGAAACTCCCATATGGATGCAAAAATGTTCCTCTGCATCTTCTTCGCGTTCATGGTTGTTATGGAAAGCATATAAATAATACATTCTCTGAGATCCAGAGATACAGATCCAGGGTGAGAAGCAACTTTATTGTAATATCAGATACTGGAAAGATCCCGACCACAAACAACTATTTTAAAAAATAAAATCCTGCTATATTCATTCATTTGAAAGGTGCCAACCATTAAAATCAGTGGTACTTGGGGGCGCCTGGGTGGCTGAGTTGTTAGGCGTCTGCCTTCGGCTCAGCCCATAGTCCTGGGGTCCTGGGATCAAGCCCCACATCGGGCTCCCTGATCAGCAGGGAGCCTGATTCTCCCTCTCCCTCTGCTTGTGTTACCCCTCTCCCTGTGTCTCTCTCTGTCAAATAAATAAAGTCTTTGAAAAATATAAATAAAATAAATAAAAAATAAAACCAGTGGTTATTTTTTATGGTCTGTATCATATTTTTTTTCAAAAATGCATTACACTTTGACAATGTTTACTTAAAAAAATAAAGAAACATCTTTAAGAACTGCAATATCACCTCCAAAAGGAATCTCTAAATTCCCCAGAACTTTTCCTTTCTCACATTAGACAGTCACATCTTATCTTGTGTTACAATGACATGGATCCAGGTCTCCTCTCCATTAAACTGTGGGGAAGTTCCAGTGGAAGCCTGTCTATCACTAAAGGTCCACTTTGCAGGGACAAAGTATATGAAGAAGCTCTGGACCGAATAAAACAGCAATCAAGGTGGCAACAAGCCATCATATAAGGAGAAAAGGAGCAACTAATAACAGTGCACAGTCGTCTTACAAGGATGTTCATGAGCACAAGACTATTAGCAAGGGGAAACCATGACCAAGTCAAAGCAACATTAAAAACAGAGGGTTCTTGCCAGAAATTGTGGGAATTCTAACAATCTACATGTGTGCATGAGCTAGATTTGCAAAATGGCCAAGCAAAGAGTGATAACCATATTTCTCAGGAAAAGTCAGTAAATGCCTATCAGAGGACCTGTTCATTGTTCAGGAAAATTACAGAGTGACCTCTGAGTGTGCAAAGATTAGCTCATGGCCTGAAGGGACAAGACCCTGACTTTCTCTGTTAGAGAAAAGTGCAGATTTTTAGGTTCAGAACAAAGGAACACTGCATCATAGAAGGTCATGTGACGCGGTCCAGAGAGAGAAAGAGAACCCAAGTCTAGGCAGGCCTTAATGGGGAGACCTGGAAGGCCACGTGGAAGCTTAGGGGCACTGGGAAGCAGGAGGCAATGGATGCCTGTCTCAATTTTAAGCTATTTGCTCTGAAGTAATGTAATCCCTCTGGACTGTCACACATGACCACCTCAACATGGGTGTGTCTGGAGGGGGTAATCCAGAATGGAGCAAATGGGGTAGAACAATCGTTCAGTCCATACTTCTCGATGACACTCATTCCAGAACCCTCAATATGAGTGCTGCATTTATTTTTTATACATATCTACAAATTATTTATTAGTCATCTGTATATACTCATGTTCAAATTGATATGAGTAGATTAAAATACTTTAGAATTAAGCACTTCATAGTTAACTTTGCAAATATTTTTTTCTTAGTAAATTCTAAGTATTGGAATAATAAGATTTTTTATTTTTTTGTTACGTTATGTTAGTCACCATACCATACATCATTACTTTTGATGTAGTGTTCCATGATTCATTGTTTCCATATAACACCCACTGCTCCATGCAATACATGACTTCCTTAATACCCATCACCAGGCCAACACATCCACTCACCTCCTCTCCTCTGAAACCCTCAGTCTGTTTCCCAGAGTCCTAGTCTCTCATGGTTCTCCTCCATCTATAATTATCCCTTGCTTCATTTTTCCCTTCCTGTTCCTAATGTCCTCCAAACTATTTCTTATGTTCCACATATGAGTGAAACCATATGACAATTGTCTTTTCTGCTTGACTTATTTTACTTAGAATAATCTCCTACACGCATGTGTGTAATGCACAGTGTTCCCTGTTATCATCAGCACTTACAAGGGAAGAAATTGTCTTCACAACACCTCTGCCCCAAAGCATGACATGGCTGCTGGGAGGCTCCTTGTGGATCCACACAGTGTTGTTCCTCCTTGTACAGTTCCCGATGCATCCCCATTGCAGTGCCTGTCTCCTTTGCTCTAAATTCAATTTGTGCAAAAAGAGCACAGAACCTGATACACAATATTATTCCTCAGGAAAGAGATGATGTACATCCTAACTTAGTGGTTGATGGTCCTTAATTTCTGATTAAAATAGAAAACTGGGAGGGGGTCAAAGGGGCAATAGATTTGCACTGTCCTGATACAGGGACTTTACAGTCTACTCAGAGTTAAAACCCACAGTCAAGGTCCACGATGCCTCAAAGTAAACAAGTACTTGAAGTCAGTAGGAGACACACATGTGTGGAGCCTCCTTATGGGCCTCAGTATTTTAGGAAAACAGTTCTCTACAAGAGGAGAGTCCATACATGTCAGGTGAGCTCTGTGGGGTGTGGGGAGGTGTGGCTACAGAAATGGGTCCTCTCCATGCCCTGGTGACAAAGAAAGAAGGCTCCCGGTTTGAAGCAAAGAGCAGCTCCTGTGCCCATGTGGTGCCTACAGCTCACACCTGAGGTTAGCAGTGGAATCTAGTGGAGAACATGGGACATAGGGGCACAGTCAGAGGCTGAACACTTGTTGTAACTTCCACACCCTGGTACCTGAGTCTTGAATTTTCTTGTGCACAGGTTTCTTCTGCAGCCTGGCCAGTTCCTCCCTCGCTGCTCTTCATCCCAGTTCCTGGCCTCTTCCATCGCCTGGACTTTCAGAGCCTCTACCTGAACATTCTCCTGTCCACCTGCTCTGCCTCTTGGTCTCTTCTCCACAGCCAGCAGATCATGTTACCAAAGAGCAAGGGATTGAATCTCCTTCTGGGACCAAGAGCTCCTGGGATAGGAGGGTGTGTGGATGAGCCTTGAAGCAAGGGGCTTCCTTCTGCTGTTTCAGGTCCTCCTCTGGCTGCTGCTTCCAAGCCTGTGCCTTCAGAGCTGCCGGTCATTAAACCAATGATTCCTGATACACACAGCAACACGGCTGTATGCACAAGGATTGCTGCTGAGCCAAGGAAGCCCTACTAAATAGTACATATGATACCATTATCTATTTATGAATTCTACAAAATTAAAGGTAGTCTAAAGTGACATGAGAAAAATCAGTAATTATGTGGGGACAGGGTGAATAGGGGAAGATGGAGGTGGAATTCCAAGATAAGTACAGGACATTTTAGGGAGAATTGATGTGCTCACTCTCGATCATGTTGATTTTTACACCAGTGTTTATCATATCCCACACTCTGCATGCGTGTAGTTCATCCTGTGACAAGTACACACATCAGAGCTATTACAGGTAATCACAGAGATGATTCTGGAGGAACACAGAGAGAGTAAACTTTGAGAGACATGAAATTACACCTTCACAATCCTGATTCTCTCTGTATTTCAGGTAAACTCTAGAACAAGCAAAATCATTCTGTCCCCATTACAGGAGGGGTTCCACCTTCCTCATGAGCCTGCCCACTCTGTCCCAAGGGGGGTTTCAGGGATGCAGCACAGTACTGTGGAAGGAGCACCGACTTATATCCTGGGGCTCACTCTCACCCAATAAATGTTCTTGGACAACTCAGGAACCTTCCACAATTCTAGGTGTAGGTTCACATCACTTAAGGGGGAACATGACACCTAAACCCCAAATTTATGTTTACATGTAAAACGAAAGTATTACATGGAGGCCAAGAATATACACTGGAAAGTTATCAAACAGTAAATGATATTTTTTAAAAGTGATGAATAGCACCACATCAACGGCACTCACACCTGTGCTGGACACTGCCCTCTCTGTCAGCATAGATCCCAAGTTGAATATATATTCAGAGGACATGCAAATAGGCCCTCCCTCTGCTGATTAAACCACCTGAGCCCCAACCCTTGCAGCTGGGAGAGGAGACCAGCCCCGGGTTCCCCAGGTGTTCCCATTCAGTGATCAGGAGAGAACACAGACAACTCACCATGGAGTTTGCACTTGGCTGGGTTTTCCTTCTTGCTCTTTTATAAGGTAATTTATGGTGAACAAGAAACATTGAGTGTATGAGAGTATGTGAGTGAGAGAAGAGTGGTTGTGTGACAGTTTCCTGACCAGGATGTTTTGTGTCTACAGGTGTCCAATCTGAGGTGCAGCTGGTGGAGTCTGGGGGAGACCTGGTGAAGCCTGGAGGGTCCCTGAGACCCTCCTGTGCCGCCTCTGGATTCACTTTCATTGACTATGGCATCAGCTGGGTCTGCTAGCCTCCAGGGAAGGGGCTACACTGGGTCGCAACTATTAGCTATGATGGAAGAGGCACGTACTGTGCAGACTCTGTGAAGGGCTAAATCACCATCTGCAGAGACAACAGCAAGAACACGCTGTCTCTGCAGATGAACGGCCTGAGAGCCGAGGACATGGCCGTGTATTACTGTGCCATTGACACAGTGAGGGGACGTCAGTGTGAGCCCAGACACATACCTCCCTGTAGGAGGTGATCCGGCCTCCACTGTGTGCACACTACTCCCCAATTCTGTTTTAAGCCCCAGGAGCAGGTGCAGATGGAGGTTATGGGCAGGAATCTTGTCAGAGTCTGGGCCTTCTTCTCCATTTATAGCTGTTTCCCCCAGGGAGATTCCCTGTTCACATGTTTCTGTGCTTACCTATTATTCTCTGATTTGAAACTTGGTTTTAATAGGAAAAAAAACTATTCTAATATGCACAAATCACAGAGTAGCTTACACTTGCTTACTGTTGTCTCTAAATATGAATAAATTACAAATATCTCCATGTACCTCCACTGAACCTTAGAGAAGTCCCAGCAGCAATCCCTGTGCATCACAGGACCACCGTGCTTAATGTGAAAGCTTGTTAGAAGCAGCATAAAGTGCATGCTGGACAGGAGGCTACAGTGGCATCAATAATCCAAAGCAAGGGAAGAAAAAAACCTGGTGTGAACACGCTTGAACCATGCTCACAGCATCAATATTACTGATAGCAGGGGAAAGCAGAGGTTTCCCCCCCTACCAGGTGTGGTGTAGATGTGGAGTCTGATGATCACACACAAACACACACAAACACACACACACACGAGTATAAATCTTTATCACCGTCATTATCATATCTGCTGAGAACAGGGCAGACCTCTCATCAAATCAAATGCTTGGATAGGTCCAGGGATGTACACTGGCTCAGGGTGTATGTTGTGGGTCACTGGTGGCGAAGGAGTCCTGCTCATGGGAGGGGCTTGTGTGGAGTTAATCTCCCAGCTGCATCAAAGGCTGGCAAATCCATGAGATCATGGTAGATTTCCCCTGTGTGGGCTCTGAGGAGAAAAGGGACGAATGAAGGTCAAGCACTAGCCACAATAATAAAAACATGTGGTATGATGACTAATTCTACTAAACAATATGAAAACTTGGAGAACAAAAGAGAAAAATTGCCATTCTAAGGAAAAGCAGTCAGAACCCTTGCAAAATACGAATGATCCATGGAAGCAGCTGAAATTATAAAATGATCATAGAAATAGACCAAAGTCTTACCCAGTGTCTGCAGTGAAAGCTATCCACTCCCCAAGGTCAACAGCTGGTTCTGAAGGTCTTGTGTTCACTGTGTGCACACAGAGACCAGAAGCTTCCAGTGAATACATGAGAATCCTCATGCTGAGTGGTCCACTGGAGGAACCTTCCTCCTGCAGAGAACAACTAATTGATCCTTCAGTTGCTGATATCAGCTCAAGAGTGTGACCTCTAGCATCCCCATGATGAAACCAAACACTAATGTGACGGGAGGAGGAGGTGGGGCCTTCAGGAAGCACTTAGGTCAGGAGGGCACAGTCTCATGCTGGGATTAGTGCCCTTATACACCAGGGAAAACTCCCTGCCCCCTGGCACCATGTGAGGTGAAAGGGCAAAGATGGGCTAAGACATGGGTGCTCTCCAGACACCAAACCTGCCTGCATCTTCACCTGGGACTTCCCAGAATACAGAAATGTGAGAAATGAGTGTCTATTTCTTTTTAAAAAAAAAAATTATTATGTTCCGTTAGTCCCCATACAATATGTCATTGGTTTACGATGTAGTGATCCACGATTCATTGTTATTGTATAACACCCAGTGATCCATGCAGTAAGTGCCCTCCTTAATATCCATCACCGGGCAAGCCCATCCCCCCTCCCCCCTCCCCTCTAACACCCTCAGTTTGTTTCTCTGAGTCCATAGTCTCTCATGGTTCCTCTCTCCATCCGGTTTCTCCCCCTTCATTTTTACTTTCCTTCTCATTATGTCCTCCATGATATTCCTTATGGTCCACAAATAAATAAAACATATGATAATTGACAGTCTCTGCTTGACTTATTCACTTAGCATAGTCTCCTCCAATCCCACCCATGTTGATGTAAAAGTTGGGTATTCATCCTTTCTGATGGCTGAGTAATATTCCATTGTATATATGGACCACATCTTCTTTATCCATTCATCTGTTGAAGGGCATCTCGGCTCTTTCCACAGTTTGGCTATTGCAGACACTGCTGCTATGAACATTGGGGTGCATATGGTCCTTCTTTTCACTACATCTGTGTCTTTGGGGTAAATACCCTGGAGTGCAATTGCTGGGTCATAGGGTAGCTCTTTTTTTAATTTTCTGAGGAAACCCCACACTGTTTTCCAAAGTGGCTGTACCAACTTGCATTCCCACCAACAGCGTAAGAGGGTTCCCATTTCTCCACAACCTTTCCAACATTTGCTCTTTCTTGCTTTGGCAATTTTTGCCATTCTAACTCCTGTAACGTGGTATCTCAATGTGGTTTTGATTTGAATTTCCCTGATGGCTAATGATGAACATTTTTTCATGTGTCTGTTAGCCATTTGTATCTCTTCTTCACAGAAGTGTCTTTTCATATCTTCTGCACATTTTTGACTTGATTATTTGTTTTTTGGGTGTTGAGTTTGAGAAGTTCTTTCTAGATCTTAGATACCAGCCCTTTATCTCCAGTGTCATTTGCAAATATCTTCTCCCGTTCTGTGGGTTGCCTCTTTGTTTTGTTGAATGTTTCCTTTGTTGTGCAGCAGCTTTTTATCTTCTTGAAGTCCCAAAAGTTCATTTTTGCTTTTCTTTCACTAGCCTTTGGAGACGTATCTTCAAAGAAGTTGCTGTGTCCGATGTTAAAGAGGTTACTGCCTATGTTCTCCTCTAGGATTTTGATGGATTCCTCTCTCATATTGATGGCTTTCATCAATTTTGACTTTATCTTTGCGTATGGTGTTAGAGAATGGTTGAGTTTCCTTCTTCTGTATATAGCTGTCCAATTTTCCCAGCACCATTTATTGAAGGGAATGTCTTTTTTCCGTTGCATATGTTTTCCTACTTTGTCAAAGATTATTTGACCATAGAGTTGAGGGTCCATATCTGGGTTCTCTATTCTGTTCCACTGGTCTGTGTCTGTTTTTGTGCCAGTACCATGCTGTCTTGGTGATTACTGCTTTGTAATAGAGCTTGAAATCAGGCAACGTGATGCTTCCAGCTTCATTTTTCTTTTAAACATTTCCTTGGCGATTCAGGGTCTTTTCTGATTCCATACAAAATACAAATTTTAGGATTGTTTGTTCCAGCACTTTGAAAAATGTCATTGGAAATTTGATCAGAATGGCACTGAAAGTATAGATTGCTCTGGGCAGCATAAATGTTTTAACAATGTTTATTCTTCCAATCCACGAGCATGGATTTTTTTTTTTCCATTTTTTGTGTCTTCTGCAATTTCTTTCATGAGTGTTCTGTAGTTCCTAGGTTATAGATTATAGTTCCTCTTTGTGCCATCACATGGTCATCTCTTGGGGTGTTAACCTCCTCTTTTGTCTCCCAGCCTCCACCAGTCCAACTGGAACAGAGCCCAAGTTACCAACCCCATTTTAACATAATCACCTCTTTAAAGGCTTTGTCTCCAAATACAGACTCATCCTGAGGGGCTGGAAGTTAGGGCTTCAACAGATGAATTGGGGAGGAACACATTTTAGCCCATAAGAGTCACTTCCATTTGAGTTCCTGCTGCTGTTGCCAACCCTAATCCTGTTCTTGGGAACCCACTTTCATTTCCCTCTCTGACCACATGGACTCTCAGGACCTCCCCCTTGTGAACCTACAGAATGCAAAGGACAATGCTAGAGCCCAGGACTCCTGCCCCTGCCTCTTCTGCAAGGACCCGGGCCAGAAAAATGACCTTGGACTCCAAGAAGAAACACTGAACTCCCCAACAAACAACCATGCCCAACCCACTCTTGCTTATTTAAGCTCTTTCACCCAAAGGCCATTGTTTGGGGGTGAGCTACGGGCCTCAGGCCTGGAAGTCATACAAGGGTACAAGGGTGAGCCCAGCAGGCATGGACTTTGGCCACAATCAGCTAACCAAACAGATAAACATGGGAGTACAAACTGTGGCAAGGGTCATTCGTTCATCCACAGATGTTTATTGAACCCCTCTGTGTGTCTGGAACCATCCCGGGACCTGGAGATAAATGAAGGAAACCCCCAAATATCCCTACACTGGTGAAGCTACGTTCTTACATGGAGAGATGATGCAATAAAAAAATAACAAAGAATAAAAGAGAAAAGTTGAGCATGACGCATGTCTTTTGATGACAAGTGTTGTGGCGAGTGAGCTTGACCGGGCGCCATGATTCTACAAAGAGAGCCCAGGGAGGAAAGGATACTGGCACCCATCACCTTGACTAAGTGGTGGAAAGCTTAACATCCCCCCCCCCACTGCCCCCTGTGATGGTGTAGGAGGCGGGGCCCTTGGGAGGTGATTAGGTCACGGATTTAGAGCCCCCATCAATGGGATTCATGCCCTTGGAAAAGACACAGCAGACAGCTTCTTTGATCCTTCTCGTGGCAGGGCATGGACCAGAAAATGGTGACCAGGAAGAAGGCTCTCCTCCCACCATGCTGGCCATGATCTCGGACTTCCAGCCTCGGGAACGGTGAGAAAAACGTTAAGGAAGGAAAAAAGGAAAGCAGAGGAGGGGATAGGAATGGGATTGGGTTGTAAAGGCCAAAACTGGAGGCCAGTGAAGGAAGAACACAGGGTGCCAAGAGAGACAGCTGGGGAGACCTTCTGTAGCTGGGGGTCCAGAGGGAGTTCTGAGGTGGTGGCATTGAAGCCGAGATCTGAGGGACAAGCAGGCCTGAACTGGGCAAAGATTATGAGCAAGACTCAGAGGGGGAGAGTGAGTCCTGCTCACAGAACTGAAAGAGCCTGCTCCGTGGTTAGTCCAACTACAGCCTCCTCGATTGTACTAAGAGCTGAGCATTCACCATATGCCTGAGGGCGGGGCGTCCTCCAGAGTCTTCTCTCTGAGCCCCTCCTTCTGCCTCAGCCTCCCAGAGAGGCTGCCATGAACCATCTGTGGATTCCATCAGGTCTCTATCCTTCGCAAATATTAAGGGCTCCGGGTCCAGGGTGAGGGCAGGAGTGGGAAGGTGGGACTGGTAGGTGGGAGGGAGTGGGAGGAAGAGTATGAGAGGTGGGCTGGGACGTGTGGGGCTGAGCCTCTGCTCCTGGGTGTGCTGAGTGAGGTGCTCATGAGCCGACACACAATGTGTCCATTTGTCCCTTGCAACGTGGAATGGTCATAATGATGCCAGCTCACCAGGTTGCTCAAATGCTGGGAGCAAATCAGGCAAAGGGAAGAAGCTTTGACCCTACAGCAGCGTTTCTCAAACGTAACTGGGGAAGCGTGTTAAAAATTCATATTCCTGGCGCCACCCAAGGAAGGAACATGTTTGAGGCCGGGTCTTGAGCAAGCCTCCCTCAGATTCAGACGCACACGCAGAGTTTGTGTCTCCAGTGGTCGGGGTGCATGGCCACGCAGGGCTATCCTACTGGGCCTAGGCCCCAGGCACTCCGTGCCCCCTCCTCCCCGAAGCTGCCAGCCACCTACACTCAGGGCCTGAAGACCCTCATCCTCCAGGGGCTCACGGGCCTGGATGCTTTTGGCTTTCAGGTGTTTTTCTGGCAAATTCATGCAGGGCAACCACCAGGTAACAAATACACAAAACCTGGGTGCTCCTTGGAGCTCATGCCCACTGTGAGAGCTCAGAGAGCCCTTCCTCAGGACTCTGCCCCGAGGTCCCTGCCCAGGGAGCTGTCCTGACTCCCCCAAGCCAGGCCCTGGGAGCCCAGCTCCCCATGCCTCCCTCTAGCATTTTCCACACCATAGTTAGCATCTTTCTACGTGCCTGTGGCTCTCAAAGACCATGACGTCCGTGAGGGCCCTGAGTCGTCTACACCCCAGGGCCTGGCACAGGCCTTGGCCCACAGTGCTCTCGGATGAATGAATGAGGGCCCGGCCAGCTGGCTCCAGAGGATTCTATTCCTCTGCAAGTCCTCAGGTCCCTGCCCGAGACTTCTGTCTTCCTGGGGTGGGACCCCCACCACATACCTGCTGGTGGGGTTGCTGATAACATACAGGATGCCCAGCTAAATAAGAACTCCAGGAAATAAATCACTTTTTAGTAGAAGTATGGCCCAGACATTGTGAGGCATTTTTGCGCGCTAATTCTGTCAGCTCTGTGTGTAGGGAGCAAGGATGAGCCAGAAGCACACTCCCATTGGCCAGAAGCCAACAGTCTCACTGCAGAGATGGGGGATGTGACAGTCACGGCGACCGCAGGGCGAGAGGAGGGGGACACATCTGGGCTAGTCAGAGGAGGGTCGGTTCCACCAGAAAGGACCACGGGAGGCCTCCTGCCACATGATGTGCAGCCCAGAGTATAACAAAGTTGTTGACTCACCCATAGCCTGAGACAGAATGTTCTGGGAGGATTCCTTGTTTGTAAAGGATTTGAAACCCTCCCTTCTCTGGTCCAAACTGGGTGCCGTGGGTTCTGCAGGGACAGCTCTGCTCTGGGGAGTGTACTTCGGGCCCCTGCAGTCTGCTGTCCCAGCAGCAGGGGTGGGGTGTGGGGGGTCTAAACCATGTGGGGAGGGGAGGCCGGCAGGGCTTCAAGTGGGACAGGGCCCTGAGCGACCCCTATCCTTAAAGAGATTCTGTAGCAAACGGGCTGGAGGAGTGCACTCAGCTCGGGGGTCACATCACCCCAGGTGAGACGTAGGAGGTCATTGATGGGACACCCCCCTGCTGGGGGAGTGGAAACTGCCCACAGCTGGGGACAGGGTCTGAGGACAGTGGAGACTGCTGGAGGGGGCATGGGAGGAAGCGAGGGTGCACAGACCCCCTCAACCATGCCCGCCTTTATGGAGGTCTCCGCAGCCTACGGCGCACTTCCCGTCCCTCAAGCCTAACATCAGAAAACTCTCAGCGCTGGGCCGCCAGCCATGTTTTCCAGACCAACCCGGGCACCCGTCCACAGGCTGGCACAGAGCGTGGGCAAAGCCAGGAGGCTGGGGTCAGGACCCGCTGCCTTCAGCCGGGCCCCCGGGTCTGAGGTCAATGCGCCACCACGGCGGGGCCAGGACAGGCACTGTATCTCCCGGAGAGGGCAGGAGCCTGGGCTCCCCATGACCCGGAGCCTGCCCCATGTCTCTGTGCCTCCATTTCCCTGAGCTGTAAAAACAGAACACTTGCACCTACCCAGGGTACCTATGCGAGTATCACGAGTTCTTAGCAGAAAGGAGAGGACAGAGCCGGTGTGTTACCTCATGGTCATGACCGGGCCTCTGTGGGCCAACGAAGAATGGGTCCGTTTGCTTTAAAACGGGGCTGGCGGGGGGGGGGGGGCAGAAAGAACAGCCCGTGACTGAGGCACCCTCCCCTCCATGGGTCATAGGCTTTAGCATGAAGTTGACCTGCTTTCTTACACAACCTTCCGATTTCCCTGTTCTCTTCCCCTGATGCTAAGAGCTCGGCGGGCGGAGGATGCGGCTCGGGGTTCATCTCTTGCTGTGTAATAAATCACTCCGAAAGTCCGGTTTCAAAGGGTCAGGAATCCCGGGGAGGCTGAGCCGGGGCGGGGGGGGAGGCGCGGTTTCTGGCCCAGGGCCCCTCCTGAGTTACAGTGAAGTCACGGGCAGGGGGCTGTTGTCTTAGGAAAAAGTGGCTGCGCAGACTGAACGAGGAGCGGATGGGTGCGTGAGGAGGGTGTCCCTGCACCACTGGACACAGGGGGAGAATCTACGGCTTGGGAACTCAGGGTCCATCAGGGGGTCGGTAGTAAGTCGAGCCTGGGCTGCTCTGACCCCAAAGTCCCTGCTCAGCAGGAATTCTCAGACGCCGCCTCGAACGGGAAACGGGAGCAGATGATGGCAAGCCGCTGCCCCCTTCAAGGGACATTTGACCGAGGAGCACGCAAAGCAGAGGCGGGAAGGCTCCCTGCTCGGCCAAATCCTCCCGCAGCCCCCTGCGAATCCGCGGGGCACAGCCGGGACAGCGCCGAGGGGACGTGGCAAAGGCGCCGCGGATCTGCAGCCACACGAAGCCGGGTCGGCGCTAACACGGCGGGAGAGAGGCCTGGGTGTCAGACAGCGGCGGGCGGCTCTCAGTACCTCTCCAGCCGAGAGCAGAGGCCACTCCCCGGCCTGGAGGAGAGAAGGCACGCCCGCCCTGGGGCTGGGGCAGTTACTTGTCAGGGTCTCCTTTCTTCCTCCCAAGAATTCTTTAAGGAGTGATGATTGACAAAAGAGGTTCAGAGGTGAAGGGACTAGCCTAAGGTCACCCAGCGGGGAGGTGGCACAGAGCCGGGCCGTGGGAGGAGCCTGGCTGAGCGGGGGCCCTTCCCATGACCGCCGCCTCCCCAGACTCCAGGAAGAAGGTCTCTGGAAGGGGCTGGTCTTTGTCCCTCCCAGTATCCCCTGCTCTGTGGAGGTGGGACACCCTCTTCTTGGGATTCCTGCCCTAACCCCCCCACCCCCCGTCAGGCGTACCTGAGCCAGGTTGGCCCTCAGGAATCAGAGGCAACAACGGGAAGGCAATAACTATGGAAAACGGAAAACAGATAGCAATGGTCAAGTTTGCAACACCCAAGTCAATTCCGGCCCGATGGATGCCGTATGTGGCTGGGGACAGTAACAGTGACCATCCCCCAGACGGAGCACCTGCCAGCCCCATGTCCGGGGCTGAGCACGTGAGGTCCAACTTCCACATCTTCCCTTTCCAGGCAGGTGCAAGAGACACACGCCTACAGACCCCAGTGACCAGGGCCATTTCTGGCCTCTGTCTGTCCCTCTCTGCACTGCCAGCCTCCCTGAGCCTTAGCAGGAGGCTCCTGGAGACCTTGGTCCTGACCCCGCCAAAGCCAGGTTGAACCTCCCAGCTCCCTTTGGGCTGCTTGCCGGGTCCATCTCAAGTCCCAAAAACATGCCCATCTGCAGTCCCAGGTAGGACGTGGTGACAGACAGGGACAGAGCTCCCATTCGCCTGCGACCCCACTCCATATAAAGGAGGCAGCCTTCCCTACTCCGATCCACAGGCAAGTGACACCTTATAAAAATATTGACCCCAACACCTGTACAAGAATTATACTCCCAAGGGGCGCCTGGGTGGCTCAGTCAGTTAAGTGGTTGACCCTTGGTTTTGGCTCAGGTCAGATCTCGAGGTTGTGGGATCAAGCCCAACATTGGGTTCCATGCTCAGCGTGGAGTCTGCTTCAGATTCTTTCTCTCCCTCTCCCTCTGCCCCTCCTGCTCACTTTCCCTCTCTCGAAAATAAATAAATGAAATCTTAAAAAAAAAAGAATTATTCTCCCACAATTGGCATTTTTCTCTCATATGTTCAAGGACAGAAATCCTTCTATTGATTGATTGATTGATTGATTGATTGATTGAGGCTGGAAGGTATAGAGAGCCTGGATTTGGCATTGGGTTGGTTCTGCCCAAGCTCCACCAGCTCCACCGTTGAACAGCTAAGGGTCCTCAGGCAAGTCGTGAGCTCCCCTTTCAGGAGGCTGGCACAGACCAAAGCTTGGTGACAACGCTTCAGATGGAAAAGGGACAGAGATCTTTTCAACGGAAGGAGGTACCAGAGCTATACAAAGAGGTGGTCAGTCTGGAGCAGCGGACATGGATGATCTAGTCGATGTTCTGCCTGCAGACGAGGCAGCACCCTCCCGGCCCCACCCAGAGGGCCGCCCAGTGGCCCTGAATGAAGGAATGACGATCTCAGGTCTCGGGGAGAAGCAGAGGGTTCTCAGGACTGGGAGGCCATGGGGGCAAGAAAGAGAAGGGGAGAGAGAGAAGATCCCAGTGGGGAAGGGCTCCCCTGCCATCGGTGGGCTGGAGTAAAAGGGAGAGCTAGAGGGGGGGTGGAAACAGAGGAGGAGGACCCGGCAAACAGACCCCAGGACTGGCGGAGCAGGAAGATAGAAGGAGCCTGGGCCCCCGACCAGGTGCAGCGACCGCATCACCCCACCACACACCCTGAACTTGCGTGAGTGAGAAGTCAACTGTAGACTGGTTTGGGCCACCATTTCTTTAGGATTCTGTGTAATTTTTTTTAAAGATTTTATTTATTTATTTGACAGAGAGAGAGCACAAGCAGGGGGAAGGACGGAAGCAGAGGGAGAAGCAGGCCTCCCGCGGAGCAGGGAGCCCGAGGCGGGGCTCGATCCCAGGACCCTGGGATCATGACCTGAGCCGAAGGCAGGCGCTTAGCGACTGAGCCACCCAAGCGCCCCTGGGATTCTGTGTAATTTAAAAATATGTATTCAATTCTGAAAATATTTGGGACCTAAAAGGGCATTAAGTCACCATTTTAGGGAGGGTGGAACCAGAACTCCCCTTAGTCACCTCAGGGTGTCCTGGCCAGCACATACTTCAGAAGGACCCTAAGACACAGCCTGTCCTACGGACGCTTGCACTCCATGTTATGTCACTGACCCTTTATGTGGCCGTCGGGAAAATGTCGCTATCTGCACTTGTAGAGACGAGGAGCTCAAGCCCGAGGGATTTCCAGTTGCCTGAGGCCACAGAGCTGGCGAGGTTCACGGCATGCCCAGCCACACCCTTACCGGTAATCCGGTGGTTTCCAAACTGTGCTCTGTGGCACCCTACAGTCTGTCAGACGTGGTCATGGATGGCGGGTCGTGACCATGAGGGATCAAGGGTAAGGTTTTCTCAGGAGCCCAAGAAAGACCTGGGATTCGAGAGAGATGTCCCCACGGCTCTTAGTGCGAATGACGAGTGAAGGGCCCTGGGGTGAAGAAGAGGCCTCCCAGACGGATCGTGCCGGGGACCAGAGGCCCCTAACACCTGTGCCCCACTATGCTCGGGGTCCTCAGACTGACACCCCAAATTCAGAATGGGGGAGGCGCGCCTCAAAATGCAAATCAATCTACAGGCAAATAAAGAGTGTTGTATTTTTTTAATATATCTGAGTGTGTGTAAGAAGATTCGCATCACATACACAAACATGTCAAAGAAAGTGACTTGAAAAAGAAATCACAACAAAATGTTACCTGGGGGGTGACATTTGGGGGACAATTTTCCAGGGCCCTTCTGTGTATTTTCTGGGTTTTCACATGTTCCTCAACGAATATTTCATAAATAAAAGATAAAAATGAAAAGGGAGAGTAGTTTTTTGTTTTGTTTTGTTTTAAGAAGCAAGTTAGGGACTGTTCCTGTAACTGGATTATTCCACTTGATCTAATAAATTCATGTTACCAAAAATGCATAGTTGGACATTCCAGCCTAAAAACAGAACCCTGGGGGCGTCCCTGCCAACATTTCCCAAGCAAGGGGAGGAGTTCTTCACATGGATAAATAGGCATCAGTGCCCACGAAAATCCAGCACTTGCGGCAGGCGATGGCTTTAGAATCCGCTGAGGACACCTGGCTGCAGAGGCAGGTAATCCATGATGCTGTCTATCCCATGACCAAAGGAACCCATTTTTCTTCTGTGGTTTTAGGCCTTGGCCTGGAGCCTGTGAGGTGGCAGGGGGCCTGGTAAAGGCGTCCCAGAGCGCTGGGGACGGTTCCGGTGCTGGCCCCGAAGGCCATGCCCTCTGAAGACACGTCTTCCCTCCGGGTCTGAGTTTTCACATCTGCAGAGGGCAGACACACCACAAGAGCCACTATCGCTGTTTCTGCTCCCACACTTTGGGATTCTGAGTTTAGATAGCTGTGTACCTCCACACACCAGACCCTCTGGACCACAACTGCCCCGAGGGGCATGGGGCACCTCCTCTTGTCTGGCCCCGGGCACTGCTTTCACGGGGAGGTGCAGATGGAAATGATGGAGGGGGTCCCTCTGGGCAGAGCCCATGGGGTCTCCAAGGGGAATGGTCCCTCAGCTCTTCTCCCCTCCGGGGACCCCAGCCAAACAGACAGGCAGGCAGTGTTTGTCCAGCAACTGAAAAGACAGGCTGCTCAGAAACAGAGCCAGCCTGCCAACTTGCTCAAACAAAGTTCTTTCTCCCCAGAAATAATTCGGAGGTGGGGGGGGTGGGGTGGGATGTTTAACTCTTCCAAAGAAAGGGTTGATTAACCCAAGAGTAAACAGACAGTTGAGGCAATTCAGCTGCTGAGGCTGGTCTGAAGGGGTGTCCACTGGCCTCTCGATGGGAAGCAGCTCAACTGCCCTCCCTTCCCCACGACCTCTCCCCACCTCCCCTCCTCACCTTCCCCTCCCACCTCTGAAACTGACCTTTTCTATTCTGAACTCTGGGCCCCTAGTAGGCAGGGGCTGAAGGTCAGTAACCCTGTTGGCTGCCCCTCCCTCCTGTCGTTCCTGCAATAGCTCCATCCCCTCCCCCCGTGGAGTCGCAGCTCTGGCCTGGCAGGTGGTTTCAGAGAGCGGGTGGCGTATGGGAGGAGAGCCGCCTCTGCAACATCCCTTATGAGCCCGGCACCTTCATGGTTTCTCTCCCTTGAGCTTACTCAGTGTGTTGTACAGAGATGGGAATGGAGGCTCAGAGAGGGTCAGTCACTTGCTTGTCACCACACAGCAGGACAAGTAGCCCAAAGGAAATCCCAGTCCAGGTCTCTGCGGCTCTGAAGCCCACACTGCTTTCTCCCTACCAGAAGTCTGGAGCCAGGCTAAGGGGACTCCTCTCCCTGCTCCCCCACCCGCCTGATGACTGTGGGCGAGCCCCTTACCACTCCATGCCAGGTTCCTCCACTGGGGAAAATGGCAACAACTGCAGTACTTATCTCAAGTGTACTGTAATCATGCACGTTGGGTGCCCACGAGCGTGCCTGCCCAAGAAAGTCACGAAACTAACAGAAGCAGAGACTGGAACACAGGCCACATGGGGGTGGCAGTGGGAGGCAAGGGGGCACCATCTGGCCCGCCAACACTGAAAGGGCTTTGTTTTTCAGAGTTGAGGACAGAGGGAATGTCGACCCTCTTGGCTCTGGGGCTCCTGGTGGCTGGGCTCTGCCCCACTGTCCACTGCATCCCGGGGGGCGTGCTTGACCCGCAGAATGTCACCCAGGAGGACCTACACAATGAGACACCTGTGGACAACTCGGATTAGCCTCCAGCAACACCGACTTCACCCTCAGCCTCTATAAGCAGTTGGCTTCAAAGACGCCCAATAAGAATGTCATCTCCCCGCTGAGTGTCTCCAGCGCCTTGCCCTTCCTATCCCTGGCGGCCCAAAGCACCACCCTGACGGAGATCCTTGAAGGCCTCGAGTTCAACCTCACAGAGACCCCTGACACCGAAATCTACCGGGGTGTCCAGCACCTCCTGCAAACCCTCTGCCAACCCAGCAACGAGCTGCAGCTGAGCGTGGGCAGTGCCATGTTCATCAGCGAGCAGCTGAGGAAGATGCCAGGGTCCTATACACCTCTGAGGCCTTCTCCACCAGCTTCCAGGACTCCGCTGCCGCCCAAAAGCTCATCAATGACTATGTGAAGATTCGGACCCAGGGGAAAACTAGATTTGGTCAAGGACCTTGACCTGAACACAGCCATGGTCCCGGTGAATTACATCTTCCTTAAAGGTGAGTAACTGGTTTGGGGTTTGGAAGGAGTATAATTTGTTCAAATAATCATTCTGCTCCTTTTGCTCTCTCTTCATGTTGTGGGACCCCATAATGAGAATGTTATTATGTTTTTTTTTTTTTTGATGATGATTCTCAACTTTGATTTTTATTTCATCTAAGTTTCCACTTTTAGCTAAAAAACACAGTGCAAGTAAAATATATTTATGCTGAAAAGGTTTTCATTTCTTTTAACTTTACGGCTTTACAAACTACAGCAAAGAAAACGCGTCTGTACAGATGCCGACCGCACGTCCGGAAGGAGCCGCTGCGTGGCCTCTCCTGAGCAGAAAGGTGACCACGCTCCGGGCGAGCGCGCGATGAGCTCCGTGCTCCTCGGGGACTCTGGCGAGGGAGGAGACGGGGACATAAATAGTCTAAAAAATCAGTTTGCTTTGCCAACTGACTAATACAAAAATAAAATAAATGAAATGAGGTCATTGCTGTAGACACACACCTACGCAGTAAGTTGGGCTGAATAAACCAAAATGCACAAATAATGTAGAAACCGCTACGAGGTGACAGAGGGCAGCTAATTATTTGCTAAACGATTCCATCTTTTTTTATATATGGCTTGTTTGGCAAGAAGGCCACTCAATCAAAGATGAGTTAAGAGTTAATTGTCCGTTCAGAGTGCCCACGGGCCTCTGTGTTCTCTGTTACAGAAACGTGTTTTCTTCCATACTGAAGAGTTGACTTAGAAACAGGAATAAAAAACTGTTCCGTTGTAAAGAGGTGGCTGTTTTTTAAACAATATCCCATTTGCTTGTTACAAAAGGCGTAATCTGCAAATATATAAAAACGTCCCAGGCGTCTCCATCCGCGATGCCGCGCCCGCCCTGTGCTACTTAAGGAATGCTTTGTAGAGCAGCAGTGAATGGCTTGTCTCACGCTCATTCTCTAAACAAAATATGAGGTCCCTGAGGTTGACCCGCGTGATCCTTCGTCGTGTGAACTGTCTGGGGGTTCCAACACCGGAGCTGCCTGGGACCGCCGAGCCTGGGCCCGACCCCTGGGGGCAGCTGGAAGTTCTGGATGTTGGTCGGGTTCTGAGGCGGCTGCGGCAGGCGGGGGGCGAGGACCGTGGGCGTCAGCGTGACCCGGATCCCGCCGGTGGTGGCCGAGGGCGTCCTGGGCAGGCTCTGGGGCCCCGCGCTGGCCGAGCCCTTGGGCAGCCCGGTGGGGGTGCCAGGGGCCGGCGGCGACGGCGGCGGCGGCAGTCCAGCGGCGGCGGCGGCGGGCAGCGCCCCTTGCATAGTTGGCCCGAGGATCATGCCGGCCCCCGCGCCGGCCGGGCCAGGGCCTGCGGGGGCGCGGGCGCCGGCTGCACCGCCGTCTTGGGCGAGTCGGCCTTGGCCACCTGCGCGGGCGCGGCGGCGGCGGCGGCGGGCCCCGGCTGACTGTTGGCGGCGGGAGGCGGGGCGGGCGCGGGGGCCGGGGCGGGGCGAGGGCCGGGGCGGGCGCGAGGGCGGGCGCGGGCGCGGCGCTGCCCCCGTTCTGCGCGGCCGCCGGGGCTCCGGCCGGGGGGCCGGGCGGCCGGGCGAGGCTGGCGGCGGCAGGCGGCGGCGGCGGCGGCGGCAGGGGGCGCGGGGGGCGCGGCGGGCGCAGGGGGCGCGGGTGGCGAGGGGGCGCGGGGCGCGGGCGCGGAGGGGGCGCCGAGGAAGGGCGGCGTCTGGATGACAGTGGCGGCGGCGGCGGCAGGCGCGGGCGGCGGCGCGGGCGCGGGCCCGTTGTGGAGCAGGCTGACAGCAGGTGCGGCGGCGGCGCGGAGCGAGGTCCCCAGCGCGGCGCTCCCATTCAAAGTTTGCGCGGCGCCGGGGCCGCCGGGCGGGCCGTTGCGGGCGGTGGGCTGGGCGGCGGGCGCGGCCGTGGCCCCCGGCGCGCAGGCCCCGGGCCCGGGCCCGGCCCCCGCGCCCGCGCCGGCCTCGAGTGCGTTCAGCTTCGCGGCGGGCCCTGCGGGGGGCGGCTCCGGCGCCGCTGCGGGCGCGCCCTCGGCCGGCACGGCCGCTCCGGCTCCGACACGGTTCCCGAGCGCGCCGGCGGCCGCGGCCCGCGCCTCGGGCGCGCGGGGCGCGAGGTGGTGGTGGTGGGCCGCGCTGGCCGCCAGCTGCGACTCGAGCGAGCCCACCAGGTCGCTCACCACTTTCCCGTCCGCCTCGCTGTTGAAGAAGACCTCGCCCAGCGGATCCGAGCCCGCCGCCATCTTCCCTCCTCGGCCCGTTATTATGTTTTAATAAGTCACTGATTTCCCGAAGTCTACCTTCGTGGTCCATCACCTTTATTTCCTTCTTCTTTCTGCTTCATTCGTTTCCATAATTTTATCTTCTATACCACTGACTTGATCCACTGCTTTGTCCATCCTCGTTTTTATGGCCTCCACTTGGGAATGCATCTGCAGTATAAACAGGGCTTGGTGTGAGCAGCTGCCCCTCCACTAGGCGGCCCTATTTTGCTCCCAAAGGATTTCAGGAACAAGGGGTGGGAGGAATAAAGCAGCACCTTACTCTCTAGCCCTGGACCTGGAAGTTCATGCCCCAAACTCTTAAGGGAACCCTCACAAAAGAGCAATCACTCTTGTCTCCTCAATTTCCACAGAGCCTAATGGTCACCCTGCCTATGCCAGAGCGTTTTTGTCTCAGGCGGTGATTATTTCGAAACGCCCAATTTTATTGTATTTATTTTTTAAAGATTTATTTATTTATTTTTATGAGTGCGAGGAAGAGGGAGAGAGAGAGAACAAGTGGGGGGTGGAAAGAGGAAGAGTCAAACTCTCTGCTGAGCAGGGAGCCCAGTGTGGGGCAAGACCCCAGGACTCTGAGAACATGACCTGACCTGAAGGCAGCTGCTTAACCAACTGAGCCACCCAGGAACCCTCAAAACTCCAAATTCAATCAATCCCACAGAGTGGACACACACCGTTCCTCCCACAGAGGGTTTCACCACATTTTTGCCATTTTCTGGCCAGTCCCTGGAAAGGGGTCACAGGACCCTATAGCAGTTCACAGTTTATGGTGACACAGACCAGAAAGCCGGCCCAGAGACTCACTGTTCTTAGTTGGCTTCCCTGTACCTATCCCTGAAAGCAGTGCAGCACGTTGTCAGCACCAGTTTTTCTTGTAACCCAGGGATCCTCAGAATACACTGTCACTCTTGGCATGCTGCCCTGTTCACCACCTGAGTACCTTTAAACTCTTATGACCCCCATGGTAGCCAACTTCACAAATTCCAGATTTTGACCTCCACTATTTGGCAGTAGCCTCCATAAATGGTCAACCTTCCCACGCTGCATCCACAGCTATATCTCCCCCAAGTCAACCCTCTGTACCTCCTACCTTCCAAAGTTTGGTTGCTTCTCTACTTGTAGACTTGCAGGTTTTGTTCTCTCTGAGCTCTGATCGATTTCTCAGGTGTGCAGAATGATTTGATAACTACCCAGGTTTGTTCCAGGGTGGAGACAAGCTTAGGCTCCTAATCTGCCACCAGCTTACCTCCTCTCCAGAGATAGACTATTTTTAATTATGGATTTTTGATTTCTCATTTATTATATTTATGTATTCATTATATCACATCTTGTGCCTCTTTAATACCCATCACTCAGTTACCCTTATCCCCCAACACCCCCTCTCTTCTGTACCCCTCTGTTTGTTTCCTGGAGTCCAGAGTCTCTCCTGATTTGTCTCCTCTCTGGTTTCTTCCCATTCAGTTTTCCCTCCCCTCCTCTGGTCCTCCATGCAATTCCATATGTTGCATGCATGAGTGAAACAGTATGATAACCGTCTTTCTCTGATTGACTTATATCATTTAGCCTGAGAGCTTCCAGTTCCATCCATGTTCCATGGGGTAACCGGTGATGGATATTGAGGAGGGCATGTGATATGATGAGCACTGGGTGTTATAGGCAACTCATGAAACATTGAACACTACATCAAAAACTAATGACGTACTATATGCTGGCTAACTGAACATAATAAAAAACGAAAACAGCTAGCAGGACCAATTATCTTCATTCATTGCTTCTGAGGTTAAGATGCTAGAAGGAATGTTTTACATATTGTGTTGGCGGGGGGGACACATAGCTAGGTACCATAGGACATATTGATAGGACAATGGAAAAAGAAGACTGATGGTGGAGGACAGATTAATGAAATTAATGAAAGAAAGTGATGAGGAGAAAAAAAAACAGCACAAATTGTAGATGTTCATTTCCACCTAGAAGAAGACAATCAGGAAGATGTATGAAGGAGACAGCTGGTGTCCTTAAAGTTTTGCACAACAAAAAGAAAGCCTATTGTTTTTGAAGGACAAAAACAGATATTCTTTGGACTTATATTCAATCTGCTTCCTACTCTAATTATGTGATTGCTGACGAAATTGGGAAAGTCTCCTTGGTGATGTTTTCTTAGCAATCTTATTAGACACTGCTTTCTATTCATCCACCATCTTCACTGCTCTATAGTAACCTCTTCCAAGAGGATGTGAGTTACTGGAGGTCAGTACCCTGGCTTTATCTTTCTTTTCCTTGCCAGAGAATCATAATTCATTTGAATAAATAAGTAGAATATTGGTTATTTTTATTTATTTAATTTTTTAGCTTTTTTATTTTTTTAATTTTTTATTGTTATGTTAATCACCATACATTACATCATTTGTTCTTGATGTAGTGTTCCATGATTCATTGTTTGTGTATAACACCCAGTGCTCCATGCAGAACGTGCCCTCCTTAATACCCATCACCAGGCTAACGCATCCCCCCACCCCCTCCCCTCTAGAACCCTCAGTTTGTTTTTCAGAGTCCATCGTCTCTCATGGTTCGTCTCCCCCTCCGACTTACTCCCCTTCATTCTTCCCCTCCTGCTATCTTCTTCTTTTTCTTTTTTCTTAACATATCTTGCATTATTTGTTTCAGAAGTACAGATCTGTGATTCAACAGTCTTGCACAATTCACAGCTTTTTTAGCTTTTTTAAAAAATATATTTTATTATGTTATGTTAGTCACCATACAATACATCATTCGTTTCTGATGTAGTGTTCCATAATTCATTGTTTGCATATAACACCCAGTGCTCCATGACATACGTGCCCACTTTAATACCCATCACTGGGCTAACCCATCCCCCCACCACCCTCCCCTCTAGAACCCTCAGTTTGTTTCTCAGAGTCCACAGTCTCTCATGGTTCATCTCTCCCTCCGATTCCCCCCCTTCATTTTTCCCTTCCTTCCCCTAATGTCCTCCAAGCTATTCCTTATGTTCCACACATAAGTGAAACCATATGATAATTAACTTTCTCTGCTTGACCTATTTCACTTAGCCTAATCTCCTCCAGTTCCATCCATGTGGATGTAAAAGTTCAGTATTCATCCTTTCTGATGGCTGAGTAATATTTCATTGTATATATGGACCACATCTTCTTTATCCATTCATCTGTTGAAGGGCATCTCGGCTCTTTCCACAGTTTGGCTATTGCACACATTGCTGCTTTGAACATTAGGGTGCATATGGCCCTTCATTTCACTACATCTATGTCTTTGGGGTAAATACCCAAGAGTGCAATTGCTGGGTCCTAGGGTAGCTCTATTTTTAATTTTTTGAGGAACCTCCACACTTTTTTTCAAAGTGGCTGCACCAACTTGCATTCCCACCAACAGTGTAAGAGGGTTCCCCTTTCTGCATAAGCTTTCCAAAATTTGTTGTTTCTTGCCCTTTCAAATTTTGCCATTCTAACTGGTGTAAGGTGGTATCTCAATGTGGTTTTGATTTGAATTTCCCTGATGGATAATGATGATGAAACTTTTTCATGTGTCTGTTAGCCATTTGTATGTTAGATAAATATTCTTTTTTTGTATTAGCTAAATGGGGCCAACCCCATTTATATGAAAGTATACGTAGAGCATTAACATCCTAACAAGTTCGAGTGGATTCATGTTAAGTGTAACCAGTGGTGCATAGGGAATATGATCAATGGTGTTGTAATAGCATGGTGTGGTGTCAGGAGGTAGCTAGACTTGTGGTGAACCCAGCATAATGTATAAACTTATGGAATCACTATGTTGTACACCTAAACTAATGTAACAGTTTGTGTCAACTATACTTCAATAAATACTTAAGCAAAAAAGAACAATTGTAGATATTAATATGTTACCCTTCTATCAACTCTACACAATTAAATGAGTAATGCCAGGAAACTCTCACAAATGTGCAGACAGTGTCCTATAAGGGACAGGACTAAAGTCCAATCCTGAGGCTCTAGCACAGAAGTGCTGATCCACATGTCAGGTGCCCTGGAATAAATGAGGCTCCACTGGGAGGTGGTTTGGGGTGAAATCATGCAGTTGACATGCTAAAAACCACTGTGCTTTACACTTCAAAAATTTTAGGGTGCCACATAGCATGCAGTGTGCTTTTCTAAAATAAGATAATTAAAAACAGGCATTTTAAACAATTGACAGAAAATCTAAGATCGTATGATTGTATATATATATATATTTTTTTAATTTGCAGTCACCACTAATATTTTGCTGCAATTCAGGTAGAAACAGAAATTATGCCTCCAAATGTCATAAACACTGGGATCTTGGATGATGAAACTCTATTTTTTCCATTCACCAATTTTATTCCTAACTAGTAGTGGACATTGATTAACTAAAACAGTCATGGAGTTGGGGCACCTGGGTGGCTAAGTTGGTTAATCATCTGCCTCGGATCAGGTCATGTACCCAGGATCCTGGGATCAAGCCTCGAATTTGGCTCCATTCTCACTGGGGAGCCTGCTTTTCCATTTCCTCCCCATTCGTGCCCTCTCTTGCTATCTCTCTCCATATCTCTGTCTCTCACTATCAAATACATAAATCAAATATTTTAAAACATAAAATGAAATGTTCATCGGTCTCCCTGTGGTGACTTTGGATTGATCTTAAAACCACAGCTGTCCTTCCTAGCTCATCTGTGTCCACAACTCTTGGGCAACCTGTCCAGACACATGCCTCCCATGTCCTGCCTGTGTGTGATAGTCCTGATCTCCTGGAGCAGGCTGGTTCACACAGAATGCTGCTGCGCACTCAGGAAGCATGGCCAAGTGGCAGCTGGCATTCCCTTGCACCTCCCATTCCTCTGCAGGGAACAAGCCCAAGCTTGAGGAGGCCTGTGTACCATGTGCTCTTCCCTTCCTCTTCACCACCTGGCACCACCCAGGAATTCCAGGACCTGCTTCTGAAGAGAATTCTCAGACCAATAGCAATTTCATAATTGGGAACAACGGTGGGCACAAATTCAGATTTTAGCTGCATGGAAAGGGGACCTTTCCCTTCACTCTCAGAAGATGGAGCAGAGATTTATACCAGAGACATGGTCACTAGGTCAAGCCCTACCAGGAGAAGGAGTTGACCCTCACTTTACTGAGAGAGGCTACATTTCCCATACAACAGAACCTGTGACACTATAACCTGTGAAGGCAAAGACCTCAGGGGCTATAGGACACAAATAGAAGGAAACTTCTTGTAATACTTCAGGTGAGGGACCTCAAGTTGCACGCCCCTTGGGTCTCATCACCCTCAGCCTTTCAAGTGACCATGGGTTCTGCTCTTGCATCTCACAGCCCAGTTTTCAGGGCTCCTATTTGCAGGCCCAAGATGGACAGGACGTGACTGCCCTTGTCTGTCCTGAGCTCCGGCCCCAGGCTCACCCACACAGTGGTAATATCAAGATCATCACCTAAGTATCATCACCTCTAAAGCTCAAATCTAAACTTATAGGTCAGGTATAGTGAGACAGTGGGTTACTTCCATCCGGCGGTAAAAAGCTCTTCATCAATACACCTGTGATAGCGCAAAACATTTCTTTTCCCTCTAATTCCCGCCCCCCTTCATATTCCCCTTCCTTCTCCCTATGTCCTCCATGCTATTCCCTTATGTTCCACAAAGAAGGGAAACCATTTGATCATTGTCTTTCTCTGTTTGGCTTAGTTCACTTAGCGTAGTTTCCGCCAGTGCAATCCATGTTGACGTAAATGTTGGGTATTCATCCTTTCTGATGGCTGAGTAGCATTCCATTGTATATATGGACTGCATATTCATAATAAAAATATTAAAAAAAAACAAAACAGCATTTCTTTCAATAAAATACAATTGTAGGGTAAGCAAGTGATGGCAGGGACTCACCTTCCTGTTCAAAAATAATAAAGTGTAATTTAAGATGCTGTCACCAACCCTAAAGTATTTGTATACCCATCTTGACAAACCCCATTAGGTTTTAGAGCCTGAGAATATTTTTCTCAGGCTTCAGCTTCTGGCCTTTTTGTTCTGAGATCAACCCATCCTTTTTGTTGGAAGCTGGAACACCTTTGAAGGTGAGCACTTTCATCAGTCTGTTTCTTGTCAGTGGAACTTGTGAGTCCAGAAATCATTCATTTTCTTCTGTCTGCTATTAAAAAACATCCTCTGACAGAGACTGATAAGGAAGTCTTGTTGCAGGATTCCTGCTCACCTCTGAATATAGAAACTTATAGCTGAGTATTTACAGACCAGGAGCCTGCTGAGGGGTGAAAGATGGGCTACAGGTAGAAGGAGACATCCTCTGGAATGGAGGGTCTGTAGTGCTCATGATGGGAGGGTCTCTAATTGCATGTTGGATAAATGGGGAAGGGGGAAAAGGAGTCCCTGAAACTCTGCAGAGGTCTGTGACACCAACAAGTCACTGGGAGCATCAGGGGGCGCTCACAACCACCAGGGAAACTCAGGAACCATGGAGCTCATGGTCCAGGACAAGTGGTTGGTAGAAGAATGATCTCCTCGCAAGGGTTTTCAGCTCCATGCTCTGCAAACTTCTTCCTGACACAAACACGGTAAACAGTTTGGAAAAGCTGTTGAACCAGAAGTATCTTCCTTTCTTGGAATCAATCCTCATAATGTTAAGACCCAAATTTGTGAAGTGCCAGGTAAAGGGAAAAGTTTAACTTGTGTGATCATGGCAATAACTGTGAGATTAGAAATAGAAGGATCTCCATTTCATAGAGGAGGAAACTTCCCTACATAACAGCATCCATTCTGATCTCAGGTGTTCTGAGTTTCATTGTTTGCTGATGATTCCACCATTTTATTTTACTGAGGATTACCATGGAGATGTACAGAGACATCATGTGTAAATGCCCCTTGTGTTTGTTGAAAACCCACAACCTCTCCATCAGCTCTATGATTCTCTCTCTCTCTCTCTCTCTCTCTCTCTCTCTCTCTTTCTCTGAGTCTCAGTGTCTCCAAGTTTCTGAGACAAAAAGGTGGTCTCCACCTTTCAGTCATTTTGGGAATCTTGAAACTCAGGAAGACTGCAAACCTCACTAATATGACCAACTCTGACCTGAAGGTGGTTCAGAGGAGCAGACAGGTCCGGTGGTAGGGAGCACAGGCCAAGACACGGGCTCACTCTCACTTGCTGTGTGCTCTTGGACACTCAGAAAGTCTGTCTGTGCTGCAGTGTGTATGTATCCACCTGTAAAATGGTGATAAATTTGTACCTACATTACATGTTTGGGGTACATATGTGGAAACAAGGAATAAAATGTGGGCTAATTAATGACCTCAGCAAAATCACATAAGGAGAAAGAACAATTTTCTGGAAGATATCATGCATACAGATTCTGCCAGGACCCTCACACCTGCTCTGAGTGTCTGCCATCTTGAGGATGTTACCTACCAAATTTTCTATATGGTCAGATGACGTGCCAATAGGGCCCACCATTTGCTGATTTAAACCTGCGCAGCCCAGATCCTCAGTGTGAGTGGAGCCATAGCCCCGGGATCTCTATGGAAACATTCAGTGATCAGGACAGAACACAGACAACTCACCATGGATTCTGTGCTTGGCTGGGTTTTCCCTGTTGCTCTTTTCAAAGGTAATTTATGTGGATAAGAGGCATTGAGTATGTGGTGGATATGAGTGAGAAAAACAGGGGATGCGTGACATTATCCTGACCAGGATACTGTATCTGCAGGTGTCCAGTGTGAGGTGCACCTGGTGGATCCTGGGGGAGACCTGGTGAAGCCTGGCAGTACCTTGAGACACTCCTGTGCAGCCTCTGGATTCACCTTCAGTAGCTATGCCATGTGCTGGGTCCGCCAGGCTCCAGGGAAGGGGCTGCAGTGGGATGCAGGTATTAGCAGTGGTGGAAGTTACATATACTCCACAGACTCTATGAAGGGCCGATTTACCATCTCCAGAAACAATGGTAAGAACATGCTGTATCCGCAGATGAACAGCCTGAGAGCTGAGGACACAGCTGTGTATTACTGTGCAAAGGACACAGTGAGGGAAATCACTGTGAGCCCAGAGACAAAGCTCACAGAAGTGGATCTGGACCACCAGGGGGTGCACAGTACTCACCAATTCTGTATTTAAGCCCCAGGCGCAGCTGCAGATGGAGGTTAAGTGCAGGTTTCCTGTCAGGATTCCTCTTTATACAGCAGTTTCCACCACCACACACCCCCCCCCGGGAGCCTCTCTGCACACATGATACTTTGCTTTCCTATTTACTCTCTGACTTAAAAATTTGGAAAACAACTATACTAACAAGCACAAAAGATAGTGTCACTTACCTTTGCTTCTACCTGTCCCTAAATATCAATGAATTACAAATATCTCCATGCACATCATCTTAACACTTATAGAAGTCCCAACTGCACTCATTGATATCACAGGAACACCCAGCTCAATGTGCAAGCTTGTTAGAAGCACCATAAATTGCATGCCAGACAGGAGGCTACAGCAGCATCAACAATCCAAAGCAAGAGAATTAAGAGCCCTGGTGGAAGTCACTATCTTGACCATGCTCACAGAGTCAATGTTAATGACAGCATTGGAAAACAGAGGGACCCCCTTTGTCCCCTAGAGGGACCAGGATATGATGTGGACATGGATTTTGATGATGACACCACACACACACACACACACACACACACACACACACACGAGAGTATAAAACCTTTATCATTTCCACCATAATGTCTGCTCAGAGTAGGGCAGGCTCTCAGCAACTCATAACTGCTTGGAGAAAGCCAGGGAAGGACACTGGTTTAGGGTGTGTGTTGTGGGTCAGTGGTATGGATGGGATCCTGCTCAGGGGAGGGGATTGTGTGGAGTCAGTCTCCCACCTGCATCAAAGGAGGGAGAACCCGTGGGTTCTTGTTAGATATTCCATCAGCGACAAAGTAGGGGAAGAGGGAGGAATGAAGGTCATCAAGCTAGTGGACAATAAGCAAAAATTACTATGTGATGAATAATTCCACTAAACATGAATGAAAACTTGGAGAACAAAAGAGAGAAATGACCATACTAAGTAGAGAAATTCTGGATCATTGGAAAATAAAAAGAAGGATCCATGGAAAATCAAAATTATAAAGTCATGATAGAAGTAGACTGAGTTCTACCCAGTGTCTGGGGTGGAAGATATCCAGTCCCCAAAGTCACCAGCTGGTTCTGCAGGTCTTGGATTTGCTGCATGCCTGCAGAGACCAGAAGCTTCTATGATCCATGAGAATCCTCAGGTTGACGTGCTGGATGGGAGGAGGCTTCCACCTGCAACTAATTGATCCTCCAGGTGCTGATATCAGCTCAATGTGTATGACCACTACCATCACCATGTTAAACCTAATGACAATGTGATGGGAGGAGGAGGTGGGGCCTTAGTGAAGCACTTAGGTCAGGTGAGTGCAGCTTCATTATGGGAAGAGTGCCCTTATACAGCAGGACTGGGAAAGCTCCCTGCTCCCTGAACCCATGTGAGGTGACAGGGAAAGGACACACTAGGATGTGGGTGCTCTCCAGACACCAGATCTGTCTGCACCTTGACCTGGGACTTCACAGAATCCAGAACTCTGAGAAATGAGTATTTGTTCTCAAAACCTTCTGGTCCATGTACATTGTAACAGCAGCTGGAACAGACTAAGACATTAGTGACACATGAACCCAAGCACTGATGCTCTGCAGTTTCCCTGCTGCATTTGTTGTGAAACGTCCCTGATAAGCTCCTGCAGTGAGTTTCAAGGGTGTATTTCTCACATGTTCGCTCCTGCAGTTAGGACTAACCAGTTGACTATCCTCGGACTCTGTGAAAAGACACAGTGCACACATAGAGCGAGAACCTTGGTACAAGGGAGTCAGGGTTTCTGAGCGATTGTAGAGCTTTAATTTAAGGATGCTGTTCTTTCAAACCTTCCAGAACATGTGGATGTGATGACTCTGTGGGATCTGAGTCTGATCATCACCTTGCAGAGTTGTGTTATACTGAAAGCCTTGAGGTTAAGTACCTTTGTTCCCTTGCTCCTATCAGGATTCTTTCCTTGTCTGTATTTTGTGAATTGACCATGACATGCCTATGAGATGGTGGGATTTTGTTGAAAATAATGGTTGTTAACTGTGCTACCAGGATTTTGATGTTTGTGTCCTTCTCCATATTAGGGAACTTTCTGACTATTATTTTATGGAATAAACATTCTCCCCCTTTTAACCTTTCTTAAACTTCTGGGACTCCAATGCTATGAATGTTATTATGTTTTAAAAGCCACTGAATTCCCTAAGTCTACCTTTGTAGTCCATTATCTTGGTTTCCATCTTCTTTGCACTCATTATTTTCTATACTTTTATTTTGTATATAACTGATTTGATCCTCTCCTTAATCCAACACACTTTTATGGCCTCCACTTGGGATTGATTCTTGGTTTTAGTATTTTTAATTTGGGCCTGACCGATTTTAGCTCATTTATCTCTGCAGTAAGAGTTTATCTAATGCCTTCTATCCTTTTTTCAAGTCCAGCTAGTACACTAATAAACATTGTTTCAACTTCTACTTCAGACTTCTTACTTACTTTTGTATTAATTAATCCCTGACCATGAAATTTACATCCTATTCATTCTTCTGTGGTGGCTGTTGTTTTTGAAGAGAATAAAAGAACAGAGGGGTAAAAAGACAAAAATCATGAAATGTAGGTCCTGGGTTTGTTTTGGTCTGCTCCTTGAGAGAATATAGAATACAAAATTAAAATAAATAAATATAAAATAAAATGAAAAAAGAAAAAGAAATACAGGCATAATACATTCACAAAAATAAAAATTAAAATAATAATAATAATAAAAGTAAAATGTCAATGGTATTTTGGTAGGGATGGCATTGGACGTGTAGATTGCTCTGGGTAGTATAGGCTTTTTAACCATGTTTATTCCTCCAATCCATGAACATGGAATGTTTTTTCCATCACTTTGTGTCTGCCTCAATTTTTTTCATAAGTGTTCTATAGTTTCTAGTGTACAGATCTTTTACATCTTTGGTTATGGTTATTCCTGTGTATCTTATGGTTTGGGGTGCAATTGGAAATGGGATCAATTGCTTAATTTCTCTTTTTTCAGTCACATTGTTAGTGTATAGAAATGCTATATTTTATGGAACAAGCAAAGACCCTGAACCACAAGGGGGATTTTAAAAAAGAAAACCAAACTTGGGGGCATCACAAAGCCTGACTTCAAGCTGTATTACAAAGCTGTGATCATCAGGACAACATGGTACTGGCACAAAAACAGCCACATAGATCAATGGAACAGAATAGAGAGCCCATAAATGGACCCTCAAGACTGTTCAACTATTCTTTGACAAAGCAGGAAAGAATATCCAAGGGAAAAAAGACAGCTTCTGAAATAAATGGTGCTGGGTAAATTGGACAGCCACATACAGAAGAATGAACCTGGACAATTACACCATACAAAAGATGAACTTAAAATGGGTGAAGGACATAAATGTGAGACAGGAATCCGTCAAAAGCCTAGAGGGGAACCCAGGAAGTAACCTCTTCCAACTTGGCCGCAGCAACTTCTTACAAGACATATCCCTAAAGGCAAGAGAAACAAAAGCAAAAATGAAATATTTGGACATCATCAAGCTAAAAACTTCCGGACACCAAAGCAAACTGCTAACAAAACTAAAAGGCAAACTTCAGAATGGGTGAAGATATTTGCAAATGACATTACAGATAAGGGGCTGGTCTCTGAGATCAATAAATAACTCATCAAACTCAAGACTCCAAA
Organism: Eumetopias jubatus; assembly: GCF_037043125.1. NCBI lineage: Eukaryota > Metazoa > Chordata > Mammalia > Carnivora > Otariidae > Eumetopias > Eumetopias jubatus. Next base: position 461,069 of record NW_028274813.1, read on the forward strand.
AGTAAATAATGCAGTCAAAAGATGGGCAGAAGACATGAACAGTCACTTCTCCAAAGAAGACATACAAATGGCTAAGAGACACATGAAAAACTACTCCACATCACTTTCCATCAGGGAAATACAAACCAAACCACAATGAGATACCACCATACACAAGATATAATGGCAAAAATTAACAAGACAGCAAATGTTGGCGAGGATGTGGTGATTTTAAGCTAAAGACTGTAGTTAGAGACACAGAAGGACACTATATCATTCTTAAAGGCTCTATCCAACAAGAAGATCTAACAATTGTAAATATCTATGCCCTGAATATGGGAGCACCCATCTATATAGCCAAACGTTTACCAAAATAAAGAGTCATATTGATAACAATACGCCAATTGTAGGAGACCTCAATATTCCACTTTCAGCAATAGAAAGATCATCTAAGAAGAAAATCAACAAAGAAACAAGAGCTTTGAATGACACACTGGACCAGATGGACATCAAAGATATACACAGAACATTCCACCCTAAAACAACAGAATACTCATTCTTCTCGGGCGCACATGGAACTTTCTCCAGAATAGACCACATACTGAGTCACAAATCAGATCTCAACCAATACCAAAAGATTGAGATTATTCCCTGCATATTCTCAGACCACAATGCTTTAAAACTGGAACTCAATCACAAGAAAAAACTTGGAAGAAATTCAAACACTTAGAAGCTAAAGACCACTCTGCTCAAGAATATTTGGGTCAACCAAGAAATCAAAGAAGAACTTAAAAAATTCATGGAAACCAATGAGAATGAAAACACACCAGTCCAAAACCTATGGGATATTGCAAAGGGGGTCCTAAGGAGGAAATACATAGACATCCAAGCCTCACTCAAAAAAAAAAAAAAAAAGAAAAGAAAAAGAAAAATCCCGAATTCACCAACTAACTCTACACCTTAAACAACTAGAGAAAAAGGAACAAACAATACCTAAGCCATGCATTTGAAGAGAAATAATTAAAATTAGAGCAGAGATCAATGACTTAGAAACCAGAAGCACAGTAGAACAGATCAAAACTAGAAGATGGTTCTTTGAAAGAATTAATAATATCAATAAACCACTGGCCAGACTTATCCAAAAGAAATGAAAATGGACACAAATTAATAAAATTATGAATGAAAGCAGAGATCACAACTAACACCAAGGAGATAGAAACAATTACATGAAATTATTATCAACAACTATATGCCAATAAGCTGAGCGACCTGGATTAAATGGATGCCTTCCTGGAAACCTATAAACTCCCAAGATTGAAACAGGAAGAAATTGACAACGTGAATAGGCCAATAACCAGTAACGAGATTGAAGCAGTGATCAAAAACCTACCAAAAAAAAAAAAAAAAAAGTCCAGGGCCTGATGGATTCCCTGGGGAATTCTACCAAACATTCAAAGAAGAAATAATACTTATTCTCCTGAAGCTGTTTCAAAAAATAGAAACAAAAGGAAAGCTTCCAGACTCATTCTATGAGGCCAGAATTACCTTAATCCCCAAACCAGGCAAAGACCTGATCAAAAAAGAGAATTTCAGACCAATATCCCCGATGAATATGGATTCCAAAATTCTCAACAAGATCCTAGCTAGTAAGATCCAACAATACATTAAAAGGATCATCCACTACGACCAAGTGGGATTTATCCCCAGGATGCAATGATGGTTCAACATTTGCAAATCCGTCAATGTGATAGAACACATTAGTAAGTGGAGAGAGAAGAACCATATGTTCCTCTCAATTGATGCAGAAAAAGCATTTGACAAGATACAACGTCCTTTCCTGATTAAAACCCTTCAGAATATAGGGCTAGAGGGAACATCCCTTAAGTTCATTAAATCCATCTATGAAAAACCCACAGCAAATATCATCCTCAATGGGGAAAAGATGAGAGCCTTTCCCTCAAAATCAGGAGCACGACAAGGAGGCCCACTCTCACCAATATTGTTCAACATAGTACTAGAAGTCCTAGCAACAGCAGGCAGACAAAAAGAAATAAAAGGTATTCAAAATGGCAAAGAAGAACTCAAACTCTCTCTCTTTGCAGATGACATGATACTTTATGTGGAAGACCCCAAAGACTCCACCCCCAAATTACTAGAACTCATACAGCAATGCAGTAATGTGGCAGGATACAAAATCAATGCACAGAAATCAGTTGCTTGCTTCTACTCAAAACACAACTGTAGAAAGAGAAATTAGAGAAATGATTCCATTTACCACAGCACCAAAAACCATAACATACCTTGGAATAAACCTATCCAAGGAGGGAAAGGATCTATACCCTAGGAACTACAGAACACTCATGAAAGAAATTGAAGAAGACACAAGAAGAAGGAAAAATATTCCATGCTCATAGAGCGGAAGAATGAACATTGTTAAAATGTCTATGCTACCCAGAGCAATCTATACCTTCAATGCCATCCCGATCAAAATTCCAATGATAAGGAAGACTTGATGCAGGTTTCCTGCTCTCCTCTGAATACATAAATTTATAGCTGAGTTTTTAAAGACAAGGAGCATACTGAAGGTTGAAATATGGGAAAAGGGTCGAGGAGACATCCTTTGAAAAGAAGAGTCTGTAGTGCTCAAGAAGGGACGGTGTCTCCTTGCAAGTTCGATAAATGGGCGGGAGAAAATGTGACCCTGTATCTCTGCAGAGGTCTGTGACATCAACAGGTGCTCTGGGACCATCAGGAGGCGCTCACATCAACCAGCGGAACTCAGGAATCATGGAGCTCATGATCCAGGACAAAAGGTTGGTTGAGGGCTGGTCCTCACTCAAGGCTTTTCAGCTCCATGCTCTGCAAACTGCTTCCTGACACGAACACTGTAAACAGTTTGGAAAAACTGTCAAAACACAGTTGTGTCTTCCTTTCCTTGAATCAGTAATCATAATGTAAATACTCAAATTTGTGATGTACCAGGCTATGGAAAAATTTAACTGTAGGATCATGGCAATAGCTGTGGGATTAGAAGTAGAATGATCTCCATTTCACAAGTGAGAACATTTCCCTAAATAACAGCATCCATTCTGATCTCAGATGTTGAGAGTTTCATGTCTGCTAATGATTCCACCATTTTATTTTTATTGAGGCTTTCCATGGATATGTACAGAGACATCATGTGCAAATGCCCCTTGGGTTGCTGAAAACGTGCAGTGTCTCCATCAACTCTGTGACTCTCTCTAGGATTCTTAGTGTCTCCAAGATTTTAGAAACTTGGTGGTCTCCACCCTTCACTCAGTTTGGTAATCTGGAAACTCAGGAAGCCTGCAAACCTCACTACTTATGACTAAGTGATCTGGAGGTATTTCAGGGGGGCAGGCATGTCCCATGGTGGGGAGCACAGGGCCAAACATGGGTTCACACTTACCTGATGGGTGCTCTTGGATGCTCAGAGAGCCCTTCTGTGCTGCAATGTATACCTATCCACCTATAAAATGGTGATAAATGGGTACATATATCACATATGATTTACAGAGAACAAGACACATGGAGTATGTGAGTGGATATGAGTCAGAGAAAGAGCGTATATGTGACAGTTTCCTGACCAGGATGTCTTGTGTTTGAAGATGTCCAGTGTGAGGTGCAGCTGGTAGAGTCTGGGGGAGACCTGGTGAAGCCTGGTGGTGGGGTCCCTGATATTCTCCTTTGCAGATTCTTGATTCACCTTCAGAAGGTACTACATGAGCTGGGCCCACTAGGCTCCAGTCAGTAGGCTGCAGTGGGTCGCAAGTATTGATGATGTTGGAAGTAGCACAAACTATTTAGACTCTGTGAAGGGCTGATCCACCATCTCCAGAGACAATGGCAGGAACGTGCTGTATCTGCAGATGAACAGCCTGAGAGCAAAGGATAAGGCTGTATAATACTGTGAAAGTGACAGTGTGAGGGGACATCAGTGTGAGCTCAGACACAAACCACACTGTAGACCAGAATCTGAGGCAACAGTGGGGGCACACTATTCACTAATTCTGTCTTTAAAAGCCACGAGCAGGTGAAGGTGGAGGAAAGGGGCAGGTGTCTTGTCAGATTCTGGGGTTTCCTCTCCATAGAGCAGTTTCCCCCAGGAAACCTCTCTCCACACGTGATTCTCTGCTTACCTATTTACTCTCTGGTGTAAAAAAAATAAGAAATCAACTGTACTAACAAGCACAAAAGACAGTGTCACTTGCACTTGCTTGTTTCTGGACCTAAACATCAATGGATTACAAATATCTCCATGCATATTATGTGAATATATTCAGGAGTCCCAGCTACACTCATTGTGCATCACAGGATGACTCAGCTCAATGTGCTAACTTGCTAGAAGCAGCATAAAGTGCATGCTGGACATGGGGCTAAAGGGGCATCAAAAATCCAAAGAACATGAATAAAGACCATGGAGAGGGTCACTGTCTGGAACCAAGGTCACTGCCTCAATATTACTGACAGCATGTAAAAGCAGAGAAACCCACAAGCACGTTGTGTGAATGTGGACTCTGATGGTATCTCTCTCTCACACACACACACACACACACGAGAGAGAGTATAAAAATATATCACTTTCACTCATCAGAGGGTCATGAGTTAAGTCAATCTCCTACCCTCATCAAAGGAGGGAGAACACAGGGGTTCTTACATTTCCCATGGGTGGGGTGTGAGAAGAGGGAGGGATGAAGATTAAGTAGCTAATAGGCAATAATCAAAGGATAGGTTGTGATGACTAATTCACTAAAGAATATGAAAACTTGGAGAACAAAAAAAGACAAATGGCCATTCTAAGGAGACAATGGTCTGAATCTGTGGAAAATGAGAAGAATGTCACGGGAAAAGCACAAATTTTAAGATGATAATAGAAGTGGACTGAAGGCTTAACCAGTGTCTAAGAAGGAAGCTGTCCACTCCCCAAGGTCGCCAGCTGAAGGTTCTGAAGGTCTTGTGTTCACTGTGTCTTTGCAGAGACCAGCAGATTCTGCTGGATTTATGAGAACCTTCAGGTTGAGATGCCGGTTGGGAGAAGCCTTCCACCTGCAGTGAGTCACTAATTGATCCTTCGGTTGCTGATAGCTTCTCAATGTGTAAGACTTGTACCATCACAGGTTGAAACTTAAGGAGAATGTGGTGGAAGGAGGCGGTGGGACCCGAGGGAAGCACTTAGGTCAGGAGGGTGCAGCCTCATGACAGGATTACTGCCCTTATACAGCAGGACTGGGAAAGCTCCTGGCCCCTGACCCATGTGAGGTACCGGGGAAAGGACACACTAGGATGTGGGGATCTCCAAACACCAAAACCTTCTGCACCTTGACCTAGGACTTCCAGAATCCAGAACTGTGAGGAATGGGTGTCTGTTATATAAAACCACCCACTCCATGTACATTGTTACAGCAGCTGGAAGAGACTGAGACATTAGTGACACACGAACCCAAGCACTGATGCTCTGGCGTTTCCCTGCTGCATTTGTTGGGAAAACTACCTGGTAAGTTCCTTCAGTGAGGTTCAAGGGTGGATTTCTCACATGTCCCTCCCACAGATAGGACTAACCAGTACTCTCCTAGGACTCTGTGAAAGGACACAGTGGACACACAGAGGGAGGACTTTTAAACAAAGGAGTCAGGGTTTCTGAGGCTGAGGGCCTTTATTTTAAGGATGCTGTTTATTCATCCTTTCCAGAAGATGTGGATGTGATCACCCTGTGGGTTTTGAGTCTGATCATCACCTTACAGAGTTGTGTTCTACTGATTGCCACGAGGTTTGCGCCTGTCCCTGGTTGTATTGTTGGTAACCCGTGTCCCATTTGAAACCCCTCTGCATCTGTGACTCTTCCTGTGGTCGTGCGGGTAGGTTCCGTGTGATGTGTTCATTACTGGGAACACTCAAAGGCACTTCCTTTTGCCTGCAACCCTTTTTCTAATGGTTCCCCGCACTACCCACGGAACATGTCCTAGTGTCCTGCCAGAGTTGTCATTGGTAATGTCACACCATCACAGACTCCTGGGAGCCCCACATGCATGTTGCTTGTTTCCTGGGGATGAGCACTGCCTAGGAACCCACCTGCACCCTCTATAACATAAGCACATTGTTATACTTTATTCCCTGTGAGCAATGATGTCAGCTGGTCTCTGTCCAGGTCCACACACACACACACACACACACACACACACACTGTCAAGTACAGTCATCAAAGCTATTTAGGATAATCACAGAGATGACTCTGACAGAACGCAGAGATAGTGAAATATTAGGGACTGGAAAATACAACTGCATGAACCCGATTCTCTGTATTTCAGGTAAGCTCGAGAATAAGCACAATCATCCCTCCCATTTCGGGAGGGGCTCCACATTCTTAATGAGCCTGCCCACTCTGTTCTGCAGGTAGTTCAGAGTTCAGGGATGTTGTAAGTCCTGTGGGAGGAGCACAGAACAGATACCGGGGTCACCCTTACCCAATGGGTGTTCTTGGACACTCACAAATCCTCTAAAATTCCGGGTATATGTTCACATATCTTAATGGTGTCACATGAAATCTACACCTAAAGATTTCTGTGCATGTGTAAAAAAAGGGTAGCCCGTGGAGGCTAAGATTGTGATCTGGAAAATCATATAATCAAAAATATATTTTCCCAAATTCTTTCTTTTTTTTATTTTTTTATTGTTATGTTAATCACCATATATTACATCATTAGTTTTTGGTGCAGTGTTCCATGATTCATTGTTTGTTCATAACACCCAGTGCTCCATGCAGAACGTGCCCTCCTCAATACCCATCACCAGGCTAACCCATCCCCCTACCCCCTCCCCTCTAGAACCCTCAGTTTGTTTTTCAGAGTCCATCATCTCTCATAGTTCATCTCCCCCTCTGACATACTCCCCTTTTCTTCCTCTCCTGTTATCTTCTTCTTTTTCTTTTTTCTTAAAATATGTTGCGTTATTCCCAAATTCTTTCAATAGCAACAAATCAAAGGCAGTCACATCTGCTCTGGTCACTGCCCTCTCTGTCAGCATAGATCACAAGTTGGCTATTTAGTCAGAGGACATGCAAATATGGCCCTCCCTCTGCTGATTAAAACTGCCCAACCCTAACCCTGCAGCTGGGAGAGGAGCCCCAGGCTTGGGATTCCCAGGTGTTCCCGTTCATAATCAGGACAGAACACAGACAACTCACGATGGAGTTTGTGTTTCACTGGGTTTTCTTTGTTGCAATTTTAAAAGGTAATTTATGGAGAACAAGAGACATGAGTCTCTTGAGTATGTGAGTGGATATGAGTGAGAGAAACAGTGGGTGTGTGTGACAGTTTACTGACCAGGATGTCTTGTGTCTGCAGGTGTCCAGTGTGAGGTGCAGCTGGTGGAGTCTGGGGGAGACCTGGTGAAGCCTGGGGGGTCCCTGAGACTCTCCTGTGCAGCCTCTGGATTCACCTTCAGTAGCTATAGCATGAGCTGGGTCCGCCAGGCTCCAGGGAAGGGGCTCAGTGGGTCGCATGGATTAAGTATGATGGAAGTAGCACAAACTACGCAGACTCTGTGAAGGGCCGATTCACCATCTCCAGAGACAACGGCAAGAACACGCTGTATCTGCAGATGAACAGCCTGAGAGCCGAGGACACGGCCGTGTATTACTGTGCCAGTGACACAGTGAGGGGACATCAGTGTGAGTCCAGACACAAACCTCACTGTAGAAGGGGATCTGGACCACCAGGGGGTGCACACTACTCACCATTTTGTCTTTAAGGCCCAGGAGCAGATGCAGCTGGAGAGTATGGCAGGTTTCCTCCCAGAGTCTGGGGCTTCCTCTCTAATTATCGCTGTTTCCCCCAGGGAGCCTCTCTGCACACATAGTTCTGTGCTACCTATTCATTCTCTGACATAAATAAAAAGTTGAAGAACTGCTATACCTGCAAGCGCAAAAGTCAGTGTCACTTGCACTTGCTTGTTCCTGGACCTAAATATGAATGAATTACAAATAACTCCCTACAAATCCCCTGAATACTGTCAAGAGTCCCAGCTGCACTCACTGTGTATCATAGGAGAATCCAGCTCAGTGTGCAAGCTTGCAAGAACTACATTCTGGATATGGGGCTGCAGTGGCATCAACAATCCAAAGCCAGAGAAGAAAGATCCCTGGTGGGACTCACTGTCTTAAACCATGTTCCCAACAATGTTAGTGGCAGCGTGGGAAACAGAGGGACCCCACCAGGACATGGTGTGGATGTAGAGTATGTTGATTATACACACACACACACACAAACAAACACAAACACATAAACATGAGAACATAAAATTTCCATCCCCTTTACCATCTTGTCTGTTGAGAGCAGGGCAGGCCTCTCCTCAAGACATAACTGCTTGGATGGAGCCAAGGAAGGACACTGGCTCAGGGGGTGTGCTGTGGGTCAGTGGGGGGGATGGGGTCCTGTTCATGGGAGGGGCTTCTCTGGAGCCAGTCTCCCACCTGCATCAAAGGAGGGAGAACTGGTGTGTTCTTCTTAGAGTTTCCATCTGTGAGGCAGGAAGAGAGGAGTGAGGGATGAAGGTCAAGGTGCTAACAGACAATAATCAAAAGATACCAAGTGATGACTAATTCGACTAAACACATGTGAAAATGGCAAGAACAAAAGGAGAAATGGCCATTCTAAGTAGAAAATGATACGAATCCTTGGAAATTTAGAACAATCCATGGAAACATCACAAGTAGAAAGATAATGATAGAAGTAGACTGAGTTCTACCCATGTCTGCAGTGGAAGCTGTCCACTCCCCAAGGTCACAAACTGGTTCTGACATCCTTGTGTTTGCTGTGTGCACACAGAGACCAGAGGTTTCTACTGGATCCATGAGAATCCTCAGGCTGAGGTGCTGGACGGGAGGAGCCTTCCACCTTCCGGGAATAACTAATTATCTTTTAGTTGCTGATATCAGCGCAATGTGTATGACCTCAACCATCAGAGGTTGAATCCTAAGAACATTGTGATGGATCAAGGAGGACCAGCCTTAGGGAATCATTTAGGTCAGGAGGGTGCAGGCTCACGACAGGATTACTGCCCTTATACCACAGGACTGGGAAATCTCCCTGCCCCCTGACCCCATGTGAGGTGACAGGGGAAGAACACACTAGGAGGTGGGTACCCTCCAGACACCACATGTCTGCACCTTGACCTGGACTTTCCAGAATACATAACTGTGAGAAATCAGTGTCTGCTGTATAAAATGACCCAGACCATGTATATTGTTACAGCAGCTGGAACAGACTGAGACATTAGTGACACATGAACCCAAGCACTAATGCTCTGGAGTTTCCCTGCTGCATTTGTTGGGAAAAGTATCTGGTAAGTTCCTTCAGTGAGGTTCCAGGGTGCATTTCTCACATGTTCCCTCCCACAGATAGGACTAACCAGTACTCTCCTAGGACTCTGTGAAAGGACACAGTGGACACACTGAGGGAGAAAGGTGGTACAAGGGAGTCAGGGTTTCCCAGAATATGTGGAACTTTAATTTAAGGATGATGTTTTTTCAGTCTTCCAGAAGATGTGGATGTGATGACTGTGAGATTTGAGTCTGATCATCACTTTACAGAGTTGTGTTGTACTGAAAGCCCCTTTGTTCCCTTCCTCCTGCCAGAATCTTTACTTGTCTGTGCTGTATTTTGTGAGTTTGACTACGATATGCCTTGGTGATAGTCAGCTTTTTAATAGCAGTTCTCTATACTACTCGGATTTTGATGTCTGTGTCCTTCTGCATATTAGGAAACTTTTTGGCTATTATTTTATGGAATAAAACTAATCCCCCTTTTTATCTCTCTTCATCTTCTGTGACTCTTATGATAGAAATGTTATTATGTTTTAATAAGTCACTGAATTCACTAAGTCTACCTTCATGACCCATTACCTTGGTTTCCTTCTTCTTTTCACTCATTTTCTAGAATTTTATCTTGTATACCTTAAATTCGTTCCTCTCCTTCATCCATCCTCATTTTTTATGGCCTCCACATGGGATTGCATCTTGGATTTAGTTGTTTGTTGGTTTTTGTTGTTGTTGTTGTTGTTTTAATTTGATCTGATTAAATTTTAGTTCATTTATCATTGCAGTAAAGGATTCTCTAGTGTCTTCTATCCTTTTTTCAAGCCCACTTTCTATCCTAAAAATCATTGTTTTAAGTTCTAGTTCAGACATCATACTTATATTTGTATTGATTAAAAGCCTGGACATGAGTTTTCCTTCCTACTCATTCCTCTGGGGTAAACGTTTCCATATTTTTTTATTTTTTCTGAAAATAAAGAAGGAAAGGGTTAAAAAAGTCAAGAAATGAAGATCCTGGGTTTCTTTTGGTCCACTTCTAAAAAAGAATTTAGGTCGCAAAATAAATAAAAATAAATATAAAATAAAATAAAGTAAAAATAGAAGTAATAAATATATATTTCTAAAAATGAAAATGAAAATATAAGAAAAAATTAATAATAAAAATCAAGAAAGAAGAATTGGAAAATAAATCAAAAAATAAAAATAAAAAAACCTTAAGAATGAAAGTAGAAAGAAAGCTAGATCCTACTTCCCCTAGAGCTGAAACTTCACAGCACTCAGTGATCATTAGACTTGGTGAGAAGGAATAGATTCTGCTGATCTCAGGGAGGTGTCTGTTGTGATTATTCTCAGGGGTTTTGGCCTAGTGGAAAGGCACATCTTGGGAGCAGGGTACAGGGCTTGCTGTAAGTGGCTCTGGCCTCCAATAGGTAGAGCTGTTTTGCACTGATGGGTGGGTTAAATATGGCATCTGCTCTCTAAACTGGTTTGGAAAGTTCACACCCCGCACTCTTCAGTGCGTCTTCACAGGAAACTGTCCCCGGATTCCATCTGAACCCTGTGTTCACCCTGCCTGTGTTGGAGCTGCTCTATCTCAGGCACACGACTGAGTTTCAAAACCTCAAAATTAGGGACTCTCTTGGGGTAGACCCATGTTATTTTCCAGGGGACGGTCTCATAGCCTTTTTGCCTTTTGCCTACAGGTCTCAGGAAAGAGGTCATATGACCACACAGTGGTTCACCCTTTATGGCAAAGCAGAGCAGAAAGCCTGCAATTAGTCTCACTGTTTAATCAGGTTTCGGGCTCCTATGTCTAGTAACTGTGCATCACATTGGTGCCACACATTCTTCTTATGGCTCACGGGGTCCTCAGACCCTGTCTTTCTGCCCCACTTTGACACTTCAGCATCTTTATTCCAGGCACATCCCCACAGTAGCAGACTTCTAAAAGTTCAGATTTTGCTCTCTGTTGCTATAATACATTCTCGGTAGCTTCAGGAGGCTCACTCTTTCCCTGCAGTCATCACCACACTTGTATCACCCCCAAGACAAAACTGCACACCTCCTATATTCCAAAAGGTGGTTGATTTTCTATTTGTACACTTGCAGTTTTTGTTCTCTCACACCCCCGACTGATTTCTTGGTTGCTCAGAATGACTTAATAACTACCTAGCTGTGTTCCAGGGTTGAGACAAGTGTAGGGACCCTTACCTCTACTCCGTCACACTTCCTCCCTCCCTCATTTATTTATAGCAAAGAGGGTGTGATAAATTCCTTCTGCTGTACATGCTGAAGCTCAGACTTGAAATCTGGTGTTGTGTTTCAGAATATCCTAACTTATTTCCCTCTCTATTCTGATCCAATGGTCTTATGATTCAATTGCTGTTTGAGTGTGGAATCCCATTAAGTATTATGCAATTATTATATTATTTTGCAGTAAGTAATGGTTCACATATGTGGTCCATGTACATAACCTGACTCAATGACAGGCATAGAGAAGTATGCACCTCCTGGCAGTGAGCCCGGGCCTTTGAACAGGATATGATGTGTGCTCCCAAAGGACAAGAATTGCGGGGACATTATTAGCACCACACCATGTCTCTTTACAGGGGAAGCAGGTGCATTTTGGATGGTATGGCAAGTTGGCAGATTTCCTGATGCATAGGACCATTCAGGGATGGAAACTGGGGGATCTGGAGACAGAACAGAAGTCCTTGTCTCATCCAGCAGGGTCAAAGTTTTTTTCTATTAGACTGAATTTCCTAAAAGTCAAAAGAAGCTGTCAAAAACTTAGAGTGGAGAGGCAGCCTGAATTTGTTGGCTTAGGATGGATATGATATATGAACTTTTGTTAAAATGTCCCCACAGCAGAATGCATGGGACCAAATCTCATCAGTAGCAGTAGGAGTATCTTTGGACAACAGATTCCATGAATCTCTGCAAGTCTGTGTAATTTTATCTTGAGGACGCTGTTTTCTCAAACTTACCAGGAGACTGTGGATGTGACGACCATGTGTTCTTTGAGTCTGAGCCACACGATGCACAGTTGTCCCACCAGACAGCTGTCAGGTGTGTGTCTCAGTTCCTGGATATGAAAGCTGGTACAAATCAGGATGGAAATCCAAATCCAGAAATTTTCCATCAGCTAAAAGGGATGGAGGCTTTCATCCAGGAATGACTTCACAACATGGGAAAGGACACATTCATGAAATAAAACATATGCACATGCCATGGAAGGTGGACGTGGGATAAAGTCCATCTACCTGTGTTCTATGGACCCCTCAAGACTGGTTTCTCTCAATGTCCCAAATCCCAGGTTCCCCAGGACTATGCTACTGATGGTGACACATGAGCAGATATATTCTGACTCTCTTTGTGAGCTTTCCTCCCAAGTACTGACTTAAGGCTGTAACCAATTTGTCTGTACCCTGAACTGTGATATAATAGAACATTTAACTAACAGGCTTTGAAATCCCCTAGTGCCATCAAGCAGCTAAAGTCTGTCGATGATCTGAGGGAAGTGACAGCCAGAGTGTTTCCAGTATCCTGTTGTTAAATCAATTTTATGTCACTTAAAAAACCTAGGGGAAACCCATCATGGATGGACACGGTGACAGCATTCCCAAGATCACAGGCAGACCCAAACAGGGACTGGCAGAGGGAGAGATTCTTCTGAAAGTAACTCCTGAAGAAGCATCAATGTCCCAGCAGATCCTCGCCTGCCTCCCAGACTAGAATCATCTCATTGCCACAGAATCACAGATCCCAGATGGGAAATAGGACTGTGTCCACAGCCTGATATTATTTCCACATAAAATTAAATTCATCAAATCCCTTAATGGACAGGGATTTGAATTATATGCTGGTCTTGTAATCCATTCCTATAAATCATACACTGGATTTCTGATAATGGTTACACCAAATTATCATTATGGGCATCAAGCTTTTCCAAAAAATGTCCTTAACCTTGTACTCCCATGTTCTTATGGCCATCTTCACAAAAACTTCATAATTTTAATTGTGTTTTATTTATATTGCCATGTTTGACATTGAGCATTCCAAAACACCTATATAAAATAAGAACGTAACAGGGCAGAGAAACTCCCATATTGATGCAAAATTATCCCTCTGCATCTTCTTCACATTCATGGTTGTCATGGAAAGCATATAAATAATACATTCTCTGAGATCCACAGATACACCTCCAGGGCGAGAAGCAACTTTATTGTAATATCAGAAACTGGAAAGAATCCCATCCCCAAACAACTATTTTAAAAAATAAAATGCTGCTATGTTCATTCATTTGAAAGGTGCCAACCATTAAAACCAGTGATGCGTTTTTAAGGTCTGTATTATATTATTTTTTTTCAAAAATGCATTCCACTTTGAAAATGTTTACCTAAAAAAATAAGAAACATCTTTATATGACTCAGCCATCAGAAAGGCTGAATACCAAACTTTTCCATCCACATGGGTGGGACTGGAGGAGATTATGCTAAGTGAAATAAGTCAAGCAGAGAAAGTCAATTAAAATATGGTTTCACATCTTTGTGGAACATCAGGAATATCATGGAGGACATTAGGAGAAGGAAGGGAAGAATGGGGGGTGGGAATTGGAGGGAGAGATGAACCATGAAAGACTATGGACTCAGAGACAAACAGGGTTTTAGAGGGGAGGGCGGAGGGGGGATTGGTTAGCCCGGTGATGGGTATTAAGGAGGGCACGTACTGCATGGAGCACTGGGTGTTATACGAAAACAATGGATCGTGGACGACCACTTCAAAAACTAATGATGTATTGTATGGTGACAAACAAAACATAATAATATTTTTTAAAAAAGAAAAATAAATAAAATTAATTAATTAAAAAAAAAGAACTGCAATATCACCTCCAAAAAGAATCTCTAAACTCCCCACTACATTTCCTATCTCACATTAGTCAGTCACACCTCATCTTGTGTTGCAATGACATGTATCCAAGTCTCCTCTCCTTAAACTCTGGGGAAATTCCAATGGAAGCCTGTCTATCACTCAAGGTCCACTTTGCAGGGACAAAGTCTGCGGAGAAGCTCTGGACCGAATAAAACAGCAATCAAGGTGGCACCAGGCCATCACATAAAGAGAAAAGGACCAACTAATAAGAGTGCCCAGTCATCTTACAAGAATGTTAATGAGCACAAGCCTATTAGCAAGGGGAAAACATGACCAAGTCAAAGCAACATTAAAAATAGAGGGTTCTTGCCAGAAATTGTGGGAATTCTAGCAATCTACATATGTGCATGAGCTAGATTTGCAAAATGGCCAAGCAAAGCATGATAGCCATATTTCTCAGGAAAAGTCAGTAAATTCCTATCAGAGGATGTGTTCATTGTTCAGGAAAATTTCACAGCGACCTCTGAGCGTGCAAAGATTAGAACACGGCCTGAAGGGACAAGTCCCTGACTTTCTCTGTTAGAGAAAAGTGCAGATTTTGAGCTTCAGAACAAAGGGAGGCTGCATCATAAATGAAGGACATGCGACGTGGTCCACAGAGAGAAAGAGACCCAATTCTAGGCATGGGGAGACCTGGAAGGCCCCTTGGAAGCATGGAGACACTGGGAAACAGGAGGCAATGGATGCCTGTCTCGATTTTAAGTTATTTACTCTGAAGTAATGTAATCCTCTGGACTGTGACACATGACCACCTCAACATGGGTGTGTCTGGAGGGGGTAATCCAGAATGGAGCAAATGGGGTAGAACTATCATCCAGTCCATACTTCTCAATGACACTCATTCCAGAACCCTCAATATGAGGGCTGCATTTATTCTTTTTTATATACCATATCTAAAAATTATTTATTAGTCATCTGTATATACTCATGTTCAAATTGATATGAGTAGATTAAAATACTTTGGAATTAAGCACTTCATAGTTAACTTTGCAAATATTTTTTTCTTAGTAAATTCTAAGTATTGGAATAATAAGATTTTTATTTTTTGTTATGTTAGTCACCATACCGTACATCATTAGTTTTGATGTAGTGTTCAGTGATTTATTGTTTGTGTATAACACCCAGTGCTCCATGCAATACATGACTTCCTTAACACCCATCACCAGGCTAACACATCCACTCACGCTCCTCTCCTCTGAAACCCTCAGGCTGTTTCCCAGAGTCCTAGTCTCTCATGGTTCTCCTCCACCTAAAATTTCCCCCTGCTTCATGTTTCCCTTCCTTCTCCCAATGTCCTTCATGCTACTTCTTATGTTCTACATATGAGTGAAACCAAATGCAATTGTCTTTTCTGCTTGACTTATTTCACTTAGTATAATCTCCTCCAGTTCCATTCATGTCAATAAAAATGACGGGGAAGGCAGAGCAAGATGGCGGAGGAGTAGGAGAACTGGATTTCCTCTGGTCTCAGGAATTCAGCTGAATAGGGATCAAACCATTCTGAACACCTACGAACTCAACAGGAGATCGAAGAAGAGAGTAGCAACAACTCTCTGAACAGAAAAGTGACCACCTTCTGGAAGGTAGGACGTGCAGAGAAGTGAATCCGAGGCGATATTCGGGAGGATAGACGGCGGGGGAGGGGGCCTCCGTCGGCCGCTTCTGGCAAGTGATAGAGCTGCGGAGCACAAAATCGGAACTTTTAGAAGTCGGCTCCTCTGAGGGACGTCGCTCGCTCCAATGGCTAAACGGTGTGGGGGCGGGGGGAACCCTCGTGGGAAAGTGTGGTCTCAGGATCCTCGGGGTCACAGAAAGGCCGGAGGCGCCTGAGTGCGGCAGAGCTCCCAGGTGTTGGAGTGGGGAAGCCGGCTGCAGAGACGGAGCCGAAGCGCCGGGTCTCAGCTCGGGGTTGCCATAAACTGTGATCCGGGGCCCAGTCGGGACAATGGTCCTCCAGCAAGGACACAACAAGCAGCAGAGCTGGGGAGACTCCCCTTCCTCCCCGGGGAGGAGCGGCGCAGGAGTGCACCACAGGGATCTGCTGAGTTTGGAGACTCCAGACGGGGTCCAGTGCCAGAGATAGAAACGCTCGGTCACAGGCCAGGTGAGCACGGAGTGCGGCCGGAGACCGGGGAGACGGGAGTGACTGCTTTTCTCTGGGGGCGCACTGAGGAGCAGGGCCCCGAGTTCTCAGCTCCTCTGGATGGAGATTGGGAGGCCACCATTTTCACCCTGGTCCTCCAAAGCTGTACCGAGAGCTTGCAGGGAACAAAAGCTCCTGAAAGCAAACCCAAGCAGCTTGCTTAGCCCGGACCGACAAGGGCGGGACAATGCCGCCACCGGCAAAGACATTTGGGAACCACGGCAACAGGCTCCTCCCCCAGAAGATCAGCACCAACAACCAGCAAGCCAAGATCAAGTTTACCGATCAAGGAGAACGGGACAACTCCAGCGCTAGGGGAATACTGCACATAGAATTCATGGCTTTTTTTACTATGATTCATTAGTTTTTCAAAGTTAATTTTTTAAATGTTTTTTTTATTTTTATTTTTCCCATTTTAAACCAACATCTTATCAATCCCTTTTTTAAAAAAACTTTTATTTTTCATTTTTAGAGTCATATTTTATCCCTTCATACTAGTTACCCTTATTTTTGGCATATGTATATAAGTTGTTCTCTCTTTAAAATTTTAAGATACAGTTTCTTCTAACAGATCAAAATATACCCTAAATCAATAGTGTATGGCTTGGTTCTAGTCTCTTGCCTAATCACATTCTCTCCCTTTTTTTTTCTTTTTCTCTTTTTTTTCTTTTAATCTTCTTCTTTCTTTTTTCAAACAACTTCTTATTTTACAAATTCCTTTTATAAAATCTTTTATAATTTTTACTTTACAATCATCTTCCATCCCTACATTGTATCAACACTTATTTTGTACATATATGTCTTTCTTCCTTTAAAATTTTAGGAGGCACTTTTTTCTAACAGACCAAAATACGCCCAAAATCTAGTGTGTGGCACTGATCTATACACTAGCCTGATCATATTTGATCATATTCTGTTTTTTTTGTGTATTGTTCTGCTTTTGTTTTTATCTTTTTCTTTTTGTGTTTTTTTTCCTCTTTCTTTTTTCATTCTTTCCCTTTCTTTTCCCCTGATTATAGGTCTTTTCTGATTTGTATAGAGTATATTTGCTGGGGACGTTGTTAACCAGTTACCATTTTGTTCTCTTATTCATGTATTCTCCTCTGGACAAAATGACAAGACAAAAAAATCACCTCAGCAAAAAGAACAAGAGGTAGTACCATCAGCAAGGGACATACTCAATAGGGACATTAGTACGATGTCGGACCTAGAGTTCAGAATCATGACTTTAAAGATACTAGCTGGGCTTGAAAAAAGCATGGAAGTTATTAGAGAAACCGTTTTTGGAGAAATAAAAGAACTAAAATCTAACCAAGTCAAAATCAAAAAGGCTATTAATGAGGTGCAATCAAAAATGGGGGCACTAACTGCTAGGATAAATGAGGCAGAAGAGAGAATCAGCCATATAGAAGACCAAATGATGGAAAATAAAGAGGCTGAGAAAAAGAGAGAGAAACAACTACAGGATCACGAGGGCAGAATTTGAGATAAGCCATACGATAAGATGAAACAACATTAGAATAATTGGGATCCCAGAAGAAGAAGAAAGAGAGAGAGGGCCAGAAGGTATATTGGAGCAAATGATAGCAGAGAACTTCCCTAACGTGAGGAAGGAAACAGGCATCAAAATCCAGGAGGCACAGAGAACCCCTCTCAAAATCAATAAAAATAGGTCAACACCCCAACATCTAATAGTAAAACTTACGAGTCTCAAAGACAAAGAGAAAATCCTGAAAGCAGCTTGGGAGAAGAGATATATAACCTACAATGCTAGAACTATTAGATTGGCAACAGACCTATCCACAGAGACCTGGCAGGCCAGAAAGGATTGGCATGAGATCTTCAGAGCATTAAACGAGAAAAATATGCAGCCAAGAATACTATATCCAGCTAGGCTCTCATTGAAAATTGAAGGAGAGATAAAAAGCTTCCAGGACAAACAAAAACTAAAGGAATGTGCAAACAGGAAACCAGCCCTCCAAGAAATATTGAAAGGCGTCGTCTAAGCAAAGAGAGAGCCTAAAAGCAGCATAGATCAGAAAGGAACACAGACAATATACAGTAACAGTCACCTAAAGGCAATACAATGGCACTAAATTCATACCTTCCAATAGTTACCCAGAATGTAAATGGGCTAAATGCCCCAATCAAAAGACACAGGCTATCAGATTGGATTAAAAAACAAGACCCATCCATATGCTGTCTGCAAGAGACTCATTTTAGACCCAAAGACACCCCCACATTGAAAGTGAGGGGTTGGAAAACCATTTACCATGCTAATGGACACCAAAAGAAAGCTGGGGTGGCAATCCTTCTATCAGACAAATTAGATTTTAAAACAAAGACTGTAATAAGAGATGGAGAAGGACACTATATCCTACTTAAAGGGTCCATCCAACAAGAAGATCTAACAATTGTAAATATCTATGCTCCTAACATGGGAGCAGCCAATTTTATAAGGCAATTAATAACCAAAGTGAAGAAACACATTGACGACAATACAATAATAGTGGGGGACTTTAACACCCCCTGACTGAAATAGACAGATCATCTAAGCAAAATATCAACAAGGAAATAAAGACTTTAAATGAAACCCTGGACCAAATGGACTTCACAGACATATTCAGAACATTCCATCCCAAAGCAACAGAATACACATCCTTCTCTAGTGCCCATGGAACATTCTCCAGAATAGATCACATCCTACGTCACAAATCATGTCTCAACCAGTACCAAAAGATTGGGATTATTCCATGCATATTTTCAGACCACAATGCTTTGAAACTAGAACTCAATCACAAGAGGAAAGTTGGAAAGAACTCAAATACATGGAGGCTAAAGAGCATCCTACAAAAGAATGAATGGGTCAACCAGGAAATTAAAGAAGAATTTATAAAATTCATGGAAACCAATGAAAATGAAAACACAATGTTCAAAATCTTTGGGATACAGCAAAGGCAGTCCTGAGAGGAAAGTATAGAGCAATACAAGCCTTTCTCAAGAAACAAGAAAGGTCTCAAATACACAACCTAACCCTACACCTAAAGGAGCTAGAGAAAGAAGAGCAAAAAAAGCCTAAATCCAGCAGGAGAAGAGAAATAATAAAGATCAGAGCAGAAATCGATAAACTAGAAACCAAAAGAACAGTAGAACAGATCAACGAAACTAGGAGCTGGTTCTTTGAAAGAATTAACAAGATGGATAAACCCCTGGCCAGACTTATCAAAAAGACAAGAGAAATGACCCAAATCAACAAAATCATGAATGAAAGAGGAGAGATCACAACCAACACCAAAGAAATACAAACAATTATAAGAACATATTACAAGCAACTCTATGCCAACAAATTAGATAACCTGGAAGAAATGAGTGCATTCCTAGAGATGTATCAACTACCAAACTGAACCAGGAAGAAATAGAAAACCTGAACAGACCTATAACCACTTAGGAAATTGAAGCAGTCATTAAAAATCTCCCAACAAACCAAAGGCCAGGGCCAGATGGCTTCCCAGGGGAATTCTATCAGACATTTGAAGAAGAATTAATACCTCTTCTCCTGAAACTGTTCCAAAAAAATAGAAATGGTAGGAAAATTTCCAAACTCATTTAATGAGGCCAGCATTACCTTGATCCCAAAACCAGACAAAGACCCCATCAAAAAGGAGAATTACAGACCAATATCCTTGATGAACATGGATGCAAAAATTCTCACCAAAATCCTAGCCAATAGGATCCAACAGTACATTAAAAGGATTATTCACCACGACCAAGTGGGATTTATCCCTGGGCTGCAAGGTTGGTTCAACATCCACAAACCAATCAACGTGCTACAAACATTAACAAAAGAAAGAACAAGAGTCATATGATCCTCTCAATAGATGCAGAAAAAGCATGTGACAAAGTACAGCATTCTTTCTTGATCAAACCTCTTCAGAGTATAGGGATAGACGGTACATACCTCAATATCATAAAAGCCATCTTTGAAAAACCTACAGCGAATATCATTCTCAATGGGGAAAAGCTGAGAGGTTTTCCCCTAAGGTCAGGAACGCGACAGGGATGTCCACTCTCACCACTGCTGTTCAACATAGTATTAGAAGTCCTAGCCACAGCAATCAGACAACAAAAAGAAATCAAAGGCATCCAAATCGGCAAAGAGGAAGTCAAACACTCACTCTTTGCAGATGATATGATGCTGTATGTGGAAAACCCAAAAGACTCCACCCCAAAACTGCTAGAACTCATACAGGAATTCAGTCAAGTAGCAGGATATAAAATCAATACACAGAAATCACTGGCATCCCTATACACCAACAACAAGACAGAAGAGAGACAAATCAAGGAGTCGATCCCATTTACAATTGCAGCCAAAACCATTAGATACCTAGGAATAAATCTAACCAAAGAGGCAAAGGATCTGTACTCAGAAAACTATAAAATATTCATGAAAGAAATTGAAGAAGACACAAAGAAATGGAAAAACGTTCCATGCTCATGGATTGGAAGAACCAACATTGTGAAGATGTCAATGCTACCTAGAGCAATCGACACATTCAGTGCAATCCCCATCAAAATAACATCCACTTTTTTCAAAGAAATGGAATTCTGTACCAGCGATGCATGGTACAAAGGTGATGAAGATAAGTGTTGTATTTGGGGACTAAGAAAATTGGAGGCGCCTCTGCCTCTCTTAGCTGGTGAACAAGTACAAGTACCTCGGTGGTGTACCTGTTCTGAGGGAGATGCACACAGGGAGCATTTGGGAGCCACAGAGAAGTGAGTGATGATCCTTATCTGAGGTGGCCAGGTGGTCAAGGAAGGACTTATGAGAAAGATTTTCCTTGAGCTGAACCAAGTCTTATGAGGATGTTTCGCAGATGAGAACAAAGCACATTTAGTGAAAAAGGCACAATGGATCCTAGGAGGAAGCTAACAAAACAGGGATGGACAGGAATCACTTGTAGCACCTGTTCCTCTAAGGACAGAAATTGTGCTTTCTAGAGTTCCTGGACACTCCTCCTCTCAAACTCACCATTTTCCCCAAAACAAAGTGAGCTACAAAGTGGATAAGAGAGTTGAAAACATCATGAGACATAATAAGGGAGGGGAATCAAATATCTGACATCCACCCCAGTTTATGGGAGGACTGACACGTGCATATAATGCACAGTATTCCCTTTTATTATCAGCACTTACAAGGGAAGAAATTGTCTTCAAAATATCTCTGCCCCAAAGCATGACATGGCTGCTGGGAGGCTCCCTGTGGGTCCACACAGTGTTGTTCCTGCTTCTACAGTTCCCGATGCGTCCCCATTGGACTACCTGACTCCTTTGCTCTAAATTTAATTAGTGCAAAGAAGAGGACAGAACCTGATACGCAATATTATTCCTCAGGAAAGACATGATGTACATCCTAACTTAGTGGTTGATGGTCCTTATTTTCTGATTAAAATAGAAAACTGGGAGGGGGTCAAAGGGGCAATAGATTTGCACTGTCCTGATACAGGGACTTTACAGTCTAGTCAGAGTTAAAACCCACAGTCCAGGTCCACGATGCCTCAAAGTAAATAAGTACTTGAAGTCAGTAGGAGACACACAGGGGTGGAGCCTCCTTATGAGCCTCAGAATTGTAGGAAAACAGTTCTCTACAAGAGCAGAGTCCATACATGTCGGTTATGCTCTGTGGGGTGTGGGGAGGTGTGGCTGCAGAAATGGGTCCTCTCCATGCTCTGGTGACAAAGAAAGAAGGCTCCCGGTTTGAAACAAAGAGGAGCTCCTGTGCCCAGGTGGTGCCTGCAGCTCACACCTGAGGTTAGCAGTGGAATCTAGTGGAGAACATGGGACATAGGGGCACAGTCAGAGGCTGAACACTTCTTGTAACTTCCACACCCTGGTACCTGAGTCTTGAATTTTCTTGTGCACAGGTTTCTTCTACAGCCTGGCCAGTTCCTCCCTCGCGGCTCTTCATCCCAGTTCCTGGCCTCTTCCATCGCCTGGACTTTCAGAGCCTCTACCTGAACATTCTCCTGTCCACCTGCTCTGCCTCTTGGTCTCTTCTCCACAGCCAGCAGATCATGTTACCAAACAGCAAGGGATTGAATCTCCTTCTGGGACCAAGAGCTCCTGGGATAGGAGGGTGTGTGGATGAGCCTTGAAGCAAGGGGCTTCCTTCTGCTGTTTCAGGTCCTCCTCTGGCTGCTGCTTCCAAGCCTGTGCCTTCAGAGCTGCCGGTCATTAAACCAATGATTCCTGATACACACAGCAACACGGCTGTACGCACAAGGATTCCTGCTGAGCCAAGGAAGCCCTACTAAATAGTACATATGATACCATTATCTATTTATGAATTCTACAAAATTAAAGGTAGTCTAAAGTGACATGAGAAAGATCAACAGTTATGTGGGGACAGGGTGAAGAGGGGAAGATGGAGGAGGAATTCCAAGATAAGTACAGGACATTTTAGGGAGAATTGACGTGCTCACTCTCGATAATTAGATTTTAACACCACTGTTTATCATATCCCACACTCTGCGTGTGTGTAGTTCATCCTGTGCCAAGTACACACATCAAAGCTATTACAGGTAATCACAGAGATGATTCTGGAGGAACAAAGAGAAAGTAAACTTTGAGAGACTTAAAATTACACCTTCATAATCCTGATTCTCTCTGTATTTCAGGTAAACTCTAGGACAAGCAAAATCATTCTGTCCCCATTACATAAGGGGTTCCACCTTCCTCATGAGCCTGCCCACTCTGTCCCAAGGGGGGTTTCAGGGATGCAGCACAGTACTGTGGAAGGACCACCGACTTATATCCTGGGGCTCACTCTCACCCCATAAATGGTCTTGGACAACTCGCAAACCGTCCACAATTCTAGGTGTAGGTTCACATCACTTAAGGGGGAACATGACACCTAAAACCCAAGATTTATGTTTTCATGTAAGACCAAAGTAGTACATGGAGGCCAAGAATATACACTGGAAAGTTATCAAATATAAATGATATTTTTTAAAAGTGATGAATAGCACCACATCAACGGCAGTTACACCTGCTCTGGACACTGCCCTCTCTGTCAGCATAGATACCAAGTTGAATATATATTCAGAGGACATGCAAATAGGGCCCTCCCTCTGCTGATTAAACCAGCTGAGCCCCAACCCTTGCAGCTGGGACAGGAGACCCAGCCCCGGGATCCCCAGGTGTTCTCATTCAGTGATCAGGAGAGAACACAGACAACTCACCATGGAGTTTGCACTTGGCTGGATTTTCCTTGTTGCTCTTTTAAAAGGTAATTTATGGTGAACAAGACACATTGAGTGTATGAGAGTATGTGAGTGAGAGAAAGATTGGTTGTGTGACAATTTCCTGACCAGGATGTTTTGTGTCTGCAGGTGTCCAGTGTGAGGTGCAGCTGGTGGAGTCTGGGGGAGACCTGGTGAAGCCTGGGGGGTCCCTGAGACTCTCCTGTGCAGCCTCTGGATTCACCTTCAGTAGCTATGGCATGAGCTGGGTCCGCCAGGCTCCAGGGAAGGGGCTGCAGTGGGTCGCAGCTATTTACAGTGGTGGTAGCGCATATTACTCAGACTCTGTGAAGGGCCGATTCACCATCTCCAGAGACAACGGCAAGAACACGCTGTATCTGCAGATGAACAGCCTGAGAGCCGAGGACACGGCCGTGTATTACTGTGCCAGTGACACAGTGAGGGGAACTCGGTGTGAGTCCAGACACAAACCTCACTGTAGAAGGGGATCTGGACCACCAGGGGGTGCACACTATGCATAATTTTGTCTTTAAGGCCCAGGAGCAGATGAGGCTGGAGGATATGGCAGGTTTCCTCCCAGGGTCTGGGGCTTCCTCTCTAATTATAGCTGTTTCCCCCAGGGAGCCTCTCTGCACACATAGTTCTGTGCTACCTATTCATTCTCTGACATAAATAAAAAGTTGAAGAACTGCTATACCTGCAAGCGCAAAAGTCAGTGTCACTTGCACTTGCTTGTTCCTGGACCTAAATATGAATGAATTACAAATAACTCCCTACAAATCCCCTGAATACTGTCAAGAGTCCCAGCTGCACTCACTGTGTATCATAGGAGAATCCAGCTCAGTGTGCAAGCTTGCAAGAACTACATTCTGGATATGGGGCTGCAGTGGCATCAACAATCCAAAGCCAGAGAAGAAAGATCCCTGGTGGGACTCACTGTCTTAAACCATGTTCCCAACAATGTTAGTGGCAGCGTGGGAAACAGAGGGACCCCACCAGGACATGGTGTGGATATAGAGTCTGTTGATTGCACACACAGACACAAACACACAAAAATGAGAACATAAAACTTTCATCCCCTTTACCATCTTGTCTCTTGAGAGCAGGGCAGGCCTCTCCTCAAGACATAACTGCTTGGATGGAGCCAAGGAAGGACACTGGCTCAGGGGGTGTGCTGTGGGTCAGTGGTGGGGATGGGGTCCTGTTCATGGGAGGGGCTTCTGTGGAGCCAGTCTCCCACCTGCATCAAAGGAGGGAGAACTGCTGTGTTCCTGTTAGAGTTTCCATCTGTGAGGCAGGAATAGAAGAGTGAGGAATGAAGGTCAAGGTGCTAACAGACAATAATCAAAAGATACCATGTGATGACTAATTCGACTAAACACCTGTGAAAATGGCAAGAACAAAAGGAGAAATGGCCATTCTGAGTAGAAAATTATTCCAATCCTTGGAAATTCAGAAGAACAATCCATGGAAACATCACAAGTAGAAAGATAATGATAGAAGTAGACTGAGCTCTACCCATGTCTGCAGTGGAAGCTGTCCACTCCCCAAGGTCACAAATGGGTTCTGACATCCTTGTGTTTGCTGTGTGCACACAGAGACCAGAGGTTTCTACTGGATCCATGAGAATCCTCAGGCTGAGTTGCTGGATGGGGGAGCCTTCTACCTGCGGGGAATAACCTATTATCTTTCAGTTCCTGATATCAGCTCAATGTGTATGACCTTGACCATCACAGGTTGAATCCTAAGGATATTGTGATGGATGGAGGAGGACCAGCCTTAGGGAATCATTTAGGTCAGGAGGGTGCAGTCTCATGACAGGATCACTGCCCTTATACCACAGGACTGGGAAAGCTCCCTGCCCCCTGATCCCATGTGAGGCGACAGGGAAAGAACACACTAGGAAGTGGGTACCCTCCAGACACCAAATGTCTGCACCATGACCTGGACTTCCCAGAATCCAGAACTATGAGAAATGAGTGGCTGTTTTTTAAAACCACGCAGTCAGTGTACATTGTTACAGCAGCTGGAACAGACTGAGACGTTAGTGACACACGAACCCAAGCACTGATGCTCTGGCATTTCCCTGCTGCATTTGTTGGAAAAAGTACCTGATAAGTTCCTTCAGTGAAGTTCAAGCGTGCATTTCTCACATGTTCCCTCCCACAGATAGGACTAACCAGTACTCTCCTAGGACTCTGTGAAAGGACACAGTGGACACACTGAGGGAGAAACTTGGAACAAGGGAGTCAGGGTTTCCCAGAATATGTGGAACTTTAATTTAAGGATGCTGTTTTTTCAGTCTTCCAGAAGATGTGGATGTGATGACTCTGTGGGATTTGAGTCTGATCATCCCTTTACAGAGTTGTGTTTTACTGAGAGCCCTGAGGTTCAGCCCCAAGCCCCTTTGTTCCCTTGCATCTTTCAGGATTCGTTCCTCGTCTGTGTTGTATTTTGTGAGTATGACTACGATATGCCTTGGTGATAGTCAGCTTTTTAATAGCAGTTCTCTATACTCCTCGGATTTTGATGTCTGTGTCCCTCTGCATATTAGAGAACTTTTTGGCTATTCCTTCATGGAATAAAACTAATCCCCCTTTTTGTCTCTCTTCATCTTCTGTGACTCTTATGATACAAATGTTATAATGTTTTAATAAGTCCCTGAGTTTCCTAATCTACCTTCATGGCCCATTACCTTGGTTTCCCTCTTCTTTTCACTCATTTTCTTTAATTTTATCTTGTATACCACAGATTCGCTCCTCTCCTTCATCCATCCTCATTTTTTATGGCCTCCACTTGGGATTGCATCTTGGATTTAGTTGTTTGTGGGTTTTTGTTGTTGTTGTTGTTGTTGTTTTAATTTGGGCCTAATTCAATTTCAGTTCATTTATCATTGCAGTAAGGGATTCTCTAGTGTCTTCTATCCTTTTTTAAAGCCCAGTTTGTATCCTAAGAATCATTGTTTTAAGGTCTAGTTCAGACATCATACCTATATTTGTATTGATTAAAAGCCTGTGCATGAGATTTACTTCCTATTCATTCCTCTGGGGTAAATTTTCCATACTTTCATTTTATTTTTCAGAAAATAAAAAAGAACGGGGTAAAAAAATCAAGAAACGAAGATCCTGGGTTTGTTTTGGTCTGCTTCTAAAAATGAATATAGGTCAAAAAATAAATAAAATTAATATAAAATAAAGTAATAATAGAAGAAATTAATAAAAAAAAAAGAAAGCTAAATCCTACTTCCCCTAGAGCTGAAACTTCACAGCACTCAATGATCATTAGACTTGGTGAGAAGGAATAGATTCTGCTGATCTCAGGGAGGTGCCTGTTGTGGTTATTCTCAGGGGTTCTGGCCTAGTGGAAATGCCCATCTTGGGAGCCGGGTGCAGCGTTTGGTGTAAGCGGCTCTGGCCTCCAATAGGTAGAGCTGTTTTGCACTGATGGGTGGGTTAAATATGGCATCTGCTCTAAACCGGTGTTGTAAGTTCGCACCCTGCACTCTTCATTGAGCCTTCACAGAACAGCATTCAACCCTTTTTTGTCCCCAGTTTCCATTTGAACACTGTGTTCACCCTGCCTTTGTTGGAGCTGCTCTATCTCAGGCACATGACTGAGTTTCAAAACTTCAAAATTCAGGAGTCACATGGGGTGGACCTATGCTATTTTCTACAAGAGAGTCCCTTAGCCTTTTTGCCTTTTCCCTGCAAGTCGCAGGAAAGAGGTCACATGACCACACAGTGGTTCACCATTTATGGCAAAGCAGAGCAGAATGCCTGCACTGAGACTTACCCTTCGACCAGGTTTCAGGCTCCTATGCCTGGTAACTGTGCATCACATTGGTGCCGCACATTCTTCTTATGGCTAAGGGGATCCTCAGACCCTGTCTTTCTGCCCCACTTTGCCACTTCAGCATCTTTATTCCAAGCACATCCCCACAGTACCGGACTTTGAAAAGTTCAGATTTTGCTCTCTGCTTCTATAATACATTGTCGGTAGCTTCAGGAGGCTCACTCTTTCCCTGCTGTCATCACCACACTTGTATCACCCAGAAGACAAATCTGCACACCTCCTACATTCCAAAAGGTGGTTGATTTTCTATTTGTACACTTGCAGTTTTCGACTCTCAGACCTCTGACTGATTTCTTGATTGGTCAGAATGACTTGATAACGACCTAGCTGTGTTCCAGGGTTGAGACAAGTGTAGGGACCCTTACCCCTACTCCATCACACTTCCTCCCTCCCTTGTTTACTTATAGCAAAGAGGGTGTTAAATTCCTTCTGCTATATATGCTGAAGCTCAGACTTGAAATCCGGGGTTGTATTTCAGAATATCCTAACTTATTTCCCTCTCTACTCTGATCCAGTGGTCTTATGATTGAATTGCTGTTTGTGCAAACCCATTAAGTATTATGCAATTATTATATTATTTTGCAGTAAGTACTGTTTCACATATGTGGCCCATATACATATCCTGACTCAATGAGTGGCACAGAGAAGAATGCACCTCCTGGCAATGAGCCCAGGGCTTTGAACAGGATATGATGTGTGCTCCCAGAAGTCAAGAATTGCAGGAACATTATTAGCATCACACCATGTCTCTCTACGGGGGAAGTAGGTGCATTTTTGGGTGGTATGGCAAGTCGGCAGTCTTCCTGATGCACAGGAACCATTCAGGAGTGGAAACGGCGGGATCTGGAGGCAGAAGAGATGTCCTTGTCTCATCCAGCAGGGTCAAAGTGTTTCATCAATTAGGCTGAATTTCCTAAAAGTCAAAAGAAGCTGTCAAAAACTTAGAGTGGAGAGGCAGCCTGACATTGTTGGTTTAGGATGGATATGATATCTGAAACTTTTTTAAATGTCCCCACAGCAGAATGCATGGGACCATAATCTCATCAGTGCCAGTGGGAGTATATTTGGACAAGAGTCCATGTATCTCTGAGAGTATGTGTAATTTTACCTTGAGGACGCTGTTTTCTCAAACTTACCAGGAGACTGTGGATGTGATGACCATATGTTGTTTGAGTCTGAGCCACACCATGCACAATTGTCCCACCAGACAGCTGTCAGGTGTGTGTCTCAGTCCCTGGATTTGAAAGCTGGTACAACTCAGGATGGAAACCCAAATCAAGAAATTTTCCATCAGCTAAAAGGGATGGAGGCTTTGGTTCAGGAATGACTTCACAACATGGGAAAGGACACATTCAAGAAATAAAATATATGCACATGCCATGGAAGGTGTACGTGTGATAAAGTCCATCTCCCTGTGTTCTATGGCACCTGAAGCCTGGTTTCTCACCTCCCAGTTTCCCCAGGAATATGCTACTGATGGTAACACATGAGCAGATATATTCTGACTCTCTTTGTGAGCTTTCCTCCCATGTATTGACTCAAGGCTATAACCAATTTGTCTGTACCCTGAACCGTGCTATAATAGATCATTTAACTAACAGGCTTTGAAATCACCTGGTGCCACCAAGCAGCTAAAGACTGTAGATGATCTGAGGGAACTGACAGCCAGAGTGTTTCCAGTATCTTGGTGTTAAATCAATTTTATGTCACTTCAAAAACCTAGGGGAACCCCGCCATGGATGGACATGGTGACAGCATTCCCAAGGTCACAGGCAGGCCCAAACAGGGACTGGCAGAGGGAGAGATTCTTCTGAAAGTAACTCCTGAAGAAGCATCAATGTCCCAGCAGACCCTCTCCTGCCTCCCAGACTAGAATCATCTCATTGCCACAGAAACACAGACCCCAGATGGGAAATAGGACTGTGTCCACAGCCTGATATTATTTCCACATAAAATTAAATTCATCAAATCCCTTAATGGACAGGGATTTGAATTATATGCTGGCCCCGTAATCTATTGCTCTAAATGATACTCTGGATTTCTGATACGGGTTACACCAAATTATCTTTATGGGCATCAAGGTTTTCCAAAAAATGGGTTAACCTTGTTATGCCCATGTTCTTACGGCCATCGTCACAGAAACTTCATAATTTTAATTGTGTTTTATTTATATTCCCATGTTTGACATTGATCATTCAAAAACACCTATATAAAATAGGAACTTCACAGGGCAGAGAAACTCCCATATGGATGCAAAAATGTCCCTCTGCATCTTCTTCGCATTCATGGTTGTTATGGAAAGCATATAAGTAATACATTCTCTGAGATTCAGAGATATAGCTCCAGGGTGAGAAGCAACTTTCTTGTAATATCAGAAACTGGAAAGAATCTCGACCACAAACAACTATTTTAAAAAATAAAATTCCTGCTATATTCATTCATTTGAAAGGTGCCAACCATTAAAATGAGTGGTACTTGAGATGTCTGGGTGGCTGAGTTTTAGGCATCTGACTTCGGCTCGGGTCATGTTCCCGGGGTCCTGGGATCGAGCCCCGCATTGGGCTCCCTGCTTGGGAGGGAGCCAGATTCTCCCTCTCCCCTTGCTTGTGTTACCTCTCTCGCTGTGTCTCTCTCTGTCAAATAAATAAATAAAGTTTTCAAAAAAATAAATAATATAAATAAAAAATAAAACCAGTGGTTCTTTTTATATGGTCTGTATTGGATTTTTTTTTTCAAAAATGTGTTGCACTTTGACAATGTTTGCTAAAAAAATAAAGAAACATCTTTAAGAACTGCAATATCACCTCCAGAAGGAACCTCTAAAGTCCCCAGTACTTTTCCTATCTACATTAGTCACTCACATCTTATCTTGTGTTACAAAGATGTGTATCCAGTTCTCCTCTCCATTAAACTCTGGAGAAGTTCCAGTGGAAGCCTGTCTAACACTCAAGGCCCACTTTGCAGGGACAAACTCTATGGGGAAGCTCTGGACCAAATAAAACAGCAATCAAGGTGGCAACAGGCCATCACATAAGGAGAAAAGGACCAACTAATAACAGTGCACAGTCATCTTACAAGGATGTTCATGAGCACAAGACTATTAGCAAGGGGAAACCATGACCAAGTCAAAGCAACATTAAAAATAGAGGGTTCTTGCCAGAAATTGTGGGAATTCTAACAATCTACATATGTGCATGAGCTAGATTTGCAAAATGGCCAAGCAAAGAGTGATAGTCATATTTCTCAGGAAAAGTCAGTAAATTCCTATCAGAGGATGTGTTCATTGTTCAGGAAAATTGCAGAGTGGCCTCTGAGCCTGCAAAGATCAGCTCATGGCCTGAAGGGACAAGACCCTGACTTTCTCTGGTACAGAAAAGTGCAGATTTTGAGCTTCAGAATAAAGGGAGGCTGCATCATAAATGAAGGTCATGCGACTTGGTCCAGAGAGATAAAGAGAACCCAATTCTAGGCAGGCCTTCATGGGGAGACCTGGAAGGCCACTTGGAAGCTTAGGGACACTGGGAAGCAGGAGGCAATGGATGCCAGTCTCAATTTTAAGCTATTTGCTCTAAAGTAATGTAATCCCTCTGGACTGTCACACATGACCACCTCAACATGGGTGTGTCTGGAGGGGGTAATCCAGAATGGAGCAAATGGAGTAGAACTATCGTCCAGTCCATACTTCTCGATGACACTCATTCCAGAACCCTCAATATGAGGGCTGCATTTATTTTTTTATACCATATCTACAAATTATTTATTAGGCATCTGTATATATTCATGTTCAAACACATATAAGTAGATTAAAATACTTTGGAATTAAGCACTTCAGAGTTAACTTTGCAAATATTTTTTTCTTAGTAAATTCTAAGTATTGGAATAATAAGATTTTTATTTTTTTGTTACGTTATGTTAGTCACCATACCGTACATCATTAGTTATTGATGTAGTGTTCCATGATTCATTGTTTGCATATAACACCCAGTGCTCCATGCAATACATGACTTCCTTAATACCCATGACCAGGCCAAACCATCCACTCACCTCCTCTCCTCTGAAACCCTCAGTCTGTTTCCCAGAGTCCTAGTCTCTCATGGTTCTCCTCCACCTATAATTATCCCCTGCTTCATTTTTCCCTTCCTGTTCCCAATGTCCTTCATGCTATTTTTATGTTCCACATATGAGTTAAACCGTATGACAATTGTCTTTTCTCCTTGACTTATTTCACTTAGCATAAGCTCCTCCAGTTCCATTCATGTGGATAAAAATGGTGGGTATTGATCCTATCTAATGCCTGGGTAAATTCCTACCCAAATCAACCAAAAATGGAAAATGGGCAAAATACATTACAAATATGACACCAAATGAAAATATATGAATGACATGAACCATCAAAAAGTGGCTATTCCAAGCTGGTGGGGGAAGCTGCTACAAGGACAGACAGACACAGAGGGGACCAAATGATGGACAGAAAGACAAACAGCAAAGCCAGAGATGGCCAGACACAATGAAAACCCGCCAGGAATTCACAAGAGATATGAGGACTGGCGTGGACCTGGGCTTCTCACAGGACAAAGGATGGAGACCTCAGTCTCTGGGGCTGATAGCTGGGGGCCCTCCTTAACTACCTCTTTATCTCACTCTATCACGAGTTAGTCAGCAAGTCTTGCCAGTTACAAGTTCAAGACACACTCAGAATCCAACCATTTCCAACCCCTTCACTGCTGCCACCCTGGACTGAGCTCCTATCAACTCTCACCTGGACACCAGCAAGAATCTCCTCACCTGCTTGATTCCAACCTCCCAGGTCCCTATCCCATCCCCAACTATTCTTCACACCCCGGTCAGCAAGAGAATCTTACCATGTGGAGGAAGAGAGGATGGTTACTTGTTATGGTCAGTCTTCCCTCCTCATATGTAAACCCCATGAAGGCACGTTCTTCTATTTCTGTTCATTGCTGTGTTCACAGGGACTAAGCAGGGCCATAGTTTGTGCAGTTAGAAAAAAATAAATATTTGTTAATGAATTACATAACCAGTTATGGAACTCTACCTTAGACTTCTGAGAAAGAAATAAAGGAACTGCATTTTGCATCTGTTTGTGGGACTTCAGGAGGCTCAGGGCTCTGGAAATCATGTTTGCTTTGTCATCATCACTGACTCTACAATGGCCTGTTCACAAGGTTCACTGAATGAACTAGTGGAAAGAATGTAAGATAGGGTTACTAAATTACAAGGTGCCTAGAACTGACCTGGGCAGAATTCAGATGCTGTTATATCCCGATGCACAGGAGCAGGGGATGAGTAGAGTAGATTTCATAAGTCATGTAAGGCTACAGGGAAAACACTATTCAGCGGCGACTGACTGAATTCTGTACCAGCGATGCATGGTACAAATGTGATGAAGATAACTGTTGTATTCAGGGACTAAGAAAATTGGAGTTGTCTCTGCCTCTATTAGCTGGTGAACAAGTGCAAGTACCTCGGTGGTGTACCTGTTCTGAGGGAGATGCACAGAGGGAGAAATTGGGAGCCACAGAGAAGTGAGTGATGATCCTTATCTGAGGAGGCCAGGTGGTCAAGGAAGGACTTATGAGAAAGATTTTCCTTGAGCTGAAGCAAGTCTTATGAGGATGTTTAGCAGATGAGAAAAAAGCACATTTAGTGAAAAAGGCACAGAGGTTCCTGGGAGGAAGCTAACAAAACAGGGATGGACAGGAAATGCTTGCAGCACCATGTGCCTCTAAGGACAGAACCTGTGCTTTCCAGAATCCTGGACACTCCTCCTCACAAACTAACCATTTTCCTCAATACAAAGTGACCTACAAAGGGGCTAAGAGAGTTAAAAACATCATGAGACATAATCAGGGAGGGGAATCAAATATCTGGCATCTACCCCAGGTTATGGGAGGACTGACGCATGTGTGTAATGCACAGTGTTCCCTGTTATCATCAGCACTTACAAGGGAAGAAATTGACTTCACAACACCTCTGCCCCAAAGCATGACATGGCTGCTGGGAGGCTCCCTGTGGGTCCACACAGTGTTCTTCTTCCTTGTACAGTTCCAGATGCATCCCCATTGGAGTGCCTGTCTCCTTTGCTCTAAGTTCAATTTGTGGAAAGAAGAGGAGAGAACCTGATACGCAATATTATTCCTCAGGAAAGACATGATGTACATCCTAACTTAGTGGTTGATGGTCCTTATTTTCTGATTAACATAGAAAACCGGGAGGAGGTCAAAGGGGCAATAGATTTGCACTCTCCTGATACAGAGACTTTACATTCTAGTCAGAGTTAAAACCCACAGTTTTAACTGTGGGTCCACGATGCCTAAAAGTAAATAAGTACTTGAAGTCAGTAGGAGACACGCATGTGTGGAGCCTCCTTATCAGCCTCAGTATTGTAGGAAAACAGTTCTCTACAAGAGGAGATTCCATACGTGTCAGGTAAGCTCTGTGGGGTATGGGGAGAGGTGGCTGCAGAAATGGGTCCTCTCCATGCCCTGGTGACAAAGAAAGAAGGCTCCTGGTTTGAAGCAAAGAGCAGCTCCTGTGCCCAGGTGGTGCCTGCAGCTCACACCTGAGGTTAGCAGTGGAATCTAGTGGAGAACATGGGACATAGGGGCACAGTCAGAGGCTGAACACTGTTGTAACTTCCACACCCTGGTACCTGAGTCTTGAATTTTCTTGTGCACAGGTTACTTCTGCGGCCTGGCCAGTTCCTCCCTCACTGCTCTTCATCCCAGGTCCTGGCCTCTTCCATCACCTGGATTTCAGAGCCTCTACCTGAACATTCTCCTGTCCACCTGCTCTGCCTCTTGGTCTCTTCTCCACAGCCAGCAGATCATGTTACCAAACAGCAAGGGATTGAATCTCCTTCTGGGACCAAGAGCTCCTGGGATAGGAGGGTGTGTGGATGAGCCTGGAAACAAGGGGCTTCCTTCTGCTGTTTCAGGTCCTCCTCTGGCTGCTGCTTCCAAGCCTGTGCCTTCAGAGCTGCCGGTCATTAAACCAATGATTCCTGATACACACAGCAACACGGCTGTACGCACAAGGATTCCTGCTGAGCCAAGGAAGCCCTACTAAATAGTACATATGATACCATTATCTATTTATGAATTCTACAAAATTAAAGGTAGTCTAAAGTGACATGAGAAAGATCAACAGTTATGTGGGGACAGGGTGACGAGGGGAAGAATGAGGAGGAATTCCAAGATAAGTACAGGACATTTTAGGGAGAATTGATGTGCTCACTCTCGGTAATATTGATTTTGACACCGGTGTTTATCATATCCCACACTCTGCATGTGTCTAATTCATCCTGTGACAAGTGCACACATCAGAGCTATTACAGGTAATCACACAGATGATTCTGGAGGAACACAGAGAGAGTAAATTTTGAGAGACATGAAATTACACCTTCAAAATCCTGATTTTCTCTGTAATTCAGGTAAACACCAGAAGAAGCAAAATCATTCCGTCCCCATTACAGGAGAGGTTCCACCTTCCTCATGAGCCTGCCCACTCTGTCCCAAGAGGGGTTTCAGGGATGCAGCACAGTACTGTGAAAGGAGCACCGACTTATATCCTGGGGCTCACTCTCACCCCATAAATGCTCTTGGACAACTCGCAAACCATCCACAATTCTAGGTGTAGGTTCACATCACTTAAGGGGGAACATGACACCTAAACCCCAAGATTTATGTTTACATGTAAAACCAAAGTATTACATGGAGGCCAAGAATATACACTGGAAAGTTATCAAACAGTAAATGATATTTTTTCAAAAGTGATCAATAGCACCACATCAACGGCAGTCACACCTGCTCTGGACACTGCCCTCTCTGTCAGCATATATCCCAAGTTGAATATATATTCAGAGGACATGCAAATAGGGCCCTCCCTCTGCTGATTAAACCAGCTGAGCCCCAACCCTTGCAGCTGGGAGAGGAGACTAGCCCCGGGTTCCCCAGGTGTTCCCATTCAGTGATCAGGAGAGAACACAGACAACTCACCATGGAGTTTGCACTTGGCTGGGTTTTCCTTGTTGCTCTTTTATAAGGTAATTTATGGTGAACAAGAAACATTGAATGTATGAGAGTATGTGAGTGAGAGAAGAGTGGTTGTGTGACAGTTTCCTGACCAGGATGTTTTGTGTCTGCTGGTGTCCAGTGTGAGGTGCAGCTGGTGGAGTCTGGGGGAGACCTGGTGAAGACTGAGGGGGTCCCTGAGACTCTCCTGTGCAGCCTCTGGATTCATTTTCATTGACTATGGCATGAGCTGGGTCCACCAGGCTCCAGGGAAAGGGCTGCGGTGGGTCGCAGATATTAGCAATGATGGAAGTAGCACATACTATGCAGACTCTGTGAAGGGCCAATTCACCATCTCCAGAGACAACGGCAAGAACATGCTGTCTCTGCAGAACAGCTGAGAGCTGAGGACATGGCCATGTATTACTGTGCCAGTGACACAGTGAGGGGACGTCAGTGTGAGCCCAGACACAAACCTCCCTGTAGAAGGTGATCCGGACCACCAAGATGTGCACACTACTCCCCAAATCTGTCTTTAAGCCCCAGGAGCAGGTGGGGATGGAGGTTATAGGCAGGCTTCTTGTCAGAGTCCGGGCCTTCCATTCCATCTATAACTGTATGCCCCAGGGAGCCTCCCTGTTCACATGATTCTGTGCTTACCTATTCATTCTTTGATTTGAAACTTTAATAGGAAAAAAACCTATTCTAATATGCACAAAGCACACAGTTGCTTACACTTGCTTAATGTTGTGTCTAAACATGAATGAATTACAAATATCTCCATTTACCTCCACTGAAACTTAGAGAAGTCCCAGCAGCAATCCCTGTGCATCGCAGGACCACCGAGCTTAATGTGAAAGCTTTTTAGAAGCAGCATAAACTGCATGCTGTTCATGAGGCTACAGCGGCATCAAAAATCCAAAGTAAGGGAAGAAAAAAATCTGGTGTGAACACTGTCTTGAACCATGCTCACAGCATCAATATTGGTGATAACATGGGAAAGCAAAGGTTCCCCCTCCCCCTCCAGGTGTGGTGTAGACATGAAGTCTAATGATCTCACACACACACACACACACACACACACACACAAGTATAAAAACTTTATCACCTTCATCATCATGTCTGTTGAGAACAGGGCAGGCCTCTCAGCAAAACATAAATGCTTGGAGAGTTCCAGGGAATTACACTGGCTCAGGGTGTATGTTGTGAGTCACTGGTGGCGAAGGAGTCCGCTCATGGAGGGGCTTGTGTAAAGTTAATCTCCCAGCTGCATCAAAGGAGGGCAAATCCATGGGATCTTGTTAGATTTCCCCTGTGTGGGCTCTGAGGAGAAAAGTGATGAATGAAGGTCAAGGACTAGCATGCAATAATAAAATCATATGGTATGTTGACTAATTCTACTAAACAATATGAAAACTTGGAGAAAAAAGAGAAAAACTGCCGTTCTAAGTAGAAGCAGTCAGAATCCTGGCAAAATAAGAATGATCCATGGAAGCAGCTGAAATTATAAAATGATCATAGAAATAGACCAAAGTCTTACCCAGTGTCTGCAGTGGAAGCTGTCCACTCCCCAAGGTCAACAGCTGGTTCTAAAGGTCTTGTGTTCACTGTGTGCACACAGAGACCAGAAGCTTCCAGTGAATACATGAGAATCCTCATGCTGATTGGTCCACTGGAGGAAACTTCCACCTGCAAAGAACAACTAATTGATCCTTCAGTTGCTGATATCAGCTCAAAGTGTGTGACCTCTAGCATCCCTATGATGAAACCAAACACTAATGTGATGGGAGGAAGAGGTGGGGAATAGGGAAGCACTTAGGTCAAGAGGGTGC
Organism: Eumetopias jubatus; assembly: GCF_037043125.1. Taxonomy (NCBI): domain Eukaryota; kingdom Metazoa; phylum Chordata; class Mammalia; order Carnivora; family Otariidae; genus Eumetopias; species Eumetopias jubatus. The sequence continues at coordinate 498,430 of NW_028274813.1, forward strand.
AGTCTCATGCTGGGATTTGTGCCCTTATACACCAGGACTCAGAACTCTCCCTGCCCCCTGGCACCATGTGAGATGAAAGGGCAAAGATGGGCTAAGACATGGATGCTCTCCAGACACCAAACCTGCCTGCATCTTGACTTGGGACTTCCCAGAATACAGAACTGTGAGAAATGAGTATCTAATGCAATTTTTAAAAATTTTATTTTATTATGTTATGTTAGTCACCATACAATACATCATTAGTTTCTGATGTAGTGATCCACGATTCATTGTTTTTGTATAACACCCAGTGATACATGCGGCATGTATTCTCCTTAATACTCATCACCAGGCTAACCCATTCTCCACCCGCCTCCCCTCTAAAACCCTCAGTTTGTTTCTCAGAGTCCATAATCTCTCATGGTTTGTCTCTCCCATCAATTTCTCCCACTTCATTTTTACCTTCCTTCTCCTAATGTCCTCCATGATAGTCCTTATAGTCCACAAATAAGTGAAACCATATGATAATTGACTTTCTCTGATTCACTTATTACACTCAGCATAATCTCCTCCAGTCCCATCCATGTTGATGTAAAAGTTGGGTATTCATCCTTTCTGATGCCTGAGTAATATTCCATTATATATATGGGCCACATCTTCTTTATCCATTCATGTACTAAAGGGCATCTCGGCTCTTCCCACAGTTTGGCTATTGCGGACACTGCTGCTATGAACATTGGGGTGCATATGGCCCTTCTTGTTACTACATCTGTGTCTTTGGAGTAAATAGGAGTGCAATTGCTGGGTCATAGGGTAGCTCTATTTTTAATTTTCTGAGGCAACTCCACATCGTTTTCCAAAGTGGCTGTACCAACTTGCATTCCCACCAACAGTGTAAGAGGGTTCCCCTTTCTCCACAACCTCTCCAACATTTGTTGTTTCTTTCCCTGTCCATTTTTGCCATTCTAACTGGTGTAAGGTGGTATCTCAATGTGGTTTTGATTTGAATTTCCCTGATGCCTAATGATGATGAACACTTTTTCATGTGTCTGTTAGCCATTTGTATGTCTTTTTTGGAGAAGTGCCTGTTCATGTCTTCTGCCCATTTTTTGACTTGATTATTTCTTTTTTGGGTGTTGAGTTTGAGAAGTTCTTTCTAGACCTTGGATACCAGCCCTTTATCTGTGGTGTCATTTGCAAATATCTTCTCCCATTCCGTGGGTTGCCTCTTTGTTTTGTTGACTGTTTCCTTTGCTGTGCAGAAGCTTTTTATCTTGAGGAAGTCCCAAAAGTTCATTTTTGCTTTTGTTTCACTAGCCTTTGAAGATGTATCTTGAAAGAAGTTGCTGTGGCTGATGTCAAAGAGGTTACTGCCTATGTTCTTCTCTAGGATTTTGATGGATTCCTGTCTCACATTGAGGTCTTTCATCCATTTTGAGTTTATCTTTGTGTATGATGTTAGAGAATGGTCGAGTTTCATTCTTCTGCATGTGGCTGTCCAACTTTCCCAGCATCATTTATTGAAGAGACAGTCTTTTTTTCCATTGCATGTTTTTTCCTGCTTTGTTAAAGATTATTTGACCATAGAGTTGAGGGACCATATCTGGGCTCTTTATTCTATTCCATTGTTCTATATGTCTGTTTTTGTGCCAGTACCACGCTGTCTTGGTGATCACAGCTTTGTAATATAGCTTGAAATCGGGCAACTTGATGCCTCCAGCTTTCTTTTTCTTTTTCAACATTTCCTTGGCTATTCGGGGTCTTTTATGATTCCATACAAATTTTAGGATTATTTGTTCCAGCACTTTGAAAAATGTCATTGGAATTTTGATTGGGATGGCATTGAAGGTATAGATTCCTCTGGGTGGCATAGACATTTTAACAATGTTTGTTCTTCCGATCCATGAGCATGGAATATTTTTCCATCTTTTTGTGTCTTCTTCAATTTCTTTCATGAGTGTTCTGTAGTTCCTAGAGTACAGATCCTTTACCTCCTTGGTTAGGTTTATTCAGAGGTATCTTATGGTTTTAGGTGCTATTGTAAATGGAATGATTTCTCTAATATCTGTTTCTACAGATGCGTTGTTAGTGTATAAGAAAGCAACTGATTTCTGTGCATTGATTTTGTACCCTGACACATTACTGAATTGCTGTATGAGTTCTAGTAATTTGGGGGTGGAGTCTTTGGGGTTTTCCACATAAAGTATCATGTCATCTGCAAAAAGAGAATTTGACTTCTTCTTTGCCAATTTTAATACCTTTTATTTCTTTTTGTTTTCTGATTCCTGTTGCTATGTCTTCTAGTACTATGTTGAACAATAGTGGCGAGAGTGGGCATCCTTGACGTGTTCCTGATCTTAAGGGATAGGCTCTCAGCTTTTTCCCATTGAGGATGATATTCGCTGTGGGTTTTTCATAGATGGATTTAATGAACTTGAGGAATGTTCCCCCTATCCCTATACTCTGAAGACTTTTAATCAGGAAAGGATGTTGTATTTTGTCAAATGCTTTTTCTGCATCAGTTGACAGGACCATATGGTTCTTCTCCCTCCTCTTATTAATGTGTTCTATCACATTGTTTGACTTACAAATGTTGAACCACCCTTCCACCCTGGGGATAAATCCCATTTGGTCATGGTGAATGATCCTTTTAAAGTATTGTTGATCCTATTAGCTAGGGTTTTGTTGACGATTTTGGAATCCATATTCATTAGGGATATTGGCCTGAAATTCTCCTTTTTGATGGGGTCTTTGCCTGCCTTGGGGATTAAGGTAATACTGGCCTCATAGAACGAGTGTGGAAGCTTTCCTTCTGTTTCTATTTTTTTGAAACATCTTCAGTAGAATAGGTATTATTTCTTCTTTGAATGTTTGGTAGAATTCCTCAGGGAATCCATCAGGCACTGGACTCTTGTTTTTTGGGAGGTTTTTGATCACTGCTTCAGTCGCGTTACTGATTATTGGCCTATTCAGCTTGTCAATTTCTTCCTATTTCAGTCTTGGCAGCTTATAGGTTTCCAGGAAGGCCTCCATTTCATCCAGATTGTTCAGTTTATTGGCATATAGTTGTTGATAATAATTTCTTTTTTTAAAGATTTTATTTATTTATTTGAGAGAGAGAATGACAGATAGAGAGCACGAGAGGGAAGAGGATCAGAGGGAGAAGCAGACTCCCCGCTGAGCAGGGAGCCTGATGCAGGACTCGATCCCGGGACTCCCGGATCATGACCTGAGCCAAAGGCAGTCACTTAATCAACTGAGCCACCCAGGTGCCTGATAATAATTTCTAATAATTGTTTCTATTTCCTTGGTGTTAGTCGTGATCTCTCCCCTTTCATTAATAATTTTATTAATTTGGGTCCTTTCTCTTTACTTTTGGATAAGTCTGCCCAGTGGTTTATCAATCTTATTCTTTCAAAGAACCAACTTCTAGTTTCGTTGATGTGAGCTACTGTGTTTCTGGTTTCTAATTCATTGATCTCTGCTCTAATCTTAATCATTTCTCTTCTAATGCATGGCTTAGGCATCGTTTGTTGATTTTGTTCTAAATCTTTAAGGTGTAGAGTTAGTTGGTGAATTCAGGATTTTTCTATTTCTTTGAGTGAGGCTTGGAAGGCTATGTATTTCACCCTTAGGACCACCTTTGCTGTATCCCATAGGTTTTGGACCAATGTGTTTTTGTTCTCATTGATTTCCATGAATTGTTTAAGTTTCTTTGATTTCCCATTGACTCAAACATTCTTGAGCAGAATGGTCTTTAGTTTCCAAGTGTTTGAATTTCTGCCAAATTTTTTCTTGTGATTGAGTTCCAGTTTTAAAGCATTGTGGTCTGAGAATATGAAGGAAATAATCTAATACTTTTGATATTGGTTGAGACCTGATTTGTGACCCAGTATGTGGTCTATTCTGGAGAAAGTTCCATGCGGGCTTGAAAAGAATGAGTATTCTATTGTTTTAGGGTGGAATGTTCTGTATATATCTATGAGGTCCATCTGGTCTAGTGTGTCATTCAAAGCTCTTGTTTCTTTGTTGATCTTCTGCTTAAATGATCTGTCCATTGCTGAGAGTGAAGTGTTGAGGCCTCCTACAGTTAACGTATTGTTATCATTATGACTCTTTATTTTGGTTAACAGTTGGCTTATGTAGATGGCTGCTCCCATGTTGGGGCATAGATATTTACAACTGTTAGATCTTTTTGGTGGATAGACCCTTTGAGAATGATATAGTGTCCTTTTGTGTCTTTAACTACAGACTTTAGTTTAAAATCTAATTTGTCTGATATAAGAATTGCTACCCCAGCTTTCCTTTGAGGTCCGCTGGCATGGAAGATGGATCTCCATCCCTTCACTTTCAGTCTGGATGTATCTTTAGGTTCAAAATGAGTCTCTCGTAGATAGCATATGGATGGGTCCTGTCTTTTTATCCAATCTGCAACCCTGTGCCTTTTTCTGGGAGCATTTAGGCCATTCACGTTGAGGTGTTTTTGAAAGATATGAATTAATTATCATGTTGCCTGGGAAGAGGTTGTTTTTATAGATTGTCCCTGTAAATTTCTGTTGTATATCACTCTTGGGGTCTTTCTCCTTTTATAGAACCTCCCTTAATATTTCTTGCAGGGCCGGCTTAGTGGTCACATATTCTTTCAGTTTCTGCCGTTTGTGGAAGCTCTGCATCTCTCCATCCATTCTATATGACAGCCTTGCTGGATAAAGTATTCTTGTCTACATGTTCTTCTCATTTAGTACCCTGAATATGTCTTGCCAGGTCTCTGTGGATAGGTCTAAAGTTATTCTGATGTTCCTCCCTCTGTACATAAGGAATCTCTTCTCCCTAACTGCCCTTAAGATGATTTTCTTGGTTCTAAGATTTGCAAGTTTTACTATTACATGCAGGGGTGTTGGCCTGTTTTCCTTGATCTTGGGAGGGGTCCTTTCTGCCTCTAGGATACGAATGTTTGTTTCATTCCCCAGATTAGGGTCGTTCTCAGCTACGATTTGCTCAAATACATCTTCTAGTCCTCTCTCTCTCTCCACTCCCTCCGGGATTCCAATTATTCTGATATTGGAACGCTTCATGGTGTCACTTATTTCTCTGATTCTATTTTCATGGATTCTGAGTTGTTTTTCCCTGGCCTCCTCTTTTCCCTTTTTATCTATTATATTGTCTTCCAGGTCTCTTATTTGTTCTTCCGCCTCACTTACCCTAGTTGTTAGATTATCTAGATTGGATTGGATCTCATTAATAGCATTTTTAAGTTCTGCCAATTCAGCTTTCATTTCTGCCCTTAGAGACTCTATGTTTTTTTTTTTTTAAGATTTTATTTATTTGTCAGAGAGAGACACAGCGAGAGAGGGAACACAAGCAGGGGGAGTGGGAGAGGGAGAAGCAGGCTTCCCATGGAGCAGGGAGCCTGATGTGGCGCTCGATCCCAGGATCCTGGGATCATGACCTGAGCTGAAGGCAGATGCTTAACGACTGAGCCACCCAGGCGCCCCAAGACTCTATGTTGCCATTAATTGATTTTTCCATTCTCGCTATTGTCTTCACAATTGCTAGCCTGAATTCCATCTCCAACATCTTGGTTATATCTGCATCCATTTATAAATCTGTGGATTAAATCATAATCTTTGAGTCTTTTCTATTTTGGGGGTTCCTCCTCCTAGTCTTTCTGTTGATGGGTGGTTGAGGGAATGTATAGAGTCCAAATTATTGACCAGAAGACAAGCAAGATGCACCTGCTTTCTAGGGACCTTAGGGTTGCTGGCCTCTTGTTTTCCCAGCCTGTCTTCTGGGGGAGGGGCCTGCCGTGCTGTTTTTCAGGCAGTGCTGTTTGGGCGGAGTTGCCCTACCCCTGTGGTGGGGGATGGGCTCAGTGGGAAGCAGTTTTTTGGAGCTTTTGTTCTCTGGCAGCTTTCCCTGGTGGCTTTCTGTGTCTCTTCTAAGAGTCAGAGCAAAAGAGAGCGTTTCCAACCCTCTGCCTCAGAGCAGAGAGATCGCAGTCTGTTCTTTAGTGAGCTCTCCAGGCTACACTATCTCCATTTCTGTCTGTGATGCTATAAACTGCAGTGTCATGGGTTGTGCGCCCCTCTGCAGTGCTCCCAGTCCTGCCTCCAGGTCAGGGCCTGTCTCTGCCCTTTGTGCTCCTAAAACCTTCAGCCACTCCCAGTTCACATGTGCGATCTCGCTGCTCCAGGTTTCCATCCCGGGGGTTGCCCTAAAGTCCTTTCCCCGAGGCTATGGGTCTGCAAGTATTGCCCTGTCCACAATGCGCGAAGCTGTTGCTCATTGGCAGTGTCAGATCCCCACGGTCAGGCTCCCACCCACTGCCATTTATCCTCTGATATCTGCCTGCAGAATCATGGCTCCATGCTTCGTACCTGGAAACCAACTGCATGCGATATTCTGTTTGTAGAGATCCAGATCTTTTTACATCTCAGGCTGATTTTGTGGGTGCTCAGAGTGGTCTGGTAGATATCCAGCTCAAATCCGTGGACCAGTTGAAATAGGGTCCCCTACTCCTCTGCCATCTTTTCCTCTAAATTGAACACTTATAATGCCAGAGATTTTCCCTGTGAAACTGAGGAAACAACTTGAACTTTGTAACTGGACAGGAATATCCTCTGGTGACAGAGAAGGGTAAAGGAAACGGAGGCTGATGGCATGACACTAACACAGGCCCCCCTTTACTCTTGAGGAAACTGCCTCAACCCAACAGCTCCTCATCCATCTAGCAGGGATGATTTACCCGCAGACTCTCGTCTTCTGGCCAGAAGTCACCTCCTCTTTTTCCATTTTTCAACCAACATCTTATCAATCCCATTTTTAAAAAAATACTTTTTATTTTTCATTTTTAGACTCATGTTCTATCTCTTCATAGTAGTTACCCTTATTTTTCATATGTGTATATATATAAGTTGTTCTCTATTTAAAATTTTGGGATACAGTTTCTTCTAACAGATCAAAATATACCCTAAGTCTCTAGTGTATGGCTTTGTTCTAGACTCTTGCCTGATCACATTCTCTCCCTTTACTTTTTTTTTTTAAATCCTCTTCTTTCTTTTTTCAATCATCTTTTTATCTTATCAATTCATTTTATAAAATCTATTATAATTTTCATCTATACATTCATATCCCTTCCCTTCATTGTATTAACCCTTATTTTTCTATATATAAAAGTTTTTCTTTCTTCAAAATTTTGGGTGGCAGTTTCTTCAAACAGACCCAAATACACACAAAATCTAGTGTGTGGCACTGACCTATGCACCAGCCTGATCATATTTGATCATATTCTGATTTTTTCGTTTTGTATTTTTTTTTGTTTGTTTCTTTTTATTTTTTCCTCTTCTTTTTTTTTTCTTTTCTCTTTCTTTCTCTTTCTTTTCACGTCTTTTCTGATTTGTTTAGTATATATTTTCTGGGGATGTTGTTACCCTGTTAGCATTTTGTTCTCTCATTCATCTATTCTCCTCTGGACAAAATGACAAGACAGAAAAAAACACCTCAAAATAAGAACAAGAGGCACTACCGACTGCCAGGGACCTAATCAATACGGATATTAGTAAGATGTTGGAGCAAAAGTTCAGAATGAAGACTTTGGAGATACCAGCTGGGCTTGAAAAAACCATGGAACCCTTTCTAGAGAAATAAAAGAACTAAAATATAACCAAGTCAAAATCAAAAAGGCTAATAATGAGGTGCAATAAAAAATGGAGACCCTAGCTCCTAGGATAAATAAGGCAGAAGAGAGAACTAGTGATATGGAAGACCAAATGATGGAAAATAAAGAAGCTGAGAAAAAGTGAGAGAAACAACTACTGGACCATGAGGGCAGAATTCAAGAGATAAGTGATATGATAAGACGAAACAACATTAGAATAATTGGGATCCCAGAAGAAGAAGAAAGAGAGAGAGGGCCAGAAGGTATATTGGAGCAAATGGTAGCAGAGAACTTCCCTAATGTGGGGAAGGAAACAGGCATCAAAATCCAGGAGACACAGAGAACCCCCCTCAAAATCAATAAAAATAGGTCAACACCCTGACATCTAATAGTAAAACTTATGAGTCTCAGAGACAAAGAAAAAATCCTGAAAGCAGCTTGAGAGAAGAGATATGTAACCTACAATGGTAGAACTATTAGATTGGCAACAGACCTATCCACAGAGACCTGGCAGGCCAGAAAGGACTGGCATGATGTCTTCAGAGCACTAAATGAGAAAAATACGCAGCCAAGAATACTATATCCAGCTAGGCTCTCACTGAAAATAGAAGGAGAGATAAAAAGCTTCCAGGACAAACAAAAACTAACAGAATTTGCAAACATGAAACCAACCCTCCAAGAAATATTGAAAGGGGTCCTTTAAGCAAAGAGAGAGCCTAAAAGTAACGTAGACCAGAAAAGAACACAGACAATATACAGTAACAGTCAACTTACAGGCAATACAATGGCACTAAATTCATACCTTTCAATAATTACCCTGAATGTAAAAGGGCTAAATGCCCCAATCAAAAGACACAGGCTATCAGATTGGATTATAAAACAAGACCCATCAGTATGCTCTCAGCAAGAGACTCATTTTAGACCCCAAAACACCCCCAGATTGAAAGTGAGGAGGTTGAAAACCCTTTAACATGCTAACGGAAACCAAAAGAAAGCTGGGGTGGCAATCCTTATATGGGACAAATTAGATTTTAAACCAAAGACCATAATAAGAGATGAGGAAGGACACTATATCTTACTTAAAGGGTCTATCCCACAGGAAGATCTAACAATTATAAATATCTATGCCCCTAACATGGGAGCAGGCAATTATATAAGCCAATTAATAACAAAAGCAAAGAAACACATCGTCAACGATACAATAATAGTGGGGGAACTTAACACCTCCCTCACTGAAATGGACAGATAATCTAAGCAAAAGATCAACAAGGAAATAAAGACTTTTTTTATTTTTTTATTGTTATGTTAATCACCATACACCACATCATTAGTTTTTGACGTAGTGTTCCATGATTCATTGTTTGTGCATAACACCCAGTGCTCCACACAGAACGTGCCCTCCCTAACACCCATCACCAGGCTTACCCATCCCCACATCACAATCCCCTCCAGAACCCTCAGTTTGTTTCTCATAGTCCATCAACTCCCATGGTTCATTTCCCCCTCCGATTTACTCCCCTTCATTCTTCCCCTCCTGCTACCTTCTTCTTTTTTTTTTCCTTAACATATATTGCATTATTTGTTTCAGAGGTACAGATCTGTGATTCAACAGTCTTGCACAATTCACAGCGCTCACCATAGCACATACCCTCCGAATGTCTATCACCCAGCCACCCCATCCCTCCCACCCCACCCGCACTTGAGCAACTCTCAATTAGTTTCCTGAGATTAAGAATTCCTCATATCAGTGAGGTCATATGATACAAGTCTTTCTCTGATTGACTTATTTCACTCAGCATAACACTCTCCAGTTCCATCCACGTCGTTGCAAATGGCAAGATCTCATTCCTTTTGATGGCTGCATAATATTCCATTGTGTGAATATATACCACTTCTTCTTTATCCATTCATCTGTCAAAGGACATCTTGGCTCTTTCCACAGTTTGGCCATTGTGGACATTGCTGCTATAAACATTGCGGCACACGTACCCCTTCGGGTCCCTACATTTGTATCTTTGGGGTAAATACCCAGTAGTGCAATTGCTGGATCATATGGTAGCTCTATTTTCAACTGTTTGAGGAACCTCCATACTGTTTTCCAGAGGGGTTGCACCAGCTTCCGTTCCCACCAAAAGTGTAGGAGGGCTCCCCTTTCTCCACATCCCCGCCAACATCTGTCATTTCCTGACTTGTTAATTTTAGACATTCTGACTGGTCTGAGGTTGTATCTCATTGAGGTTTTGATTTGGATTTCCCTGATGCCGAGCGATGCTGAGCATTTTTCATGTGACTGTTGGCCATTTGGATGTCTTCTTTGGAAAAATGTCTGTTCATCTCTTCTGCCCATTTCTTGATTGGTTATTTGTTCTTTGGGTGTTGAGTTTGATAAGTTCTTTATAGATTTTGGATCCTAGCCCTTTATCTGATATGTCATTTGCAAATATCTTCTCCCATTCTGTCGGTTGTCTTTTGGTTTTGTGGACTGTTTCTTTTGCTGTGCAAAAGCTTTTTATCTTGATGAAATCCCAATAGTTCATTTTTCCCCTTGCTTCCCTTGCCTTTGACGATGTTTCTAGGAGGAAGTTGCTGCGGCTGAGGTCGAAGAGGTTGCTGCCTGTGTTCTCCTTTAGGATGTTGATGGACTCCTGTCTCACATTGAGGTCTTTCAACCATTTGGAGTCTATTTTGTGTGTGGTGTAAGGAAATGGTCCAGTTTCATTCTTCTGCATGTGGCTGTCCAATTTTCCCAGCACCATTTGTTGAAGAGACTGTCTTTTTTCCATTGGACATTCTTTCCTGCTTTGTCAAAGATGAGTTCACCATAGAGTTGAGGGTCCATTTCTGGGCTCTCAATTCTGTTCCATTGATCGATGTGTCCGTTTTTCATCAGTACCATATTGTCTTGATGATGACAGCTTTGTAATAGAGCTAGAAGTCCGGAATTGTGATGCCCCCAGCTTTGCTTTTCTTTTTCAACATTCCTCTGGCTGTTTGGGGTCCCTTCTGGTTCCATACAAATTTTAGGATTATTTGTTCCATTTCTTTGAAAAAAGTGGATGGTATTTTGATGGGGATTGCATTGAATGTGTAGATTGCTCTAGGTAGCATTGACATCTTCACAATGTTTGTTCTTCCAATCCAAGAGCATGGAACGTTTTTCCATTTCTTTGTGTCTTACTCAATTTCTTTCATGAGTATTTTATAGTTTTCTGAGTACAGATCCTTTGCCTATTTGGTTAGATTTATTCCTAGGTATCTTATGGTTTTGGGTGCAATTGTAATTGGGATCGACTCCTTAATTTCTCTCTCTTCTGTCTTGTTGTTGGTGTATAGGAATGCCACTGATTTCTGTGCATTGATTTTATCTCCTGCAAATTTACTGAATTCCTGTATGATTTCTAGCAGTTTTGGGGTGGAGGTTTTTGGGTTTTCCACATAAAGTATCATATCATCTGCAAAGATTAAGAGTTGGACTTCCTCTTTGCTGATTTGGATGCCTTTGATTTCTTTTTGTTGTCTGATTGCTGTGGCTAGGACTTCTAATAATATGTTGAATAGCAATGGTGATAGTGGACATCCCTACCACATTCCTGACCTTAGGGGGAAAGCTCTCAGTTTTTCCCCGTTGAGAATGATATTCGCTGTAGGTTTTTCATAGATGGTTTTTATGATATTGAGGTATATAACCTCTATCCCTATAGTCAGAAGAGTTTTGATCCAGAAAGGATACTGTACTTTGTCAAATGCTTTCTTTGCATCTCTTGAGAGGATCATATGATTCTTGTTCTTTCTTTTGTTAATGTATTGTAGCACGTTGACTGATCTGGGGATGTTGAACCAAACTTCCAGCCCAGGGACAAATTCCACTTGGTCAATAATCCTGGGCGGAGCAAGATGGCGGAGGAGTAGGAGACCTAGATTTCGTCTGGTCTCAGGAATTCAGCTGAATAGGGATCAAACCATTCTGAACACCTACGAACTCAACAGGAGATCAAACAGGAGAGTAGCAACAACTCTCTGAACAGAGAAGCGACCACTTACTGGAAGGTAGGGCGTGCGGAGAAGTGAATCCGAGGCGATGTTCGGGAGGATAGACGGCGGGGGAGGGGCCTCCGCCGGCTGCTTCTGGCAAGTGATAGAGCCGCGGAGCACAAAATCGGACCTTTTAGAAGTTGGCTCGGCGGAGGGACGTCGCTGCAGTGGCTAAGCGGGGGGTGGAATCCTCCCGGGACAGTGTGGTCTCAGGACCCTTGGGGTCACAGAGAGACCGGGGGTGCCTGAGTGCACCAGAGCTCCCAGGTATCAGAGCAGGGAAGCCGGCTGCAGAGACGGAGCAGAGTCGCGGGCTCTCAGCTCGGGGTTGCCATAAACTGATCTGCGGCCCAGTCGGGGCACGGCTCCCCCAGCAGGGACCCAACAAGCAGCAGATCCGGGGAGACTCCCCTTCCTTCCTGGGGAGGAGCGGTGCGGGAACTCACTGCAGGGATCTGCTGGGTTTGGAGACTCCGCGCGGGGTCGGGTGCCAGAGATAGCAACGCTCGATCACAGGCCGGGTGAGCACGGAGTGCGGCCGGAGACCGGGGACACGGAAGTGACTGCTTTTCTCTGGGGGCACACTGAGGAGCGGGGCCCCGAGTTCTCAGCTCCTCCGAGTGGAGATTGGGAGGACACCATTTCTGCCCTTGTCCTCCAAAGCTGTACCAAGAGCTTGCAGGGAACAAAAGCTCCTGAGAGCAAACCGGAGCAGGTTCCTTACCCCGGACCGACAAAGTCGGGGCAATTCCGCCTCCGGCAAAGACATTTGGAAACCACAGCAAAAGGCCCCTCCCCCAGAAGATCAGCAGGAACAGCCAGCAAGCCAAGACCAAGTTTAGCGATCAAGGAGAACGGGAGAACTCCAGCGCTAGGGGAATACTGCACATAGAATTCATGGCTTTTTTTTTTACCATGATTCATTTGTTCATCAAAGTTAATTTTTGTTAACTATTTTATTTTTCTTTTTCCCTGTTTCAACCAACATCTTATAAATCCCTTTTTTAAAAAAAAAAAAAACATTTTTTATTTTTCATTTTTAGAGTCATATTTTATCCCTTCATAGCAGTTACCCTTATTTTTGACATATATATAAGTTGTTCTCTCTTTAAAATTTTGAGGTACAGTTTCTTCTAACAGATCAAAATATACCCTAAATCACTAGTGTATGGCTTTGTTCTAGTCTCCTGCCTGATCACATTCTCTCCCTTTTTCCTTTTTTTTTTTCTTAAATCTTCTTTCTTTTTTCAAACAACTTATCGTACCAAGTCCTTTTATAAAATCTTTTATAATTTTCATCTTTACAGTCATCTTCCATCCCTTCATTGTATCAACCCTTATTTTGTACATATATGTATTTCTTCCTTTAAAATTTTAGGAGGCACTTTTTTCTAACAGACCAAAATACGCCCAAAATCTAGTGTGTGGCACTGATCTATGCACTAGCCTGATCATATTTGATCATATTCTGCCTTTTTTGTATTGTTTTGTTTTTGTTTTTATCTTTCTCTGTCTTTTTCTTTTCTTTTTCTCTTTCTTTTTTCTTTCTTTCCCTTTCTTTTCCCCTGGTTTCAGGTCTTTTCTGATTTGTATACAGTATATTTGCTGGGGACGTTATAAAATTGTTAGCATTTTGTTCTCTCATTCATCTATTCTCCTCTGGACAAAATGACAAGACGAAAGAAATCACCTCAGCAAAAAGAACAAGAGGTAGTACCATCAGCCAGGGACCTACTCAATAGGGACATTAGTACGATGTCGGACCTAGAGTTCAGAATCATGATTTTAAAGATACTAGCTGGGCTTGAAAATAGCGTGGAAGTTATTAGAGAAACCCTTTCTGGAGAAATAAAAGAACTAAAATCTAACCAAGTCGAAATCAAAAAGGCTATTGATGAGGTGCAATTAAAAATGGGGACACTAAATGCTAGGATAAATGAGGCAGAAGAGAGAATCAGCGATATAGAAGACCAAATGATGGAAAATAATGAGGCTGAGAAAAAGAGAGAGAAACAACTACAGGATCACGAGGGCAGAATTCGAGAGATAAGTGATACGATAAGACGAAACAACATTAGAATAATTGGGATCCCAGAAGAAGAAGAGAGAGAGAGGGGGGCAGAAGGTATATTGGAGCAAATTATAGCAGAGAACTTCCCTAATGTGAGGAAGGAAACAGGCATCAAAATCCAGGAGGCACAGAGAACCCCTCTCAAAATCAATAATAATAGGTCAACACCCTGACATCTAATAGTAAAACTTACGAGTCTCAGAGACAAAGAGAAAATCCTGAAAGCAGCTCGGGAGAAGAGATATGTAACCTACAATGGTAGAAACATTAGACTGGCAACAGACCTATCCACAGAGACCTGGCAGGCCAGAAAGGACTGGCAAGATATCTTCAGAGCGCGAAACGAGAAAAATATGAGCCAAGAATACTATATCCAGCTAGGCTCTCATTGAAAACTGAAGGAGAGAGAAAAAGCTTCCAGAACAAATAAAAACTAAAGGAATTTGCAAACACGAAACCAGCCCTCCAAGAAATATTGAGAGGGGTCCTCTAAGCAAAGAGAGAACCTAAAAGCAGCAAAGAGCGGAAACGAACACAGACAACAGACAGTTAACAGTCACCTGACAGGTAATACAATGGCACTAAATTCATAAGTTTCAATAGTTACCCTGAATGTAAATGGGCTAAATGCCCCAATCAAAAGACACAGGCTATCAGATTGGATTAAAAAACAAGACCAATCAATATGCTGTCTGCAAGAGACTCATTTTAGACCCAAAGACACCCCCAGATTGAAAGTGAGGGGGTGGAAAACCATTTACCATGCTAATGGACACCAAAAGAAAGCTGGGGTGGCCATCCTTATATCAGACAAACTAGATTTTAAAACAAAGACTGTAATAAGAGATGAGGAAGGACACTATACCCTACTTAAAGGGTCTATCCAACAAGAAGATCTAACAATTGTAAATATCTATGCCCCGAACATGGGAGCAGCCAATTATATAAGGCAATTAATAACAAAAACAAAGAAACACATTGACAACAATACAGTAATAGTGGGGGACTTTAACACCCCCCTGACTGAAATGGACAGATCATCTAAGCAAAAGATCAACAAGGAAATAAAGACTTTAAATGAAACACTGGACCAAATGGACTTCACAGACATATTCAGAATATTCCATCCCAAAGCAATGGAATACACATTCTTCTCTAGTGCCCATGGAACATTCTCCAGAATTGATCACATCCTAGGTCACAAATCAGGTCTCAACCGGTACCAAAAGATTGGGATCATTCCCTGCATATTTTCAGACCACAATGCTTTGAAACTAGAACTCAACCACAAGAGGAAAGTCGGAAAGAACTCAAATACATGGAGGCTAAAGAGCATCCTACTAAAGAATGAATGGGTCAACCAAGAAACTAAAGAAGAATTAAAAAAATTCATGGAAACCAATGAAAATGAAAACACAACTGTTCAAAATCTTTGGGATACAGCAAAGGCGGTCCTGAGAGGAAAGTATATAGCAATACAAGCCTTTCTCAAGAAACAAGAAAGGTCTCAAATACACAACCTAACCCTACACCTAAAAGAGCTGGAGAAAGAACAGCAAATAAAGCCTAAACCCAGCAGGAGAAGAGAAATCATAAAGATCAGAGCAAAAATCAATGAACTAGAAACCAAAAGAACAGTAGAACAAATCAACGAAACTAGGAGCTGGTTCTTTGAAAGAATTAACAAGATGGATAAACCCCTGGCCAGACTGATCAAAAAGAAAAGAGAAATGACCCAAATCAACAAAATCATGAATGAAAGAGGAGAGATCACAACCAACACCAAAGAAATACAAACAATTATAAGAACATATTATGAGCAACTCTATGCCAGCAAATTAGATAACCTGGAAGAAATGGGTGCATTCCTAGAGATGTATCAACTACCAAAATTGAACCAGGAAGAAATAGAAAACCTGAACAGACCTATAACCACTAAGGAAATTGAAACAGTCATCAAAAATCTCCCAAGAAACAAAAGCCCAGGGCCAGATGGCTTCCCAGGGGAATTCTATCAGACACTTAAAGAAGAATTAATACCTATTCTCCTGAAACTGTTCCAAAAAATAGAAATGGAAGGAAAACTTCCAAATTCCTTTTATGAGGCCACCATTATCTTGATCCCAAAACCAGACAAAGATCCCATCAAAAAGGAGAATTACAGACCAATATCCTTGATGAACATGGATGCAAACATTCTCACCAAAATACTAGCCAATAGGATCCAACAGTACATTAAAAGGATTATTCACCACGACCAAGTGGGATTTATCCCTGGGCTGCAAGGCTGGTTCAACATCCGCAAATCAATCAACGTGATACAATACATTAACAAAAGAAAGAACAAGAATCATATGATCCTCTCAATAGATGCAGAAAAAGCATTTGACAAAGTACAGCATCCATTCTTGATCAAAACTCTTCAGAGTATAGGGATAGAGGGTACATACCTCAATATCATAAAAGCCATCTATGAAAAACCTACAGCGAATATCATTCTCAATGGGGAAAAGCTGAGAGGTTTTCCCCTAAGGTCAGGAACACGACAGGGATGTACACTATCACCACTGCCATTCAACATAGTATTAGAAGTCCTAGCCACAGCAATCAGACAACAAAAAGAAATCAAAGGCATCCAAATCGGCAAAGAGGAAGTCAAACACTCACTCTTTGCAGATGATATGATACTGTATGTGGAAAACCCAAAAGACTCCACCCCAAAACTGCTAGAACTCGTACAGGAATTCAGTCAAGTAGCAGGATATAAAATCAATACACAGAAATCAGTGGCATCCCTATACACCAACAACAAGACAGAAGAGAGACAAATCAAGGAGTTGATCCCATTTACAATTGCACCCAAAACCATAAGATATCTAGGAATAAATTTAACCAAAGAGGCAAAGGATCTGTACTCAGAAAACTATAAAATACTCAGGAAAGAAATTGAAGAAGACACAAAGAAATGGAAAAACGTTCCGTGCTCATGGATTGGAAGAACAAACATTGTGAAGATATCAATGCTACCTAGAGCAATCTACACATTCAATGCAATCCCCATCAAAATAACATCCACTTTTTTCAAAGAAATGGAACAAATAATCCTAAAATTTGTATGGAATCAGAAGAGACCCCGAATAGCCAGAGGAATGTTGAAGAAGAAAAGCAAAGCTGGCGGCATCACAATTCCGGACTTCCTGCTCTATTACAAAGCTGTCATCATCAAGAAAGTATGGTACTGGCACAAAAACAGACACATCGATCAATGGAACAGAATTGAGAGCCCAGAAATGGACCCTCAACTCTATGGTCAACTAATCTTTGACAAAGCAGGAAAGAATGTCCAATGGAAGAAAGACAGTCTCTTCAACAAATGGTGTTGGGAAAATTGGACAGCCACATGCAGAAGAATGAAACTGGACCATTTCCTTACACCACACACAAAAATAGACTCCAAATGGTTGAAAGACTTAAACGTGAGACGGGAGTCCATCAAAATCCTAAAGAAGAACACAGGCAGCAACCTCTTTGACGTCAGCTACAGCAACTTCTTCCTAGAAACACCGACAAATGTAAGGGAAGCAGGGGCAAAAATGAACTATTGGGATTTCATCAAGATAAAAAGCTTTTGCACAGCAAAAGAAACAGTCCACAAAACCAAAAGACAACCGACAGAATGGGAGAAAATATTTGCAAATGACATATCAGATAAAGGGCTAGTATCCAAAATCTATAAAGAACTTATCATACTCAACACCCAAAGAACAAATAATCCAATCAAGAAATGGGCAGAAGACATGAACAGACATTTCTCCAAAGAAGACATCCAAATGGCCAACAGGCACATGAAAAAGTGCTCAACATCGCTCGGCATCAGGGAAATCCAAATCAAAACCTCAATGAGATACCACCTCACACCCGTCAGAATGGCTAAAATTAACAAGTCAGGGAACGACAGATTTTGGCGGGGATGTGGAGAAAGGGGAACCCTCCTACACTGTTGGTGGGAATGCAAGCTGGTGCAACCGCTCCGGAAAACAGTATGGAGGTTCCTCAAACAGTTGAAATTAGAGTTACCGTTCGATCCAGCAATTGCACTACTGGGTATTTACCCCAAAGATACAAATGTAGGGACCCGAAGGGTACGTGTACCCCAATGTTTATAGCAGCAATGTCCACCATAGCCAAACTGTGGAAAGAGCCAAGATGCCCATCGACAAATGAATGGATAAAGAAGATGTGGTATATATACACAATGGAATATTATGCAGCCATCAAAAGGAATGAGATCTTGCCATTTGCAACGACGTGGATGGAACTGGAGGGTGTTATGCTGAGTGAAATAAGTCAATCAGAGAAAGACGTGTATCACATGACCTCACTGATATGAGGAATTCTTAATCTCAGGAAAGAAACTGAGTGTTACTGGAGTGGTTGGGGGTGGGAGGGATGGGGTGGCTGGGTGATAGACATTGGGGAGGGTATGTGCTACGGTGAGCGCTGTGAATTGTGCAAGACTGTTGAATCACAGTTCTGTACTTCTGAAACAAATAACGCAACATATTTTAAGAAAAAAGAAAAAGAAGAAGATAACAGGAGAGGAAGAGAAGGGGAGTATGTCAGAGGGGGAGACGAACCATGAGTGATGATGGACTCTGAAAAACAAACTGAGGGTTCTAGAGGGGAGGGGGTAGGGGGATGGGTTAGCCTGGTGATGGGTACTGAGGAGGGCACGTTCTGCATGGAGCACTGGGTGTTATGAACAAACAATGAATCATGGAACACTGCACCAAAAACTAATGATGTAATATATGGTGATTAACATAACAATAAAAAAATAAATAAATAAAAGGAATAATCCTTTTAAAGTACTGTTCTATCCTATTGGCTAGTATTTTAGTGAGAATTTTTGCAACCATGTTCATCAAGAATATCGATCTGTAATTCTCCTTTTTGATGGGGTCTTTGTCTGGTTTGGGAATCAAGGTAATTGTGGCCCCATAAAATGAGTTTGGAAGTTTTCCTTCCATTTCTATTTTTTGGAACAGTTTAGGAGAATTAGTATTAATTCTTCTTTAAATGTTTGGTAGAATTCCCCTGGGAAGCCATCTCGCCCTGGGCTTTTGTTTGTTGGGAGATTTTTGATGACTGCTTCAATTTCCTTAGTGGTAATAGGTCTGTTCAGGTTTTCTATTTCCTCCTGGTTCAGTTTTGGTAGTTGATACATCTCTAGGAATGCATCCATTTCTTCCAGATTATCTAATTTGCTGGCATATAGTTGCTCATAATATCTTCTTATGGGTGCCTGGTGGCTCAGATGGTTAAGCGTCTGCCTTCGGCTCACGTCATGATCCCAGGGTCCTGGGTTTGAGTCCCGCGTTGGGCTCCTTGCTCAACAGGGAGTCTGCTTCTCCCTCTCCCTCTGCCTCTCCCCCTGCTTGTTCTCTCTCTGTCTCTCTCACAAATGAATAAATAAAATCTTTAAAAATAATAATATCTTCTTATAATTGTTTGTATTTCTTTGGTGTTGGTTGTGATCTCTCCTCTTTCATTCATGATTTTGTTGATTTGGGTCATTTCTCTTGTCTTTTTGATAAGTCTGGCCAGGGGTTTTTCAATCTTGTTAATTCTTTCAAAGAACCAGCTCCTAGTTTTGTTGATCTGTTCTACTGTTCTTTTGGTTTCTAGTTCATTGATTTCTGCTCTGATCTTTATGATTTCTCTTCTCCTGCTGGGTTTAGGCTTTATTTACTGTTTTTTCTCTAGCTCCTTTAGGTGTAGGGTTAGGTTGTGTATTTGAGACCTTTCTTGTTTCTTGAGAAAGGCTTGTATTGCTATATACTTTCCTCTCGGGAATGCCTTTGCTGTATCCCAAAGATTTTGAACAGTTGTGTTTTCATTTTCATTGATTTCCATGAATTTTTTTAATTCTTCTTTAATTTCCTGTTTGACCCATTCATTCTTTAGTAGGATGCTCTTTAGCCTCCATGTATTTGAGTTCTTTCCAACTTTCCTCTTCTGATTGAGTTCTAGTTTCAAAGCACTGTGGTCTGAAAATATGCAGGGAATAATTCCAATCTTTTGGTACTGGTTGAGACCTGATTTGTGACGTAGGTTGTGATCAATTCTGGAGAATGTTCCATAGGCACTAGAGAAGAATGTGTATTCCGTTGCTTTGGGATGGAATGTTCTGAATATGTCTGTGAAGTCCATTTGGTCCTGTGTTTCATTTAAAGTCTTTATTTCCTTGTTGATCTTTTGCTTAGATGATCTGTCCATTTCAGTCAGGAGGGTGTTAAAGTCCCCCACTATTATTGTATTGTTGTCAATGTGTTTCTTTGCTTTTGTGATTAATTGCCTTATATAATTGGCTGCTCCCATGTTAGAGGCATAGATATTTACAATTGTTAGATCTTCTTGTTGGATAGACCCTTTAAGTAGGATATAGTGTCCTTCTTCATCTCTTATTACAGTCTTTGTTTTAAAATCTAATTTTTCTGAGAGAAGGATTGCCACCCCAGCTTTCTTTTGGTGTCCATTAGCATGGTAAATGGTTTTCCACCCCCTCACTTTCAATCTGGGGGTGTCTTTGGGTCTAAAATGAGTCTCTTGCAGACAGCATATTGATTGGTCTTGTTTTTTAATCCAATCTGATAGCCTGTGTCTTTTGATTGGGGCATTTAGCCCATTTACATTCAGGGTAATTATTGGAAGGTATGAATTTAGTGCCATTGTATTGCCTGTAGGTGACTGCTACTGTATATTGTCTGTGTTCCTTTCTGATCTATGCTGCTTTTAGGCTCTCTCTTTGCTTAGACGACCCCTTTCAATATTTCTTGGAGGGCTGGTTTCATGTTTGCAAATTCCTTTAGTTTTTGTTTGTCCTGGAAGCTTTTTATCTCTCCTTCTATTTTTAATGACAGCCTAGCTGGATATGGTATTCTTGGCTGCATATTTTTCTCGTTTAGTGCTCTGAAGATCTCATGCCAGTCCTTTGTGGCCTGCCAGGTCTCTGTGGATAGGTCTGTTGCCAATCTAATGTTTCTACCATTGTAGGTTATATATCTCTTCTCCCGAGCTGCTTTCAGGATTTTCTCTTTGTCTCTGAGATTTGTAAGTTCTACTATTAGATGTCAGGGTGTTGACCTATTTTTATTGATTTTGAGAGTGGTTTTCTGTTACTCCTGGATTTTGATGCCTGTTTCCTTCCTCACATTAGGGAAGTTCTCTGCTATTATTTGCTCCAATATACCTTCTGGCCCTCTCTCTCTTTCTTCTTCTTCTGGGATCCCAAGTATTCTAATGTTGTTTCATCTTATCATATTGCTTATCTCTCGAACTCGGCCCTCGTTATCCTGTAGTTGTTTGTCTCTCTTTTTCTCAGCCTCATTATTTTCCATCATTTGGTCTTCTATATCACTGATTCTCTCTTATGCCTCATTTATCCTAGCAGTTAGTGCCCCCATTTTTTATTGCACCTCATTAATAGCCTTTTTGATTTCGACTTGGTTAGATTTTAGTTCTTTTATTTCTCCAGAAAGGGTTTCTCTAAAAACCTCCATGCTTTTTTCAAGCCCAACTAGTATCTTTAAAGTCATGATTCTGAACTCTAGGTCCGACATCGTACTAATGTCCGTATTGAGTAGGTCCCTGGCTGACGGTACTACCTCTTGTTCTTTTTGCTGAGGTGATTTTTTTCGTCTTGTCATTTTGTCCAGAGGAGAATAGATGAGTGAGAACAAAATGCTAACAGGTTAACAACGTCCCCAGCAAATATACTCTATACAAATCAGAAAAGACCTGAAACCAGGGGAAAAGAAAGGGAAAGAAAGAAAAAAGAATGAGAAAAAAAAGAAAAAGATAAAAACAAAAACAGAACAATACCAAAAAAGCAGAATATGATCAAATATGATCAGGCTAGTGCATAGATCAGTGCCACACACTAGATTTTGGGCATATTTTGGTCTGTTAGAAAAAAGTGCCTCCTAAAATTTTAAATGAAGAAAGACTTATCTATGTACAAAATAAGGGTTAATACAATGAAGGAATGGAACATGACTGTAAAGATGAAAATTATAAAAGATTTTATAAAAGGAATTGATAAAATAAGAAGTTGTTTGAAAAAAGAAAGAAGATTTAAAAAAAAAAGGGAGAGAATGTGATCAGGCAGGAGACTAGAACAAAGCCATACACTAGTGATTTAGGGTATATTTTGATCTGTTAGAAGAAACTGTATCTTAAAATTTTAAAGAGAGAACAACCTCTATATATATGCCAAAAATAAGGGTAACTACTACGAAGGGATAAAATATGACTCTAAAAATGAAAAATAAAAAATGTTTTTTTTAAAAAAGGGATTGATAAGATGTTGGTTGAAAAAGGGAAAAAGAAAAATTAAAAAAAAAACAGTTAAAAAATTAACTTTGAAAAACTAATGAATCATTTTTAAAAAAGCCATGAATTCCATGTGCAGTATTCCCCTAGCGCTGGAGTTGTCCCGTTCTCCTTGATCGGTAAACTTGGTCTTGGCTTGCTGGCTGTTCGTGCTGATCTTCTGGGGGAGGAGCCTGTTGCTGTGGTTCCGAAATATCTTTGCCGGAGACGGAATTGGCCTGCCCTTGTCGGTCCGGGCTAAGCAAGCTGCTCGGGTTTGCTCTCAGGAGCTTTTGTTCACTGTAAGCTCTCGGTACAGCTTTGGAGGACCAGGGTGAAAATGGTGGCCTCCCAATCTCCACCCGGAGGAGCCAAGAACTTGGGACCCCGCTTCTCAGTGCGCCCCAAGAGAAAAGCAGTCACTCCCGTCTCCCTGGTCTCTGGCCGCACTCCGTGCTCACCCGGCCTGTGAGCAAGCGTTTCTATCTCTGGCACCCGACCCTGTGTGGAGTCTCCAAACCCAGCAGATCCCTGTGGTGCGCTCCCATGCCACTCCTCCCCAGGAAGGGGAGGGTGCTGCTTGTTGGGTCCCTGCTGGAGGAGCAGTGGCGCGACTGGGTCGCGGATCACAGTTTATGGCAACCCCGAGCTGAGATCCCACGCCTCAGCTCCATCTCTGCAGCCGGCTTCCCCGCTCCGA
Source organism: Eumetopias jubatus (assembly GCF_037043125.1). Classification (NCBI taxonomy): domain Eukaryota; kingdom Metazoa; phylum Chordata; class Mammalia; order Carnivora; family Otariidae; genus Eumetopias; species Eumetopias jubatus. Next base: position 521,242 of record NW_028274813.1, read on the forward strand.
TACCTGGGAGCTCTGCCGCACTCAGGCACCCCCAGTTTTTCTGTGACCCTGAGGGTCCTGAGACCACACTGTCCCGCGAGTGTTCCACCCCCCGCTTAGCCACCTGAGCGACGTCCCTCAGCGGAGCCGACTTCTAACAGTTCCAATTTTGTGCTCCATGGCTCTATTATTTGCCAGAAGAAGCCGACGGAGTCCCCCTCCCCCACCGTCTCTCCTCCCGAATATCGCCTCAGATTCACTTCTCTGCACGTCCTACCTTCCAGTAAGTGGTCACTTCTCTGTTCAGAGAATTGTTGCTACTCTCTTCTTCGATCTCCTGTTGAGTTCGTAGGTGTTCAGAATGGTTTGATCCCCATTCAACTGAATTCCTGAGACCAGACGAAATCCAGGTCTCCTACTCCTCCGCCATCTTGCTCAGCCCCCCGGAGATGCATTTCGAAAGAAGTTCCTGTGGCCGATGTTGAAAAGCTTATTGCCTATGTTCTCCTCTAGGATTTTGATGGATTCCTGTCTCACATTGAGGTCATCCATCCATTTGAGTTTATCTTTATGTATGGTGTTAGAGAATGGTCTAGTTTCATTCTTCTGTATATAGCTGTCCAATTTTCCCAGCACCATTTATTGAAGAGATTGTCTTTTTTCCATTGCATATTTTTTCCTGCTTTGTCAAACATAATTTGATCATAGATTTGAGGGTCCATATCTTGGCTCTCTATTCTGTTCCTTTGATATATGTGTTTATTTTTGTGCCAGTACTATGTTGTCTTGATGACCACAGCTTTGTAATATAACTTGAAATCAGGCAATGTGATGCCCACACCTTTGTTTTTCTTTATCAACATTTCCTTGGTGATTCAGTCTTTTCTGATTCCATACAAATTTTAGGATTGTTTGTTCCAGCACTTTGAAAAATGCCATTGGTATTTTGATTGAGATGATCATTTGATTGTTGAAAGTATATATTGCTCTGGGGAGCATAGACATTTTAACAATGTTTATTTTTCCGATCCTTGAGGGTGGAATGTTTTTCCATCTTTTTGTGTCTTCTTCAATTTCCTTCATAAGTGTTCTATAGTTTCTAGAGTATAGATATTTTACTTTTTTGGTTAGGTTTATTAGAAGGTATTTTATGGTTTTAGGTGCTGTTGTAGATGGAATCAATTCCTTAATTTCTTTTTCTCAAGTTACACTGTTAGTGTGTAAGAAACCAACTGATTTCTGTGCATGATTTTGTATCACCAATTACTGAATTGCTGTAGGAGTTCTAGTAATTTGGGGGTGGAGTCCTTTGGGTTTTCCACATAAAGTAACATGTCATCTGTGAAGAGAGATAGGTTTACTTCTTCCTTGCCAATTTGAATGCATTTTATTTCTTTTTGTTGTCTGATTGCAGTTGCTAGTACTTCCAGTAATATGTTGAACAATAGTGGTGAGACTGGGCATCCTTGTCCTGTACCTGATCTTAAGGGAAAGCCTCTCGGAGTTTCTCCATTGAGAATGATATTCACTGTGGGCTTTTCAGAGCTGGTTTTTATGAAATTGAGGAAAGTTCCCTCAATCCCTATACTCTGAAGAGTTTTAATCAGGAAAGCGTGCTGTATTTTTGTCAAATGCTTTTTCTACATACATTGAGAGGACCATGTGGTTCTCCTCACTTCTCTTATTTATGTGTTCTACACCCTGATTGAATTGCGAATGTTGAACCACTATTAGATCCCGGAGATAAATCTGATCTGGTCATAATGAATAAGACTTTAATGTACTGTTGGATCTTATTAGCTAGGATTTTGTTTAGAATTTTGGCATCCATATTCATCAGGGATATTGTTCTGTAATTCTCCCTTTTGATGTGGTCTTTGCCCGATTGGGACCAAGGTAATGCAAGGCTCATAGAATGAGTCTGGAAGCTTTCATTCTGTTTCTATTTTTTGAAACAGCTTCAGGAGAACTGGTAGTATTTCTTCTTTGAATGTTGGTAGAACTCCCCCAGGGAATCCATCAGACCCTGGACTCGTGTTTTCGAAGGATTTTGTTCACTGCTTCAATCTCTTTACTGGTTATTGGTCTATTTAGGTTGTCAATTTCTTCCTGTTTCAGTCTTGGTCATTTAGAGGTTTCCTGGAAGGCATCCATTTCTTCCAGGTTGCTTGATTTATTGGCATATACTTGTTGATAATAATTTCTAGTAATTGTTTCTATTTCCTTGGTGTTAGTCATGACCTCTCCCCATTCATTCATACTTTTATTAATTTGGTGCTTTTCTCTCCCTCTCTTTTTTTTCCAGATAAGTCTGTCCAGTGATTTATCAATCTTACTAGCACCAAAAACATAAGAATAAACCTAAAAAAAGAGGTAAAGGATCTATACTCTAGGAACTACAGAACACTCATGAAAGAAATTGAAGACACAAAAAGATGGAAAAGCATTCCATGCTCTTGGATTGGAAGAATAAACATTGTTAAAATGTCTATGCTCCCCAGAGCAATACATAACTTTCAACAATCAAACGATCATCTCAATCAAAATACCAATGGCATTTTTCAAAGTGCTGGAACAAACAATCCTAAAATTTGCATGGAACCAGAAAAGACCCAAATCGCCAAGGAAATGTTGAAAAAGAAAAACAAAGGTGTGGGCATCACATTGTCTGATTTCAAGCTATATTACAAAGCCACGATCACCAAGACAGCACAGTGCTGGCACAAAAACAGACACATAGACCAATGGAACAGAATAGAGAGCCCAGATATGGACCCTCAACTCTATGGTGAAATAATCTTCGACAAAGCAGGAAAAATATACAATGGAAAAGACAGTCCATTCGATAAATGGTGCTGGGAAAATTGGACAGCTATATACAGAAGAATGAAACTAGACCATTCTCTAACACCATACATAAAGATAAACTCTAAATGGATGAAAGACCTCAATGTGAGACAGGAATCCATCAAAATCCTAGAGGAGAACATAGGCAATAACCTCTTCAACATTGGCTACAGCAACTTCTTTCATGACACATCACCAAAGTTAAGGGAAACAAAAGAGAAAATGAACTTTTGGGACTTCCTCAAGATAAAATGCTTCTGCACAGCTAAGGAAACAGTCAACAAAACAAAGAGACAACCCACGGAATGGGAGAAGGTTTTTGCAAATGACACTACAGCCAAATGGCAGATTTCCAAGATCAATAAAGAACAACTCAAACTCAACACCCCAAAAAAAAAATAATCAAGTCAAAAAATGGGCAGAAGACATGACAGACACTTCTCTGAAGAAGACATACAAATGGCTTACAGACACATGAAAAAATGTTCATCACCATTAGCCATCAGGGAAATTCAAATGAAAAGCTCCTTGAGATACTACCTTACACCAGTTAGAATGGCAAAAATTCACAAGGCAAGAAACAACAAATGTTGGAGAGGTTGTGGAGAAAGGGGAACCCTCTTACACTGTTGGTGGGAATGCAAATTGGTACAGCCACTTTGGCAAATGGCTGTTTGAGGTTCCTCAAAATTCGTGGAAATCAAAGAGAACAAAAACACATCTGTCCAAAACCTATGAGGTACAGCAAAGGCGGGCCTAAGGAGGAAATACCTAGCCATCCAAGCCTCACTCAAAAAAATAGAAAAAGCCCAAATTCCCCAACTAACTTTACATCTTAAAAAGTTAAAAATAGAGCTACCTATGATGCAGCAATTGCATTACTGGGTATTTACCTCAAAGCACAGATATTGTGGAATGAAGGGCCACATGCACCCCAATGTTCATAGCAGCAATGTCCACAATAGCCAAACTGTGGAAAGAGCTGAGAAGTCCTTCAGCAGATAAATGGATAAAGATGTGGTCCATATATACAATGGAATATTACTCAGCCTTCAGAAAGGATGAATAGCCAACTTTCGCATCAACATGGATGGACTGTAGGATAGTATGCTAAGTGAAATAAGTCAAGCAGAGAAAGTCAATTATCATATGGTTTCACTTATTTGTGGAACATAAGGAATATCATGGAGGACATTAGGAGAAGGAAGGGAAAAATGAAGGGTGGAAAATCGGAGGGGGAGAAGAACCTTGAGAGACTATGACCTCTGAGAAACAAACTGAGGGTTTTAGAGGGGTGGGGGTGGGGGGATGGGTTAGCCCAGTGATAGGTATTAAGGAGGGCTCGTATTGCATTGAGCACTGAGTGCTATACACAAACAATGAATCATGGAATACTACATCAAAATCTAATGATTTACTGTATGGTGACTAACATAACATAATAAAATAAAATTTAAAATAAATAAATAAATAAATAAAAATTTCTTTCAGTGAGCCAGCTTCTACTTTCAGTGATCTACTCTGTTTTTTGTTTGCTTGTTTGTTTCTAATTCATTGATCTCTGCTCTAATCTTAATTATATATTTTCTAATGTGGATTAAGCGTCATTTGTTGTTTTTCCTCCAGTTCTTTAAGATGTAAAGTTAGTTGGGGAATTTGGGCTTTCTCTATTTTTTTGAGTGAGGCTTGGATGGCTAGGTATTTCCTCCTTAGGCCCGCCTTTGCCGTACCTCATAGATTTTGGACAGATGTGTTTTTGTTCTCTTTGATTTCCACGAATTTTTTAAGTTCTTCTTTGATTTCCTCGTTAACTCAAACATTCTTAAGCAGAGTGGTCTTTAGCTTCCAAGTGTTTGAATTTCTTCCGAATTTTTTCTTGTGGTTGAGTTCCACTTTCAAAGCATAAGGTCTGAGAATATGTACGGAATAATGTCAATCTTTTAGTATCAGTTGAAACCTGATTTTTGGCCCAGTATGTGGTCTATTCTGGAGAAAGTTTCACGTGAACTCGAGAAAAATGAATATTCTGTTGTTTTAAGATGGAATGTTCTGTATATATCTATGAGGTCCAACTGGTCCAATGTGTCCTTCAAAGCTCTTGTTTCTTTGTTGATTTTCTGCTTAGATGATCTGTCCATTGCTGAGAGTGGAGTATTGAGGTCTCCTACAATTAGCGTATTGTTATCAATATGACTCTTTATTTTGGTTAACAGTTGGCTTATGTAGATGGCTGCTCCTATGTTGGGGCATAGATATTTACAATTGTTAGATCTTCTTGTTGAATAGACCCTTTAAGAATGATATAGTGTCCTTCTGTGTCTCCAACTACAGACTTTAGTTTAAAATCTAATTTGTCTGATATGAGAATTGCTACCCCAGCTTTCTTTTGAGGTCCGCTGGCATGGAAGATGGATCTCCATCCCTTCACTTTCAGTCTGGATGTATCTTTAGGTTCAAAATGAGTCTCTTGTAGACAGCATATGGATGGGTCCTGTCTTTTTATCCAGTCCGCAACCCTGTGCCATTTCATGGGTGTATTTATGCCATTCACATTGAGAATGATTATTGAATGATATGATTTTATTGTCATCATGTTGCCTGTGAAGTTCTTGTTTCTATAGATTGTCTCTGTTAATTTCTGTTCTATATCATTCTTGGGGTCTTTTTCCTTTTATAGAGCCCCCCTTAATATTTCTTGCAGGGCCGGCTTAGTGGTCACATATTCTTTCAGTTTCTGCTGGTCCTGGAAGCTCTGCATCTCTCCATCCATTCTAAATGACAGCCTTGCCAGATAAAGTATTCTTGGCTGCATGTTCTTCTCATTTAGTACCCTGAATATGTCTTGCCCACCCTTTCTGGCTTTCCAGGTCTCTACGGATAGGTCTGATGCTATTCTGATGTTCCTCCCTCTATAGTTAAGACATCTCTTCCCCCTAACTACCCTTAAGATGGTTTCCTTGGTTTTAAGATTTGTGAGTTTTACTATTAATGCCAGGACTGTGGTCTTTTCTCCTTGATCTTGGGAGGTGTCTTCTCTGTCTCAAGGACACCAATGCTTGTTTCATTCCCCAGATTGGGGAATTCCTCAGCTAAGATTTGCTGAAATATATCTTCTAGCCCTCTCTCTCTCTCTAACTCCTCAGGAATCCCAATAATTTTGACATTGGAACGTTTCATGGCATCACTTATTTCTCTAATTCTGTGTTCATGGATTTTAAGCTGTTTGCTCCAGGCCTCCTCCTGTTCCTTCTTTTCTGTCAGTTGGTCTTCTAGATCACTGATTCGTTCTCCTGCCTCGCTTACCCTGGCTGTTAGAGGATCTAGATTAGATTGGTCTCACTGATAGCATTTTTAAGTTCTTCCAGATCAGCTCTCATTTCTGCCTTTAGAGACTCTATATTGTCATTAATCGTTTTCTTCAATCTAGCTATTGTCTTCATGACTGTTATCCTGAAGTCTATTTCTGACATCTTGCTTATTTCCATATGCATTTGTTCTGTGGCATAGGTCAGTCTTTAAGTCTTTCCTATTTTGGAAGAGGAAAAATAGTCGTTCTGTTGAGGGGTGGTTGAGGGAATGTACAGAGTCCAAATTATTGACCACAACCCAAGCAAGATGCACCTGTTTTATAGGGACCTTAGTGTTGTCGGCCTCTTTTTCTCCCAGCCTGTCTTCTGGGAGAAGGGCCTGCTGCACTGTTACTCAGGCAACCCTGTTAGGGCAGAGTTTCCCTGACCCCTGTGGGGGAGGGATGGGCTCAGTGACAACCGGTTTTCGAGGGATTTTGTTCTCTGGTGGCTTTCCCTGGAAGCTTTCCGTGTCTCTTCCAAGGGTCAGAGAAGAAGTGACCATATCCAAGCCTCTTTTTCAGAACAGAGACATCCCAGTCTGTTCTTCAGTGAGCTTTCCAGGCCACAGTGTCTCTGTTTCTGTCTGTGCTGCTAAAACTGCAGTGTCCTGGGTTGTGCGCCCCAGAGTAGCACTCCCAGCCCTCATTTCCAGGTCCAGGCATGTCTCTGCCCTTTGTGCTTCTAAAATGGCAAGCTGCCCCCTGTTAACACGCATGCCTCTGAAGCTCCAAATTTCAGTCTGGGGTGGGGGGCTACCCTAAGGTTCTTTCCCCACCACTACTGGTCTGCCAGTCTGTGCCTGGTCCCTAGGGCGGGAAGTTTTCAAGCTCCTTCAGTGCAGGATCCCAGAGACTCCCTCCCCCTCCCATTTATGTTCTGATATGTGCCCAAGTAATCACAGCTCCCTGCTTCATACCTCAAAACCAACCACCAGGGATATTCTGTTTGTAGAGATCCAGATATATCTTCTTACATCTCAGGCTGATTTCATGCGTGTTCAGAGTGGTCTGGGAGATATCCAGCTCAATTCAGGGAACCAGTTGGAATAGGGTCCCCTACTCCTCCACCATCTTTGCCCTTCCCTCGAGTCCTCCATTTTTAAAATAAGCCATCAAAATGGTAATGACCAAATGTGCCAAAGGCCAAGCACTGGTATAAATATAATTGATATCATCATGGCAATAAATGTGAGTGTGGAAGTACAGTGATCTCTATTTCAGAAATGAAGAATTGTCTTTAACAGCATACTTTCTGATCTCAGGTGTTTTGACATTAATTGTTTGACTAATAATTCCACTCTTATCTCTATTGAGGCTTTCCATTGATGTGTACACAAAGATCAGGTATAAATGCCCCTTATGGTTGTTGGAAACCCACAGCATCTCCATCAGCTCTGTGAGTCTCTGTCAAGACTTCTCAGTGTCTCCAAGTTTCTGTGACAGAAAGACCTGGTCTCCACACATCAGTCTATTGGGACTTCTGGAAAGTCAGGAAGCCTGCAAATCCCATGCCCAGCTCTTTCCTGCAGGTGGTTCAGGGGAGCACCCAGGTCCCATGGTGAGGAGCACAGGTCCAGACACTGGGCTCACTCTCACCTGCTGTGTGCTCTTGGACATTCACACAACCCCTCTGTGCTGCAGTGTATACCTCTCCACCTGTAAAATGGTGGTAAAATTGTTACCTACATTACAAGTTCTGGGTGCATATGTGAAAAAAGGAAGATAATAGGTACTAAGGAATTGCCCTAGAAAAATCACAAACTAAAAGAGCACAGTTTCCTGAAAGATACCATGGTGACCAAACTCCCCCAGGATCCTCACAACTGCCCTAGGTCACTGCTATCTTGAGGATACTACCTGGAAAATTTGTTATATACTCAGAGGATTTGCAAATAGGGCCCTCCCTCTACTGATTAAAACGGCCCAATCCTGACCATGCAGCAGGAAGAGGAGACTTACTGGCAGGATTACCAGGTGTTCCATTCAGTGATCAGGACAGAACACAGACAACTCACTATGGAGTTTGTGCTTCGCTGAGTTTTCCTTGTCACTCTTTTAAAAAGTAATTCATGGTGAACAAGAGATGTGGAGTATGTAAGTGGATGTTAGTGGAGAAATATTTGATGTGTGACAGTTTCCTGACCAGGATGTCTTATGTCTGCAGGTGCCCAGTGTGAGGTGCAGCTGGTGGAGTCTGGGGGAGACCTGGTGAAGCCTGGGGGGTCCCTGAGACTCTCCTCTGCAGCCTCTGGATTCACCTTCAGTAGTAATGGCATGATCTGGGTCCACCAGGCTCCAGGAAAAGGACTGTAGGGTGTCGCATGGATTAGCAGTGATGGAAGTAGCACAAGGTATGCAGACTCTGTGAAGGGTCGATTCACCATCTCCAGAGACAATGGCAAGAACACATTGTATCTGCAGATGAACAGCCTGAGAGCCGAGGACACGGCCTTGTGTTATTGTGTGAAGGACACAGTGAGGGGAAGTCAGTGTGAGGCCAGACACAAACCTCCCTGCAGGAACACAGGAAAGGCTGTGTGGCAGGGGCGCTAAAGGCACCAGGGGGCTCTCAGTATGTCAGCAGGCAATCAGGTCACCAAGGGGAACTCGGGTCACCAGAGGGCACTCAGGACACTAGGGGACGCTCAGGACATCACAGACAATTAGATGAGACCTAGCAGCAGGTGCAGTGGGGGGGGGGGGTGGATCTTCCTTTCGAGATCAGGGATTTCCTCTCTAGACTCTCAGCTGCACTCATGAATATATCACATTTTTTCGTCCATCTCTAATTTCTCTTATTCTCCATGAAGCCAAGCACGATGAGATAACGTTGTCTTCATGTAGATGAGATTTCACCAGTCACTGGGGAAATTCCATCATCAACTTCTTCTATGTCCCATTTTCTTTCTCCACAAAAGGACATGCTAGGAATTCCCACAGCCCAAGGTCTCTGCATGCTGAGTGTCTGTTGACTGTCCTCAGGGGGCACACACTGTCCCCACATGGATATGAGCATCCTCCCAGGACGTCTGCCCAACTGAGTCCTTGTCCTCCAGGCCACAGTTTATCTTCTGGCTCATCATCCACGTGGGGGGACACAGGTGATCAGAAACTGCCCCTCTGTAGGCATCGCTCCATCTCCTGGATGGAAAAGCAGCTCACCTGATGGGAGGGGCTCTCAATCTCCCCATGAAACAGGTGGGACGACAAGCCGGAGAGGAAAACCCAACCTAGTCCTGCCAGGTCCTGCTCTGAGGGAGAGTCCAGGAGAGCATCCTTGGGCTCTGTGTCTGAGATGTGTTTCCTGGCTTCCACACAGGGAATCCATGTGAATCCTGGGATCCAGCTGCCAGAGCCCAGATCCCTGCCCAACCTGTACTAGCCCACAAATATCCCACAGAAAACCACCCTGACTTCACTCTGTCCTGTCTGTAACTTCTCTCCCAGCCTGTCCTGGACCCCGAGCCCCATGGGGCTGGAGGGCTGCCACTCTTCCCAGATCCCCACCAAGTGCCAGATGCAGAGTGAGTCTCAATAATGAATGTCTACCACGATGGCAGAGCCCTAAAGTGGGGTAGAAATGGGCATCTATGGCCCAAACTATGATCCAGAAGAAAAATAATATATCAACTACTGATGAGACATACTGACACTTCGTCTCATGTTCCTGCTTTTGTTCCATCAATCGGATCATGGTTTCCCTACAGAATTCATAAATAAATTCTGGGATGCTTGCTGTCTTGAATTTTCATGAAATGAGCACTGAACCCCAGACCTCAGAGGCGTCACAGGAAAGGCCCTTCCATTCAGAGTATTTACATTCTTGTAAAGGGTTGTCCAAGGGGTGTCTGCGTGAAACTGATCCTCTGTCCCTGGGTTAAAACTGTGCTTCTGTAGGTGGAGGAGGGCCAGGCCCACTCCTCACCTGAGCATGAAGTTCCTTGAGATGGTCTTTCCCAAGAAGCGGGAAATCGAATGGGGGGCTTTCTGTCTGTTGGCAGCTGTCCTGTGTGTGTATCTCAGATATTCCAGGAATGTGTAAGAACAATTACTAATCTAATGTATCTGCCTCCTGACTCTCCTTGGGTTGGGTTCACTGGCCCAGGAGTACCTGGACAAGGAGTCCCAGTAATGCAGACCCTCACAGACTCTCACTTACCTGTGTCACCATGGAAATCTCTCTAACATCTGAGGACTTTGAATATTTTCCGTTTTATTCTATTTTCCTGAATCTAGGCTCACAGTTTATTCTGTGCATAATCAGCAGGCTGTCCTCAGTTGTGTTACTTGTAAGCTATTTGTACATTTGGTTCTGCTTAAAAATACAACCATTGACAGAAAATGTGAGGCATTGTCTAATCGTAATGCCCTTCTTTCCTTCATATGGTATGAATCACTTATTGAAAATATCTGAGGATTTACCACATGTAAATCCATATATCCTTAGATTTTGCTACTTCCAGAATTTTTACTGCAATTAATTGCATTACAGATAATGTATTTAAAACTGAACAGAGTTCACATATTTATATTTAACATATGAATTTACTATGCAATATCAATTATAACAAGAACTTAAAATAAAAATCTGATTGAGATTATGATTCAAGATATTAGAATCCCCATTTTCCAAGCAGACTTTTTATTTAAATTCAATTAGCCAACATATAATACATCATTAGTATCAGATGTAGTTTTCAATAATTCATCAGTTGCATATAGCACACTGCACTCATCATCTCTTGAGCCCTCCTTAATGCCCATCACCTAGTTACCTCATTCCCCCACCCAACACTCTATCCACAACCCTCAGTTTGTTTGCTGGAGTCAAAAGTCTCTCATAGTTTGTCTCCCTCTCTAATCACGTCCATTTCAGTTTTCCCTCCCTTGCCTCATTGTCCTCTGCACTATTCCTTATATTCCACATATGAGTGAAACCACATGATAATTGTTGTTCTCTGATTGACTTATTTCACTTAGCATAACACCCTCCAGTTCCATCCATGTCGATGCAAATGTAGGTATTCATCCTTTCTGATAGCTGAGTAATATTCCATTGTATATATGAACCACATCTTCTTTACGCATTCATCTGTTGAAGGGCATCTCAGCTCCTTCCACAATTTGGCTATTGTGGACATTGCTGCTATGAACATTGGAGTACAGGTGCCCATTCAGAAAATATATTTATACATTTGGGGTAAATATCAAGGAGTGCAACCGTTGGGTCCTAGGGTAGCTCTATTGTTAACTTCTTGAGGAAGTTCCATACACTTGTACCCTTTTCTAGAGTATCTAAACCACTTTGCACTCCCACCAATGGTGTAAGAGGGTTCCCCTTTCTCCACAACCTCACCAGCATTTGTTGTTTCCTGTCTTCATAATGTTAGCCATTCTGACTAGTGTGAGGTGGTATCTCATTGTGGTTTTGATTTGTATTTCCCTGGTACCGAGTGATGTGGAGCATTTTGTTCATGGGTTTGTTGGCCATTTGTATATCTTCTTTGAAGAATGTCCGTTCATGACTTCTGCCCATTTATTGACTGGATTTTTTGGGTTTTGGGTGTTGAGTTTGATAAGTCCTTTAATGATCTTGGACACCAGCCTTTTATCTGTAGTGTCATTGGCAAATATCTTCTCCCATTCTGTCTAGTGTCTTTTAGTTTTGTTGACTGTTTCCTTTGCTGTGCAGAAGTTTCTATCTTGATGAAGTGCCAATAGTTCATTTTTGCTTTTGTTTCCCTTGCCTTTGGAGACATGTCTAACAAGAAGTTTCTATGGTTGAGGTCAAAGAGGTTGCTGCTTGTGATCTCCTCTAGGATTTTGATGGATTTCTGTCTCACATTTATATTGTTCATCCATTTTGAGTCCATTTTTGTGTATGGTGTAAGATAATGGTCCAATGTCCTTTTTCTGCAAGTGCCAGTCCAATTTTCCCAACTCCATTTATTGAAGAGACTGCCGTTTTTCCATTGGATATTCTTACCACCTTAGCAAAGATTAGTTGACCATAGGGTTGAGGGTCCATTTCTGGAGTCTCTATTATGTTCCATTGGTCTATGTGGCAGTTTTTGTGCCAATACCATACTGTCTTGGTGATCACAGCTTTGTAATATGGCTTGAAGTTTGGGAACCTGATGTCCCCAGCTTTGGTTTTCATATTCACCAATCACCTGGTGATTCAGGGCCCTTTCTGGTTCCATACAAATTTTAGGATTATTTGTTCCAGCCCCTTGAAAAATACCAGTGGCACTTTATTTATTTTTACTTATTTTTTTATTTGCATTCCTTTTTTTAATTTTACTTTATGTTATGTAGGTCACCACACAATACATCATTAGTTTCTTTCTCAACTTGTAATTTAAAAAATTTTTTTTAATTTAATTTTATTATGTTATGTTAGTTACCATACAATACATCATTAGTTTTTCAGTTAGCAATAATCGCACCTCGGATAAACCTCATTGGCTACAATACTGCCACTGTGCAAATCTACATCATTAGTTTTTGATGCGGTGATCCACGATTCATTGTTTTCATATAACACTCAGTGCTCCATGCAGTACATGCCCTCCTTAATATCCATCACCGGGCTACCCCAACCCCCACCGCCTCCCTTCAAAAACCCTCAGTTTGTTTTTCAGAGTCCATAGTCTCTCATGGTTCATCTCTCCTTCCGATTTCCCCCCCTTCATTCTTCCCTTCCTTCTCCTAATGTCCTCCATGCTATTCCTTATGTTCCACAAATAAGTGAAACTGTATGATAATTGACTTTCCCTGCTTGACTTATTTCACTTAGCATAACCTCCTCCAGTCCCATCCATGTTGACATAAAACTTCGCTACTCATCTTTTCTGATGGCTGAGTAATAATCCATTGTATATATGGACCATATCTTCTTTACCCATTCATCTGTTGTAGGGCATCTCAGCTCTTTCCACTGTTTGGCTATTGCAGACAAGGCTGCCATGAACATTGGGGAGCATATGGCCCTTCTTTTCACTACATCTGTGACGTTGGGGTAAATACACAGCAGTGTAATTGCTGGGTCATAGGGTAGCTCTATTTTTAATTTTCTGAGGCAACTCCACACCGTTTTCCAAAGTGGCTGTACCAACTTGCATTCCCACCAACAGTGTAAGAGGGTTCTCCTTTCTCCACAACCTCTCCAATATTTGTTGTTTCTTGCCTTGTCGATTTTTGCCATTTTAACTGGTGTAAGGTGGTATCTCAGTGTGGTTTTGATTTGAATTTCCCTGATGCCTAATGATGATGTACATTTTTTTTCATGTGTCAGTTAGCCATTTGTATGACTTCTTTAGAGAAGTGTCTGTTCATGTCTTCTGCCCATTTTTTATTTGATTATTTGTTTTATGAGTGTTGAGTTTGAAGAGTTATTATAGATCTTGGATACCAGCCCTTTATTTGTAGTGTCATTTGCAAATATCTTCTCCCATTCCGTGGGTTGCCTCTTTGTTTTGTTGAATGTTTCTTTTGCTGTGTAGAAGCTTTTTTTCCTGATGAAGTCCCAAAAGTTCATTTTTGCTTTTGTTTCACTAGCCTTTGGAGATGTATCTTGAAAGAAGTTGCTGTGGCCAATGTCAAAGAGGTTACTGGCTATGTTCTTCTCTAGAATTTTGATGGATTCCTGTTTCACATTGAGGTCTTTCATCCATTTTGAGTTTAACTTTCTGTATGGTGTTAGATAATGGTCAAGTTTCATTCTTCTGCATGTGGCTGTCCAATTTCTTCTGCATGTGGCTGTCCAATTTTCCCAGCACCATTTATTGAAGAGACTGTCTTTTTCCATTGCATATTTTTTCCTGCTTTGTGGAAAATTATTCGACCATATAGTTGAGGATCTATATCGGGGGTGTCTATTCTGTTCCATTGGTCTATATGTCTGTTTTTGTGCTAGTACCATGCTGTCTTGGTGATCACTGCTTTGTAATATAGCTTGAAATCAGGCAATGTGATGTCTCCAGCTTTGCTTTCCTTTTTCAACATTTCCTTGGTGATTCGGGGTCTTTTCTGATTCCATACAAATTTTAGGATTGTTTATTACAGCACTTTGAAAAACGTCGTTGGAAATTTGATCAGCATGGCATTGAAGGTATAGATTGCTCTGGGTAGCATAGACACTTTAACAAGTTTATTCTTCCGATCCATGAGCATGGAATGTTTTTCCATCTTTTTGTGTCTTCTTTCAATTTCTTTCATGAGTGTTCTATAGTTCCTAGAGTATAGATCCTTTACCCCTTTGGTTAGGTTTATTCCCCCCAGGTATCTTATGGTTTTTGGTGCTATTGTAAATGGAATCATTTCTCCAATTTCTCTTTCTACAGATGCATTGTTATTGTATAAGAAAGCAATTGATTTCTGTTTACTGATTTTGTGTCCTGCCACATTACTGAATTGCTGTATGAGTTCTAGTAATTTGGAGGTGGAGTCTCTTGGGTTTCCCACAAAGTATCATGTCATCTGTGAAGAGAGAGAGTTTGACTTCTTCTTTGCCAACTTTAATACCTTTTATTTCTTTTTGTTGTCTGATTGCTGTTTCTAGGACTTCTAGTACAATGTTAAACAATAGTGGCAAGAGTAGGCATCCTTGTCGTGTTCCTGATCTTAAGGGAAAGGCTCTCAGGTTTTCCCCATTGAGGATGATATTCGCTGTGGGTTTTTCATAGATGGATTTTATGAACTTGATGCTCCCTCTATCCCTATACTCTGAAGACTTTTAATCAGGAAAGGATGCTGTATTTTGTCAAATACTTTTTCTGCATCAATTGAGAGGACCATATTGTTCCCTCTCCTCTTATTAATGTGCTCTATCACACTGATTGATCTGTGAATGTTGAACCACCCTTGCATCCCGGGGATAAATCCCACTTGGTCGTGGTGGATGATCCTTTTAATGTATTGTTGGATCCTATTAGCTAGGATTTTGTTGAGAATTTTGGAATCTGTATTCATCAGGGATATCAGTCTGAAATTCTCCTTTTTGATGGGGTCTTTACCTGGTTTGGGGATTAAGGTAATGCTGGCCTCAGAGAATGAGTTTGGAAGCTTTCCTTCTGTTTCTATTTTTTAAAGCAGCTTCAGTAGAATAGGTATTATTTCTTCTTTGAATGTTTGGTAGAATTTCCCAGGGAATCCATCAGGCCCTGGACTCTTGTTTTTTGGGAGGTTTTTGATCACTGCTTCAATCTCCTTACTGGTTATTGGTCTATTCAGGTTGTCAATTTCTTCCTGTTTCAGTCTTGGCAGTTTCCAGGTTTCCAGGAAGGCATCCATTTCATCCAGATTGCTCAGCTTATTGGCATATAGTTGTTGATAATAATTTCTAATAATTGTTTCTATTTCCTTGGTGTTCATCATGATCTCTCCCATTTTTCATAATTTTATTAATTTGGGTCCTTTCTCTTTTCTTCTGGATAAGTCTGGCCAGTGGTTTATCTATCTTATTCTTTCAAAGAAGCAACTTCTAGTTTTGTTGATCTGATTTACTGTCTTTCTGGTTTCTAATTCATCGATATCTGCTCTGGTGTAAATTATTTCTCTTCTAATGTGTGGCTTAAGCATCGTTTGTTGTTTTGTCTCTAGTTCTTTAAATTGTAGAGTTAGATGGTGAATTTGGGATTTTTCTATTTTTTTTGAGTGAGGTTTGGATGGCTATGTATTTCCCCCATAGGTCCACTTTGCAGTATTTCATAGGTTTTGGACCAATATGTTTTCATTTCATTTGTTTCCATGAATTGTTTAAGTTCTTCTTTGATTTCCTGGTTGACCCAAACATTCTTGAGCAGAGTGGTCTTTAGCTTCCAAGTGTTTGAATTTCTGCCAAATTTTCCCTTGTGACTGAGCTCCAGTTTTAAAACCTAATGATCTGAGAATATGCAGGGAATAATCTTAATCTTTTGCTATCAGTTGGGACCCAGTATGTGGTCTATTCTGGAGAAAGTTCCATGCGCGCTCGAAAAGAATGAATATTCTGTTGTTTTAGGGTCGAATGTTCTGTATATAGCTATAAGGTCCATCTGGCCCAGTGTCTCATTCAAAGCTCTTGTTTCTTTGTTGATTTTCACTGACCCCATCACCCTGCCACAGGGGCAGGGCAACTCAGTCGAAACCGGGGTGCCTGAGTAACAGCACAGCAGGTTCCTCTCTTAGAAGACAGGCTGGGAACAAGAGGCCAGCATACCTAAGGTCCCTAGAAAACAGGTTCATCTTGCTTGGCTTCTGGTCAATAATTTGGACTCTATACATTCCTTCAACCACCCATCATCACAATGGCTAGGAGGAGGAACCCCCAAAATAGGAAACACTCAAAGATTATGACTTATGCCACAGATTTACAAATGGATTCAGATATAACCAAGATGTTGGAGATGGAATTCAGGCTAACAATTGTGAAGACAATAGCTAGAATGGAGAAATCAATTAATGGCAACATAGAGTCTCTAAGGGCAGAAATGAAAGCTGAATTGGCAGAACTTAAAAATGCTTTCGGTGAGATCCAATCCAATCTAGATAATCTAACAGCTGGAGTAAGTGAGGCAGAAGAACAAATTAGTGACCTAGAAGACCAAATAATAGAGAAAAAGGGAAAAGAGGAGGCCAGAGAAAAACAACTCAGAATCCATGAAAATAGAATTAGAGAAATAAGTGACACCATGAAGCATTCCAAAGTCAGAATTACTGGAATCCCAGAGGGAGTGGAGAGAGAGAGAGGACTAGAAGATATATTTGAGCAAATTATAGCTGAGAACATCCCTAATCTGGGGAATGAAACAAACATTCGTGTTGTAGAGGCAGAGAGGACACCTCCCAAGCTGCTCTGTCCTTCAGGCCATTCGTATGCAGACGCTCTTCATGCCTGTTGTGTGCAGTGTTTTGTCCCTCCCTGGATGTGGTGAGTTTCAGTGTGTTCTGGTCTGCTTGTAAAAAGGGAGCTCACACCATCACCACCAGAACTGAAGCCCTGCAGAACTCTCGGTCCAGGAGACATGGTGTGGTCAGGGGCTTGTGCTGGTCTTCTGGGGAAGGGGCTTCTCTGGGCTATGACTGGCAGGTATGACAGAGAAGGGCAGTTCCACTGGAGTGTAGAGTTTTGTGGCTTAGTGTAAGCAAGTTAGGCAGCAGTGTCATTGCTGTGCTCCTTCCCACAGGAGGCTCTGTGTTCATGCTGAGGGTGGGGCAAGAATATGGCCCTGGCCAGCTCTTGTTCCTGGAGGGATCTCTCCTTAAACACTGCCTCTCAGGGACATGCTCAAGAAAAGTGAGCCATCTCTGCTCTGTGTGTCCCAGGGGCTCTTCTGATAACTGTTTCCATGCTGTCTTCTCCTAGTTTGTTCCCCTACCTTCTCTCCATGAGCATCACAGTGCCCTCTGAGCTCTATACCAGTCAAGCTCACTCACATTTATGATCCAGGGTTGGGCAACCTGGGTGGCTCAGTCAATTAAGCATCTGCCTTTATACAGGTCATGATCCTAGAGTTCTGGGATTCAGTACCACATGTGGCTCCCTGCTCAGTGGGCAGTCTGTTTGTCCCTCTCCCTCTGGTTCACCCCACACACACACTGCTCATTCTCTATCTCTCTCTCTCCCAAATAAATGAATCAAATCTAAAAAAAAAAAAAAAAACCCCAAAACTCCAAGCTTTAAGCCAAGTTGATTGTAATAACTCACCTAATTCAGTCCCTCTTGTTTTTCAAGTCAATGTTTATGGGGAAACTGCCTCTTTGTGGGTTTTCCTGTGTGTTCCTCTCTCGCTCACTCTTCTCTGTGACCATGGTTCCTTCCACACCATATCATCTCCCCTGACCCATGTCTCTGCACTTCCTATCTTCTTCCACATGGTCTCTTCTCTCCCTTTAATTGTAAAATTTGCTCAATCTTTGCAAAGTCAGTCTTTGGTCTATTTCTGGGGTATTTAGGATGATTTGATAGTTAACTAGTTGTGTTCCTGGGACAAGACAAGCCTAGGGTCTTCCTACTCTGCTGCCATCTTCCACTGCATCCAGAGTTGAGTAGAAATCTTGCATCAAACCTTCCTTGTCATTTTACAAGTGTCAAAATAACATTTTATTTAATAACAGAGAGAAATAAATGAAAGGATATTTTTGGACTCACAAATTCTACTGGCAGGAAAATGGCTAATAAAAGTGCTTAGCTTGAAACATGTGGCAGCTTTCAGGGGTTGGGAATCGTAGATCCCAGGCAGAACAACATACCCACAGGCCGGAGTCTGAGACAAACACATTCTCAAGCTTTGAAACCTAATGGACTTGCCCAGATGGTCACAAAAATTGTTTAGTGCTGCTGATGCCTTTCTAAATTACATTTTGTTTCTTGTGAATAGGAATGTTGGTACCTGTTATCTTATACTCACCCTGCAGTTGTATTTAGATGAAGATATGTTGTTTTCTGGAACCACAGGTCTACTGATGGATCGGGTTTCACCCTAGGATGAAAGGTACCCACAGTCTCATCATACCTGACTTCTAAGGTTAGATTTGGGTCTCTGAGGTAGGTGATGTTATTTAGGTATATTTTGGGCTGGAGTTAATGCTTTAATGGGCTGATATTTTAGGCAATGTTGTGGTGTGGAAATGTGGATGCCATGTGGGGTGAAGGGGAACATTTGCTGGTCTGAGGGTGCACTCTGGTCATCTAAGTCATTCTTTAACCTATAAGTCCTTTTTACTATTTAAGTGTTATCTTATATGACAAAAGGGACTTTGTCATATTTCCTTAATGTAGAGATCTTAAGATGCAAATATTTTCCTGATGGTGGCTATACTTGTGGTGAGCAGAGGACACCATAGAACCTGTCCAATCACTGTTGTGCTCCAGAGAGTACATTGTGTGTAAACTATTCTTTTTTTAAAAGATTTTATTTATTATTTGAGAGAACAAGAATGAGAGAGAGAGAGAGCACATGAGAGGGGGAAAGGTCAGAGGGAGAAGCAGACTCCCTGCTGAGCAGGGAGTCCAATGTGGGACTCAATCCCAGGACTCCAGGATCATGACCCGAGCCGAAGGCAGTCGCTTAACCAACTGAGCCACCCAGGTGCCCCTGTGTGTAAACTATTCTTAAGTAAAATAAAATAAAGTCTTTTCTGGAGCATCCTGGTGGGTCTTAGTGTAATGCCAAGTGCTCTTATGAGAGGTAGCAGAGGGAGGTTAGGCCTCAGTAGAAGAAGTGAGTCATGTGACCACTGATTCTCGATGGTCTTCTCACTGTGAAGGTGGAGTAAGGAGTCTTGATCCTGAAAATGCAAGAGGTGTACCTCTAGAAACCAGGAGGAACACACACTCAACCCCAGAGCTTCTGCAAGGATGTAGCCCTGCCAGCACTGTGACTGCCGCCTAGTGGACTTGATTTCCTGTAGACCTCCAGATGGTAGGAGAATAAACATGTGTAGATCTGAGCCCTATGTGTGGTCTCTGGACACACTGGTCACAGGAAATAATACAAACTGGGTTGTGAGTGTCACATTGTCGTGGGTCTCCCCATGCTGCCCTTGTTGTGTGATGGCCAACAGTACCACCCCAGGGACAGGGTCTGTGAGGAGGAGCCTCTGCAGTAACTCAGCACTGAAGAGGGGACTACACGGATGATGTGCTGATGTAGACTGAGCTTGAACCTGGCACACCTGTCAGCCCATGACTTGTGACCATGTGTTCAAGGCTGTCCTACCAGAATGTCATGGGTGTGATGCTCAAAGAGAGACTGGGACATAGAAATCCATCCTTGAATGTAATATACCCTCTTTTCCCAAAGCACACTGTCAGTTTTTTCAAATAAGGGAAAGCCACAGCGCTCCTTCAGGAGAGATCTAAAGACCTGTGATGTGACACCAATATTCCCAGATGATACCTCAACTGACATTCACTCCTTCAAGGACAATGAAGCACCAAATATTCCCTCTGCAAAAAATTATATATTCTTTATGATAAAATAAATGTTTTATTTTTATGTTATGTTAGTCACCATACAATACATCATTAGTTTTTGATGTGGTGATCCACAATCCATTGTTTTCATATAACACCCAAAAAATTATAAATAAGAGGTGTTATTTTATGCAAACGTTTTACCTGTGCCTTAATTTCCATATAACTGGACTCTTCAATCCTTTCCCTAAAAGACTGGGATCCCCATGATAACATGATTCTTGTCCCAAACTTCCGACATTTTGGTATGATGAAGGCAGGGGAATCCTTGTACTTCACATCTCCTTAGCCCATCACCACAGCTGCCCCCTCCTCAGGGTTTCTGATAAACCCAGGATATGGGTTCTCACACTGTGTATCTCCCACAATGATACTCCTGCCTTGTCCTCAGACCTCAGACTGCTTAGATCCATGTAGGCTGTGCTAGTGGACATGTCTGCCATCACGGTGACTCTGCCATGGAACTTTGGTGCATAAATTGTGGCACTGTGTTCAAGGTCAATTCACCCCATCCACTCAAGTCCTTGTTCTGGGGCCTGTTGCATGCATTGCCCAATAGTAGTCAGTGAAGGTGTATTCAGATATCTTCCAGGAGAACTTCATGGATGTCCCTGGTTTCCTCACCTCAGCCCATACTGTATCATCGGGACCTGTGAGTTCACACCTGTGGAGAGAGAGAACAGGTGGGGGTGAAGTCATCCTTGACTGGCTTTGTCCCCTCTTCAGCCCAGAGACTGGGAGTTCCTTACCCATAGCCAATGCCATTAAGAGGATTCTCCAGCTCCAGTCCATGGTGAGAAGCTGTGTTCTCAGTGGCTTCTGTAGGGGAGCAGGTGAAGTTGTTGGGTGATGCTCTCGGGACACATACATCCTGAAACCTAACCTAGTGTACCTCAGTATTTGCATATTCATGAAACAGAGTATTTCATACTCAAAACCAGACCCATCAAGGTTCAGATAGACATCACAGGGTCTGTGTTCAGTAGGAAGCTGAGGGCCCAAGTCCTAATCCTTGTTTGAGGACATGGGTACCCTGCCAGCTCCCTGAGCTAGCAGCAGACAGAGCTTCTCCCACTGAGGGAATAGAACCCACAGGAAATGCTCCTCATTTTAAACTTACCTTGGAATGAGAGAGACCACCTGAACCTTTCTTTGGTTCTAACATTTGAATGTCTTATTCCTGGATCAGTGTGTCTCCAAAATGCTACATCCAATGTGGTAATAAGTGCATTCTCGCCTCCACCTCTTTACAATTAAGATATCTGAAGGCCCTGGAATATCATCCTCTTCAAATGTGTTTCTCATTGCCTTGAGTTTTGAAAATGCTCCTGACAGAACAGGATATTTGCGCACCCTTTAGCATTCCTTGGCCTGCTCATATTTTAGATTGTATTCTGGAAAAGGAAACCCCAACTTCTGAGAGGAAAGACTTCCCCAGGCCCCTGTGCACCTGCTCCTGGGGCAGCAGCCCTGTGCTGGTGGGGTCCTGAGCATCCCCTGCAGCTGAGAACCCAGCCCTGCTTGGGGACTCTGTCTGGGCTCACAGGTGTTTACTGTACTCTACTCCAGTATTGCGTGGTAGAGGGAAGCAGAATATGCCACCCCACATATGCCCCTGGAATTAAAGGTACTTGAGAAACAGCCTGTGCAGAGACACCATGACTTCCTCGGTCCCCCTGAAAGCTGAAGGTACATCTCCCATCAGAAAGGAGCCCTCTCTGTACCAGGAGGAGAGAGATGTCATCAACACCAGAAATAGGAATTTAAGGCCCAGAAGACTAGAAGCACACCTTGTTTCTTCACTAACTTAATTTGTTAGTTTATGTTTCCAGAACGGAAGTGCCACATGTAAAAAGCTGTGCTCGCTGCTGCTGGGATAGTGTGGGCACCAGCAGGTGTGAGGCTGGTCCTGGGGCTGAGGACAGGGAGGAGCAGTCGTTGATGGCCACCCCTGGATCGCATCTGGTGTCACTATCACCCCTACAACCCCTATAATCTCCTCCTCAGACATATCTGTGTCCTGTAGCCCCTCAGTGGTGACACTGGTGTGCTGGTCCTGTGTGGGGAGAGGCATTATATAGTCCAATGGTAAACTCCTGCAACTCAGAGGGACTGGGTGGGGATTGTGAACTTCACAGTTTGCTCCAGAAGTTACCTTTCTTTCCTTAAATGGAAGACACCCCAGTGAGAAATCTGTATACTGTTGCCGGTGCAGAGTGGGGTGCAGGAGTGGCAGCATCCTTGGCTTCCAGGATCTGCTGGAACATGAGGTCCAGATCGCATCTGAGGGGCCGTGGTCTACCATGAGCACAAGGACGGCCCGTCAGCTCTGCTGCCAAGAATTTGTGGGTATTCAGAGAATCAGGAATGTGACCTCCTTCTTTTGGCTCATCCTATCACCTCAGGGTAAACTGTCAATGGGGAGCTCAACGTTGTTAATTACGTGAAGTACTTGCTACTATTAGAGAACAAAAAATGTCCAGAGAAGATGCGATAAATATGGAAGTGAAAAAATATACAAGGAAAGCAGGAAATATCTATAAATCATATCAGGAGTTCTCTGTGGATTAAAAAAAGCAAACAATATGAACATGGTCATTTATAACCTTATGAGACTATATCCTCAAACATATGTGTTGAAATCTCATATGTGAGAGACAGAATCAGAGTAGTGGGAGAGAAAGAGAGAATGTGCAACAGAGAAAAATGACTTTTCTGTAATAAATTCATAATTCGTAAAGTCTTCAGAGCACATGGAGGGGCCTGTCTGTAAGGACCACAGAAGACGGAGAAATCAAGGTGAAAAACCAAGATGCTCCAAATACTGCCCATAAGCCCACATCCAGCTTCTCTGTCATCCTCCTCCTTCCCATGAGGAATTCAGATCTGGATGGTGGTTGGTGGGCTCATCCTGGGGCTAGGATCCCTGAAGGGGCCCATGTAGTAGGGTCTCCTTGTCTCACTCAGGTGGTGTGGGAATGGAACGCCAGAACTTCCCTTCCCAACTCAGATTAATGTGTTCCTCCCTAGAACCATCTGTGCTCAGGGTGAGTAAAGGACCATGTGGGTTGGATTTTACATGTTATTTTCTTATTTAAATTCAATTAGCCACGGTTTGGCTATCAACATGGATGGGACTGGAGGAGCTTATGCTAAGTTAAATAAATCAAGCATTGAAAGTCAGTTATCATATGGTTTCACGTATTTGTGGAACATAAGGAACAGCATGGAGGACATTAGGAGAAGGAAGGGAAGAATGAAGGGGGGGAAATCGGAAGGAGAGATGAACCATGAGAGACTATGGACTCTGAGAAACAAACTGAGGGTTTTAGAGGAGAGTGGGTGGGGGGATGGGTTAGCCTGGTGATGGGTATTAAGGAGGGCACATACTGCATAGATCACTGGGTGTTATACGAAAACAATGAATTGTGGATCACTGCATTGAAAACTGGTGATGTCTTGTGTGGTGACTAACATAACATAATAAAATTAAATTAAAAAATAAATTCAATTAGCCAACATATAGTAAATCATTACACTCAGATGTAGTGTTCAACAACTTATCAGTGGCA
The DNA here is from genome assembly GCF_037043125.1 of Eumetopias jubatus. Taxonomy (NCBI): domain Eukaryota; kingdom Metazoa; phylum Chordata; class Mammalia; order Carnivora; family Otariidae; genus Eumetopias; species Eumetopias jubatus. The sequence continues at coordinate 544,949 of NW_028274813.1, forward strand.
TATAAGCATTTCTGTTCCGTGGATGGAAATAGAAGGTATTATGCTGAGTGAAATGTCAATCAAAGAAAGATAATTATACAGTTTCACTCATATGTGGAATATAAGGAATAGTGCAGAGGATCATAGGGGAAGAGAGGGAAAACTGAATGGGAGTCATCAGACAGGGAGACAAACCATGAGAGATTCTTAACTATAGGAAACAAACAGAGGGTTATGAAAGGGAGGTGGGTGGGGGCATGGCAACTATGTGATGGGCATTAAGGAGGGCTCAGCATGTGATGAGCACTGGGTGTTATATGCAACTGATAAATTATTGAATGCTACATCTGAATCTAATGATGTACTATATGTTTGCTAATTTAATTTAAATAAAATTTTTTAAAAAAAGAAAAAGAAAAGATTATCCACATAACACCCAAGCCCTCTGCCTTGCTGTCCATGCAGATGAGCTTGTTTCCATATGTAAATGCTGAAGTATAGTTCCTAACACCCCCTTTTGTAGAGGGAGACTGATGATTGTATCCATTGCCATCATTTCCAGGACCCCATATCTGATTTGAGAGAGAGAATTACCCAAACTGTGCAAGTAGTCAGGGTCTAGACTCCAGTCCACTGCCTTGTCCTCCAGGCTTGTGAACAGGTAACTCTGCAGGTTGAAATTGCAGCCCACAGTTGGACAGCCTGACAATAGAATACAAGGGAACCTTTGTAAGTTTTCCACATGTTCATCAACTCCAGCACAAACCTTCTCGAGCAACTGGGGCCAGAGAACAGTTCAGCCAGAACTGGAGCCTAGATCACTAGGACCAGGCTCAGTGGGTCCTCACACCACCCAACATGGGGACGCCAAGAACTGGTGACTGTCGCCAGGGCTCAGGATCTTTTAATGTCTCCTCTCCCCCCACAGGGATCCACATGCAAATCACCTTGGGTTCTCCCAGAAGAAATCGGCATCACAGGCAGAGGCCAGTGTGCTGGGTCTCCAACCTGCAGACAGCCATGCAGATACTGTGGTCCCTCCTCTGCCTTCTGGCAGCTCCTCTGGGTAAGGGTCTGGGAGCTCTGGGATAGATGGGGGGCCTTTCTGTGGGATGGGACATACTCATCATTACTCTCTTTGTCCCTAGGTGTCCTGTCTCAACTTACACTTCAGGAGTCAGGCCCAGGACTGGTGAAGCCTTCACAGACCCTCTCTCTCACATGTGTTGTCTCTGGGGGCTCTGTGACCAGTAGTTACTATTGGAACTGGATCCACCAGTGCCCTGGGAGAGCATTGGAGTGGATGGGGTACTGGACAGGTAGCACAAGTTACAACCCGGCTTTCCAGGGCCGCATCTCCATCACCGCTGACACGTCCAAGAACCAGTTCTCCCTGCAGCTGAGCTCTGTGACCACCGAGGACACGGCCATGTATTACTGTGCTAGAGGTACACTGAGGAGACATCAGTGTGAGCCCAGACACAAACCTCCCTGCAGGGTCACAGGAGGGGCTGGGCTACAGGTACCCCCAGAATCCACCAGGGGGCACTCAGGACTCTGGTGGCACTCAGGTCACCTTGCAGAGCTCAGGTCACCAGGGGGTGCTCAAGAGACAAGGGGCGCTTAAGACACAAGGGGACACTCATGTCACCATGGAGCGCTAATGACCCACCAATACATTTTCAACACCAGAAACAGGTGCAGTTAGAGATTAAATGCATGCTTCCAGTCACAGTTTGGTACTTCCTTTCCATAAAGTAGTTTCCTCAGGGGCCTCTCTAGAATTATAATTTGATTTTACCACCTACATATGTGAAAAGAAGAGTTAGGTGTAATAGGAGAAAACTATATTTCATGTTCAAAAGGCAGAACATCACTTACACTTGCTTAATCTTTCCCAAATTGATGATTAATTATAGATATTCTGATTTATGTCCATGAAGTTTGTAAAAAGGTTCAGCTGTACTCAACACAACACCACACAGCCCAGTTTACAAGCTATGAGCCTGCATCATAAAGTTCATGCTAGACATCAGGTACAGGTGCATCATGAAGCCAAAGCCAGAAAACAATGGCCCCAGTGCAGGGGAATCATTGTGTGGACACCATGTTCACAGCTTCTATTTAGTTGACATCATCCAGAAGCAGAGGGACCCCAACCAAGCTTGGCACAGTTGGTGAATCAGATGATCCAACACACACATAACAAGAGAATATAAAATGCTTATGGACCTCGGGGAATGCCACACAGCATGTCAGAAATGCTTTAATAAATCCAGGAAAGGATATGAAATCAGGGATTTTTTTTTATTGTGGGTGAGTGCTAGAAATGTCCTGAGGGATCTGAAACATCAAAGGCACACAACCTAGACTTTCCTATGAGATTTCCCATGTGTGGGGAAGAAGATGAAGGAATGAGGCTTCTGGTGTCAGTAATGAATCATCAGAAGATAAAGTCTGATGACTAATTCCATGCAAAAACTATAAAAATAAATGAAAGAGAACATAAATGATCAATAAGTGTAGACAACCTGAGTCCCTAGAAAATGAGAATGATAATATATAAGCAGACAATAATAATAATGAAGCTACTAGAAGTGGACAGGGGTCTTACCCAATGTCTGCAGTGGAAGCTGTCCACTCTCCAAGGTCACCAGCTAGTTCTGAAGGTCTTGTGTTTGCTGTGTGCATGCAGAGACCAGAAGCTTCTACTGGATCCATAAGAATCCTCAGGTTGAGGTAGTGGATGGGAGGAAACTTCCACCTGCAGGGAATAACTAATTGATCCTTCAGTTGCTGATATCAACTCAATGTGTGTGATCTCTACCATCACCATGTTGAAACTTAACACCAATGTGATGGGAGGAGGAGGTGGGGCCTTAGGAAAGCATTAAGGTCAGGAGGGTGCAGCCTCATGATGGGATTAGTGCCCTTATACACCAGGACTGGGAAAGCTCCCGGCCCCTTGACCCCATGTGAGGTGACAGGGCAAAGATGGGCTAAGACATGGGTGCTCTCCAGACACCAAATCTACCTGCACCTTGACATGGGACTTCCCAGACTCCAGAACTGTGGAAATGTGTGTCTGATGTTTAAAACCACCCAGTCCGTGTACATTTTCACAGCAGCTGGAACAGACTAAGACATTAGTGACACATGATCCCAGGCATTTTCTCTGGCATTTCCATAAGATGAGGCTGTGATGACCAATAGGATTTGAGTCTTAACATCTCCTTACAGACTTCTGTTATACTGACTGCCATGGGCTGTGTGCCTCGGTCACTGGATATAATGTTAATACCACATGTCTCCAACCTGAAACCCACCTACATCTGTGACTCTCCATCACAGGTAGAGGGTAGGTTCCCCTTGGCATGTGCATTACTGGAAACCCTCAAGGCACCTACATTACTTGTTTACCCTTTATCTTGTTATTTGTATGCAATCCTTTTTCTAATGGGTCCCTACACAAGCCAGGTAACACCTCTTGATGACCAATTCTATCAACTCTCCTATCCTATTACATAGTATACACATGATCATACCTCATACTGAAGTTGTTTCAGGGAAGTTAAGTCCACTCATGATGAGTAGTGCAGCTCTGAAATACCAGAAGCAGTGGAGTGGTCCACCTTTGTCCAAACTGAACATGATTTGTACACTTAGCAAACATGCACACCAAGGAATTTATTAATTTTTTATTCTAAGCACTATTTTATTAATTTTATTATGTTATCTTAGTCAACATTAAGTAATTCATTAGTTTTTGATGTGGTGATCCACGATTCATTGTTTGTGTATAACATCCAGTGCTCCATGCAGCACCTGCCCTCCTTAATACCCATCACCAGGCTAACATATCCCCCCACCCCCTCCCCTCTAAAACCCTCAGTTTATTTCTTGGAGTCCATAATCTCTCATGGTTCATCTCACCTTCTGATTCCCCCCCTTCATTTTTCCCTTCCTTCTCCTAATGTCCTTCATGCTATTCCTTATGTTACACAAATAAGTGAAACCATATGATAATTGACTTTGTCTGCTTGACTTATTTCACTTAGCATAATCTCCTCCAATCCCATTCATGTGGATGTAAAAGTTGGGTATTCAGCCTTTCTGATGGCTGAGTAATATTCCATTGTATATATGGACCACATCTTCTTTATCCGTTCATCTGTTGAAGGGCATCTCGGCTCTTTGCACTGTTTGGCTATTGTGGACATTGCTGCTATGAACATTGGGGTGCGTGTGGCCCTTATTTTCACTACATCTGTGTCTTTGGGGTAAATACCTAGTAGTGTAATTGCTGGGTCATAGGGTAGCTCCATTTTTAATTTTTTGAGGCACTTTCACACTGTTTTTCAAAGTGGCTATACCAACTTGCATTCCCACGAACAGTGTAAGAGGGTTCCCCTTTCTCCACAACCTCTTAAAACATTTGTTGTTTCTTGCCTTGTCAATTTTTGCCATTTTAACTGGTGTAAGCTGGTATCTCAGTGTGGTTTTGATTTGAATTTCCCTGATGGCTAATGATGATGAACATTTTTTCATGTGTCTGTTAGCCATTTCTATGTCTTTTAAGAAGTGTCTGTTCATGGCTTCTGCCCATTTTTTTTGACTTGATTATTTGGTGTTTTATTTTGGGGGGGGTGTTGAGTTTCAGAAGTTCTTTATAGATCTTAGATACCAGACCTTTGTCTTGTAGTGTCATTTGCAAATATCTTCTCCCATTCTGTGGGTTGCCTCTTAGTTTTGTTGACTGTTTCCTTAGCTGTGCAGAAGCTTTCTATCTTAATGAGGTCCCAAAAGTTCATTTTTGCTTTTGTTTCACTAGCCTTTGGAGATGTATCTTGAAAGAAGTTGCTGTGGCCGATGTTGAAGAGGTTACTGCTTATGCTCTCCTCTAGGATTTTGATGGATTCCTGTGTCACACTGAAGTCTTTCATCCATTTTGAGTTTATCTTTGTGTATGATGTAAGAGAATGGTGGAGTTTAAATTCTTCTGTATATATAACTGTCCAATTTTCAGAGCACCACTTATTGAAGAGACTGTCTGTTTTCCATTGCATATTTTTTCCTGCTTTGTTGAAGATTATTTGACCATAGAGTTGAGGGTCCATATCTGGGCTCTCTATTCTGTTCCATTGGTCTATGTGTCTCTTGTTGTGCCAGTACCATACTGTCTTTGTGATCACTGCTTTGGAATATAGCTTGAAGTCAGGCATTGGGATGCCTCCACCTTTGGTTTTCTTTTTCATCATTTCCTTGGCGATTCAAGGTCTTTTCTGATTCCATACAAATTTTAGGATTGTTTGTTCCAGCATTCTGAAAAATGCCATTGGTATTTTGATTGGGGTGGCATTGAAGGTATAGATTGCTCTGGGTAGCATAGACATTTTAACAATGTTTATTCTTCTGATCCATGAGCATGGAATATTTTTCCATCTTTTTGTGTCTTCTTCAATTTCTTTCATGAGTGTTCTGTAGTTCCTAGAGTGTAGACCCTTTACCTCTTTGGTTAGGTTTATTCTGAGGTATCTTATGCTTTTTGGTGCTATTGTAAATGGAATCGATTTTCTAATTTCTCTTTCTACAGTTACCTTGTTAGTGTGTAAGAAAGCAACTTATTTCTGTGCATTGATTTTGTATCCTGCTACATTACTGAATTGCTGTATGAGTTCTAGTGTTTTGCGGGTGGAGTCTTTTGGGTTTTCCATATAAGGTATCATGTCATCTGTGAAGAGAGAGAGTTTGACTTCTTCTTTGCCAATTTGAATACCTTTTATTTCTTTTTGTTGTCTGATTGCTGTTGCTATGGCTTCCAGTACTATGTTTACCAATAGTGGTGAGAGTGGGCATCTTTGTCGTGTTCCTGATCTTAAGGGAAAGGCTCTCAGCTTTTCCCCATTGAGAATGACATTCACTGTAGGTTTTTCATAGATGGATTTTATGAACTTGAGGAATGTTCCCTCTATCCCTATACTCTGAAAAGTTTTAATCAGGAAAGGATGCTGTATTTTGTCAAATGCTTTTTCTGCATCAATGAGAGGACCGTATGATTCTTCTCTCTCCTCTTATTGATGTGTTCAATCACATTGATTGATTTGCGCATGTAGAACCATGCTTGCATCCCAGGGATAAATCCCACTTGGTCATGGTGGATGATCGTTTTAATGTACTGTTGGATCCTATTAGCTAGGATTTTGTTGAGAATTTTGAAATCCATATTCATCAGAGATAGTGGTCTGAATTTCTCCTTTTTGATGGAGTCTTTGCCTGGTTTGGGGATCAAGGTAATGCTGGCCTCAGAGAATGAGTCTGGAAGCTTTCCTTCTGTTTCTATTCTTTGAAACAGAGGATAGGTATTATTTCTTCTTTGACTGTTTGGTAGAATTCCCCAGGGAATCCATCAGGCCCTTGACTCTTGTTTTTTGGGAGGTTTTTGATCACTGCTTGAATCTCGTTACTGGTTATTGGTGTACTCAGGTTGACCCATCCATATTCTGTGTCTTGTAGACAGAATATGGATGGGTCCTGTCTTTTTATCCAATCTGCAACCTGTACTCAGGTTGTCAATTTCTTCCTGTTTCAGTGTTGGTAGTTCGTAGGTTTCCAGGAAGGCACCATTTCTTCCAGGTTGCTCAATTTATTGGCATATAGTGGTTGATAATTTCTAATTGTTTCTATCTCCTTGGTGTTAGTTGTGATCTCTCCCTTTTCATTCATAACTTTATTAATTTGGGTCCTTTCTATTTTCTTTTGGATAAGCCTGGCCAGTGGTTTATCAATCATATTAATTCTTTCAAAGGACCAGCTTCTGGTTACATTGATCTGCTCTACTGTATTTCTGGTTTCTAATTGACTCTGTTCTAATCTTAATTATTTCTCTTCTATTGCATGGCTTAAGGATCATTTGTTGTTTTTCTTCCAGTTCTTTAAGGTGTAAAGTTAGTTGGTGAATTCAGGATTTTCAATTTTTTTGAGTGAGGCTTGGATGGCTACGCATTTCCTCCTTAGGACTGCCATTGCAGTATCCCATAGGTTTTGGACCAATGTGTTTTTGTTCTTATTGGTTTCCATATATTGGTAAGTTCTTTGATTTCTTGCTTGACCCAAAAATTCTTAAGCAGAGTCATCTCTAGCTTCCAAGTGTTTGAATTTCTTCCAAATTTTTTCTTGTGATTGAGTTCAAGTTTCAGAGCATTATGGTCTGAGAATATGCAGGGGAAAACCTCAATCTTTTGGTATCTGTTGAGACCTGATTTGTGACCCAGTATGTAGTCTATTCTGGAGAAAGTTCCATATGCACTCGAGAAGAATGGGTATTCTGTTGTTTTAGGGTGGAATGTTCTGTATATATCTATGAGGTCCATCTGGTCCAGTGTGTCATTCAAAGCTCTTGTTTCTTTTTTGATTTTCTCCTTAGGTTATCTGTCTATTGCTGAGAAGGTGGTGTTAGGGTCTCCTAATATTAACGTATTATTATCAATATGTTTGTTTATTTTGGTTAACAGTTGGCTTATATAGATTGCTGCTCCAATGTTGGGGGCATAGATATTTACAATTAATAGATCTTCTTGTTGAATAGACCTTGAAAAATGATATAGTTTCAGGGTTCCTGAGTGCCTCAATTGGTTAAATATCTGCCTTCAGCTTGGGTCATGATCCCAGGGTCCTGGGATAAAGCCCTGCATCGGGCTCCCTGCTCAATGGATAGCCTGCTTCTCCCTCTCTCCTCTGTTCATGCTCTATCTCTCAATATCTCTCTCTTCTCTCAAATAAATGGAATCTTTAAAAAGAATGATATTGTGTCCTTCTGTGTCTCTAACTACAGTCTTGAGCTTATAATCTAATTTGTCTGATATTAGAATTGCTACCCCAGCTTTCTTTTGAGGTCCGTTGGCATGGAAAATGGATCCCCATCCCTTCACTTTCAGTCTGGATGTATCTTTTGGTTCAAAATGAGTCTCTTATAGACAAAATATGGATGGGTCCTGTCTTTTTAACCAATCTGCAATCCTGTACCATTTTATGGGAGCACTTAGGCCATTCACATTGAGAGTGATTATTGAAAGATATGAATTCATTGTCATCATGTTGCCCCTGAAGACCTTGTTTCTATAGATTGTCTCTGTAAATTTCTGTTCTATATCACTCTTGGGGTCTTTTTCTTTTTATAGAACCACCATTAATATTTCTTGCAGGGCTGGCTTAGTGGTCACATATTCTTTCAGTTTCTGCCAGTCCTGGAAGCTCTGCATTTCTCCATCCATTCTATTTTTTTAAGAATTTATTTATTTATTTGACAGAGACAGAGATAGCGAGAACAGGAACACAAGCAGGGGGAGTGGGAGAGGGAGAAGCAGGCTCCCAGCAGGGAGCCCAATGTAGGGCTCCATCCCAGGACCCTGGGATCATGACCTGAGTGGAAGGCAGATGCTTAATGACTGAGTTACCCAGGTGCCCCTCTCCATCCATTCTAAATGAGAGCCTTGCTGGATAAAGTATTCTTGGCTGCATATTCTTTTCATTTAGTACCCTGAATATGTCTTGCCAGGCCTTTCTGGCTTGCCAAGTCTCTGTGGATAGGTCTGACATTATTCTGATGTTCCTCCCCCTGTACATCAGGAATCTCTTCCCCCTAACTGCCCTTAAGATGGTTTCCTTGGTCCTAAGATTTGTGAGTTTTATGATTACATGCTGGGGCATTGGTCTGTTCTCCTTGATCTTGGGAGGGGTCCTTTCTGCCTCTAGGACATGAATGCTTGTTTCATTCCCCAGATTAGGGACGTTCTCAGCTATGATTTGCTCAAATATATCTTTGATATTTGATTTGATATAGTCCTCTCTCTCTCTCTCCACCCCCTCAGGGATTCCAATAATTCTGACTTTGGAATGTTTCATGGCGTCACTTATTTCTCTAATTCTGTTTTCATGGATATAGTGTCAAAGAAGGACACTATATCATTGTTAAAGGGTCTATCCAACAAGAAGTTCTAACAGTTGTAAATATCTATGCCCCTTCTTTTCTATCAGTTTGTCTTCTAGATCACTAATTCGTTCTTCTGCCTCACCTACCCTAGCTGTTAGATTATCTAGATTAGATTGGATCTCATTGAAAGAATTTTTAAGTTCTGCAAATTCAGCTTCCACTTCTGCCCTTAGAGACTCTATGTTGCCATTAATCGATTTCTCCATTCTAGTTATTGTCTTCATAACTGTTACCCTGAAGTCCATTTCTGACATCTTGCTTATATCTATATCCATTTGTAAATCTGTGGCAGAAGTCACAGTCTTTGAGTCTTTCCTATTTTGGGGGTTCTTATTCTGTTGAGGGGTGGTTGAGGGAATGTACGGAGTCCAAATTATTGACCACAACCCAAGCAAAATGCCCCTGTTTTCTAGGGACCTTAGGGTTGTTGGCCTCTCATTCTCCCGGCCTGTCTTCTGGGGGAGGGGCCTGCCATGCTGTTACTCAGGCAACCCTTTTAGGGCAGAGTTGCCCTGCCCCATGTGGGGGGAATGGGCTCAGTGAAAGCCGGTTTGGGGGGGCTTTTGTTCTCTGGTGGATTTCCCTAGCGGCTTTCCACATCTCTTCTGAGAGTCAGAGCAGAAGTGACCATTTCCAATCCTCTGCCTCAGAGCAGAGAGACCACAGGCTGTTCTCCAGTGAACTCTCCAGGCCACACTGTCTCCATTTCTGTCTGTGCTGCTAAAACCGCAGCGTCCTGGGTTGTGCGCCCCACAGCAGCACTCCCAGCCCTTGCTTCCAGGTCCAGGTATGTTTCTCCCCTTTGTGCTCCAAAAACCACCAGTCGCCCCCAAATGACACGCGTGCCCCTGAAGCTCCAGGTTTCAGTCCAGGGGGCTGACCTAATGTCCTTTTCCCACTGCTATTGGTGTGCGAGGCTGTGCCTGCTCCCCAGCGCAGGAAGCTTTCTCATTCCGGATGTGCAGGATTCTAGAGGCTCCCTCCCCCCTTCCTTTTATCTTCTGATGTCTGCCCGCAGAATTGCAGCTCCCTGTTTTATACCTCGAAAACAACCGCCAGCGATATTCTGTTTGTAGAGATCAAGATATATCTTCTTACATCTCAGGCTGATTTTGTGGGTGTTCAGAGTGGTCTGGTAGATATCCAGCTCAGTTCCGGGGACTGGTTCAAATAAGGTCCCCTACTCCTCCACTATTTTTGTCCCTCTATCTCACACCCAAGACTTTAAACATGAGAGGATGGAGGACATGGTGGAGCAGAGAGATTCCAAAACAGGGTGGAGCCTCTGGACTAGGGGTTGGTGTTTGCTGAATGTATAAGCAGCCCTTGGGTCAGACGGAGGTTGGCTCTACTTGCAATAGAACCATCCATTCTGGCCGAGTCCAGTTCCCTGTCCAACCCCTTGGAGACATTCCCCACCTGGGAACAAGAGGACCCAGGGCAAGGTGAAGGGGTCTCCAGAGAGAATACTGAGGTCCCCTACGTTATAAAAGAGGCTCTCCTCCCAGGGGTCCCCCAGGAACTAGGACTCCTTGTCCCCCTTTCCTGATACCATACAATGTCACCTCCCACTTGCTTGTCCCCATCTGGACAACAGATGCAACCCCAGCCCTCATTTACTTATATTCTGGTCCTCCTCACCCAGGACTTACCTGTTTTCACCATCTCTTACATTTTCCTAAATCTCTTCCACTAATTCATGACGTCATGGAGCCAATATTCTGCACTGAGGTCCCTGCTGTCCTGAGAGCCAGGCACCATAGAAACAAGAACAACATAAACAATCATAATAACAGCCCAAATCCAACCCACATGGTCCTTTACTCACCCTGAGCACAGATGGTTCTAGGGAGGAACACATTAATCTGAGTTGGGAAGGGAAGTTCTGGAGTTCCCTTCCCACACCACCTGAGACATGGAGACCCTACTACACAGGCCCCTTCAGGGGTCCTAGCCCCAGGATGAGCCCACCAACCACCATCCAGACCCGAATTCCTCATGGGAAGGAGGAGGATGACAGAGAAGCTGTACGTGGGCTTATGGGCAGTACCTGGAGCATCTTGGTCAGCTCTCTGAGAGCCGCCTCAGTTCCATAGGACCACTCATCAGTAGGACAGTTCTTGTTCTGTCCATTCATGGGGCTCTATTTTCCGGTCATCCCCTCCTGACACTTGCTCCTTGGACCTCAGGAAGCACTTTCTCCTGGATCTGTGTTTCTATCAGAGACCTCATAGATAATCCCGAATAAAGCAATAGACCAAGAGTAGGGAGAAGTAATGGCCAAGAACACAAGGAAAGAGGGGAAAAGTCTATGGCCCATGGGCTAGATGTGGAAGCTGTAGGGTTCCTGTCCTCGAGCTGGTTTCACTGTTGCCCCTACAATCCCTACATTTACCTCCCCAGACTGATCTGTGTCCTGAATCCCCTCAGTGTTAATCCCCTCCTGATATGCTGGTGTGCTGGTCCTGTGTGGGGAGGGGCATTATATAATCCAATGGTAAACTCCTGCAACTCAGAGGGACTGGGTGGGGATTGTGAACTTCACAGTTTGCTCCAGAAGTTACCTCTCTCTCCTTAAATGGAAGACACCCCAGTGAGAAATCTGTATACTGTTGCCGGTGCAGAGTGGGGTGCAGGAGTGGCAGCATCCTTGGCTTCCAGGATCTGCTGGAACATGAGGTCCAGATCGCATCTGAGGGGCCGTGGTCTACCATGAGCACAAGGACGGCCCGTCAGCTCTGCTGCCAAGAATTTGTGGGTATTCAGAGAATCAGGAATGTGACCTCCTTCTTTTGGCTCATCCTATCACCTCAGGGTAAACTGTCAATGGGGAGCTCAACGTTGTTAATTACGTGAAGTACTTGCTACTATTAGAGAACAAAAAATGTCCAGAGAAGATGCGATAAATATGGAAGTGAAAAAATATACAAGGAAAGCAGGAAATATCTATAAATCATATCAGGAGTTCTCTGTGGATTAAAAAAGCAAACAATATGAACATGGTCATTTATAACCTTATGAGACTATATCCTCAAACATATGTGTTGAAATCTCATATGTGAGAGACAGAATCAGAGTGGTGGGAGAGAAAGAGAGAATGTGCAACAGAGAAAAATGACTTTTCTGTAATAAATTCATAATTCATAAGGTATTGCTTCTGCTCCTCCTCCAGTTCTCAGGGTCGCCTCTCCCACATGTATGGGGTCACCGGTTCCACCTAGCTGCATCCACCTATAGCTGCAGGCCAGGGATGCTCGTAGGATGACTGCTCCTGCCTGTCCTCAGGCCCAGAACCAGGCTCACACCTGCTGGTGTCCACACTATCCCAGCAGCAGCGAGCACAGCTCAGAGTCCCTGCACTGTTCAGGTGTCCTCTTGATGGGCACAAACCCAGTGCCCAGCCCAGGTTTGAGGGGACACAAACCCCCCTATGCTGGTGTACTTTGTGTGCAGCCCAATTGTGCATGGCCTTGAGTACAGGCTGGAGGATGGGACACTGCTGCCATCACCAGAATCCTCCCAGGCCCCAGCAGCACTGTTGACCTTGAAGGAGACCCACAAGGACCCTCTACACACAACATCAAGCTCTGGTGAGGAGTTATTTTATCTAAACCAGAAGCAGATGCATCTCCTCCACTGTGGCTTTTTACATGTGGCACTTCCATTCTGGAAACATAAACTAACAAAATTAAGTTAGTGAAAAAGTAAGGTGTGTTTGTACAGTCTTCTGGGCCTTAAATTCCTATTTCTGGTGCTAAGAACGTCTCTCTTCTCCTGGTACAGAAAGGATGCCTTTCTCATGGGAGACTTATCTTCTGCTTTTAGGGGGACCGAGGAGGTCATGGTGTCTCTGCACAGACTGTTTCTCAAGTACCTTTAATTTCAGGGGCATATGTGGGGTGGCATATTCTATTCCCCTCTACCACGCAATACTGGAGTAGAGACACTGCAGCAAATACCTGTGAGCCCAGACAGGGTCCCCAAGCAGGGCTGGGTTCTCAGCTGCAGGAGATGCTCAGAACCCCACCAGCACAGGGCTGCTGCCCCAGGAGCAGGTGCACAGGGGCCTGGGGAAGTCTTTCCTCTCAGAAGTTGGGGGTCTTCTTTTCCAGAAAACAATCTAAAATATGAGTAGGACAAGCAATGCTAAAGGGTGTGTAAATATCCTGTTCTGTCAGGAACAGTTACCAAACTCAAGGCAATGAGAAGCACATTTGAAGAGGATGATATTCCAGGGCTTTGGGATATCTTAATTTTAAAGAGATGGAGGCAGGAATGCAGTTATTAGCTCATGGGTGCAGCATTTTGGAGTCACACTGATCCAGGAGTAAAATATCCAGATATCAGTGCCAAGAAAATGTTCAGGTGCTTTTACTGTCATTCAAAGTTGGATTCAAAATAAGGAGCATTTCCTGTGGGTTCTTTTCCCTCAGTGGGAGAAGTTCTGTCTGCTGCTAGCTCAGGGAGCTGGCAGGGTACCCATGTCCTCAAAAAGGATTAAGACTTGGTCCTTCAACGTCCTACTGAGCATGGTCCCTGTGATGTCTATCTGCTCCTTCTCTTGATGGGTCTAGTTTGAGTATAAAATACTCTGTTTCATGAATATGCAAATGATCTGAGGTACACTAGGTTAGGTATGAAGATATCTGTGTCCTGAGAGCATCACCTAACAACTGCACCCCTTCCCCTACAGAAGCCACTGAGAACACAGCCTCTCACCATGGACTGGAGCTGGAGAATCCACTTCTTGGTGGCACTGGCTACAGGTAAGGGACTCCCAGTCACTGGGCTGAGGAGGGGACAAAGGCCAGTCAAGGATGACATCGTCCCCACCTGTTCCCTCTCCACAGGTGTGCACTCCCAGGTCCCGATGGTGCAGTCTGGGGCTGAAGTGAGGAAGCCAGGCACATCCAGGAAGTTCTCCTGTAAGGCATCTGGATACAAATTCACTGACTACTATATGCACTGGGTGTGAGAGGCCCCAAAACAAGGACTTGAGTGGAAAGGGGTGAATTGACCCTGAAGATGGTGCCACAAGTTATGCACTGAAACTCCAGGGCAGAATCACCGTGATGGCAGACACGGCCAGTAAAACAGCCAACATGCATCTGAGCAGTCTGAGGTTGAGGACACTTACATGTATCACTGTGGGAGAAACACAGTGGGAGAACCCATATCCTGGGTTTGTCAGAAACCCTGAGGAGGGGGCAGCTGTTTGATGGGCTAAGGAGATGTGAAGTACAAGGGTTCCCCTGCCTTCATCATACCAAAGTGTCAGAAGTTTGGGACAAAGAATCATGTTCTCATGGGGATCCCAGTCTTTAAGGAAAGGTTTTAGGAGTCCAAATATACTGAAATAAAAACACAGGTAAAAGGTTTGCATAAAATACCACCTCTTTTTTTGTTTTGTTTTATTATGTTCAGTTAGCCAACATACAGTACATCATTAGTGGTTCTTTTGTAATTATTTATTTGTTCATTTGAGACACACAGAGAGAGAGAGCACAAGCAAGGAGGAGGGTCAGAGGCAGAAGGAAATGCAGACTCTCTGCTGAGCAGGGAGCTCCATGTGGGGACTTGATCCCAAGACACCAGGATCATGACCATATCCAAAGGCAGCGGCTTAACCAACTAAGGCACCCAGGCGCCCCCATCATTAGTTTTTGCTGTAGTATTCAATGATTCATTAGTTGTGTATAACACTCAGTGCTCATCACCTCAAGTGCCCTCCTTAATACCCATCACCCAGTTACTCCATCCCCCACTCCCCTCCCTTCTGTAATTCTGTTTGTTTCCCAGAATCCTAGTCTCTCATGCTTTGTCTCCCTCTCCGATTTCTTCCCATTCAGACTTCCCTCCCTTCCACTAATGTCCACTGTGCTCTTCCTTATATTCCACATATAAGTGAAACCATATAACACTTATCTTTCTCTGGCTGATGTATTTCACTCAGCATAATCCCCTCCAGTTTCATCCGTGTCAATGCAAACGGTAGGTATTTATCCTTTCTGGTGGTTGAGTAATGTTCCATTGTATATATGGACCACATCTTCTTTATCCATTCGTCTGTTGAAAGGCATCTCAGCTCCTTCCACAGTTTGGCTATTGCGGACATTGTTGCTAGGAACATTGGGGAGCATATGGCCCTTATTTTCACTACATTTGTGTCTTTTGGGTAAACACCCAGTAGTACAATTGCTGGATCATAGGGTAGCTCTATTTTTAACTTTTTGAGGAACCTCCATAGCATTCCAAAATGGCTGTACCAACTTGCATTCCCACCAACAGTGTAAGAGGGTTCCCCTTTCTCCATAACCTCGTCAACATTTGTTGTTTCTTGCCTTGGTAATTTTTGCCATTCTGACTGGTGTAAGATGGTATCTCATTGTGGTTTTGATTTGGATTTCCCTGATGGCTAATGATGTTGAACATTTTTTCATGTGTCTGTTAGCTATTTCTATGTCTTCTTTGGAGAACTCTCTGTTCATGTCTTCTCCACATTGCTTGAATGGATTTTTGGTTTTGGGGTGTTGAGTTGGGAAGTTCTGCATAGATCTTGTTTACCAGCCCTTTATCTATAATGTCATTTGCAAATATCTTCTCCAATTCCATGGGTTGCCTCTTAGTTTTGTTGACTATTTCCTTTGCTGTGCAGAAGGTTTTATCTTAGTGAAGTCCCAAAAGTTCCTTTTTGCTTTTGTTTCCCTTGCCTTTAGAGATGTGTCTTGAAAGAAGTTGCTGTGGCCAACGTCGAAGAGGTTAATGCCTGTGTTCTCCTTTAGGATTTTGATGGATTCCTGTGTCACATTGAGGTCTTTCATCCATTTTGAGTTTATCTTTGTGTATGGTGTAAGAGAATGGTCGAGTTTCATTCTTCAGTACATAGCTGTCCAATTGTCCCATCATCATTTTTTGAAGAGACTGTCTTTTTTCCATTGGATATTCTTTCCTGATTTGTCAAAGTTTAGTTGACCATACAGTTGAGATTCCTTTTCTGGGGTCTCTATTCTGTTCCTTTGATCTATGTGTCTGTGTGCCAGTACCATACTGTCTTGGTGATCACACATATAGCTTGAAGTCAGGCATTGTGATGTTCCTATCTTTGGTTTTCTTTTTCAACATTCCCCTGGTGATTCAGGGTCTTTTCTGGTTCCATACAAATTTTAAGGTAATTTCTTCCAGTTCTGTGAAAAATATCAACGGTATTTTGATAGGGATTGCATTGAAAGTAGAGATTTCTCTGGGTAGCATAAGGATTTTAACAATGTTTATTCTTTTTTTTTATTATGTTCAGTTTGCCAACATATAGTACATCATTTTTCAGGTAGTGTTCAACAATTCATTAGTTGTGTATAATACCCAGTGCTCATCACAACACATGCCCTCCTTAATACCCATTCTTCCAATCTATGAACATGGAATGTTTTTCCATCTCTTTGTGTCTCCCTCAGTTTCTTTCATAAGTGTTCTGTTGTAGAGTGTATAGATCCTTTACCTCTTTGGTTAGGTTTATTCCTGGGTATCTTATGGGTTTTGGTGCTATTGTAAATGGAATCGTTTCCTCAATTTCTCTTTCTTTAGTCACATTGTCAGGGTACAGAAATGCAACTGGTTTCTGTGCGTTCATTTTCTATCCTGCCACATTGGTGAATATCTGTATGAGTTCCAGTAATTTAGGAGTGGAGTCTTTTGGGTTTTCCACATAAAGTATCATGTCATCTGCAAAGAGAGAGAGTTGCACTTCTTCTTTGCCAATTTGAATGCCTTTTCTTTTTCTTGTCTGATTGCTATTGCTAGGACTTCCAGTAATACGTTGAACAATAGTGGCGAGAGTGGGCATTCTTGTTGTGTTCCTGATCTTAAGAGAAAGGCTCTTAGCTTTTCCCCATTGAGAATGATATTCATAGATGCTTTTCATAGAAGCTTTTATGATACTGATGTATATTCCCTCTATTCCTATACTTTGAAGAGTTTTCATCAGGAAAGGATGTTATATTTTGTCAAATGCTTTTTCTGCATCAATTGAGAGGATGATATGTTTCTTTTCTCTTCTTCTATTAATATGATCTAATATGTTAATTGATTTTTGAATGTTGAACCAGCTTTGCATCCCAGGAATAAATCCCACCTGGTCATGGTGAATAATCCTTTTCATGTACTGTTGGATTCTATTGGCTAGGATCTTGTTGAGTTTTTTGACATCCATGTTCATCAGGGATATTGATCTGTGATTCTCCTTTTTGATGGGGTCTTTGTCTGGTTTGGGGATCAAGGTAATCCTGGCCTCAGAGAATGAGTTGGAAATTTTCCTTCTGTTTATATTTTTTGTAACAGCTTCAGTTTCATATCTAGAATAAGTATAATTTCTTCTTTAAATGTTTGGTAGAATTCCCCTAGGAAGCCGTCTGGTCCTGGGCTCTTGTTTGTTGGGAGATTTTTGATCACTGCTTCAATTTCTTTGCTGGTTATGCCTCCATTCAGGTTTTCTATTTCTTCCTGGTTCAGTTTTGGTAGTTTATACATTTCTAGGAATGCATCCATTTCTTCCAGATTGCCCATTTGTTGGCATATAGTTTCTCAAAATATGTTCTTATAATTGTTTGTATTTCTTTGGTACTGGTTGTGATCTCTCCTCTTTCATCCAAGATATTATTTATTTGGATCCTTTCTCTTTTCTTTTGGATAAATCTGGCCAGAGGTATATATCTTATTAATTCTTTCAATGAACCAGCTTCTAGTTTCATTGATCTTTTCTACTGTTCTTCTAGTTTCTATTTCATTGATTTCAGCTGTAATCTTTTTTATTTCTCTTCTCCTGCTTGGTTAGGCTTTATTTGCTGTTCTTCTTCCAGGTCTTTTAGTTGTAAGGTTAGCTCGTGTATTTGGGACTTTCTTGTTTCTTGGGAAAGGCTTGTATTGCTATATAGTTCTCTCTTAGGACCGCCTTTGCTGCATCCCAAAGGTTTTGAGCAGTTGTGTTTTCATTTTCATTAGTTTCCAAAATTTTTTAAATTCTTCTTTAATTTCCTGGTCAACCCACTCATTCTTTAATAGGATGTTCTTCAGCCTCCAAGTGTTTGAGTTCCTTCCAAAATCTTCTTGTGATTGAGTTTGTTTCAAAGCATTGTTGTCTGAAAATGTGCAGGGTATAATCTGAAACTTCTGGTATCCTTGAGACCTGATTTGTGACCCAGTATGTGATCTATTCCAGAGAATGTTCCATCTGCAATCGAGAAGAATGTGTATTCTGTTGCTTTAGGATGGAATGTTCTTTGTGTATCTGTGAAGTCCACCTCTTCCAATGTTCCATTCAAAGTCCAAGGACTTTGATCTGTCCGTTGCTGTGAGTGGGGTGTTAAAGTCCCCTACTATTATTGTGTCATTATCTATGTGTTTCTTTACTTTTGATTATTAACTGGTTGATGTAATTGGCTGCCCCCAAATTAGGGGCATAAATATTTATAATTATTAGATCTTCTTGTTTGGTAGACTCTTTAAGTGTGATATAGTGTCTCACTTCCACTCTTACTACAGTCTTTCATTCAAAATCTAACTTGTCTGATATGAGGATTGCTACCCCAGCTTTCCTTTGACTTCCACTGACATGATAAATATTTCTCTATCCCCTCAGTCTTAATCTAGATGTGACTTGGGGTCTAAAATGAGTTTCTTATAGACAGCATATCAATGGGTCTTGTTTTTTTATAGTCTCATACCCTATGCCTTTTGATTGGAGCATTTAGTCATTTGCATTCAGTCTCATACCCTATGCCTTTTGATTGGAGCATTTAGTCCATTTGCATTCAGGTTAATTATTGAAAAATATGAATTTGGTGTCATTTTATTACCTGTAAAGTCAATGTTTCTGTAGATTGTCTCTGTTCCTTTCTAGTCTTTGTTATTTTGGGGCTCTCTCTTTGCTCAAAGGATCCCCTTTAATATTTCTTGCAGGGCTGGTTTAGTGATCACAAATTCTTTTAGTTTGTCTTCATCCCTAAGCTTTTTATATCTCCTATTTTGAAGGACATCCTGCTGGATCAAGTATTCTGGGTACATATTTTTCCCATTTAGCATATTGAATATATCATGGCAGGCCTTTCTGGCCTGCCTGGTCTCTGTGGATAGGTCTGCTGCCAGCCTTATGTGTCTACCCTTGTAAGTTAAGGACCTCTTGTTCCAAGCTGCTTTCAGGAATTTCTCTTTATCTCTGAAGTTTACAAGCTTCATTATTATAGATTGGGTTTTTGACCTATTTTTATTGATATTGAAGGGGTTGTTTGTGCCACCTGGACTTGAATGTCTGTTTCCTACCCCGGATTAGGTAAGTTCTCAGCTATAAATTGTTCAAATAAACCTTCTGTCCCTCTCCTTCTTTCCTCATCACCTTGGACCCTTATTATTCAAGTATTATTGTACTTTATGGTAACACTGATTTCTCGAAGTCTCCCCTCATGATCCAGTAGTTGTTTTTGTCTCTTTTTCTCAGCTTCCTTACTTTCCATCATTTTATCTTCTTTGTCACTGATTTTCTCTTCTGGCTCATTTATCCTAGCTGTTAGAGCCTCCATTTATGACTGCCTCACTGTAATAGCATTATTAATTTTGCCCTGATGATATTTTAGTTTTTTCATTTCTGCAGTAAGAGATTCTCTAGTGTCTTCTGGTTTTTTTTTTTAGCCCACCTAGTACCTTTATAATAGTTGTTTTGAATTTTAGTTCCAACATCTTACTTATATCTGTACTGATGAAATCTATGGCAGAGAGTACTACCTCTGGTTCTTTTTTTGCTGTAATTTCTCCTTCTAGTCACTGTGTCCAGAAAAGAAAGAAGGAAATAAAGAAATAAAAGAAAAAAGAGGGGGAGGCAAGATGCCAGAATAGTAGGGGACCTCATTTCACCTGGTCCCTTGAATATTTCTGGATATCTATCAAACCATTCTGAATGCCCACAAATTCAGCCTGAGATGTAAAATATATCTGGAACTCTACGAGCAGAAAAATGACTGTTTTTTGCAAGGTAGGAGGTGTGGAGTCCCAAATTCATGGGAAATTTCAGAAGATATGTGGAGGTGGGAGGGAACCTCCATAAGCTGGCTACTGGAAAATGATATAACAACAGAGAGCAAAATCAGAACCCTTAGAACTCTGCTCCAGTGAGAGATTCCTTTGTGATAGGGGCTCAGGGGATGAAAAGGGCAGAATTCTAGGTGGATCATTGTGGTCTCGGGATCCCAGGGAACACAGAAAGATCGGGGGTGCCTGAACTGATAGAGTGCTCAAGCAGTGGAACAGGTAAACTGGTTATGGTCAGCGAGCCTAGGAGGGACCCTCAACTCTGGTCACCATAAACTGTGAACTGGGTGGTCAAGTGACCCCTCTATGCCTGAGCACCCTGAAAAGGACTGGAACGTACAGGCCATTTACCATTCCCTGGCAGGGACAAAAGGGCTGTGCCCATGACTGGGCAACAGGTCTCAGGGTTGCAGCAGCCCTGGAAAGGACAGTAGGGCAGCATTCTGCCATGACCAGGGAGCAGGAGGATAGTAGAGTGCACATGCAAGCCCACAAACACTCACCGTTGCAAAGACACAAAGCACAGCGATGCCTGTGGGTCCCTGGGACTCCCCCAGGGAAAATTGCAGTTAGCATGAACCTCGGGATCTCCGGAATTTGGTGCACACAGAGGTGGCACCCACAACCAGCCAACTGCTCTCAGGGTGGTGGTGGCTCCAGAAAGAACAGTAGGGCAGCACCCAGCCATGACCTAGAGACACAGGAACAGGGTGCACATGCGAGCCCACAGCCACTGGCAGTCACAAAGACACAAAGCACAGAGACAATCGCCAGTCCCTGGGACTCCCCCTGGGAGAATTACAGTGGGCAAGAACAGCAGGAGTCTTCAGAGTTTGGCAGACACAGAAGTGGAGACGGTTTGACCCAAAGGGTTTATTGAAGAAGGAGCACCACAATCTTGTGGCTCTGGGCCAGATCCCCACACGGCCATTTTTGCTCTGACCCTCTGAAGAGGCATGGAGAGCTATGAGGGAAAAGTCACACAACCAGCTCACATTGAGCCCATCCCCCTGATAAAGGGTGGAGCAACTCCACCCAGACAGACACCTAAGAAGCAGCATAGACGGCCCCTCCCCGAGAAGACAGTGTGGAAGAACAGGTGAATGACAAGTTTATGGATCCCACAAGACTGTAAAACTCCAGCACCAGGAGAAAATAGTATATTGACCTCCAGGTTTTTCCCATGACTCGTTTATCCTTCAGTAACAATGAAGCATGGATCACTACATCGAAGACTAATGATGTATTATATGGTAACTAACATAACATAATAAAATAAAATTTTAAAAAATAAAGTAAAATAAATAAAATTTTCCATTTCTTTTTTCTTTTTTTTTACCTTTTTCACATTTCACCTAGATTCTTATTTTACCAACTTATGTTTATAAGTTGCTTTTTATCTTTTATTTTTTCACATTTACTTTTTATAGATTTACTGCTCATTCTAATCCTTTTTTCACTCTATTCAATTTTATTTTTATATATAAGTTATACTTTCTTTGTAATTTTGGGATATTGTGTTTTCTAACACAGAGACCAAAATTCAATCAGGAATAAGTGGATCATGCTGCTTTGTCAACCCTGTAAAATTATAGTCTCTCCCCCCGCCCATTTTTTGTTTTGTTTCATTTTGAATTTGTTTTCTTTCCTGTGCTGGCTTCCAACCACTTTGGATTTTTTCTAGGGTGCATTGTGCTTGGGTCGTGGTTGATATTTTGGACTCTGTTCATTCACACAACAATCCCTCCACAAGATGACTAGGGGGAGGACAACAATATGGAGGTTTCTGAAGGCGTTAAAAATAGAGCTACCCTACAACCCAGAAATTGCACTACTGGGTATTTATCCCCAAAATACAGATGCAGTGAAAAGAAGGGGTACATGCACCCTAATGTCACATAGCAATGTCCACAATAACCAAACTATGGAAGGAGCTGAGATGTCCTTCAAGGGATGAATGGGACCACAGAGAGGAGCTGTGTGCACAGCAAGAGAGGGTGTGAAGGAGCCCCTCCTCTGAGATGGACAGGGGCTCAGGGGAGGCCAGAAGGCCTCCATGCAGCACCACTCCCCCCAGGGCTCCTCAGGGTCCCCTCTCGGAGGCTGGGCCTCAGACAGGGAGGCAGCTGCCCCCTCTGTGGGGGGAGATTCTGGGGGGTCCTCCCTCCAGGCAGTGCCACACAAGGCAGCTCTGCAGGACCCCACACTCAGGGCTGGATGAGGTACAGAGGGAGAGAATTTCTGGAACACACATCCTGAGAAACCAACAAGCTCAATGCGGAAGTCCAGCCTGGGAGGCCAGGCTCTGGAAGAACACAGCCTTTCCCTCACTTGCTTCCTCACTTAGAAATGCTGCCATGGGAATTCCCTGCCTTTGGAATGAGACCTTAAAACCCAATGGAAATGTCTCCTCAACATTGACCACTCATAGTGCTGGGAACCCCACCAAGTCCTGGGGCTGGACTCAGGGGAGGGTCAGGGTCACAGAGGCAGTGCCCAGCCCAGGAGACAAGGAGCAAATGCACCAACATGGGCCCCTTGGGCTGGGACGCTGAGCTTCACAGGACACATGAGCCCAGAGAGGACTCTTCCCCCCCCCAGGCAGCAGTGATGTCAAGGCCTGAAGACCCCACAGGACACGGGCAGCTGGAGGCAATCCAGCAGAGGGCCAGCCCGCCTGCTCCACAATCCCATAGGGAACTTGAGAGAAACAGAAGCCAATGTCAGCCAGGCCCTGGGCAGCCCTCTCTGGAAGCTCCGGTGGTCAGGAGATGGGACGAGAGACAACCAGGGTCCATCCTGCGGAGGGAAGCATTTAGCCCCAATCAGAATCACCCACATTCACCACAGAGTTGATGCCCAGGAGCCACTGGGAAGACAGAAAGTCAGACTCCTGGGGCCTCAGGAGAAGGTGGGGGACCTGTGCAGACACAACAAACCTCACCCTCGTAGGGGCTCTTGTGCTCCAGCAGCAACCCCAACCAAGTGTTCAGGAGGGAACCTGGGCCTCCCCTGCACCTGGGGCTCCCCTGGATCTGGAATACACATCACCTGTGCCTGGGCATCCCCTGGGCCTCCCCTCTGCATGGGCCTACCCTGAACCTGCACCTAGGTCTTCCCTGGGTCTGGACCTCCCCTGCTCAGCTGCACCTGGGCCTCTCCTAGGACTGGATTTCCCCTGGACCTCCCCTTGGTCTAGACGTCCCCTGCACTGGCACCTGGGCCTTCCCTGGGTCTAGACCCCTCTTCATCTGCACCTGGGCTTCCCCTGGGTCTGGACCTCCCCTAAGCTTTCCATGAGTCTGTTCCTCTCCTGCACCTGGACCTGAGCCTCTATTGGTTCTAGACCTTCTCTGCACCTGTAGCCAGTCTTCCCCTGGTTCTCCCCTCTACCTGAGACTCCCCTTCACCTGCACCTGGGCCTCTCCTTCATCTTGACCTGGGCCTCTCCTGAGATTAGACCTTCCCTGGACCTCTAATTGGTCCTCCAGTAGTTCTGGAGTACTACTTCATTTATACACTGGCCTCAACTGCACCTGGGCCATCCCTGGTCCTCCACTGGGTCTGGACCTGCCCTGCACTTATACCTGGACATTACCTTCTCCTGAGCCTCCCTTTTGTCAGGACATCCCCTGCAAATTCCCATGGACCTCTCCTGGGATCAGACCTCACCTTCATTTGTGTCTGGGCCTCACCTGCTCCTGGGCCTACGCTGGGTCGGCCCTTCTGCTGTACCTGTGCCAAGGACTTAAATTAACCTGTACCTGGTTATCCCCTGGGTCACTACTTCCCCTTAGCCTCCCCTTGTATGGGTCTTCCCTGGATTGGGACCTTCACACACCTGTGCTGGGCCAGTGTCTAGTTCTCCCCTGCCTGTACCTGGGCATTCCCTGGATCTGCACCACCCTTGGACCTGACCCCGGCCTTACATGCTCTGGGGCCTCATCTGCACCTGCAACTCCTCCACCTGCTCAGGCCCCAGGTGCGGCTAGAACCAGAAAGGACTGAAGCTGAACCAGGGACAGCAGGCCCTCTGGGGCTGGAGAATCTCTGGGTCCACGAGCACAGGGGCTTTAGAGAAGGTGAGCTCACAGACACATGGCAAAGGGAGACAGCTCCTGGGGGTCAGAGGCACAACCAGAGGCCCGGGTCCAGGTGGGCAAAGCTTGGCGCCATCCTTCCAGATGTCCTCACAGGCCAGGCACACGACTCAGACCCAGAGTCCCAAGGCTCAGCAGCACCCAGACTGACTCCTGTCTGGTCCTCCCACCTATGGACTCCCTGGGTGGGAGCCACCTGCTGGCCCCAGGGTACAGGGGCCCCAGAGTAACCCCCACACTGTGGGGCAGTTTATAAACCCAGAAGGCCTTCACATTGTGGTTGTGATCCATGATGGACACACATACCAGCCCAAAACGGCCACCTTCCCTGGATATGGACCTCCCGTTGGCCTCTCCTGGGGCTATACCTCCCATTAATCTTTACCTGGTTCTACGCTGGGTCTGAACCTCTCCTAGACCTCTCATGAATCTAGAGCACTCCCTCACCTGAGCTTCACCTGGGAAGTTCCTGGGCCTTCTCTGCATCTGGACCTCCCCTGTACCTATGTCTGGGTCTCATCACTCCTGGGCCTCCCCTTCAATTTTACTTGGTCCTTCCTTAGGTCCTGGCCTTCCCTGGGCCTCTGCTGGATCTGGACCTGCCCTACAGCTATATCTGGGCCTCTCAGAGTGTAGACAACCAGGTCACCTGTACCTGCACCTCATCTGAACCTGGGTTTCCCCTGGGCCTACTCTGGGCCTGGGACTCCCCTGAATGAGTCTCTGGGCATCACCTGCTTTGGGCTTCACCTGGGCTATCCCTGGGCCACCCATGCGGCTAGAACTTTCCTGAACCTATACCTAGATTTCCACTGGGTCTGGACCTTCCCTTCACTTGTGCCTGGACCTCACCCACTCTTGGGCCTCACATGGGCTATCCCTGAGCCTTCCCTGGTCTGGGCCTCCCTTGGACCTATATCTGGGCCTCATCTCTACTGGGCCTCCTCTTCAATTGTACTTGGTCCTCCACTGGGTCTGGACCTGCCCTGCAACTGTATCTTGGCTACCCCTAGCTCTAGATCTCCCATCCACCTATACATGGGCCTCTCTTAGGTCTAGACTACTCCTTCACCTATACCTGAACCTAATCTGCATCTGGGCCTCCGCTAGACCTGCCCTAAGCTTCCTGCAGGCTGGGGCCTCCCCTGAGTGAGTACCTGGGCCTCACCGGCTCTTGGATTTCACCTGGGCTGTCCCTGGACCTCATCTGGGTCTGGACTCCCCTGCACCTCTACCTGGGCCTCCCCTGAGCCTCCCATGAGTGTGGAGGTCTCCTGCACCTGTACTTGGTGTCCCATGGGTCTGACTACCATTCATCTGTACCTGGGCCTCACCTTCAAGTGGGCCTTCCTTGGACATTTCCTCACCTGCACCTACAGCTTGAAGTACTCTGTACGTATACCTGGACCTCACCTCCACTGGGCTTCCCATTCACAAGTACCTGGTCCTGTCCTGGGATGGACCTTCCCTTCGATTGTAGTGGGGCCTTCCCTGTTTCTGGTAATCCACTGGAACTGTACCTAGGGCTCCCCTGGGTCTGCATCAGGATATGGGCTGAGTCTGGATCTCCCCTGGACCTCCACGATGTCATGACTTCCCCTTCACCTGTACCTGCTCTTCCCCTAGGCCTCTCCTGGCTCTGGATCTTCCCCTCACCTGTGCCTGGGCCTTTGCTGGGTGTCTCCTGGGTCTGGACCTTCCCTCTTCTGTGCCTGGGCCTCCCCTGTTGCTCTACTGGGTCATGACCTCCCCTGCACCTGTTCCTGGTCCTCCATGAGTCTGAACATCACTTGTACATATACCTGGGCCTCCCCTGAGACAAGAACACCAAATCACCTAAGTCTGAGCCTCACCTGCACCTGCACATCTTGACCTGTACCTGCCCCAGGTCTGGCTAGAACCAGAAAGGACTGAAGCTGAACCAGGGACAGCAGGCCCTCTCGGGCTGGAGAACTTCTGGGTCCATCAGCACAGTGGCTTTAGAGAAGGTGAGCTCACGGGCACATGGCAAAGGGAGACAGCTGCTGGAGGTCAGAGGCACAACCAGAGGCCCGATTCCAGGTGGGCAAAGCCTGGCACCATCCTTCCAATAGTCCGGGCACACAACTCAGACCCAGAGTCCCAAGGCTCAGCAGCACCCGGACTGACTCCTGTCTGGTCCTCCCAATTCTGGCCTCCCTGTGTGGGAGCCACCTGCTGGCCCCAGGGTACAAAGGGCCCCAGAGTGACCCCCACACCATGGGGTGGTTTATTAACCCAGAAGGTCGTCACAATGTGGTTGGGATCCACGATGGGCGCACACATCAGCCCAACACTGCCGCGGCCCGGCAAGGAACCTCATGCAGAGCCCAAGAGGCCTCCCCTGTTTCCAGCAGGACACCTGCAGCTCTGGGCCCAACACTGCCTCCCCGGGCCCTGCCTCCATTCAGGGCTCAGCCGTCAGCATCCCAGGTTCCTCCCCAGGTGGGCCCTCAGGCAGATGGCCCCCCAGGGAAGAAGGATTTGGGGTGGGTCTATGTCACTGTGGTATTATTGTGGTGGTAGTGGTTGGAAGTATGACAGCATTACAGAGCCCATCAAAAACCCTGACCAGGGAGTCCCAGCCATGGCCCTGCCCTGGGGGCAGTAGGGACACCATCCCTGGGTTTTGAATGTGGCCACATCACCGGTCTGGCTGGACCATCTATCCCAGTGCTCAGTGATACCCTAAGTCTGGTCCCAAACTGACTTCACCTTGAGACCCCCGGGACCCTCCATCCACACTGTAAATCCAGGGGCTTCTGGAAGGGCACACCCTCCCCCAGGCCGGTCCTTGGCATATCTGTGTATACACCCCAAGTCTGGGAGAAGAGGCCCGAAGGAGACAGCCTGAACCCCCAGGGATGCCCCCATAGCTCAGATCCACCAGGAGCCCCGAAAGTACCCAGAGCAGCCCCACACCCCTGTGCCCAGTCCATGGAGTCTTGGCATCTATCTACCACTGCAGGGGGACCTCACTTATTCTCTGGGGAGACTGGGCTGAAGAGGGCAGCTAGACCGCTCCCATCTGCCCAGGTCTGTGGGGCAGGTGCATGGGATACCTGTGCAGACAGGCCCACCAGGGCACATGGCCTGGGGGCCTCCAGCAGGAAGGGGTCCTTCCCCCACCCGCCAGGCTTTTTGACAAGGAACTTCCCACTGTGGAACTACGTAGGCTACACCACAGTGACAGACCCAGCAACAAAAACCCACCCTGGACCCGGGGCCCTCAAGCCTGGCTCCTGAGGGTCCCAGGGCTGGCTGCCCACCACTGCTCAGCTGCAGACAGCCAAGGGTCCCTCCCCAGAGCCCCAGACCTGTGTCTCCATCTGGGAGGTGCTGAGTTGGCCCTGTGCACAAAATATCTTCTGCAACCCCCTCACCCCACTACACAAGCTCTGCTCCAGGTTCCAGGTTGTAAAAACCCTGCTGCATCTTTTCCTCCCACAGGTAAGATGGGGGCAAGGGCCCTCACACCGCCCCCACCCGGCCATATGCTGCCTGTTGGGTGGGACAAGACAGGGATGCTCCTCACACTGGTGACCCGCAAGAGGGACAAAGGTGGGGCTGGAGTGCCCCGAGGTCAACGTGGGGCCCAGGGGCTGGAAAGGGTGGTCAGGATGGGCAGAGCAGGTGGACAGGAGGTCCCTGAAGCCCCAGCAAGGTAGGGACCACAGGGAGGGGCCATGTGCACATCAAGAGAGCATGTGAAGGAGCCCCTCCTCCGAGATGGGCAGGGGCTCAGGGGAGGGTCGGGGTCCCAGGGCAGCCCCTAGCCCAGGAGACAAGGAGCAAACACGCCAACATGGGGCCCTTGGGCAGGGACGCTGAGCTTCACAGGAGACATGAGCCCAGAGAGCACTCTTCCCCCCCAGGCAGCAGTGATGGCAAGGCCTGAAGACCCCACAAGACATGGGCAGGTGGGGGGCGTCCAGCAGAGGGCCAGCCCGCCTGCTCCACAGTCCCATGGGGAACTTGACAGAAACAGACAATTTCAGCCAGGCCCTGGGCAGCCCTCTCTGGGAGCCCCGGTGGTCAGGAGGTGGGAGGAGAGACAACCAGGCTCCATCCTGCAGAGGGAAGCATTTAGGCCCAATCACCCACATTCACCACAGAGACGATGCCCAGGGGCCAGTGGGAGGGCAGAGAGGTCAGACTCCTGGGGCCTCGGGGAAGGTGGGGGACCTGTGCTGTTACAGAAACGTCACCCTCCCGGGGGCTCTGGTGCTCCAACAGCAACCCCAGCCAGGTGTGCAGGAGGGCACCTGGGCCTCCCCTGCTCCTGAGCCTCCCCTGCACCTGGGGCTCCCCTGGGACTGGAATACATATCACCTGTGCCCAGGCCTCCCCTGGGTCTCCCCTGTGTCTGGACCTGCTCTTCATCTACACCTGGGCCTCCACTCGGCCCCTCTGGAACTTTTCCTGTTTCTACACAGGGACCTGGATTCATCTACACCTGCACCTGGGACTCTCCTGCACCTGTAACTGGGTGTCCCTTGATCAGGACCTCCTGTGCACCTCATCCTGGGTCTTTCTTGGGACTGGACCTCACCTGCACATGTTCCTGGGCCTCCCTGAGTCTGGAAAACCACTTCACCTGTTCCTGAACATAATGTACACCAGGGCCATCCCTGGGCCTGGGTCTAACCTGCCTCTGCACATTAGCCTCAACTGAACGTGGAACTCAGCTGGGCCTTCCCTTGGCAGCCCCGGGATCTTGAACTCCCCTTCACCTGCACCTGGGCCTCCCCTTCATCTGGACCTGAGCCTCTCTTGGGCCTGGGCCTTCCCTGACCTGTAACTGGCCCTCCCTTAGGTCTGGAGTACTACTTCATCTATACACTGGCCTCAGCTGCACCTGGGCCATCCCTGGGCCTCCACTGGGTGTGGACCTGCCCTGCACCTATACTTGGGTCTTACCTGCTCCAGGGCCTCGCCTTCATTAGGACATCCCATGAAAATTCCCATGGGCTTCTCCTGGGGTCGGACCTCACCTGAATTTGTACCCAGGCCTCACCTGATCCTGGACCTTCCCTGGGTCTGCGCTTCTCCTGGACCTGGGCATGCGGCTCCCCTGTATCTGGCCCTTTCCTGTACCTGGGCCTCCACTTGCTCTGCACCTGTGACAGGGACTCACCTGCACCTGGAACACCTCTGGGCCTGGAATACACTTTACATGTCCCTGGGCCACCCCAGCACCTCCCCTGGGCCCTGCTGGGCCTGAGCCTCACCTACATCTGAACCTGGGACTCCCAAGCACCTGAGACTCACTTGGGACTGGACCTCCTCTGCAACTGTACCTAGGCTTCCCCTGGGTCTTATCCTCCCCTGGGCCTCAATTGCACCTGGGCCTCCACTGCACCTGTAAATGGTGCCAACCAAGATCTGGATATTCCCTTCACATGGGCTGGGCCTCTCCTTGATGTGGACCTGGTTCTCCCCTGGGACTGGACCTCACCTGCACTTGGTCCAGTGCCTCTCCTGGGTTGGACCACCCCTTGACCTATACCTGAGGGGCCCCTGGGTCTGGGCCTCTCAGGGATCCCCTGAGTCTGGACTACCACTTCACCTATGCCCTGGTCTCATCTGCATGTGGGCCTCTCCTGGGCCGGCTCTGGACCTCCCCTGGGCCTCCCTGGCCTGGGCCTCCCCTGCATCCAAATTGGCGCCTCACTAGCTATTGGGCTTCACGTGGGCCATCCCTGAGCCTCCCCAGGTTCTGGACCACCCCTGCAGCTATACCTGGGCCTTACCTTCTCCTGGGCCTTCTCTGAGCCTCCCCTTTGTCTGGACCGCTCCTGGACCTGCACCTGCACCTGGGCCTCTCTTGGGTTGGACCTGGACCTCACCTTCATTTGTACCTGGTGCTGTCTTGGGTATGGACATTCCCGGGTACTCCCCTGGGTTTGGACCTTCCAAGCACCTGTACCTGGGCCCCCTCTCAGTCTAGATATATCTTCACCTGCTCCCGGGCCTTCCCTGGGTCTGCCGCTCCCCTGTCCCTGTCCCTGGGCCTTCTGTATTCAGGGCCTCTCCCGCACCTGCACCTCCTCACCTGTACCTGCCGCAGGTCTGGCTAGAACCAGAGAGGACTGAAGCAGAACCAGGGACAGCAGGCCCTCTGGGTCTCCGGAAACAGCATCATCAGCACAGCGGCTTTAGAGAAGGTGAGCTCACAGGCACATGGTGAAGGGAAACAGCTGCTGGGGGTCAGAGGCACAACCAGAGGCCTGGGTCCAGGTGGGCAAAGCCTGGCGCTGACCTTCCAGACATCCTCGCAGGCCAAGCACACAACTCAGACCCAGTCTCAAGGCTCAGCAGCACCAGGACTGACTCCTGTCTGGTCCTCCCAACTCTGGCCTCCCTGGGTGGGAGCCCCTTGCTGGCCCCAGGATTCAAAGGGCCCCAGAGTGACCCCCACACCTTGGGGAGGTTTATTAACCCAGAAGACTGTCACAATGTGGTTGGGATCCATGATGGGAGCACACTCCAGCCCAACACTGCCACGGCCCTCCAAGGAGCCTCAACCAGAGCCCAAGAAGCCTCCCCTGTTTCCAGCAGGACACCTGCAGCTCTGGGCCCACCCAACACCTCCCCGGGCCCCGCCTCCTTCCAGGGTTCAGCCCTCAGCATCTCAGGTTCCTCCCCAGCTGGGCCCTCAGGCAGGTGGGCCCCCAGGGAAGAAGGAATTGGGGTGGGTCTGTGTCACTGTGGTATTATTGTAGTGGTAACTGTTACTACCACAGCATTACAGAGCCCATCAAAAACCCCGACCAGGGAGTCCCAGCCATAGCCCTGCCCTGGAGGCAGAAGGGACACCATCCCTGGATTTTGAATGTGGCCACATAACCGGTCTGGCTGGACTGTCCATCCCAGTGCTCAGGGATCCCCTAAGTCTGGTCCAAACCTGACCTAACCTGGAGATGCCTGGGACCCTCGAACCACACTGTAAATCTGGGGGCTTCAACAAGAGCACATCCTCCCCCAGACCCGTCCTTGGCATATCTGGGCATAACACTGAGTCTGGGAGACACTGCCCGAAGGAGATAGCCTGACACCCCAGGTTTGCTCCCATAGCCCAGATCAACCAGGAGCCCCCAAAGGACCCAGAGCAGCGCCCATAACCCCTGTGCCTTGCCCATGGAGGCTTGGCATCCATCTACACATGCGGGGGGGGCGCCTCACCTACTCCCTGGGGACACAGGGCTGGGGAGGGCAGCCAGACCGCCCCCATCTGCCCAGGACTGTGGGGCAGGTGCATGGGACACCTGTGCCAAAAGACCCAACGGGGTGCCTCGACCGGGAGCCTCCAGCAGGAAGGGGTGCTTCCCCAACCCACCAGGCTTTTTGACAAGGAACTTCCCACTGTGTAATGCAGACAGCTACCACCAAAGTGGTGGATCCAGCAACAAAAACCCAGCCTGGACCCGGGGCCCTCAAGCCTGGCTCCTGAGGGTTGCAGGGCTGGCTGCCCACCACTGCTCAGCTGCTGATGGCCAGGGGTCCCGCCCCAGAGCCCCAGACCTGTGTCTCCATCTGGGAGGTGCTGAGTTGGTCCTGTGCACAAAATATCCTCTGCAATCCCCCTCTCCCCCTGCACAACCTCTGCTACAGGCCCCAGCCTGGAAAAACCCTGCTGCATCTTTTCCTCCCACAGGTTAGACAGGGGGGCAAGGGGACCCCACCGCCCCCGCCCAGCCTGATACTTCCTGTGTCGGGGAACAAGACCAGAACACTCCTCACACTGGTGACATGCCACAGGGACAGAGCTGAGGCCGGGGTGCCCTGAGGACAACGTGGGGCCCAGGGGCTGGAAAGGGTGGTCTGGATGGGCAGAGCAGGTGGACAGAGTGTCCATGAAGCCCCAGAGAGTTAGGGACCACAGGGAGGGGCCGTATGCACATCAAGAGAGCATGTGAAGGAGCCCTCCTCTGAGATTGGCATGGGCTCAGGGGAGGGTCAGGGTCCCAGGGCAGCCCCCAGCCCAGGAGACAAGGAGCAAAGGCACCAACATGGGGCCCTTGGGCAGGGATGCTGAGCTTCACAGGACACATGAGCCCAGAGAGCACTCTTCCCCCACAGGCAGCAGTGATGTCAAGGCCTGAAGACCCCACAGGACACGGGCAGCTGGGGGCCGTATAGCAGAGGGCCAGCCCGCCTGCTCCACAATCCCAAGGGAACCTAAGAGGAAACAGACAACTATGTCGGCCAGGCCCTGGGCAGCCCTCTCCGGAAGCCCCAGTGGTCAGGAGGTGGGACGGGAGACCACCAGGGTCCATCCTGCAGAGGGAAGCATTTAGGCCCAATCACCCACATTCACCATGGAGTCGATGCCCAGGGGCCAGTGGGAGGACAGAGAGGTCAGACTCCTGGGGCCTCGGGGAAGGTGGGGGACCTGGGCAGTCACAGTAACATCACCCTCGCGGCAGCTCTGGTGCTCCAACAGCAACCCCAGCCAGGTGCACAGGAGGGCACTTGGGCCTCCTCTGCACCAGGGTCTCCCTGCACCTGGGCCTCCCCAGCACCTGGGGCTTCCCTAGGACTGGAATACACATCACCTGTGCCCGGGCCTCCCATGGGCCTCCTTTTGTCTGGACCTCTCCTGTACCTGCACCTGCACCTGGTCCTCTCCTGTGTCGGACCTCCTCTTCATTTGTACCTGGCACTGTCTTGGGTATGGACCTTCCCGGATACTCCTCTGGGTTTGGACCTTCCAATCACCTGTACCTGGGCCTCCCCTGGATATGGATCTCCCCTTGGCCTCCCATGAGTTTGGATCTGCCCTGCACCTGGACCACACATCCCCTGGGTCTGGACCTTCCCTGCACCTGTACCTCAGTCTCCCAGCCTCTAGAAACACTTCATCTATACCTGGGCCTCGACTGACCATCCCATGGACCTTCTCTGTGCCTCCCTAAATGTGGGCTTCACCTACAACTGTTCCTGGACCTCCCCTGGCCCTGGGCTTTCCCTTCACCTGTACATGGAAATACCCTGGGTATGGACTTCCATGCACCTGGTCCTCGGCACCCCCTGGGTCTCGACACATCTTCACCTGCTCCTGGGCCTTCCCTGAGTCTGCCATTCCCCTGTGTCTGCCATTCCCCTGTCCCTGTCCCTGGGCCTTACGTGCCCCGGGGCCTCACCCGCACCTGCACCTCCTCACCTGTACCTGCCCGAGGTCCGGCTAGAATCAGAAAGGACTGAGGCTGAACCAGGGACAGCAGGCCCTCTGGGGCTGGAGAATCTCTGGGTCCATCAGCACAGTGGCTTTAGAGAAGGTGAGCTCACAGGCACGTGGTGAAAGGAGACAGCTGCTGGAGGTCAGAGGCACAACCAGAGGCCTGGATCCAAGTGGCCAAAGCCTGGCGCCATCCTTCCAGACACCCTTGCAGGCCAGGCACATGACACAGACTCAGAGTCCCAAGGCTCAGCAGCACCAGGACTGACTCCTGTCTGGTCCTCCCACCTCTGGCCTCCCTGGGTGGGGGCACCTGCTGGCCCCAGGGTACAAATGGCTCCAGAGATAGCTCCACAGTGTGGGGCAGCTTATTAACCCAGAAGGCCGTCACAAGGTGGTTGGGATCCATCATGGACGCACACATCAGCCCAACACTGCTGCGGTTCACCAAGGAGCCTCAACCAGAGCCCAAGAGTCCTCCTCTGTTTCCAGGAGGGCACCTGCAGCTCTGGGCCCGCCCACCACCTCCCTGGGCCCCGCCTCCATCCAGGACTCAGCCCTCAGCTTCCCAGGTTCCTCCCCAGCTGGGCCCTCAGGCAGGTGGCCCCCCAGGGAAGAAGGATTTGGTGTGGGTCTGTGTCACTGTGGTATTATTATAGTGGTTTTGGCTTTTACGACCACAGCATGACAGAGCCCATCAAAAACCCTGAGCAGGAAGTCCCAGCCATGGCCCTGCCCTGGGCACAACAGGAACACCATCCCTGGATTTTGAACGTGGCCACATCACCAGTCTGGATGGAGCGTCCATCTCAGTGCTCAGGGATCCCCTAAGTCTGGTCCAAACCTGACCTCACTTGGAGATGCTCAGGACCCTCCATACACACTGTAAATCCGGGGGCTTCTGGAACAGCACACTCTCCCCCAGTCCAGTCTTTGGCATATCTGGACTCACACCCCAAGTCTGGGAGAGATGGCCTGTAGGAGACAGCATGACCCCCCCAGGGCTCCCCCCATAGCCCAGATCCACCAGGAGCCCCAAAGTAACCAGAGCAGCCGCCACACCCCCTGTGCCCCGCCCATGGAAGCGTGGCATCTATCTACACTTGCAGCGGGGGGGGGGGCCTAACCTACTCCCTGGGGATACAGGCCTGGAGAGGGCACCCAGACCACCCCCATCTGCCCAGGACTGTGGGGCAGGTGCCCCAGACACCTGTGCAGACAGGCCCAGTGGGGAGCATGGAACAGGGGCCTCCAGCAGGAAGTGGTCCTTCCCTCACCCACCAGGCTTTTTTTTTTTAATGTTATGTTAATCACCATACTTTACATCATTAATTTTTGATGTAGTGTTCCATGACGCATTGTTTGTGTACACCAAGTACTCCATGCATTACATGCCCTCTTTAATAATCATCACCATGCTAACCCTTTCCCACATCCCCCTCCCCTCTAGAACCCTCAGTTTTTTGCTCAGAGTCCATAGTCTCTCATGGTTCTTCTCCCCTCTAGTTTGCCCCCTTCATTTTTCCATTCCTACTCTCTTCTTCCTTTTTTTTTCTTTAGCATATAATGTATTATTTGTTTCAGAGGTACAGATCTGTGATTCAACAGTCTTGCACAATTCACAGCACTCACCATAGCACATATCCTCCCCAGGGTCTATCACCCAGCCACCCCATTCCTCCAACTACACCCGCATTCCAGCAACCCTCAGTATGAGAATTCCTCATATCAGTGAGGTCATATGATACATGTCTTTCTCTGATTGACTTATTTCCCTCAGCATAATACACTCCAGTTCCATCCACGTCATTGCAAATGGCAAGATTTCATTCCTTTAATGGCTGCATAATATCCCATTGTGTATATATACCACATCTTCTTTATCCATTCATCTGTTGATGGACATCTAGGCTCTTTCCACAGTTTGGTTATTGTGGACATTGTTGCTATAAGCATCCGGGTGCATGTACCCCTTCAGATCCCTACATTGGTATCTTTGGGGTAAATACACAGTAGTGCAATTGCTGGGTCATACGGTAGCTCTATTTTCAACTTTTTGAGGAACCTCCATACTGTTTTCCAGAGTGGTTGCACCAGCTTGCATTCCCACCCACAGTGTAGGAGCGTTCCCCTTTCCCCACATCCCCGCCAACATCTGTCGTTTCCTGACTTGTTAATTTTAGCCATTCTGACTGGTGTGAGATGATATCTCATTGAGGTTTTGATTTGGATTTCCCTGATGCCAAGTGATGCTGAGCAGTTTACATCTGTCTGTTGGCCATTTGGATGTCTTCTTTGGAGAAATGTCTGCTCATGACTCCTTCCCATTTCTTGATTGGATCATTTGTTCTTTGGGTATTGAATTTAACAAGATCTTAATAGAGTTTAGATACTAGCTCTTTATCTGATATGTCATTTGCAAATATCTTCTCCCAGTCTGTCGGTTGTCTTTTGGTTTTGTTGACTGTTTCTTCTGCTGAGAAGAAGCCTCTTATCTTGATGAAGTACCAATAGTTCATTTTTGCCCTTGTTCCCTTGCCTTTGGCGATGTTTCTAGGAAGAAGATGCTGTGGCTGAGGTCGAAGAGGCTGCTGCCTGTGTTCTCCTTTAGGATTTTGATG
Source organism: Eumetopias jubatus (assembly GCF_037043125.1). Classification (NCBI taxonomy): domain Eukaryota; kingdom Metazoa; phylum Chordata; class Mammalia; order Carnivora; family Otariidae; genus Eumetopias; species Eumetopias jubatus. The sequence goes on from NW_028274813.1 coordinate 580,910, forward strand.
GACTCCTGTCTCACATTTAGGTCTTTCACCATTTTGAATCTATTTTTGCGTGTGGTATAAGGAAGTGGTCCAGTTTCATTCTTCTGCATGTGGCTGTTAAACAATTTTCCCAACACCATTAGTTGAAGAGAATCTCCTTTTTCCATTGGACATTCTTTCCTGCTTTGCTGAAGATTAGTTGACCATAGAGTTGGGGGTCCATTTCTGGGCTCTCTATTCTGTTCCATGGATCCATGTGTCTGTTTTTGTGCCAGTACCATACTGTCTTGATGATGACAGCTTTGTAATAGAGCTTGAAATCCAGAATTCTGATGCCACCAGCTTTGTTTTTTGTTTGTTTGTTTGTTTTTTCAACATTCCTCTGGCTATTTGGGGTCTTTTCTGGTTCCAAACAAATTTTAAGATTATTTGTTCCATTTCTTTGAAAAAAGTGGATAGTATTTTGATAGGGATTGCATTGAATGTGTAGATTACTCTAGGTAGCATTGACATCTTCACATTATTTGTTCTTCCAATCCATGAGCATGGAACGTTTTTCATTTCTTTGAGTGTTCCTCAATTTCTTTTATGAGTATTTTATAGTTTTCTGAATAGAGATCTTTTGCCTCTTTGGTTAGATTTATTCCTAGGTATCTTATGGGTTTGGGTGCAATTGTAAATGGGATCGACTTCTTAATTTCTCTTTCTTATAATAAAATGATGAATAAAAAAGGAGAGATCACAACCAACACCAAAGAAATACAGTTATAAGAACATATTATGAGCAACTCTATGCCAGCAAATTAGATAATATGGAAGAAATGGATGCATTCCTACAGATGCATCAACTACCAAAACTGAACCAGGAAGAAATAGAAAACCTGAACAGACCTATAACCACTAAGGAAATTGAAGCACTCATCAAAAATCTCCCAAAAAACAAAAGCCCAGCGCCAGATGGCTTCCCAGCGGAATTCTACCAAACATTTAAAGAAGAATTAATACCTACTCTTCTGAAACTGTTCCAAAAAATAGAAATGGGGAAGGAAAATGTCCAAACTCATTTTATGAGGACACCTTTACCCTGATCCCAAAACCAGACAAAGACCCCATCAAAAAGGAGAATTACAGACCAATATCCTTGATGAACATGGATGCAAAAATCCTCACCAAAATACTTGCCAATAGTATCCAACAGTACGTTAAAAGAATTATTCAACACTACCAAGAGATATTTATCCCTAGGCGGCAAGATTGGTTCAACATCCAGAAATCAATCAATGTGATACAATACATTACTAAAAGAAAGAACAAGAACCATTATGATCCTCTCAATAGATTCAGAAAAAGCACTTGACAAAGTGCAGCATCCTTTCTGGATCAAAACTCTGCACAGTGTAGGAATAGAGGGAATATATCATAAAAGCCACCTATGAAAAACCCACAGCGAATATCATTCTCAATGAGGAAAAACTGAGAGCTTTCCCCCTAAGGTCAGGAACGCGGCAGGGATGTCCACTCTCACCACTGCTATTCAACATAGTATTAGAAGTCCTAGCCACAGCAATCAGACAACAAAAAGAAATCAAAGGCATCTGAATCGGCAAAGAAAAGTCAAACTCTATCTCTTTGCAGATGATATGATACTTTATGTGGAAAACCCAAAAGACTCCATCCCAAAAAATGTTAGAACTCATACAGGAATTCAGTAAAGTGGCAGGATATAAAATCAATGCACAGAAATCAGCGGCATTCCTATACCCCAACAACAAGACAGAATAAGAGATATTAAGGAGTCAATCCCATTTACAATTGCACCCAAAATGATAAGATACCTAGGAATAAATCTAACCAAAGAGGCAAATAATCTGTACTCAGAAAACTATAAAATACTCATGAAAGAAATTGAGGAAGACACAAAGAAATGGAAAAACGTTCCATGCTCATGGATTGGAAGAACAAATATTGTGAAGATGTCAATGCTACCTAGAGCAATCTACACATTCAATGCAATCTCTATCAAAATACCATCCAGTTTTTTCAAAGAAATGGAACAAATCATCCTAAAATTTGTTTAGGACCAGAAAAGACCCCGAATAGCCAGAGGAATGTTGAAAAAAAAAAAAACAAAGCAAAGCTGGCGGCATCAGAATTATGGACTTCCAGCTCTATTACAAAGCTGTCATCATCAAGACAGTATGGTATTGGCATAAAAACAGACACATAGGTCAATGGAACAGAATAGAAAGCCCAGAAATGGACCTTCAACTCTATGGTCAACTACTCTTTGACAAAGCAGGAAATAATGTCCAGTCGAAAAAAGAGTCTCTTCAAAAAATGGTGTTGGGAAAATTGGACAGCCACATGCAGAAGAATGAAACTGGACCATTTCCTTACACTACACACAAAAGAGACTCAAAATGGTTGAAAGACCTAAAAAATGTGAGACAGGAGTTCATCAAAATCCTAAAGGAGAACACAGGCAGCAGCCTCTTCAACCTCAGCTACAACAACTTCTTCCTAGAAACATCGCCAAAGGCAAGGGAAGCAAGGGCAAAAATGAACTATTGGGATTTCATCAAGATAAAAAGCTTTTGCACAGCGAAAGAAACAGTCAACAAAACCAAAACACAACCGACAGAATGGGAGAAGATATTTGCAAATGACATATCAGATAAAGGGCTCGTATCCAAAATCTATAAAGAACTTATCAAACACAACACCCAAAGAACAAATAATCCAATCAAGAAATGGGCAGAAGACATGAACAGACATTTTTCCAAAGAACACATCCAAATGGCCAACAGACACATGAAAAAGTGCTCAACATCGCTCGGCATCAGGGAAATCCAAATCAAAACCTCAATGAAATATCACCTCACACCAGTCAGAATGGCTAAAATACACAAGTCAGGAAACAACAGATGTTGTCCGGGATGTGGAGAAAGTGGAACCCTCCTACACTGTTGATGGGAATGCAAGCTGGTGCAGCCACTCTGGAAAACAGTATGGAGGTTCCTCAAAAAGTTGAAACTAGAGTTACCCTACGATCCAGCAATTGCACCACTGGGTATTTACCCCAATGATAAAAATGTAGGGATCCGAAGGAATACATGCACCCCGATGTTTATAGCAGCAATGTCCACAATAGCCAAACTGTGGAAAGAGCCAAGATGACCATCGACAGATGAATGGATAAAGAAGAGGTGGTATATATACACAATGGAATATTATGCAGCCATCAAAAGGAATGAGATCTTGCCATTTGCAACGACGTGGATGGAACTGGAGGGTGTTATGCTGAGTGAAATAAGTCAATCATAGAAAGACATGTATCATATCACCTCACTGACATGAGGAATTCTTAATCTCAGGAATCAAACTGAGGGTTGCTGGGCTGGTGGGGTTTGGGAGGGAGGGGGTGGCTGGGTGATAGACATTGGGGAGGGTACATGCTATGGTGAGCGCTGTGAATTGTGCAAGACTGTTGAATCACAGATCTGTACCTCTGAAACAAATAATGCAATATATGTTAAGAAAAAAAAAGTAGAAGAAGATAGCAGGAGGGGAAGAATGAAGGGGAGTAAATCGGAGGGGGAGACGAACCATGAGAGATGATGGACTCTGAAAAACAAACTGAGGGTTCTAGAGGGGAGGGGGTGGGGGGATGTGTTAGCCTGGTGATGGGTATTAAAGAGGGTACGTTCTGCATGGAGCACTGGGTGTTATGCACAAACAATGAATCATGGAACACTACATCAAAAACGAGTGATGTAACGTATGGTGATTAACATAACAATAATAAATTTAAAAAAGAAACCCGACCAGTGTTTCCCAGTCATGGCTCTGCCCTGGGCACAGCAGGGACACCATCCCTGGATTTTGAACGTGACACATCACCGGTCTGACTGGACCGTCCATCCCAGTGCTCACGGATCCCCTAAGTATATTCCAAACCTGACCTCACCTGGAGAGCCCTGGACCCTCCATCCACACTGTAAATCTGGGGGCTTCTGGAAGAGCACACCCTCCCCAGGCCAGTCCTTGGCATATCTGGGCACACACCCTGAGTATGGGAGACACTGCCCGAAGGAGAGAGTATGGCAGGCACCCCCAGCTTGCCCCCATAGCCAGATCCACCAGGAGCCCCCAAAGGACCTGGAGAAGCCCCACACCCCCTGTGCCCTGCCCATGGAGGCTTGGCATCTATCTACCACTGCAGGGGGGGGCCTCACCTACTCCCTGGGGAGACAGGGCTGGAGAGGGAACCCAGACCACCCCCAGCTGCCCAGGACTGTGGGCAGGTCAGGACCGGTGCAGACCCGGGACAGGGGCCTCCACCAGGAAGGGGTCCTTCCCCCACACTACAGGCTTTACAAGGAACTTCCCACTGTGGAACTACGTAGGCTACACCACAGTGATGGACCCAGAGTAAAAACCCAGCCTGGACCCGGGACCCTCAAGCCCAGCTCCTGAGGGTCCCAGGGCTGGCTGCCCACCACTGCTTAGCTGCGGATGGCCTGGGGTCCCTCCCCAGAGCCCCAGACCTGTGTCTCCATCTGGGAGGTGCTGAGTTGGCCCTGTGCACCAAATTTCCTCTGCAACTCCCCTCTCACCGCTGAACAAGCTCAGCTCCAGGTCCCAGCCTGGAAAAACCCTGCTGTATTTTTCCTCCCACAGATAAGACGGGCAGAAAGGGGCCTCTCACACCGCCCCCGCCCGGCCGGATGCCGCCTGTGTTGGGGGACAAGACCAAGATGCTCCTCACACTGGTGACACGCCACAGGGACAGAGCTGGGGCTGGGCTGCCCTGAAGACAATGTAGGGCCCAGGGGCTGGAAAGGGTGGTCAGGATGGGCAGAGCAGGTGGACAGGAGGTCCCTGAAGCCCCAGCGAGGTAGGGACCACAGGGAGGGGCCATGTGCACATCAAGAGAGCATGTGAAGGAGCCCCTCCTCCGAGATGGGCAGGGGCTCAGGGGAGGGTCGGGGTCCAGGTCAGCGCCCAGCCCAGGAGACAAGGAGCCAATACACCAACATGGGGCCCTTGGGCAGGGACGCTGAGCTTCACAGGAGACATGAGCCCAGAGAGGACTCTTCCCCCCCAGGCAGCAGTGATGTCAAGGCCTGAAGATCCCGCAGGACATGGGCAGCTGAGGGGGGGGGGGGGCAGCAGAGGGCCAGCCCGCCTGCTCCACAATCCCAAGGGAACCTGAGAGAAACAGACAACAATGTCGTCCGGGCCCTGGGCAGCCCTCTCTGGGAGCCCCGGTGGTCAGGAGGTGGGACGAGAGACCACCAGGGTCCATCCTGCAGAGGGAAGCATTTAGGCCCAATCACCCACATTCACCACGGAGACGATTACCGGGGGCCAGTGGGAGGTCAGAGAGGTCAGACTCCTGGGGCCTCGGGGAAGGTGGGGGACCTGTGAAGTCACAGTAACATCAACCTCTCGGGGGCCCTGGTGCTCCAGCAGCAACCCTAGCCAGGTGTGCAGGAGGGCACCTGGGCCTACACTGCACCTGGGTCTCCCCTGTACCTGGGGCTCCCCTGGGACTGAAATACACATCACCTGGGCCTGGGCCTCCCCTGGGCCTCCCCTGTGTCTGGAATTCCCCTGGGCTTTCCATGAGTCTGTTCCTCTCCTGCACCTGGACGTGGACCTCCCCTTGGTATAAACCTCCCCCGCACCTGTACCTGGGCCTCCCCTGCTCCTTGGTCTTCCCCGGCCCTGGCCTCACCTGTAACTGCTTCAGGGCCTCACCTGCTCCAGAGCCTTACCTGTTCTTGGGCCTCACCTGGGTGATCCCTGGGCCTTCCGTGGATATAGACCTCCACTTGCCTCTCCTGGGGCTGTACCTCCCTTTGATCTTTACATGGGTCTACCGTGGATCTGGACCTCTCCTGGTCCTCCAGGAATCTGGATCTCTCCTTCACCTGTACCTGGGTTTCACCTGCACCTGGGACTCCCCAGGGCCTCCTCTGAGCATGGGCCTCCCCTGAACTTGTACCTGGGCCTTACCTGCCCTTGGGCCTCACCTGGGCTGTCCCTGGGTCTTCTCTGGGTCTGGACCTCCCCTGTACATATGTCTGACTCTCATCACATCTGGGCCTCCCCTTCAATTTTACTTGGTGCTCCCTTGGGTCCTGGCTTCCCCTGGGCCTCTGCTGGATCTAGACCAGCCCAGCAGCTGTATCTGGGCCTCTCAGAGTGTAGACGACCAGGTCACCTGTACCTGGGCATCATCAGATCCTGGGCTACCCCTGGGCCTACTCTGGGCCTGGGCTTCCCCTGAATGAGTACCTGGGCCTCACCTGCTTTGGGCTTCACCTGGGCTGTCCCTGGGCCTCCCCTGGGTCTAGAACACTTGTGAAACTACACCTAGATTTCCACTGGGGCTGGACCTTCCCTTCAGTTGTGCCTGGGCCTCACCTGCTCTTGGGCCTCACCTGGGCCATCCCTGGGCCTTCCCTGGTCTGGACATCCACTGGACCTATATCTGGACCTCATCTCTTCTGGGCTTCCTCTTCAGTTGTATTTGGTCCTCCCCTGGGTCTGTGCCGCCCCTGGGCCTCCGCTGGGTCTGGACCTGCCCTGCACCTGTATCTTGGCCACCCTTAGCTCTAGATATCCCCTCTACCTGTACGTGGGCCTCCCTTAGGTCTAGACTACTTCTTCACCTACACCTGAACCTAATCTGCATCTGGACCTCCCCTGAACCTCCTGTGTGCCTGGGCTTCCCCTGAACAGGTCCCTGGGCCTCCTCTGGTCTGGACTCCCTCCGCTTTCCATGAGTCTGTTACTCTCCTGCACCTGGACCTGGACCTTCCCCTTGGTATAGACCTCCCCTGCTCCAGAGCCTCACCTATTCTAGGGCCTCAGCTGGTTGATCCCTGGGCCTTCCCTGGGTATGGACTCCCCTTGCCTCTCCTGGGGCTGTACCTCCCTTTGATTTTTACATGGGTCTACCCTGGGTCTGGACCTCTCCTGGGCCTCTAGGAATCTGGACCTCTCCTTCACCTGTACCTGAGCTTCACCTGCACCCGGGCCTCCCCAGGCCACCTCTGAGCACAGGCCTCCCCTGAACTAGTACCCGGGCCTCACCTGCCCTTGAGCTTCACCTGGCCTTCCCTGGGCCTCTGCTGGATCTGGATCTGCCCTGCAGCTGTATCTGGGCCTCTCAGAGTGTAGACGACCAGGTCACCTGTGCCTGGGCCTCATCTGAACCTGGGCTTTCCCTGGGCCTACTCTGGGTCTGGGCCTCCCCTAAATGAGTACCTGGGCCTCACCTGATTTGAGCTTCACCTGGACTGTCCCTGGGCATCCCCTGGGTCTAGAACTCTCCTGCACCTATACCTAGATTTCCATTGGGTCTGGACCTTCCCTTCACTAGTGCCTGGGCCTCACCTGCTCTTTGGCCTCACCTGGGCCATCCCTGGGCCTTCTCTGGTCGGGACTCCCCTGGACTTATATCTGGGCCTCCCCTGAGCCTCCCATGGGTGTGGAGGTCTCCTGCACCTGTACTTGGTGTCCCATGGGTCTGACTACCATTCATCTGTACCTGGGCCTCACCTTCAGGTGGGCCTTCCCTGGACAATTCCTCACCTGCAGCTGCACCTGGATGTACCCTGTACGTATGCCTGGACCTCATCTCCACTGGTCCTCCCATTCACATGTACCTGGTCCTCTCCGGGAATGGACCTTCCCTTCTATTTTCCTGGGGCCTCCCCTGTTTCTGGTTATCCACTTGACTTGTACCTAGGGCTCCCCTGGGTCTGCATCAGGATATGGGCTGAGTCTGGATCTCCCCTGGACCTCCATGAGTCATGACCTCCCCCTCACCAGTACCTGGTCCTCTCCTAGGCCTCTCCTGGGTCTGGACCTTCCCCTCACTTCTGCCTGGGCCTCCCCTGTGACTCCACTGGGTCATGACCTCCCCTGCACCTGTTCTTGCTCCTGCCTGGGTCTGGCCATCACTTGTACATATACCTGGGCCTCCCCTGAGACAAGAACAACAAATCACCTATGTCTGGGCCTCACCCGCACCTGCACCTACTCACCTGTACCTGCCACAGGTCCAGCTAGAACCAGAAAGGACTGAAGCTGAACCAGGGACAGCAGGCCCTCTCAGGCTGGAGAATCTCTGGGTCCATCAGCACAGTGGCTTTAGAGAAGGTGAGCTCACAGGCACATGGTGATGGGAGACGGCTGCTGGGGGTGAGAGGCACAACCAGAGGCCCGATTCCAGGTGGGCAAAACCTGGCGCCATCTTTCCAGACGCCCTTGTAGTCCGGGCACACGACTCAGACCCAGAGTCCCAAGGCTCAGCAGCACCAGGACTGACTCCTGTCTGGCCCTCCCACCTCTGGCCTCCCTGGGTGGGAGCCACCTGCTGGCCCCAGGGTACAAGGGCCCCAGAGTGACCCCCACACTGGGGCGGTTTATTAATACAGAAGGCTGTCACAATGTGGTTGGGATCCATGTTGGGCGCACACTCCTGCCCAACACTGCCGCTGATCGCCAAGGAGCCTCAACCAAAGCCCAAGAGGCCTCCCCTGTTTCCAGCAGGACACCTGCAGCTCTGGGCCCGCCCACTGCCTCCCTGGGCCCCGCCTCCATCCAGGGTTCAGCCCTCAGCATCCCAGGTTCCTCCCCAGCTGGGCCCTCAGGCAGATGACCCCCCAAGGAAGGAGGATTTGGGGTGGGTCTGTGTCACTGTGGTATTATGATAGTGGTTACTATTATGACCACAGCATTACAGAGCCCATCAAAAACCCCAACCAGGGAGTTCCAGCCATGGTCCTGCCCTGGGGCAGCAGGGACACCATCCCTGGATTTTGAACATGGCCACATCACCAGTCTGGCTAGACCATCCATCCCAGTGCTCAGATCCCCTATGTGTGTTCCAAACCTGACCTCACCTGGAGACCCCTGGGACCCTCCATCCACACTGTAAACCCAGGGACTTTCGGAAGAGCACAACCTCCCCCAGGCCAATCCTTGACATATCTGGGCACACACCCCGAGTAAGGGAGACACTGCCCAAAGGAGACAATGTGACCCACCAGGGCTGCCCCCATAGCCCAGATCCACCAAGAGCCCCCAGAGGAGCCAGAGCAGCTCACACACCCCCTGTGCCCTGGCCAAGGAGGCTTGGCATCTATCTACCACTGCAGGGGGGCCTCATCTACTCCCTGGGAAGACAGGGCTAGGGAGGGCACCCAGACCCTACCCCAGGTGCCCAGGGCTGTGGGGCAGGTACACAGGACACCTGTGCAGACAGGGCCACCGGGGTGTTGGACGGGAGCCTCCAGCAGCAATGGGTACTTCCCCCTCCAGCCAGGCTTTTTGACAAGGAACTTCCCACTGTGTAACTACATAACCTACAACCACAGTGACGGACCCAGCAGCAAAAACCCAGGCCGACCTGGGGCCATCAAGCCTGGCTCCGGACAATTGGAGCCAGAATCGTGGGCCTCAAGCAACAGCAGTGGCCAGCTCGGCCCCTGGGCTCGTGTCCAGTTACAGTGGGCAACCACATCCAGGGCCTCCAATGGCCGGGGATGGCCCCCCAGCAAGCGGGCAGGCACAGGCCTGGCGCCCCACACTCCCGGCAGGAGGAATCAGGAAGGACAGAGCCTCCAGTGCACACTGTCCGTGGTCAAGCTCCCCATGGGCAGGACCCCCAGAGACCCTCGGGCCGGCTGACAGGAGTGGACCTGGAGCGAGGCCCGTCGTCGGAGCTCACTGATGTTCGAGGAGAATGAGGGTCATGGATGCTGGAGCCCCTCCCGGGCTGTTCCCGGCCTCTGGCCCAGGAGCAGGACAGTGTCCGGCCCGGCGGTGGGCTGTCTTGCTGGTCGTGGCCAGGAGGCACCGTGTGCTGGAAATCCACCCACAGTGAGTGGCCTCCAGGGAAAGCCCCTCGGAGGAGCCAACCCAGCCCAACAGCATGGGCACCCACCCCGCCCAGCCCCGGCTCTGCCAGGGTGCCCCGAGCTCTGCCGCCCTCCGTACCCGCTGGGCTCCTGGAGACGGACACTGTCCAGAGCCTCATCTGGCTCTCAGCCACACGGCCGTCCCCCAACTCTGGCCCCTGGTGCACACTCCCGTGCCCACTTCCAGGCTTCTGTTCCCAGGGGCTGCATTCCCGGGGTGGGGAGCCCACTGGGTGGACGTTCCTGGGAGGGTGGCCGCAGGATGGCAGGGATTACAGACCGCGCGGCAAAGCTCCAGGCCGCGTCTTCCAGGAGGGCAGCCTGGCTGGCACAGGCAAAGGGCAGTGGCCTTGGGGACTGTCCCCCCCACAGGCCTGGCTGGGGGCCACCACCTTCCTCCCCCACCATCCGCCCCATCCAGCATCCCTTGGACCTGAGCCCAAGCACAGCCCAAGGCCCCTACCAGCCCAGCCCAGGTTCCCACGAGTGGGCAGGTTCTCACTGGCCAGCACACGGCCCCCCGGCCTGGGCAGCAAGTCTGAGCGCCTCCAGCGCAGCAGACCTTGCACCTCCGGGTCCAAACTGTCTCAGGGCCTCCCAGGCCTGGCGTCCACACACAAGGCGCTCATGGATGTGGCGTCCACCTTGCAGCCTCTCCTCTCCCAGCCCACCCCAGGGGCTGCACCCTGCAGCCTCCGGGCTCCCACCCAGCTACTGGCATGCATCCTGGTCCCAGGGCAGCTCCCAGCCTCCCCACAGCCCTGGTGGCCCCAGACGCCCCTTTCCTGAGGAAGCTCCGCCAGTCAGCCCGCCTCCAGGTGCCGGCCCGGGTTCTTGTCATGGGGCCTCAGGCAGTGGTCTAGATGACTACGGGTACCACAGTGGTGCTTCCCCTCAGAGCAACCAGGGCCACCTGCTCCCTGGAGCCCCCCCGACCCCTTTGAGTCTAGGGCTCTGACCTCTGGCCTCTGGGGGGATGGGCCCCTCATGCTGAGGGCCTCCAGGGCCAACTGATTCTAAATGATGAGGCAGCGTCCAGTGTGGCCGGAGGGGCTGTGTTGGGACCGGGGAAGGAGGAAACCACAGGCCCGGGTGCACACAGAGCCCAAGCCCAGTGGCCTCCCTGCCCCCCTGAGGACAGTGAGCACAGAGCCCCCAGGCTGGACTCCACGGGCCTGGTGCAAGTCAACCCTCATCTGCCCACCTGTCCCTCCATAGAGGCTCCATCGGCAGCCCCTCCACATTGGGGGGCCGAGGCACTGGGCAGGCCCACCGAGCTAAGGAGAAGCCTGGGAGCCGGCAGGGAGCCCAGAGCCCTGTCTCACTGCCCCCTGCTTCCCGCCCCAGGGCCCACCCCTGGAGACACGAGGCTCTTCTCCATCAACTGCAGATGAGCCATAGCGGGGTCAGGACCCCAGGGGGACCCAGGGCCCTCTCAGTCAGGCCCCATCTCCCAGCCCACCTGTCCTCCAAGGCACGCTGAAGGGGGCCTGCCCTCCACCAGGACGGGGTTGGCAGCTGTGAGCTGGGCCCTCCCCCAGGCCCTGGGGACAGGTCGTATTGTCCGAGCCTCTGTCACTGTGGGTCCTGGAGTAGTACCTCCCACAGTGACATGGTCTGTGCTCAAAACCGGCTGCCCTTGCCCTGCCCACTGTCCCCCGCTGGGGGCTGGGCCCTGTCCCCTCACGCTGTCCTCCCCACCGTCCAAGGGGGCTGGGGAGCTCAAGTCGGCTCCTGTCCCGGGCACCAGGCAGCACCAGGGCCGACCCAGGGGCGCAAAAGACTGAGCGCCGGGTCCAGGGCAAGCACCTCCTGAGCAGAGGACGTGCACAGCACTGACCTGGCCCCTACCCCCTGCTGTCCTCACGGGACAGGCGGATGGAATGGACTCCCTCACACACATGGGAGACCCGCCCTGCTCCCTGGGCTCAGGCCTGGGCAGGTGGGCAGGGGGACGGTCGGCTGCCAGGTCCTCTCTGGAGACCCCACCCCCAGGACCCCCTGCCCGAGGCAACCAGCCTCACCTCCTCCGCCCCTCCACTCGGGGCAGGGGACGCTGCCACGGATTTGCAGGATCTGGAGCGGGGCTGTACCACGGTGAGGATACCCGATTCCGCAGGGACTAGCCTCAGAGCAAATGCCAGGCAGTGCCTGTTGTGGGGGCGGCTCAGGCCTGGGACCTGACCGGGGCCTGGGCTGACTCCCCCGAGCTCTCCATGAGCCCGGGTGCTGGCCGGTCTCCCAGGTCCCGGCGCCCTTCGTCCGGCCCCTGCCTGGTGGACGGCAGGTGCACAGGGTGCTGGCCGGGGCAGGGGAGCCGCTGGGGCAGCCGCAGGGGAAGCTCGGCTGAAGACGCCACGGCCCCGCCCCCTCCCCAGCCCCCACCCCACTCCCGGGGGAACAGGCAGGAGGGGAGGTGCTGCCCCGGACCCTCTCATGGCGAAACAAGCCCCCCGCAGTAGTTCCTTCAGCCCTTGGCCCCCCTCTGCCCTCGGGGAGCCCCCTCCCACTGACGCAGTGACCAGTCAGCAGGGCTGATCGCAGACCCCTCACAGACGGGATGGGCCCCACGTGCGCGGGGCCCCGGGCGAAGGAGAGCTGAGCAGCACGGAGGATGGGAGCCGCTCCAGGCCGGGTGGGCGGCCGACGGCCAGCCTCTCAGAGCCCACCCACCCGCAGGACGCTGGGCCTGACGCGGGACTCGGCTGAAGCACTCTCAGCCAGGGGAGCCCTGGCCTCCGGAGCCTGCAGAGGCCCCCACCCCAGCAGAGGGGCCCCCGGGCCAGGAGGTTTCTGAACCAGTCTGTGTCATGGTGGTGGGATGGTAGCAGCTGGTTCCACGGTGACACCCTCCAGGCCACAAACCCCGGCCCCGAGCGGGCCCCCAGCTGAGGGTCCTGGCCCCCGGTGGGGTGCAGTGCCCGCCCTCCCAGCCCCCTGGCTCGCCCGCACGCTCGCCCTGCGTCCTCAGCATCCAGGGACGGCCCGAGTCAGGCCCCGGTCCAGGAGAAGGGCTGCCGGGTGCGGCCGGGCCCATGGCGGCCTCCCCACCCCGGGACCCTTGGCGGATTTTGTACCGGCCTGAAGCAGGGTGAGCATTAGCGGATGGGGCTCACAATGCCTCAGGCCATTCAGAAAACCGGTGCGCAGGCCCCAGAGTCCGGGAGCCCCCGCCCAGCAGCCTGGGCCTCATGGTGCAGGCCCCAGTGCCGAGCTGGGACTGGTGCACTGGAGCTGCCCAGAGTCCCTGGGGGTCTGTTAGGGACCAGCGGGGACACATGGGCCGAGGCCCAGCCCCAAACTAGGGGTCGGATGGTGGAGCCCTGCGCCCAGCTGGGTGCTCTCTGCGGGCTCCTCAGGTACCAGGACAGCCCCGGATGCCCCTCGGCATCCCCAGTTCATGGTGAGGACAGGAGGCCAGGCCGGTCAGGGTGGGGCTGGGCCCTGTGCTCAGCCTCCCTCCTCTGCACTGGGGGCCCTGGTCAGAGCCACCCTGAGGCCAGCGTCCCTCGGGGGAACGCACGACCCCCCTATAAGCCATGCAGAGCCAATGCCCAGAGCACGAACTGCCGTCTCTGCTCCCTGCCAAGGCTGGCTGGGCACGAGCTCCCCGGGAACTGACCTGCAGGAGCCACGGCTGGACACAGCCCGACCAGGCCTCAGGCCTCATGAGGTCTGCACGGCAGGCGGGCAGCACACACAGTGCAGGTCTGCTCACAGCCAGCAGGCCAGGCAGTGCCAGGAAGACCACCCAGAGAGACCTGCGCCCCCTCTGCCAATCTCCAGCTGAGCCCACTGCCCTCCCCATGGGGACGGTCATCCAGGCAGCATCCTCCCTGGAGCCCCCACCCTGCAGCACGCCAGGTCCTCCTGGGTCACTGGCCCAGCACTGAGGACTCGGCCACCCTGGGCAGCTGGGGTGCCCCAGCCCACCGCGGATCCTGGGGAGCCCTGCGTGACCCGGACCCTCCACCAACCTGCACCCACCTAACCGTCACCCTGGAGCCAGTCTCCAGAAGGTCCGGAGCCCCCGCCCAGGGCAGGGGCTGGGGCGGCACACAAAGGGTGTGATCATCCTTCCTGGGTGAAGGCTGCTGGCGTCGGGGTCCTCCCACCGGCCGGTGCCGCTCGCGGGGAGGGGCCTGAAGGACAGCCGAGCCCCCAAGCTCCCTGGTCTCCCGCACTGCCCAGGGCCTGCACCACAAGCCCACAGGCAGGAAGCAGACTCGCTCCAGGGCATCGGGCCCCCTGCCCCCCTTCCTACCCGGTCCCGCCCCCCACACCCCTCCACTCCCTGCCCTCCCTGCACTCAGGCCTGCCGGGGGGTCAATAGTTTTAACTTAAAGCTGGGATTTCCCTGCATGGGTTTCTCCACAATTTCATTTTTTTTTTAATGTTGCATTATTTGTTTCAGAAGTACAGGTCAGTGATTCAACAGTCTTGCACAATTCACAGCACTCACCGTAGCACATACCCTCCCCAATGTCTATCACCCAGCCACCCCATCCCTCGCACCCCCCACCACTCCAGCCACACTTAGTTTGTTTCCTGAGATTAAGAATTCCTCATATCAGTGAGGTCATATGATACATGTCTTTCTCTGATTGACTTATTTCACTCAGCATTAACACCCTCCAGTTCCATCCACGTCGTTGGAAAAGGCAAGATCTCATTCCTTTTGATGGCTGCATAATATTCCATGGTGTATATATACCACCTCTACTTTATCCATTCATCTGTCGATGGACATCTTGGCTCTTTCCACAGGTTGACTATTGTGGACATTGCTGCTATAAACATTGGGGTACACGTACCCCTTCGGATCCCTACGTTTGTATCTTTGGGGTAAATACACAGTAGTGCAATTGCTGGATCATATGGTAGCTCTATTTTCAACTGTTTGAGGAACCTCCATACTGTTTTCCAAAGGGGTTGCTCCAGCTTGCATTCCCACCAACAGTGTAGGAGGGTTCCCCTTTCCCCACATCCCCGCCAACATCTGTTGTTTCCTGACTTGTTAATTTTAGCCATTCTGACTGGTGTGAGGTGGTATCTCATTGAGGTTTTGATTTGGATATCCCTGATGCCGAGCGATGTTGAGCACTTTTTCATGTGTCTGTTGGCCATTTGGATGTGTTCTTTGGAAAAATGTCTGTTCATGTCTTCTGCCCATTTCTTGATTGGATTATTTGCTCTTTGGGTGTTGAGTTTGATAAGTTCTTTATACATTTTGGATCCTAGCCCTTTATCTGATATGTCATTTGCAAATATTTTCTCCCATTCTGTCGGTTGTCTTTTGGTTTTCTGTACTGTTTCTTTCGCTGTGCAAAAGCTTTTTATCTTGATGAAATCCCAATAGTTCATTTTTGCCCTTGCTTCCCTTGTCTTTGGCGATGTTTCTAGGAAGAAGTTGCTGCAGCTGAGGTCAAAGAGGTTGCTGCCTGTGTTCTCCTTTAGGATTTTGATGGACTCCTGTCTCACGTTTAGGTCTTTCAACCATTTGGAGTCTATTTTTGTATGTGGTGTAAGGAAATGGTCCAGTTTCATTCTTCTGCATGTGGCTGTCCAATTTTCCCAACACCATTTGTTGAAGAGACTCTTTTTTCCATTGGACATTCTTTCCTGCTTTGTCAAAGATGAGTTGACCATAGAGTTGAGGGTCCATTTCTGGGCTCTCGATTCTGTTCCATTGATCTATGTGTATGTTGTTGTGCCAGTACCATACTGTCTTGATGATGACAGCTTTGTAATAGAGCTGGAAGTCCGGAATTGTGATGCCGCCAGCTTTGCTTTTCTTCCTCAACATTCCTCTGGCTATTCGGGGTCTCTTCTGGTTCCATACAAATTTTAGGATTATTTGTTCCATTTCTTTGAAAAAAGTGGATGCTATTTTGACGGGGATTGCATTGAATGTGTAGATTGCCCTAGGTAGCATTGACACCTTCACAATGTTGGTTCTCCCAATCCATGAGCATGGAACGTTTTTCCATTTCTTTGTGTCTTCTTCAATTTCTTTCCTGAGTATTTTATAGTTTTCTGAGTACAGATCCTTTGCCTCTTTGGTTAAATTTATTCCTAGGTATCTTATGGTTTTGGGTGCAATTGTAAATGGGATTGACTCCTTGATTTGTCTCTCTTCTGTCTTGTTGTTGGTGTATAGGAATGCCACTGATTTCTGTGCATTGATTTTATCTCCTGCTACTTTACTGAATTCCTGTACGAGTTCTAGCAGTTTTGGGGGGGGGGTCTTTTGGGTTTTCCACATACAGTATCATATCATCTGCAAAGAGTGAGAGTTTGACTTCCTCTTTGCCGATTTGGATGCCGTTGATTTCTTTTTGTTGTCTGATTGCTGTGGCTAGGACTTCTAATACTATGTTGAATAGCAGTGGTGAGAGTGGACATCCCTGCCGCGTTCCTGACCTTAGGGGAAAAGCTCTCAGCTTTCCCCCATTGAGAATGATATTCGCGGTAGGTTTTTCATAGATGGCTTTTATGATATTGAGGTATGTACCCTCTATCCCTATACTCTGAAGAGTTTTGATCAAGAAAGGATGTTGTACTTTGTCAAATGCTTTTTCTGCATCTGTTGAGAGGATCATATGATTCTTGTTCTTTCTTTTGTTAATGTATTGTATCACGTTGATTGATTTGCAGATGTTGAACCAGCCTTGCAGCCCAGGGATAAATCCCACTTGGTCGTGGTGAATAATCCTTTTAATGTACTGTTGGATCCTATTGTCTAGTATTTTGGTGAGAATTTTTGCATCCATGTTCATCAAGGATATTGGTCTGTAATTCTCCTTTTTCATGGGATCTTTGTCTGGTTTTGGGATCAAGGTAATGGTGGCCTCATAAAATGAATTTGGAAGTTTTCCTTCCATTTCTATTTTTTGGAACAGTTTCAGGAGAATAGGTATTAATTCTTCTTTAAATGTCTGATAGAATTCCCCTGGGAAGCCATCTGGCCCTGGGCTTTTGTTTCTTGGGAGATTTTTGATGACTGCTTCAATTTCCTTAGTGGCTATAGGTCTGTTCAGGTTTTCTATTTCTTCCTGGTTCAGTTTTGGTAGTTGATACATCTCTAGGAATGCACCCATTTCTTCCAGGTTATCTAATGTGCCGGCATAGAGTTGATCATACTATGTTCTTCTAATTGATTGTATTTCTTTGGTGTTGGTTGTGATCTCTCCTCTTTCCTTCATGATTTTGTTGATTTGGGTCATTTCTCTTGTCTTTTTGATAAGTCTGGCCAGGGGTTTATCAATCTTGTTAATTCTTTCAAAGAACCAGCTCCTAGTCTCGTTGATCTGTTCTACTGTTCTTTTGGTTTCTAGTTTATTGATTTCTGCTCTGATCTTTATTATTTCTCTTCTCCTGCTGAGTTTAGGCTTTATTTGCTGTTCTTTCTCCAGCTCCTTTGGGTGTAGGGTTAGGTTGTGTATTTGAGACCTTTCTTGTTTCTTGAGAAAGGCTTGTATTGCTGTATACTTTCCTCTCAGGACTGCCTTTGCTGTATCCCAAAGATTTTGAACAGTTGTGTTTTCATTTTCATTGGTTTCCATGAATTTTTTTTTATTCTTCTTTAATTTCCTGGTTGACCCATTCATTCTTTAGTAGGATGCTCTTTAGCCTCCATGTATTTGAGTTCTTTCCGACTTTCCTCTTGTGATTGAGTTCTAGTTTCAAAGCATTGTGGTCTGAAAATATGCAGGGAATGATCCCAATCTTTTGGTACCGGTTGAGACCTGATTTGTGACGAAGGATGTGATCAATTCTGGAGAATGTTCCATGGGCACTAGAGAAGAATGTGTATTCCATTGCCTTGGGATGGAATGTTCTGAATATGTCTGTGAAGTCCATTTGGTCCAGTGTGTCCTTTAAAGTCTTTATTTCCTTGTTGATTTTTTGCTTAGATGATCTGTCCATTTCAGTCAGGGGGGTGTTAAAGTCCCCCACTATTATTGTATTCTTGTCAATGTGTTTCTTTGCTTTTGTGATTAATTGCCTTATATAATTGGCTACTCCCATGTTCGGGGCATAGATATTTACAGTTGTTAGATCTTTTTGTTGGATAGACCCTTTAAGTAGGATATAGTGCCCTTCCTCATCTCTTATTACAGTCTTTGTTTCAAAATCTAATTTATCTGATATAAGGATTGCCACCCCAGCTTTCTTTTGGTGTCCATTAGCATGGTAAATGGTTTTCCACCCCCTCATTTTCAATCTGGGGGTGTCTTTGGGTCTAAAATGAGTCTCCTGCAAACAGCATATGGATGGGTCTTGTTTTTTAATCCAATCTGATAGCCTGTGTCTTTTGATTGGGGCATTGAGCCCATTTACATTCAGGGTAACTATTGGAAGGTATGAATTTAGTGCCATTGTATTGCCTGTAAGGTGACTGTTACTGTACGTTGTCTGTGTTCCTTTCTGATCTTTGCTGCTTTTAGGCTCCCTCTTTGCTTAGAGGACCCCTTTCAATATTTCTTGGAGGGCTGGTTTCATGTTTGCAAATTCCTTTAGGTTTGTTTGTTCTGGAAGCCTTTTTTCTCTCCTTCTATTTTCAATGACAGCCTAGCTGGATATAGTATTCTTGGCTGCATATTTTTCTCGTTTAGTGCTCTGAAGATATCTTGCCAGTCCTTTCTGGCCTGCCAGGTCTCTGTGGATAGGTCTGTTGCCAATCTAATATTTTTACCATTGTAGGTTACATATCTCTTCTCCCGAGCTGCTTTCAGGATTTTCTCTTTGTCTCTGAGACTCGTAAGTTTTACTATTAGATGTCGGGGTGTTGACCTATTTTTATTGATTTTGAGAGGGGTTCTTTGTGCCTCCTGGATTTTGATGCCTGTTTCCTTCCTCACATTAGGGAAGTTCTCTGCTATTATTTGCTCCAATATACCTTCTGCCCCTCTCTCTCTTTCTTCTTCTTCTGGGATCCCAATTATTCTAATGTTGTTTCGTCTTATCGAATCACTTATCTCTCGAATTCTGCCCTCGTGATCCTGTAGTTGTTTCTCTCTCTTTTTCTCAGCCTCTTTACTTTCCATCGTTTGGTCTTCTATATCACTGATTCTCTCTTCTGCCTCATTTATCCTAGCAGTTAGTGCCCCCATTTTTGATTGCACCTCATCAATAGCCTTTTTGATTTCGACTTGGTTAGATTTTAGTTCTTTTATTTCTCCAGAAAGGGTTTCTCTAATAACTTCCACGCTTTTTTCAAGCCCAGCTAGTATCTTTAAAGTCATGATTCTGAACTCTAGGTCCAACATCGTACTAATGTCCGTATTGAGTAGGTCCCTGGCTGACGGTACTACCTCTTGTTCTTTTTGCTGAGGTGATTTTTTTCACCTTGTCATTTTGTCCAGAGGAGAATAGATGAATGAGAGAACAAAATGCTACAATGTCCCCAGCAAATATACTGTATACAAATCAGAAAAGGCCTGAAACCAGGGGAAAAGAAAGGGAAAGAAAGAAAAAACAAAGAGAAAAAAAAGAAAAAAGAAAAAAGATAAAAACAAAAACAGAACAATACAAAAAAAGCAGAATGTGATCAAATATGATCAGGCTAGTGCATAGATCAGTGCCACACACTAGATTTTGGACGTATTTTGGTCTGTTAGAAAAAAGTGCCTCCTAAAATTTTAAAGGAAGAAAGACATATATGTACAAAATAAGGGTTGATACAATGAAGGGATAGAAGATGACTGTAAAGATGAAAATTATAAAAGATTTTATAAAAGGACTTGATAAGATAAGTTGTTTGAAAAAAGAAAGAAGATTTAAAAAGAAAAAAAAGAAAAAAAAGGGAGAGAATGTGATCAGGCAGGAGACTAGAAGAGAACCATACACTAGTGATTTAGGGTATATTTTTATCTGTTAGAAGAAACTGTATCTCAAAATTTTAAAGAGAGAACAACTTATATATATATATGCCAAAAATAAGGGTAACTACTATGAAGGGATAAAATATGATTCTAAAAATGAAAAATAAAAAATGTTTTTTTTTAAAAAAAGAGATTGATAAGATGTTGGTTGAAAAAGAGAAAAAGAAAAAGAAAAAGAAAAAAAAAACAGTTAACAAAAATTAACTTTGATGAACTAATGAATCACGGTAAAAAAAAAAAAAAAGCCATGAATTCTATCTGCATTATTCCCCTAGCGCTGGAGTTCTCCCGTTCTCCTTCATCGGTAAACTTGGTCTTGGCTTGCTGGCTGTTCGTGCTGATCTTCTGGGGGAGGGGCCTGTTGCTGTGGTTTCCAAATGTCTTTGCCGGAGGCTGAATTGCCCCGCCCTTGTCGGTCTGGGCTAAGCAAGCTGCTCGGGTTTGATCTCGGGAGCTTTTGTTCCCTGCAAGCTCTCCGTACAGCCTTGGAGGACCAGGGTGAAAATGGTGGCCTCCCAATCTCCACCTGGAGGAGCTGAGAACTCGGGGCCCCACTCCTCAGTGCGCCCCCAGAGAAAAGCAGTCACTCCCGTGTCCCCGGTCTCCGGCCGCACTCCGTGCTCACCCGGCCTGTGACCAAGCGTTTGTATCTCTGGCACCCGACCCCGTGTGGAGTCTCCAAACCCAGCAGATCCCTGCGGTGCGTTCCCGTGCCGCTCCTCCCAGGGGAGGAAGGGGAGTCTCCCCAGATCTGCCGCTTGTTGGGTCCCTGCTGGAGGAGCAGTGGCCCAACTGGGCCGCAGATCACAGTTTATGTCAACCCCGAGCTGAGACCCGCGCCTCGGCTCCGTCTCTGCAGCCGGCTTCCCCGCTCCAATACCTGGGAGCTCTGCCGCACTCAGGCACCCCCGGTCTTTCTGTGACCCCGAGGGTCCTGAGACCACACTGTCCCGCGAGGGTTCCACCCCCCGCTTAGTCACTTCAGCGACGTCCCTCCACGGAGCCGACTTCTAAATGTTCCGATTTTGTGCTCCGCGGCTCTATCACTTGCCAGAAGCGGCCGACGGAGGCCCCCTCCCCGCCGTCTATCCTCCAGAGTATCGCCTGGGATTCACTTCTCCGCACGTCCTACCTTCCAGTAAGTGGTCGCTTCTCCATTCAGAGAGTTGTTGCTACTCTCCTCTTCAATCTCCTGTTGAGTTCGTAGGTGTTCAGAATGGTTTGATCCCTATTCAGCTGAATTCCTGAGACCAGACGAAATCTAGGTCTCCTACTCCTCCGCCATCTTGCTCCGCCCCGCCTCTGCAATTTCATTTTGCTGGTCACCACGGTGTGTGTTCCCTCACTCCAGCACCACAATCCCGCACTTGGCTCGCTGGTTCACTCATCCGTCACCCCAGAGACGCTGAGCCGGGCCCTCGGTGTGACCATGGCGAGTGCAGACGTTTGCACACGTGCGGCGTGAGGCCGTGACCAGGAGGCATGGGCTGTGGTGTAGAGGGTGCGTCGCTCTACCGGTGTGCTGGGCTCAGTCAGGGCACCTTCCTGGAGGAGGAGGTGCTTTAGCTGCAGTCAGGAGCCACGGTCCCAGACGCTGACGCACGTGGCGGGGGGTGCACAGGCACCCAGAGGAGCAGCCCAGCCCCTAACGCCCCCAGCAGGGCAGGACACAAACAAGCCAGCCCTCCTGCCTCCACGCAGGGGGACAAAAGCCGCCCCACTCCGGGTCCCACACAGACCACCCCCGAGGCTCACTGGCCCGCGGATTCAGATGCAGCCGCTCTGGG